>NC_067131.1:23285099-23906027 GCF_021347895.1 Acanthochromis polyacanthus
CTATCAACTACATTTGCCAAATGGAATCACATACACTTGGAGCAGTGAAAACTTGTCTTCTTAGGATAACTGGAATGATCATAATTGCTCTAATAATTCAGTCATAACCAGATAAGAGGCATGACATTATTACATAAGTGACTCAAGTGATGGGGTAATCCACTGACTGTCCAAAAAAAAAAAAGTCACACGCTCTAATATTTCATTGGACAGCCTTTAGCTCTGAGAATGACACTCATTCGCTGTGGCATCGTTTCAATAAGCTTCTGAAGTGTCACAGCATTTATTTTTGTCCAGAGTTGCATTAATTTTCTACCAAGATCTTACACTGATGACGAGAGAGTGGGACTGTTGCGCAAAGTCTTCTCCAGCACATCCCAAAGATTCTCAATGAGGCTGAGGTCTGGACTCTGTGGAGGCCAATCCATGTGTGAAAATGATGTCTCATGCTCCCTTAACCACTCAGTCACAATGTGAGCCCCATGAATTCTGGCATTATCATCTTGGAACATGTCCGTGCCATCACGGAAGAAAAGCTCCATTTCACAAAGCAGGTTTAGTGAAAACTCTGAGTCTGTTAACCCTGAAATGAGGGAAACTGAGCTTTCCCTTTCAAAAAGGGAGGTAACTCAAACCAGAGAAAGAGGGGTAACTCTAGCCTGTTTCACAGAGAGACGTAACTTAAGCTCTCAGTCAGTTACCTTTGAACCTAACCTGGTCAGGACCAGGCTTTTCTCAGTAAACCTCGAGTTTCTCTCTGTCTCTGCCCTCTTTCAGCCACACACGCTATCTGATTTCCTAATTCATTCATTCAGTCAGCAGACGAATTTTGGCATAGCCTAGTTCTGCCGTCTGTCTAAATGGCATGTCCTTTTGGATGAAGGAGCAGCATTACTGCGCAGAGAACTAAATATTCATCGGGAGATTGTTATCAGACTGCGCATAGATGTTCTCACATTTCCAGACAATTATCTTTTTGAGCGGTACCGTTTCACGTCACAGTCCATAATCTACATACACAACCTAATAATTCTATTCTATTCTAATACGTGCTTACATTTTCAACATTACCAACCACAGTCATTCTCTCACATCCTGTCAGATATTGTGTGTTGCACTGTGGTTCTTTGCAAATAGAAGTTTTTTGTATAATGTCGGAGATGCAGAGCAGTTAAGTAAGGCAACTGTATGCAGGGCGGTCAGAAAAGTGTGCTTGGCCCCGAATCGGCTTTTGCCCATCTTTGGGGTTTTCCCTGGATATAAACCTGTCAGAGACATCAAGGAGTTCCACAGGACTGCAGGTGAATGATGTAGAGATCTGTTAAATTGATTTTAAATCAAATTCTGTTAATGAAATTGTGCTGCAACCTCAGACTGGGATTAGTCATTTTAATTTCTTTTAGGATTTCCCAAGGAGTGTTTTTATATTTCATCTTAAGCTGCTGCCATTTGCGCTTCTTCCCCGCGGGATTCCACCTAAATGAAATAAATTAATAGGCTACTATTCAGTTTTCTCCTACAATATTATTGTGATTGCAAAGGACTACATTGACCCCAGCAGCAATGTTCTCCGATGCCGTCTTCTTCTCTTTTGCAGCTGCAGTGATGTTGCACTTCTTTGTAAAAACTCGCCATTCGAGTGCATTAAGATTTCCAATTCAAGTGGGGTGAAAAATGCAGCCCTCCGCTCCCCGTTGCCATGGTGACTCGTCAAATCGGGGCTCCATTGATACTGCCTTTTTATATTCGTGGTGCATGTGCTTAACTCTGGGTGAAACTTCTACAACTTGATAAAACTAACTCAAATCAGCTGTTCTGGAACCGGAAACTCAGAGTTTCCGGTCTCAGAGTAGATCAACTCAGAGTTCAGTGTTACACTCAGAGTTTGTTGAACCTGCTTTGTGAAGCGAACCCCTGGCCATTCAGTAAATTCAGGTAGTCAACTGATGTCATTCTTTGGGAACATAACGTTGCTGAACCTGACCAACCCCAGATCATAATCCTAACCCCCACAGGCTTGCAGACACGAGGCGTGATGAGTGCATCAGTTCATGGGTTCTTCTTACCCTGATGTGTCCATCCCTTTAGAACAGGCTAAATCTGGACTCATCAGACCACATGACCTTCAATTTCTAGAGAGTCCAAACTGAAGCCTTTTTTTGCCTCACTGATCAGTGGCTTTCTTAGAGCTACACAGCTGTTTAGTCCCAATCCTTTGAGTTCCCTTTGCATTGTGCATGTGGAAATGCTCTTACTTTCACTATTAAGCATAGCCATGAGTTCTACTGTTGATTTCCTATGATCTTCTAAGAGTTTGTTCTGACCACATTTGTTCCCTGAAGATGTTGGTTCACCACTATCCCTCAGGTTTTAATAATGCGTTGGATGGTTCTGAACCCAATTTTAGTAGTTTTACAAATCACCTTAGTTGTTTTCTTTGCTTGATGCAGGCCAATAATTTCACCCTTCTCAAACAGATTAGCATCCTTTCCACGACCACAGGGTATGTCTTTCAACATGGCTGTTTAAGAAATGAGATGCTACTCACTGCATCAGCTAGGGTTAAATAAGTTGTTGTCAGCTGGAACACATTCGTCACTGCAGTAATTAACCAATGGAAGGCTCTTACCTTTTGCTTTTTTTTTGGACAGGTTGTGTATATAAGTTTTTCAATATCATTTAATGCGTGCAATCACTTGCATGTATTTTCTCTTCATGTTTTAATTACTTCCATGCACACACAAGACAACTGGATCAGTAATCACCACACTGTAATCACAGAGTCTCTCTATTTTTCTTATTACACTGTGCCAAAAATTGCTTCCTGTGAGTACTATCCACATGGTGACTCACTTCCTCACATCCCTCAAGTTCATGTAGCAGTGCAGTTACTGCAGGCAGTGAAAGTACTGCGTAAAAATAATCTTTATCTGGTTATTAAATTTCATACCAAGCCTACAGTCTGGTCTGTTTGTAGCTCAGTTTTGCCATTTTGCATCAGATTTTGGTCATTTTTATTCTAATTTTGGTTGTTTTTTGTCTTACTGTAGTCACTTTAAATTTAATTTTGCTCATATGTCTGTGATCTTTTGCATTTCATTTCGGTTATTCTGCGTCTATCTTTGATCTTTTTATAGCTTACATTGGTAGTTTTGTACATCACTGTGGTCCTTTCACATCACATTTTGGTCATTTTGATTCAGATTTTATCAGTTTTGCATCTCATTGTGCACATTTTGTGTGTCTTTGTGGTCTTTTCGCATTTAATTCAGGTTGTTTTATATCTCACTTTGATCTTTTTATAGCTAGATCAGTTAATTTTATATATCATGTTGGTCAGTTTGTGTCTCATTCTAGTTTGTGAGTCAGTTTTGTCATTTTGCATCACATTTAGGTAAATTTGCATTTGATTTTGATCTTGTGTCTCTATGCTTATTTTACATTTCTTTGTGGTCTTCATGTTTCGTGTTTTTTCTGATCTTGAAATCTCCCTCTGCAGGTTTTCAGGTGTTTTCTGATGAACTTCAGGTTAATTTATTTCCAGCGTGGTTCAGGAAATATTGAACAAGATTTTAAAAAAGTAAAAATAAGACCCAATTATCCAAAAATGTTTTTTTTCCAATACTATTCAAGCAACATTTAAAGACATAAGCAAAGTAAACTAATAAAGTAAAGCAGTTACAACTCTGATCTTTATAAGCACTTCTGGTGATCATTTACCTTGATGACATTTCTGGTCAGCCGGCCCAGGTAGACCTTGGTAGGTTTGGGTGTGGGGCTTCTACGCCGTCGATCTCTGTCATCCTTCTTTGCTGATTTTGATCTACAGAGATGTTTCAGTCATTTAATATTTTAGCTATTAATGAAATGCTCTCACCCTGAATCACTTAAAATGAAATTAAATTTAAGCTCCTATTGCAACAATATTACAAGACCAGAATTAAGTGTGAAGAGTAGACAGCTGAGCATTATTCATGAGAGAGCTAATGTTCAGCACTTGCTTGATTCATTACTAGATTTAAGCTTTAAACTACTTCACAGTAATTAGATTCATACTTTGAGCGTGACCGTCGTCTGTTGTTGTGGCGTTGGCGGCTGGGGCTCGGCGAGGAGGATGAGGATGAAGAGGAAGAGGAGCGGGAGCTGGAAGAGCCCGAGTGGCTGGAGGCAGAGGAGCTGGAGCCACTGGAGGATCCAGAGCTGGAACCTGAGCTGCTGCTGGAGCTGGAGCTGGACCTTAACGACATATTAGACGTTAAGATGGGATGGATCTGATGGCTCAGCTTGTGCAGCGATGGAGGGATTTAATTCAAAAATTGAATTCAAGTTAAATGAAAAAGAGTTCAAAGCACAATGGGATAGTGGGATTGGATATTAGATACCACAAATGAGACACATAGTGCAATTACAAGAAATATCTTCACCCTTCCCCATCCTCCCACTCTATGCTGCCAAGTCTACATAAGGAGATCTTTTGAAATGATAAACTAGCTAGATTATGAGGAAAATGTAACCTGGCAGCCTTCAGACTGACTTTGTAAGGACAGTCTCTGACCTGCTGCTGCCACTAGAAGCACTGCGTCGTGTTCTGTTCTTCTCTCGGCCCCGGTCTTTGTCAGCTCCCTCTTTTTTGGTTTCTGACTTCTCTTTACCACGCTGTTTACTTTTGTCATCGTCCTTCCTCTTTGTTGGGGAAGGCGCCCTGTTGGAGAAAACAAATTCAAAATCAGGATTCAAGACATTTGACATTCATTAGCAGATATGATATCAGACACCTACTGAGCATACTAAACTACAATATGTTTGCTGACAGTAACATCAAAACTTTACTGACTAAGCTGACTGCTAACATGCACATGTATCCGTGCACGGTAATATGAAAAATATGCCCCTCTGGAGTCAGAAACTTCAGAGGGGCAATGTCAGATTGTTCACTTTTTGGCAAGTCCCTAATCATGCAGCCTGTTTCATAAAGCAGGCTAAGACAAGTGGGGTTTAAAGTTGAATACCTGACTTGAATGAACAAATCAATGAAGGCTAAACTGTTTCCACAAAAATCAGTTCGCGCAGTTCAACAGGCTAATTTAATAGACATTCAGGCAGTGAAGATAACTGCATGTGGACACTGGACTGAAGCAACCTGAGAGGTCAAGTACGAATCAGATTCTTCCACCATGGCATACAGCAGCAGTACAGAGATAGTAGGAGTGATGTTCTTGGCTACCTAGAAGTGCTCACTATTTGAAACATATGAATAATTACAGCTCCTGTTAACAAAACCGAAGAAAATGTGCCAATTTTGCCATACATTTCTGTTTTTCTGTATCTGTGTCATGGCTGCACAGCGGCTCATTGGTTAGCACTGTTGCCTTGCAGCGGGAAGGTTCCCGGTTCTTGTCTCAACCTAAGCCTGGGATCTTTCTGCGTGGAGTTTGCATGATCCTCCTGTGCATGTGTGGGTTTTCTCCAGGTACGTCGGTTTCCTCCCACAATCCAAATACATGCTGAGGTTGACTGGTGATTCTAAATAGTCCGTAGGTGTGAATGTGACTGTGCTTATTTTTCTCCATGTGTAGGGCCATGGCACATGGCACATGGCACATTTACTGGCCATTTACATGGCCAGTAAATGGTCACACCAGTTACTGGTGACCTGTCCAGGGTGTCCCCCGTCTTCACCCTAAGTCAGCTGGGATAGACTCCAGCCCCCACGACCCTAATGAGGATTAAGCGGTGTATAGCTAATGGATGGATGGATGGATGTATCTATGTCATTGCTGATCATATATGAAATTAAGCTGTTATTGATATATAATTCATGCATGAAGATGTCATCATGCATGCTTTTCTTGCAATCGCCATAATGCTTGGTGGCTCAAAATCATAAAATAAACCATTCTTCAGCCAGCTGGAGAAACTGTTGTTCAATTATTTTCTTATTGGTGACATTTATGTTACTTTAAATAAATAAAATCTAAATCCAGTGTTTGATAAATTATTTTATCTGTTGTTTCTAAACATAACCCTCAATATGGCACAGTTTGTATTCTGACTAAATGCACTATGATTCACAAAGACCAGCATATGGGTTGAGATCTTTTACAGACGTCTGTTAATTTACTAATAATCCACACACCTACAAACCACACCTAAGTTTGCTATTTTGTCATTGTTTAAAATGTATTATTCAGTACATTTTGAAGTATGACTTTCAGTAAGGAAACAGATGGACCATGGCCATTATAGCCTAAATGCTGCCGCTGTACGGTTTACTATTTAGGTATCCATTATAGTTTTACTGTCGTAATTCAGACTGAGATTTATTTTAAGCTTAAAATTTTACAATACATAGCATATCATGAACGCACACCTTATTAGTTACCATTGTGTAATATATTTTAGCTATTATATCTTCAAATTGATTTTCTGGAAACTGTAATTTTGGGCCTGATCAGCTCACACTTAGTTTAGTTTCCCAGCATATGTTAACAGAAAAAATGAGCTTGAACTATGTTTTTGCTTTATTAAACAGAAATGCCCATGCATGTCAGTCATTCCAACTGAAATAAGTCCAGCTTGTTTGGTAATCCTCGTTTGTAAACAGACCCCTGAACAACAATCTGTCAAACTGCTGTCACATAGTTTTATCTACCTATAATCATTCTATTATACCTAACTCGCTTGTGCTACAGGCAGCCCGCCAAGTGACAGACAATTGTATCAATGCTGTGTCCTAGAAATGTGCCTCTGCACTGAAAGCACTTACATTATCCACAGTAATGCATTTTCTTCAAGCAATTCATCTAAAATTGTATTATTTTATTTAAATTTTTTAAAGGAAAAACGCTCCGTGATTTGCTATGGCATATCTAGCATATCTATTATAAATGTAATAAATAATGAGCTATGCTAGCCCGACAAATGCTTGAATAGCTAGAGAGCTAATAATTGCATTATATGAAGTGGTGATACACGCATGCACGTTTACTGCAGCTGTGGTGTGGTACGTTCCCATTTATTAGCCATATATATAAGTAAAAAAACACTAAATGAAACCGTTTACTTACATCTTTCCTTTATGCCTACTCTCGACAGTAATAGTCGCAGTGAGATGACGTACGGTGAACTTGGTGTAAACCAATCAGAAATCTTTACGCACACAGACACGGCCATGTAAGAAATGGGAATTTTTCTCCCTCAGCAAAGACTGACAGAGCAAGAGTTTGTAATGAAACTGGTTATGTATCCCTGACTATGTCTTCACAGATCCTTGTTCTTAACAAATGCAACACTCCTGCTATGTTACATACAGTATTGATAGCAAACTTGATTTTGTTTTGAGATTCAATGCTGCAAAACTGAAGCAGGTGACGGTAGAGGACTGTAAAATCGTATTTAATTTCATCATTCCACATAGCAAATTTCACATTTAATTTTTTATTACTTACATCATTTTTGATGTTTTAGCAATATTGTTAAATTGATGTTCATGTTTATAAAGCTTAATGAAAAATGAAATTGTGACTAGTGACCAGTACAAAGTTGTCGTACAGACCGTACTTAGGGAATAGTAGCAATACATACACCCGGCATCACTGTTGAATTAGTTCCCCTTCCTATCAAACTGCCTACAAGGACAACGTCCGCTGACCAAAGACCAAAGACCATAGACAGTCTCTGTATTCAATATTTTATTGAATAATAAAGTGAAACTATCACAAGCTACCTTTAGGGCTTGTGGTGAAGTCACTGCTGTAGCATACTGAGGTAAAGGTACACACTCCTCTACCTGTGACAGCCAGCTTTCAGATGAACTCCACAGGAGATAATGAGCCAGAAGAAACCAGCAAACCCTCCGGCAGTGCCAGGACTCTTGCCTTGACTGTGTGCTCTGCTGCCATCGGAGGAACATTCCAGTATGGCTACAACATTTCCATCATCAATTCTCCCACCAGGTATATCCAGGGCTTCATCAATGACACCTACATGGAGCGATGGGGCACAGCCTTGGACACCCCTCAGGTGACACTAGTGTGGACTCTAATTGTGTCAGCATTCCCAATGGGAGGTTTGCTAGGGGCCCTGCTGGCAGGACCTATGTCGGTCCGCTTTGGTAGAAAGAAATCACTGCTTCTGAACAACTTTTTCCTATTTGTTGGTGCTGTGTTTGTGTTAACGAGCAGGTTGGCCAAAGCCTTTGAGATGATCATCCTCGCTCGCTTTCTGGTGGGCATGAACTCAGGTGTCAGCATGAACGTCCAGCCTATGTACTTTGGAGAAAGTGCACCCAAACATCTCAGAGGTGCTGTGGCTTTTTCCTCTGCTGTTTTCACTGCGTTTGGCATCTTCTTGGGTCAGGTTGTGGGACTGACTGAGGTGCTGGGTGCGGAACCTCTTTGGCCCTACCTGCTTGCTAGTAATGCTTTGCCAGGGTTGATCCAGCTGGTTACCCTACCCTGGTTCCCTGAGAGCCCCAGATACCTTCTGATTGACAAGGGAGACAGGGAAGGATGTGTCCAGGCGCTTGGGAGACTCCGTGGAGGGGAGGCTCCTGTCTTGGAGATGGAGGAGATGCTTCAAGAGCAGCAGCAGCAAATGTCCGCGGCCTTAAATTCTGGATCAGCAGCTTCTGCCAAGACACCCTGGTCCCTGTTTAAGAATAGCAACCTACGATCCCAACTCTGGACAGTAATGTTTGCCAGTAGCGCCATGATGCTCTGTGGGAATGATTCCATTTACTTCTATGCTTCCTACATCTTTTTGGAAGCAGGAATTCCACCAGAGAAAATTCAGTATGTCACAATCGGCACAGGAGCATCTGAGCTAACAGCTGCTATCCTGAGTAATCTCCTGATTGAACGTGTGGGCCGCAGGTACCTTCTCATTGGGGGATACAGTCTTATGACCTCCTGGGGTATAGTCTTCACTGTAGCTCTTACTCTGCAGAGCCGTAACGTTGCAGGGATGGCGTACCTCAGCATGATATGTGTGTTTTCGTACATCCTCAGCTTTGGCTTGGGCCCTGCAGGAGTGACGGGGATCTTACCGGCTGAGATCTTCGACCAGGCAGCTCGTCCAGCGGCGTACATGGTCGCAGGCTCACTTATGTGGATCAGCCTGTTCTTGATTGGAATGTTGTTTCCTTTCATCGTCAACGGACTGGGGAATTTCTGCTTCCTGCCCTTCCTGGCTGTGTGTTTGGTCTCTGCTGTGTTTTTGGGGCTCACCTTGCCAGAAACAAAGGGAAAGACACTGGCTCAGATTACTGCAGAGTTTGAGAGAAAAAATGGAAGGAAAATGAGAGAAACTCCAGACAGACAGGTGGATGAGCCCTTACAGAATCACTACCAGCTGGGTAAAGCCTGTTCTTTTACTACCTTAACGCATGATGCTGACCCTGACATAAAGAATGGTGACTGAACTTTCACCTCCAGTAAAACTAGAAATGGAACTTTCAGTGCCTTTGTGTTGTTGTTATGCACTTTCACTGTTGGATAGATTTCTGTGAAGATGAAATCATATGTCTCATATTTATTGGAGATGATCTCTGTGTAATTAGAATGTCCTATTCATTTGCATTTGTGTTCTGAACTTAGTACTCAAACCGCCCTTAAACTTACATAGAGCATGGTCACAGAACTAAACATCCTGACACTTAACCCTAATGCAGTCCTTGCACTAATGCCTGTATTACACTTTCCACCTCCATAAATATCAATATAAGTCTGTAAGGTTCTGACTGACATACATTTTATAATCACAAGAGTCTGAGTTTGCACCTTTGCGGACATCAACATGTATCCCAAAATGTGTGTGTGTACAACAACTATGCCTCAAGGGCACTAGTGCACACGTGCAGCAGTGGTGTGCATGTACAGAATGCATAGATGCAAACTACTGTGCTTGTATTGAATGCATCCTTGAAGCAAATGAAAAGTAGTATAATAGTAACAAATACACATCTGTGGAGTCTGCAGGTGTCCATGTGCTCATTTGTATAAGAGTATAAAAAAGGCTTAAGTCCTTCCCAATAGAAGTTTACAAAAGCTCCTAACTTGCTGCTTACCTCTTCAATGTACCTAACCGTGATGAACTTAAATGTATTGTTCTAATATGAAGAAAACTGTCAATCAGCTAACACACCTCAAACTTACGCATTTAAAGGCTCACATTCCAGGAGTTTCAGGCCAGTTAATCCCTGTTTCACCCCTTTCGTCAGTCGGATGTTTTTTTAAATAATTTTTCGGCCTTGTTAGAAAAGAGGTAGACAGGAAAGTAGGAAGACCTTCAGCAAAGGGCTGTGAGCTGGAATCAAACCCAGGCCACTGTGTTGGGGACTAGAGCCCCTGTTTACGGGTCACCCACTCAGACAGCTGAGCTATCTGGGAGCCCCAGCTGTTGATTTTTCTAAAGTCCAACCCTTTCCAGTGTTAACGTAAGAGCGATATATCAGCCGATATACATATAGTATGTTAGAGTTACCTTAGTAAAGGAAAATAACTAGGTTATTGCTTATTTTCTCTGCAGTAATGTATTTTACAAACTCGTTAGCGACTTGTGAAGACAAAGCTCGACTCCGCACTGCTGTCTCCTCAGAGCTCAAACTGTGTAGCTAAACAAACTACATGGCACCATTTCCAAGCATTTCCTTATATGCTTAGAGGTGTAATTCATTATTTTTCATTTTTTCTTTAGAGACGAGATTCTAAGCATCCCCAAACATCTTTTTCTGTATTATGCCAATACGATAGATCTGCGAAAGATCAGTATCTGCCCATAATATAATCCAACTGATATATCAGTCAACGTGCAAGATAATATTTATTATCCCCGAGGGGCAATTTGTTTAGCAGTCAGCAGTACACCACAGTGGTACACAACTTTGCCACCACAATGCCCGTTTTCTGTTATTCGAGCAATCTGCTTCCCATTTGCTTCCTCTAGCACTATAATCTGAATATCCTTGAGTGTGTGATTATTGTTATTTTCAAATCTTGCCACTCATACATGTGTGTGGTGTAGCCTCAGTTCAAAACCTGTGAGGACTTTAAAACTCCTGTATTGTGAGCCTAGCCTTAAATAATATTCATACAGACTCAAACTCTCTGAAGGTCTTCTCAATAATACATGTGTTTGCAGTTGAATGAGCAATCATTTGAACTTCATGTATCAAAGGATTACCCACTCCGATTCAACACTTCTGCACTGGATAGATAACAGTGCTTGTTTGTAATCTGGTTTTGTTGTGTGTCTATCCAAGTTCAGTGAGCCATGCTTATGTACATTTTATTATTTATTGATCCAAATGACAAACCCAGACTGAGTGTTAAATATACATCACCTTGGCTGTATGAGTAAATTAACTATATTAGTTAGATGTCCCTGTCACTTTTATGTGCATTTATTTATTTGCCATAAATGGTACCCTATGGTTGCTCTGTGCAGTCTATATGTGTGACGGCAGCTCCTCCAAAAAGCCAGCAGATGTCACCATTGTCTTTGTGGTTCGCTTTCCTGTATATGATGACCTAAAAGGCTGTGTGAACATAAAAATTAATCAGACATAAACACCTAGGTGAGGATGACACTTTTAATGTCAACAGTTGGTAGTTGACAGCCCTTCCACACCTTCTGTTCACCATCTGTATGTTCCTTAATTAGCCTTTGTTACTTTATTATTTCTGGCAATGAATCCAAAATGCAGACAATTGTCAATTTATGCGCTGTTGTAGCATGTGGCATTTGCTGTGCACTGACTGAATGAATCTGTTGTAATTGAATGACACCGTCCTTGCAAAGCATCTTATGACAATCCTCAATGATAGTAAGGATTTAGTAGAAATCATCCTTTGATTCTCAGGCTATATTTATATTTTTGTCTATAAAAATTGCTGTTATTTATTGAATCATATTTATTCAATGCAAAATACTATGGCATGTACAAGAAAAAATAAAAAGTGATCATCCACACATTTGTCGCCTATGTGATTCAGTTAAGTTGATTGATTCCGCCTGTCTGAGGCAACTGCTTTTGTCACTTTAATCACTTTACTTTGGCTCCCTTCACTCCTCAGCACTTTTATCCATCTGCTCCCACCCACTCTGACTATAACTGTTACCATAATACTGCTTGTTTGTGGAGCCAAGTGCTGTTTGAGAACACCTCACTCTACATTGGGGAGCGGTTCAAATGTGTGCTTTTGTAGGACTCTTTTACATCATTTCAGCATAATTGAGCAAAGTCAAGCAGGATTTGTATGTGAGGCAGAATTCAAACTGGAACTGTTTTAATAATCCCATCAGGAGGCAGAATTTTTCTCCTCCTGCTGGCCTTCACTTTGCCCTCCAGAATTCGTTAGCCTTTTCCAGTCAAGCTAACCATACTGCTAAGAATAACTCCTTGTTAGAGATGAACCAGTCAAAAGAGGTTTTCTCCCAGCAAAACCAGCCTCCTCCACTTCAGAGATCAGCCTAGTCCTGAGAGACAGACAAAACAAATACAGGAGCAAGTTCAAACACATTCATCAGCGCTAGTTAATCTGCTCACACGCTGCTCTGTTGTGGGTGGATGACTAATGATTTCTAGGATTTTATACATTTATTAGGGCTTAGGGCTACAGTGAAAGTCCTCTGAAGGATGTCCAGGGCTTCATATACAGTTCAGTGGACAGTGACTCATCACACTAACCAGGAATTAGAATGAATGACATTTAGAGCGTGTGCCCCCTGTCCAATTAGAATTTCTTTGAGACGAAGGAAACATCCAGAGCTCAGGGGACCCTTCAGGCTAAGGGATAAAGAAGTCATTTGAAATTTTTGGGAGAGTGGGAGAAGATCAACATTCTAATTGTTAAATACATTAAATACAGCAGGGAGACAGTTACTTAACTGAACATGCTGGCAGGCCTTATCTTTTATGAAACAGAGCCAAGCTTTTTTAACAGTTTTCAGTCTTTATGCTAAGCTAAGCTAACTACAGTGATTATTTAGTGCTGTCAGCAGTACAGAACCGGGATGTCTCCTATGTAGACACAGAGTACCAGAGCTGCTGCTGCTGCTGTTTTAGCTCAAATTTAGTTTTCATTTAATGTCATGTAACCAGTCCGATAAAGCGTGACGACTAAGCTGAAATAAGAATTAAAATGAAAATTGGAGAGCATCTACCCTATTTAAAGGGTAGCAAATGAATTATGTGCTTTATTTTACTTATAGCCGCTCCAGTTTGTTAGTCTTTTAAATAATATTTTTTTTTCTCTGTTGCTGTCCAGCTTGTTCACAGTACTGTCAGAATTCAGCAAGATACCTCCTGGTAAGTCAACTCAAGGTATGACTGATTCAGTCTGGAGAGGTGCTGTTCCTTTACTCAGAATTATTAATTAGTGTGTTCCAATCTTAAATGGCATATATTTATGATCATTATACTACATCTGCCCTTAAAAAGTACATACTGTTGCATACAGTAACAGTATGTATACAATCACGACATGCCACTTTGTCAGCATATTCGTTCATCACAGTCTACAGTGTGAAATCATCTGCCTGTGTGCTCTAAACATCTCTGCCTTGTTACTTGTGCAAGACACCGTGAGGTATGCGTTATATCTTCAGCTGTGTAGAGAGTTATAGTTCAGAATAACCAGGAAAACAAGCTGGCACGCATACTGCAGAATGAGAGTGGTTTTATTTGGACATCCAGGTATTTTTATCACATTACATTTAACATAGGATGTATTAGGACATGCAAAATCTTTTTCTTGTATGCTGTATAGTGTGGCTTGACGGATAGCACTTTGCCTCAAAGCCAGAAGGTCCCCGGTATGCATTCCTGCCTTCCAGGAATCTTTCTGCATGCAATTTGTATGTTCTTCCTGTGCATGCCGGGTACTCTGGCTTCCTCCCACAGTCCAAGAACATGCTGAGGTTAATTGGTGATTCTAAATGGTCCGTAGATGTGCACATGTAGGTGCTTCTTTGTCTGTATATGTAACCCTGTGATAGACTGGTGACCTATCCAGGATGTCCACCTTTGCTAGTTAGCTGGAATAGCCCCCTCAACCCCCCACCCTGTGACCCTAATGAGGATTAAGCGGTGTATAGATAATGGATGGATGGACTACATAATGTAGTATGAGAGCACAAGAGTACTTCAAAAAGTTCTCTGCCTCACCCAGTAACTCTCATTTTGTGGCTCCTCTGTATAATATAAAACCGCATGTCACTGTCCCCAAAAACTGAAATGTTGGATGCAATCCAAGAAAAACAAAGCGAGAAAAGCTTGGAGATTGTGTGATGTTGCTCCAGGACAATGTGTCCATCCACACTGCACAGGCGACAGTAGCAACCAAATGTGGTTTTAAACTGTTTTCACCGCGCACCTCACTCAACCGACCTGCATCGTCTGGCTTCTAGCTGTTTCTCAAACTGAAATTTTACTTATGTGGTAGTCATTTACAGAGTGATGAAAAGGTCATGCATGCTGTTGAGGGATAACTGGAGGCTCAAGATGTGACCTTCCTCTGCAAAGGGATAACAAAGCTTGAACAACAGTGGACCAAATGCATTAAAGTTTCTCCTGTGACGCTTTCTGGTGAGGCCAACAATTTAGTTGTAGTTATTACAAAGTGTGATTGTATCGTTCGTGACACACAAGTATGTGAGCTTACAGGCCTGTCAGCTTACCTTGGAGCAATAACACCACTTTAACTGGATTTTACCTCTTAGATTTCTACACCACCACTGTCTGAGCTGAACAGTTATGCTCCAGTGAAACAGGGTCTCCTCTGTATGCCACTGATGTCATTACCCCAAATTCTCTTTAGAACCTGTCAAAAAAATTGATCAGTATTGCTCACGATATGACATTTGAAGTTTAAATTTTGACATTTAAGTATCAGCCCATTCTCCCAATGTTCCCATTTCTTTTATGCTTGAATGCTTTTGTCATACTGCCTGAAAGGACAGATAGCAGTGGATTATGTTTGACAGGCTGCTTGATCTGAGGTTCATACATGAAAGAGGAACATAGTGCATTGTAAAATTTAATGTATTCTCAAGATACTTGTTTCAAGAGGTGCATCTGTTTATTTCTCTTTGATTTTTTTTGGTAACAAGTGGTACTTCAGGTTATTTGGTCTTTGCGAGGTCAGTGTAGGCTTTGTGTAGTGGGGGGCAAATGAAGGATAGAATGGATTTTTGTCTGCTGTGTTTGATTACGTCTTCCTTCTTGATTGAAGAGTGCTGGTTTCCTTCTGCCAACCAGAAGAAAAGTGCAGAAATACTGAATTTATTTCAACCCTGTGGATTTCCAATTAATGTGGCTATCGTGGCTCTATGGGTGATGCTAGCTTTGTACTCTTCACCTCCATTGTAGAGATTCAGTGAAACCAGGAATTGCTCAAAAAGGTCTGTAAACGGACTTTAGCGAATGATTAGCATGACCTCCATGCAGCTTTCCAAAGAAGGATGATTTTTACATGAATCACTTCAGGTAACTGAACAGAAAATGGTCACCTGGAACACACATTTTGCTGTTTAAATGAGCAAATCTCACTAATATATATATATATATATATATATATATATATATATATAAACAGTGAGTGGTGTTTTTGCACTCTTTACTTTGCTGCCAAATAAAGATTTTCTTGCTGCAAGAAGTAGATGTTGTTGCCAAGACGAAGAAGACGAGAAGAATCAAACAACAGGACTTTATACCACTGGAAATCAGTAGCAACCATTCATGTCAGTGTCCATGAATGGGAGAAACCCCAGCTGTTGAACTAAACTAATAAGTCTGCAACTTTGATAAACATTGCTGCTCTGGCCAGACTGACAGGCCTGGATTCAATACAGTCAGTAAAAGCTAACACGGTTAAAAAAAAAAAGTCTGTTCCAGGCAGTTAATATCTGTGTTTGCTTCCAGTCAGACTCTATAAAAGTATTAAGAATTATTCATGCAAAAATGTGCTGTTTGAAAAAAGTGCATGGTAGCCATGCTAAATTTAAAAGATTCACTTTCCTGCTAGTTATTATGAAGTTACTAGATGGTTCCAGGTGCCTGACACGGTGACAAGAAAACCGAGCTGTAACATAGGCAAAAATAACAATGCCGAAACAAAATGTTAAATGTTACTGCATTTCCACCTGTGAAAAGATTGTGAATGTGCCTGCAAGTGTGCAATGGACAAGAATAGTTTGAATATAAGGTGCAGCCTCTATGCTGCTTCGCAACAAACCAGACTGATGACACTATTGTTCAGCAGACAGCAGGTCACAGTGGACCTGAGAGAGCCTCATCATCATCACCTTTGTCCCGATGCACGCTGCTCTGTACCTCCGACATGAGCTGATAGCGCAGAGAGATTGTGTCGTTATTACAGTTTGACCTTTTGTCAGGGGAGGAAGGATGCAGAAAAACACTGTCTTATTAAACAGGGCTGATGTAACCCGGTTGAAAAAAAGAAAAAAGAAGCACTCATTTCATTTGTGTTTTTTTTGTTTTCGTTTATGTATTTGTTTTTAATGTCCAATGCATATTTTGTTTATAAGTAATTTACCAATTGATAATTGTAAAAAAAAAGAACTTGTGGAGCGCACCTGATAATAAAAAGGCTTGGGGTCTAGAGGGCGCTACACTGAGAACACACAATACAGTTGCACTAGACAGTCTTTTATCAGAAAATGTTGTTCATTTTGTACATGATGGACAAGCTGTAGTTTAATATGTTTATCACAGATTCCAAGAGTGTGTTATTACGTTGTCATCTTAGAATCCTGGATGTGAGGACTGAAATTAAGTGTTTCAGGTTGCATAGATACTATTTTCATTATGGAAAGAGAAATAATACTCCTTTTTTTGTACAGCAGACACATCTGAAAATGTAGACAGGATTAAGTGAAAAAGGAAATGGGTAATTTGTAGAAACAGCTCCACAGAGAATTCCTATGTGACACTGCAGTCTTCCTTCAGAGCATTTCAGTTTTAATTTGCCTCCAAACTGACATGTTAAAACACCAAAGTCACACAAAACCACAAACAAACAAATCAATCGAGGCAGCGGTAGACCTGCAACTCCCATAATAGTAATTCTATCTCGAGGTAAAATTACTGTTTTTGTCAACAAATCCTTGTGGCTCAGAAGAGAGTGTGGATCGATATACAGTAGCTGCTTCAGTTCATTATCAGAGAGTGCTGTCTGACAGCAAGGTAAAGTATTGAAATTATTGTAAATATAATACACATAAAATGATATAGATTTTTTCAGTTGGGGAGTTGTAACGTGGAAAATCCATTTTGCTGCTCACCCCATCCGCATAAGTTTATTGCGAGGCTTCTATGTTGCTTGTTACTCCGCCAAGGAACACAGTGAAGTTATGTGATGATTGGCGTACGTTTGTCTGTGTGCAACATTACTCAAAAACAGAATAAAGGATTTGCATGAAATTTTCAGGGAAAGTCAGAAATGACACAAGGGCCACCTCATTAGATTTTGGCAGTGATGCAGCTTATAGTCTGGATCCACGGATTTGTTAAAGAGTTCTGTGTCATTGTGAGATAGCAGTGTAACTATGAAAACAAGTGAACACTACGTCAGCTGCCTGCTGATGATCACATGATTGCAATCCTACTACAAATCCACCGCTGTGGACTTATCGGGACTTATTCATCAGAAATGATACAAGGAACAATTGATTAAATTGGGGGATGTTTCCAAGTCCCATCAATTCCCACTGCCCGCTACATATTTAGGTCTCGCGATTCAGTATCCATACATAACGTACACATGCATAAAACATGCCTGTGCTTATCGCAAGGTAATTTTGTTTGTGGGTACATAATCTAAACGCTAAGCTGATCGGATCCGAAAATTAGGGGTGGTAAAAAGACCTGGTTCACATTGTAAATGCAGCCAAAATTTTGTCAAGTGTGCCTAAAGATCTTTCTTGATCGCAGTGGTATGTCTGACATATAGCAGGTCTGTCTGTTTGCAAAATCACTCTGCTTCAGTTGTGGTAAATCTGGCATTGCAACGCCTTCTTTGGCTCTTTTCGAACTAGTTTTTGGCCACACATCTGAATGAGTTACACATGTGGTGGGTACGGAGGGTGTTCGGGCCCCTTGGGGTTTCTCAGTCTCTGTGTCGTTGCGGCCGTTTGCGGGGATCAAGGAGGTTCATTTTGTTTCTTGTTGGTGTGCACTCGGCGCCCCGTCTTGACGGAGGAGGGCAGAGATGTAGAAATTTTTCCGAATTTGTTGGGGAAGAGGAACTGGGATGTCACATGGTCATAGGTATTCAGACCCTTTGCAGCGACATTCATATTTAACTCACACTTAAATAATATTTGGAGGAACTCAAGAAAAATAGAAGATTTATTTTGTCTTTAATGGATGTTTGGATAAAATGAGACCTTTCAGGACGTCAACATGGTAACCACCTGTATTAAACTGTTTTCAAAAGGAAACCAGTTTGTTTTCTGTTGGACTCTCCTGTCGGTTCTCTAATGAGAACCACTGATCTACAGCAGTATTAAACTATGAGGTGACTCAGCTGATCCCTCACTACAACGTTAATTTGAAATCAGGAATTAAACAAAAAAATGCTGCATTTCTGATAATGCCATATGGGGGAATGAACAGCCTTGGTGGAGTACTGCGTTCTCAAAATGCTCTTCTTGTTTATACTGGGAGTGTGCAGACTGTCATCCACTATGGATAATACACTGACTAATAATAAACATTTTGAAGACATTGAACTACCCTTTTAAAATTCACAGTTGGCTTGACCTACCACTGCCCCATTCATTCATCTGTATACTATAGATGCACTCTGAAGAATCAAACCCTGAAAATTGAACAATTGTGACGCCAAAGTATCTGTAAAGGTGCTTCAGGGGTTTGTCATTTACATAAAGAGCACTGCCTTCAACATTAATAAATGTGAGGACTCCCTCTACCTTCCCACCTAAATGAATCAACTGTGGCACAGTTAACAAATGGAGCAACAACAGCTGTCCAACCTTATCAGACTGCCTATACTTTTCACCCCCCTTATCCTCTGAATACTTGCCAGAAGCTTTATGATAAGGAAAGCAATCACCAACAGAAAAATTCTTTTGGAAGTGGTGCCAAATAGAGAGACCGAGGTCATCCTATAAAGACACCTCAAAGAGCAAGGGTTCCCTGCGAATGGATGGTGTAATGTCACTGTTACAAGGTAAAATATACACCAGCAGACTGAAGGGTCCCCGTATTTTCAGAACTGTAAGAGGAAAAGCAGAGTACTTAATTCGAGACAAGGCGTGTCATCACAGTCCAAGACAACTGTGACTGTATGTATACATGTTTATTTATCTTTATCTGTAATGTCATACAGAGACAAAAGATTGTGAATTATATGCAGGATTGGGGAGTAACAGACGGCAGAGCTAAACAACTTGGATCCAAAATGGAACCTGTAATCAGACCCAGTTCCTATAAATACTGGATGATTCAGAGAAAAATGATTCATACCATGGCTACTAACCAAGGGAATTAAAAACTTCAAATTAAAATGTAAAGTTTTATAAGTACCTTTTTGTTTAGTGATTTATATGTCTTGTACTTGTGCATGGTTCATCCTATTATGGAATATTGGCCATTCCCGGGGAATACCCAACCTTCCTCCCAAAGTTAGCTGGAATAGATAATAGATGATAAACTGGGTACAGCTCATAGGTAATGGATGAATTTCAGTTTTTTCGGACAGGACTTTTAGTTGGTGTGAAAGTGTCAGTTATGGGGAAGATAAACTAAAAAAATGTATCATATCTACATGTAAATTATATTCCTGTCTAATCGTGTGTCATTTAACATATTTCTATGAGCCTGTAATGAGCATCCTTCTGTCTGGTCACTGTAGGTTTTTGTGTAAGACTAGGTTGGCTCAGTATAGGTAGATGTGTTGTTAGTTATGTTACAGTGGTGTGTATGATCCCTGCTCTGGCAGTGGTTGGTCTGATTGCCTCCATCTTGCTACACCACATAGGGAGAACTGCCAGGTAACATAATGTTTATTTTGGTATCATTGTCGAACCATGATATCATGATCGGACATTCAACCCATGGCCATCCAGTGCTTTAATGTTTGCTGGAATACTGCTCCCAAAAGTATTATTGAGAAATTGCTGTCAGTGATAGTTTTGGAAAAGCTAACCTACCCTTTGCCTCCTAATAACACAGACTATGCACTACACCACCACAAGCAAGAATCTGGAGGAAACTGAGCTACATTTGATGAGTCTATATGATTATGCAAACACCTACCAAACAATCAGAAACAATAATTTTTGTGGTATGATGCAAAAGCAAATGTTTTATACTGTTTGTTCATTTTGCTTCATAGTGGATTTCCCATCTTGCATTTAAAGCTCCATTGTGCAGTTTTGTGCTTTGGCTCCCAACAGTAACAGTGCAAGTGTACACTGTATAACTCTGACTGTGAAAATGAAATTGTGGTGCCAGTAGTCATGCTTCCATAACTTTAAAAAAAATGTAGAAATTTGACAAAACTTTCTCAGTTTTACAAAAAGGTGAAATGTTTGCTAGAGTTGTTTTTTAAAAATCTTTTTTTGGAAAAATATTGAGAATGAGGTTCATGGAAGAATAAAAATTGGTTTTTGACACAGCAAATATTTAACTTGTGACTTATAACCTGCTTGGCAAACTGGTATTGCTTTCTGTTCTTGACCTTTAGTCCACTGTGTTTATTACAGTCATGCACATCGTAGCCTATGCCAACATTTTCTGCCTGGCCTAGATATTCACTCCAAAGCAGTTAATGGAAACTCACCTAATTTGCATTTTCTTCATTAAAGTTTTTGCAGCATCTCAAAAGTATGCTTCAAATTTGCTTGACAGTTTTTTGGTAACATGAATAGTGAGGACAACAAACACCGAAACAGATTTTTGCTTGATTTGGATTTTTTTCCCTCCACCATAAGTCCAGCTGTTGAGGAGTCCAGTGCTCTGTCTGCGTTTTGATCTGACTTACTTACTGACATGTTTTTTTCAGACAATATAGATTTTGAAATCTGTTATTACTTTCTGTAACATTGGCACAGACAAAGTGTGAAAGTCACTTTCATCAATTCTCTTTGGTCTGGATAACAGGAACAGACTTTAGGTGAAATGTAATATTATTTTATCAGAACACTTACTTCCTGATGGATTTCTTGATCTCCAATAAGAACAAGGCAGGGCAAATTTATTTGTATAGCAGAATTTATGCATAAGGGAAGTCAAAGTCCTTTACAATGGCAAAGAAAAACATTCAGAAAATGTATTCTAAAGATAATTTAATAGTAGCCATGAAGATCATATATTAAAATCATTTAAAAAACAAAGTGCATTAAAAGTCAAGAAAAAAGAGAGAGCTGTGGTAAACAATATAGTTTTCAGGCCTGATTTAAAAGAGCCGACAGTTTGAGCAAATATCCTGAACAACTTCAGGTGTTCAGGAAGTTTGCTCTAAAGGTGAGGAGCATAATACCTGACTGCCACTTCACTAGTCTTGGTTCTGAAAGACCACAACAAGATGAAAACAGATCAAAAAAGGATGGTGAAGATGACAAGGCATAACTGACTTCTTCAGTGTCCTTTAGTTATGTCCCCTCCTGCACACACATAGACACACACATATTAAAAGGGAGTTTTTTTTCTTGCACTGTTGCCTTCGGGCTTGCTCTGGGTATTCAGGCATATGGGTTCTGTAAAGCATTGTGAGACAATCTAAATTGCAACCGGCGCTTTATGAATAAAATTGAACTGAACTGATGAAGAGCAAGAAACAACTAAAGGATGGACAAAAAAGGCTTGCTTTTTAATGACACCTGAGGCTGAATGCTTAAATCGATGCATTCTCATTCTTACAAAGTGACCGATACCCTTGCGAGGTTCAAGCTATTGTTAGGGACATGAGTGATGCTGTGCAGGCAGGGAGAAGGCAGTTACAGCAGGCATGCAGCCCGTAGAGCGGTCCCCCCTGCAGCATCTCCTGGATATCATGACAGGATGATGGTGAAAAATCACCTCATCTCTCTCCTTCATCACCCTTGACTGAGAGAATGCATTTAGCAGCAAATGAGAGCCCTTGCAAACGTATGAGGCACCTGGCAAGCACTCTAACATCAGATTTTCTTCCAATTTGCCTGTAACTGTCATCAGCTCAACATAATGGAGTGTCGGCCTTTGTGCGTCAAGCGAAAGAGGTGTTTTTTTAAGGGGGGGGGGTAAATGTGTTGGTGACAGTAATATTTAGATGTGAAAATGCATCAGTATACGGAGGTAAAACTAAGGTGAGTCATAAATGTACATTAACACGTATATGAATGAAAAGACAGTTCACACAGGAGTGCAGATAGATGATAGAGGTACAGCATTAACCATCCAAGGTAAACCATGTGTTTCCAACTGTGATTGTCCAGTCATAGCAACTGTTACTAGGTTTTGTTCACATGATGTTCATCCATGTACATGGAGTGGGAAATAATTAGCATGTTTGTATGATAATTTAACCCTCTATGCATCAATAATTCAAAAAGGTCTTGAACAGTCATTTTGAACTGTCATAGCTTCATGCGTTTTCTCCCGTAGAACAGATTTAGACTCAGCCTGGTTATTCATTACACACTAACAATGTATTAGAGAAATCTGGCCCTAGATCTGCCATTAATGATCAAATCATAACTCTACAGACATCTCATCAGACAGTCACTGTTTGCAATCACAACCTGACATACACTCCTTGTACTTAAACCATCTTTTGCTGTTAATATCCTCAAATTTAATTTGATTTACAATACCTTGAAATAAAATAATTCTGCAATCTTATTTCATGTACCCGGCAATGCTGTTGGGGACAGCAATGTTCAGCTTGTAAAGAATGTAGTCAGTATGTTTCTTAACTCGTACAGTTGTGGACAAAAGTTTATACTATAAAGACCATCGATATCATAGCAGTCTTGAGTTTCTAATGGCCCCTATAACTTTTCATTTCTATGACGGAATCAATGAACCACAAAATTTTGATTCTTTTGTAAACTTATTGTAGGTCTGCTGGAAAGAAATGACAAAACCTGCTGGGTCAAAGTAGCATACAGCAAACCTCATATTTGGTTAAATGTCCCTTGGATGGTAGCCACCCACAAGCTTCCATTTGCATCTTTGACTACTGCTCTCGACAGAATTGATGCATTTCAACTGAATTTTTAAAAAAAACTTGTTCCTTCATCAGTGTTCACATGTTCTTGATGGAGTTTAAGTTGGAACTTTGGGAAGTCTAGTCTAAAACCTGAATTCTAGTTTAACTTATCCATTTCTTTACCACTTTTGATGCAAGTTCACTGTCTTGGAACTGTGTCTAAGAACCAACCCTCTGGCTGACGATTTCAGTGTCTTACTAAAGAATGTGGAGGTAATCCCCTACCTCATTACTCCATTTGTGTAAAGCACCAGTTCCACTGGCAGCAAAACAGCCCCAGAACATAATACTGCCACCACCATGCTTAACAATTGTCTTGGTATTCTTGGAGTTAAAAGCCTTACCTTCTTACCTCCAAACATTTTTTTTTCTTTTTTGGCCAAATAGCTCAAATTTGGTTTCATTTGGCCACAGAACTTTCCTGCAGATGGTCTTTGTCCATGTGATCAACAGCAAACTTCAGTTCAGCCTGAAGGTGGCATTTCTGGAGAAAGGGCTTGCTTCTTACATGGCAGCCTCTCAGTTTGTGGTGATGTAAAACACACTTGATCTTTCCAGAGATCTCACAAGTGTATCAAATGGGCCTTATTTAAGAGGGCTTAGAAGAGTCAGCAGCTGTAGTCAATTGTAACTACTCACAAGATGGCATGTCAGTGACAACATTTGATTGTCATAGCTTTCTGCATCACCAAAACTGACAAAGTTCCTGGATGTATATTTTTCACCCAGTAGATGTTATATTTCCAGAAGACCTATAATAAATCCATAAAAGCACCAAAATGCCTGATTGCTAGACTATATTGAAGAGTTTGAAAAAATTTCTTGCTTGCACATCACAGGCAAATCCTGGTTCAGTGTGGTCTAAATGTCAATGTTCGTTTAATGTCTTGAGATAGTTTGTGGAAAAACTTTTACTTTTCAACTTGCTCTGAAAGTCTTTTTCCCTGGTGACTGTAATTGTTTTTTAAACACCTTTTCAACATACAATGCTCACTAATTAAGCAGAGCTATTTTGAGTATCACATCCAACGCCATGAAGCATTTCATGAGTCATAATGTTTTCACAGTACAGGTTCCATTAACAAAAATAACTTAATAGTTTATCCTGTAACAACCTCAGATGCGTTACCTGAGATTATATTCACCAGATAATTAGTAGGGCCTGACTAATATGGATTTTTTTGAGGTCGATGCCGATTTTGATATTAAAAAAGAAAAAAATTCCGATAACCAATTAATCGGCCTGTTCATTAAAAATATATATAATGAATTAAATAACTTATTTTTTGGTCCCCTAACACTTACAACAACAAAGATATGAATTGCAAGCAGAACATATTACTGTTTACAATATTTTGCCGTTTAGTATTTGTTTAGGGCTGCACAGTGGAATAGTGGTTAGCACTTTCGCCTTGCAGCAAGAAGATCCCCAGTTCAAATCCCGGCCTGGGTCTGGGATCTTTCTGCATGGAGTTTGCATGTTCTCCCTGTGCATGGGTGGGTTTTCTCCGTGTACTCCGGCTTCCTCCCACAGTCTAAAAATATGCTGAGGTTAATTGATAACTCTAAATTGCCCGTAGGTGTGATTGTCTGTCTGTATATGTAGCCCTGTGACAGACTGGCGACCTGTCCAGGGTGTCCCCTGCCTTCACCCAAGTCAGCTGGGATAGGCTCCAGCACCCCCCGCGACCCTAGTGAGGATAAAGCGGTGTATAGAGAATGGATGGATGGATGGATAGTATTTGTTTAACTTTACAACAGAGAGGAATTTTCAAGTACAAACTTGCAACAAAGCATTAAACCGCTGGGAAATTATGTAACCTTAAAAAAAGAGTCAATCTATAAATGAGTCATGAAATACATCTTGTCTTGTACATCTTCTTGCTGCAAATTAGAGGTAGGTTATAATACAGGTGAAGCTACTGGTAAAACATCATTTGTGCAGCGCTCTGATGCCTTTTAACATTAAACCACATTTTTACCACTCTATTATTTTCTTTGCCATGAACTCATGACTCCAATGAACCAAAATAAAAACCAAAGATGCCTTTCTCAGATGTCAAAACATGTTATCTTTGATAGAGTTCATTTTAAATATATAATGGTCACAAATAGTCCGACATTAAGGCTACTCTATAACAAAAACACACAATGAGTTGCTGTTACAGCCTGTGTCATGATATAGTGTTTTCTGACAAAGAACAACTAAGAGTGACATGATATCATGACATTTGCTGAAGACAGATAGTAACGTTCATCATTTTAACTTTTTGGGCCTGCACCGAATAAACCCACTTCCCTCTGCGTTCACATCGCTCCTCCATGCATGCCCCTCAACACGGAGTTGACGATGAATGGTCGTTCTGTACTCTCTAATAGTGTGTACACTTACGTTATTTCTGCAGTTACTTTTAAGCTCTTAGCTAACGTTATGCTAGGTAGGGAAAACTACAGTGATGTTATTGCTAACATAAACAGACATGGAGTAACTTCAGCTAGGTGAGGACAACTTTAGCAGTGCAATGTACAGCCGTGGCCAAAAGTTTTGAGAATCACACAAATAATGATCTTCATTAAGTCTACTGCCTCATTTTTTTATGATGGCAATTTGCATGCACTCCAGAATGTTATGAAGAGTGATCAGATAAATTGCAATTAATTGCAAAGTCCTCCATTGCCATGAAAATGAACTTAATCCCCCCAAAAACATTTCCAATGCATTTCAGTCCTGCCACAGAAGGACCAGCTGACATCATGTCAGTGATTCTCTCATTACCACAGGTGAGAGTGCTGATGAGGACAAGGTGGAGATCACTGTGTAATGCTGATTGAGTTAGAATAACAGACTGGAAGCTTTAAAAGAGGGTGGTGCTTGAAATCATTGTTCTTCCTCTTTTAACCATGGTTACCTGCAAGGAAACATGTGCAGCCATCATTGCTTTGTACAAAAAGGGCTTTACAAGCAAGGATATTGCTGATACTAAGATTGCACCTAAATCAACCATTTATCGGATCATCAAGAACTTCAAGAGAGAGGTTCATTTGTTGTGAAGAAGGCTTCAGGGCACCCAAGAAAGTCCAGCAAATGCCAGGACTGTCTCCTAAAGTTGATTCAGCTGTGGGATCGGGGCACCACCAGTGCAGAGCTTGCTCCGGAATGGCGGCAGGCAGGTGTGAGTGCATCTGCACACGCAGTTAGGCAAAGACTTTTGGAGGATGGCCTGGTCAAGAAGGGCAGCAAAGAAGCCACTTCTCCCCAGGAAAAGACATCAGGGACAGACTGATGTTGTACAAAAAGTACAGGGATTGGACTGCTGAGGACTGGGGTAAAGTCATTTTCTCTGATGAATCCCCTTTCCGATTGTTTGGGGCTTCTGGAAAAAGGCTTGTCCGGAGAAGAAAAGGTGAGTGCTATCATCAGTCCTGCGTCATGCCAACAGTAAAGGATCCTGAGAACATCCATGTGTGGGGTTGCTTTTCAGCCAAGGGACTGGGCTCATTCACAATTTTGCCTAAAACACAGCCATGAATAAAGAACGGTACCAAAACATCCTCCGAGAGCAACTTCTCCCAACCATCCAAGAACAGTTTGGTGATGAACAATGCCTTTTCCAGCATGATTGAGTGCCTTGCCATAAGGTAAAAGTGATAACTATGTGACTCGGGGAACAAAACATCGAAATTTTGGGTCCATAGCCAGGAAACTCCCCAGACCTTAATCTCATTGAGAACTTGCGGTCAATCCTCAAGAGGCGGGTGGACAAACAAAAACCCACAAATTCTGACAAATTTCAAGCATTGATTATGCAAGAATGGGCTACTATCAGTCAGGATGTGGCCCAGAAGTTAATTGACAGCATGCCAGGGTGAATTGCAGAGGTCTTGAAAAAGAAGGGTCAACATTGCAAATATTGACTCTTTGCATACTAAACTTACTGTAATTGTCAATAAAAGCCTTTGATCCTTATGAAATGCTTGTAATTATACTTCAGTATATTATAGTAACATCGGACAAAAAGATCTAAAAACACTGAAGCAGCAAACTTTGTAAAAACCAACACTAGTGTAATTCTCAAAACATTTGGCCATGGCTGTAAATGAAAGCATGACCGACACATTGAAGCACGCCTCACTTCTCATGACACTGGCAAAGAGAGTTAAGCTGAAACGGAGACATGTTGAGTAATTTCACAAAGTCGTTTTAAACTTACCAGTCGGCAAACTCCTCTCAGCCCACTCCCGTAATGTTGCCTGGGTGTTGCTTACTCCTGTACGTTACAGAGAAGACAGCGGTGAGGACTGAGGATTGAATGGAGTCAGAGTCGGGCATTGCAGTGAGAATTGATGGGACTTATCAGTTGATCCTTGTGCCATTTCTGGCTTTCCCTGAAGATTTTATCGAAATCCATCAGTCCGCTTTGAGTAACGTTGCTTGCAGATG
Source organism: Acanthochromis polyacanthus (assembly GCF_021347895.1). Lineage (NCBI taxonomy): Eukaryota > Metazoa > Chordata > Actinopteri > Pomacentridae > Acanthochromis > Acanthochromis polyacanthus. Next base: position 23,312,778 of record NC_067131.1, read on the forward strand.
GAGAGGCCGATCATCACATAACTCCGCCAAGTCTCCGGCTCCTTGGCGGAGAAAATAATGAACAGTGAAGTGTTGGGAAGAAAAAAATCTTCTTGGTAGACCTTTAAAACCTGAAATTGTCACATTAGTTTTGATTACTTGGTTTTCATAGGGCAATATAAAAGACAGATATTAATATTTAGTTGTGACAGGAGTCATCAATTAATACATTTCGGCCGGCAGCACAGTTGCATTTTTCAAAGTGAAGTCCAAATCTCTTTTATTGTCTCTGTGATTTTTGTTGTTTTTGAAATATGTCCTTCAGTAGCAGGAAGTAGTATTCCCACTGGAAATTGAACCATTATCACTGAAATAGAAAGTGATGAGTAATAAATGGAATGGGTAGAGTTCATTTACAATTCTGCACACAGCAGCAGCACCGAGCTTGAAAACCAGTGAAAACATTTCACCAGCCAGAGCAGCAGGGCTACTCATCTTTTTCAATTGTTCATCTCAAGCAGCAGTACAGAGGTGCAGTTTCTGTTCGCTATCGTGGCAGTCTCAGCACTATAAAGATGACAACAATGTAATATAACTGCATACTGGCTCAGAGATGGATCTCAAGAGTTATTGGCCCGATGCCTTAACTTTCTCTCTTCATATAAAATCTGCCTTTTTTGGAAAATGTTTTTGCACTCCAGTCTCAAGTGACATAAAGTATGCTGTAATCTGCAGGAAGCGGACTCAGTTTTAAGACCTCATATATCTGTGCTCACCAGGTTGTAGAAAAGAATTCTAAATTAGCCAAGTTACAGGAAGATTTACAACTCACATTAAAAAGAAATTAGCTATTATGTCGACATTAGTTTTTGATTAAATATCCAGGGACTTAAGACAGTGTGCACACCTCTTCAATATTTGCTACTTTTTAGTGTTGTAAATTAAATGTAATATTAAATGAATAAAGTGGGCATTTTCCTCATTATTTTACCCTCAGAATCCCCCAATGACAATGTGAAAACATGTTTTGAGAAATGTTTGCAAATTTATTAAGATTTAAAATGTAAATTGCACAATCACAAAAGAGCAAATCCTCAGATACATTCTGTTTTCTTAAATAATCCTAAAGATGCACTCTGGGTTCGGTTTTCTTGCATTTGACTGCATTCATTTTCCCTTCAGTCACTGAGAAGCAACCTCATTGATGCCACCACCACAACCGTGTTTCACTGCAAGAATGGTATTAGCCAGTGATGAGCAGTGCCTGGTGTTCAACAACATAGTGCTTCTGCCTAAACAGTTTAGTTTGAGTCTTTTAAATTCAGTTTGGTCAGAAACAAAATGTCATCGGCCTTTTTCTAAGAGTTGCTTCCACGTAACTGTTCCACCGTGAAAGCCTGATTGATTTTAGCATGATTGTGGGCCACTGGTCACCTCCCTGACCAAGGATCTACTAGCTTGAATTCTTAGCAAAGAGTAAGTGAAACCACAAACAGTAAACGTAGCTAGTATTTATTTTAGAATCTTAATATTATTTACATATTTTCAAAATGCAAAGGACCACTGACAACACAGGCCAGTAAAAAAAAATAACCAAACGACATATACCCCCTCCATATAAAGCTCCAGATTCTGCTCAAGTTTCTTCCTGTTCAAAGGGAGCTTTTCTTGCCACTGTGGCCTTAGGGCTTGCTCTGAGGGTTCAGGCATATGGTTTCTGTAAAGCGTCTTGAGATAATTTGACCTGTAATTGGTGCTATATAAATAAAATTGAATTGAATTGAAATTAAATTGAGGTACTGTACAAGAAGGGCCAAACCAGACTTTACTTCCTGTGAAGGTTAAGGTCTTTTAACATTAGCAGGCCTCTTCTATGTACATTATACCAGACTGTGGTAGCCAGTGCTTCATTCTTTGGGGTTGTGTGTTGGGGGTATACTCATCCCCCCTCAGTGCAGGTCTGACTGCAGCAGGAAATTCTTCCGACCAGCTTCAACCAGGATTTTCAAATCACATTAATTCAGCAACATTTTAACATGTTTTATGTGCTTTGCATATTTTTTTTTAACTTTTATCATTTTTTCTAACTTATATTCTATGTATATTGCCATACTGATGACTGTTAGTGTTGGTGTTCTGTCGGGTTTGTGGGTTGGCTGTGTGGTAATATGCCACTGTATGTTAAGATGAGGCCAGAATGTCGATACATGATGCATATTTGCTGTTTCTCCTCTGAAATATGTGACACCCACCATAGGATGATGGCAGCTACCAAGTGAGGAAACACCTCAGTTGCATCAAATGTGCTGGTAGCCTTAGACTGAATCAAACCCTACTATTTCAGCTTATACCTTCATCAAGAGCCAAACACTACGGCAGCTACATGCATACAGCAAACCTTCTGCGAATCAAGAACTAGGGATTGACCAGTTATTGGCCTGGCTGATGAACAGATCTGACATTAAAGCTCGTGTCCGGAGTTTGAATTGCAGCGTCTCCCAAAACACTGTTGGTCCCACCCTCCCTCTGATTTCGCCCCTTTATTTGTGCACGCGCGCAGTACCTGAGAGAAGTGCCCGGAGTGCTGCAGCATCTCGCCTGTTTTGCTGTTTTCCACTCTTCTACATTTAGTACATTTAGTAAATAATAAAGAAATTACGTTAGAATTCTGTATTGAGTCTAACTTGTCCTAATACCAAAATAACATGAATCTGCTAGGACGAACTAGTAAAGTTTCAATATGTGATTACACTCGTGTATCCCTCTCGATGACGTTGTTTATCAAACTTAGTGCATTTACGCGTGTATATGTGTTACATTATTTATTTGTATCTAGAGTTCAGAATTGCATGACTCCTCTGACGAAGAGTATGTCCCAGACGCCCCAACATCTTCCTCCAGAGGTCGGGCATCTAAACGAAGCCGTCAGGCGGGCTATGGAGGCCGTGGTCGGGGAGCGACGCGAGCACCCCGAGCCAAAAAACGTCCTACAGTCTCTTGGCCTGACAAGCCGTGGGATTGATAACTTTTCTGGAAGTTGCTGATCCCTGATGCTCTCTCCTCCACAAGCAAAACAAATGTGCGCGCGGTTGCATAGTGCGTAGCTCGCCCACCTCTGCATGGGCTTGCTTGCTGTGTGCGTAACCGTTGATTGACAGCATGACAAACGGAAGCTCGAACTTGATTGGCTAGCTGCCGACCGGCGCTTTTTGGAATAACATGGGGGTCTATGAGAGGAAGGCGGAGCTCATGAATAAATTTTCATATCGCGTCATACTAACATTATATTATAGTATCGAACTAGACCAACACATTTAAGCTTTGTTAAACAATGGAAACTCCGGACACGAGCTTTAAGCATTTTATTGATTATCGGTACTGTTTTTTTTTTAAAACTAATTTGAAACCAATTAACCAATTTTTGACGAAACAAATCAGTTTTAAAAATGAGTTACTTTGGGTGTAGTGCAGCTGCCTCTTTCCGTTTATTGTTACTACTCTGTGGTCTTGAAAATGTCCTCAAACACCCTGTCAACTCTGAAGCATCACTAATTTGGCTAATTCACCAAAAGAGATCTTGCAGGAGTATGTTACTAAAACTTGAACATTTCAGTGTGTTAGTTTCGTGTTTGGAGGTTGTTGTTCTTCATACATGCACTGAAGGGGATTTAAAAAATAATAATAAATGAAATTTGTGGTCAAGTGTAGTCTTATACCCGCAGCCAAAATCCAATCAATCAGATCAGATGGAACTAAAACCTGCTCTACCTTTTCCTCTCTTTTCCCTCACTACTCCTGTCATGACTAATAATAAGATAACATGGGAGCATTTCAAATTTCATTTCAAAAGACAACACAACATCCCTCAAATTAGTGGCTACACTTATTTTGAGAGTATTTGCACCATATTATGACCAGGGCTTTGAGAATACGTTTTAGACAACCTGTAATAAATAGAGTAAATAAAACATTTCCAACACTAAAAACAAGATTGATGAATTGACATTTGGTTCCTTATTTACTGGTGATGTCCCACAGCACACATTGTAACGTGAATTGTTTCCCGCCCACATCACAGATTTTTCTTTGCACCATGAATTCTTCTCAAACTTGTAAATCACCTTCATCACCATTATATTTCCGATTGTAGTTGTTTTTGTGCTGCTGCATTAGATCATCTTTTATGTGTGAAATAATCATATCTATGCATAATGTCTAATTAGGAAGAAATGAGATGCGTAGGAGCATACAATAGCTAACTGTTCATTCGGGGTAATGTGAATGAAGTAATTTATTATGGGGCACTTGAACACTGAGTGTCTTAGAGAGTGAAAGAAAGAAATAGTTTGATTAGTTTCTCTGTCTGTGCAGGCTCTCTGCATTAATTTTCATTAATTGGAAAATATGCAGAGAAGAGAAGAGGACTTGCTGAAAGTTCTTACTTGTTACAGACTTCCACAACACTTCAGGTTATTGGCTGTGGCATAGCGTTTCAACCGTGCTTCCACTCGCTTGTCTCACTGTCTGCGATGTGGACAAGAAAGCCACTCAAGCATGCATCATGGAGGCAGAGAGCAAAAATGCATTTTTTTTTTCTTTTGCTTGTGGCATTATCCTGGTGTTACTTTTCATATTTTTATCCCATTTAATCATTTCAGACCGTGAATCTGTTCCTCCGGAGAAACCTGATCGAAGTGCACAGAAGGAGACTGGATTACAGCTGGAGGCAAAGGTCGAAATGCACAAGTATCTCAGTGCACTGTAACCAAGATGAGTGTGGAGAAAATTCAGGGTAAAGGGTGATATAGAGTAATATCTTAAGACGAGGCCAGAATGTGGATACATGCTGCACATTTGCTCATGTGCCTCCTTTGAAATATGTGACTCCCACATTGGGGTGATGGTAGCTACCAAGTGATGAAACACCTCAGTCACATCAACTGTGCTGGTAGCCTTAGACTGAATCAAACCCTACTATTTCAGCTTATGCCTTCATCAAGAGCCAAACACTATGGCCGCTACATGCATACAGCAAACCTTCTGCGAACCAAGAACTAGGGATTGACCAGTTATTGGCCTGGCTGATTAACAGATCTGACATTAAGTTGTTAAGCATTTTATTGATTATTGGTACAAATAAAAAAACAATTCTTGAAAAAACAAATCAGTTTTAAAAATGAGTTACTTTGGGTGAGGTGTAGTCGCCTATTTCTGCTTGTAGTTACCACTCCTTGGTCTTGAAAATGTCTCCAAATACCCTTGTTGTGGCATTTTAAGATTGAACAAAAGATCATATTTGACAAATGGGATGTGTGAATCAAATTTAAGAGCTAACAAAGATAAGATCAGAAGACCTAACATGTCAACTGAAGGTATGAGTACACTGAAGAATCCTGTGGAAAACACCAACCTAACTGAAGCCTATGGAGCCCATATAAGGCATAAGACAGGAAGTTCATGCCCTCTCAACATCTGCATTCATGAGTTGAAACCTCGGGCATGCTGAGCCAAGCAGAAGTAATGCCAACCTAGAAGAAATTAAAAAGAGGAGGTGGTCTAACTTTTGACATGATTACTTTATGTGCTTCCTGATTGGGTCTTAAGACGATGGGTTGTGGCTTCCAGAATGGAAGAGGAGTGTTTAAGAGAAGGTATATAAGATGATGTAGCTCTTTGTGTAGTCAGTTAAAATCTTGAGATTTTGCTCGTTTGTTCTTACAGCTTCTGCATTGAATAATCATTATTTGCATCAGACTCTAATGACTGCTTGAAGACTCTTTCTTGAAAACTTTTTGAAGACTCCAAGTTTTGATCCAGAATTGATTTTTGACTATGTGTGTGACAAAGCTCCCTGATCATCACTGGCCCTTAGCAGGCGGACTGAATGACAAAACCCTGTCAACTCTGAAGCATCAATGTTACACAGTCATCCATCCTTCCATTATCTATACACCACTTAATCCTCATTAGGGTCACGGGGGGCTGGAGCCTATCCCAGCTGACTCAGGTGAAGGCACGGGACACCCTGGACAGGTCGCCAGTTTGTCACAGGGCTACATATACAGACAAACAATCACATTCGCATTCACACCTACGGGCAATTTAGAATAATCAATTATCCTCAGCGTATTTTTGGACTGTTGAAGGAAGCCGGAGTACCCGGAGAAAACCAACGCATGCACAGGGAAAACATACAAACTCCATGCAGAAAGATCCAGGGAAAGCTGGGACATGAACCAGGGATCTTCTTGCTGCAAGGCAAAAGTGTTAACCACTATTCCATTGTGCAGTCCTTGTTACACAGTCAGCTTTAATCAAATGTGTAAAACATGAATAGACAAGAAAAGCACTCAGAGTGCAGTACTCTGACAAGACTATTCAGTCGTTGTGTGATTTACGAGGAATGAAATCTTTAAGCAATTTGTGGTCCACAGCAGTGGATTTGTTGTAGGATCGCAATCATGTGACCGTCAGCAGGCAGCTGACATAGTGTTCACTTGTTGTCATAGTTACAGTGATGCTGTGCCGCTATCTCGTAATGATAGAGAAATCTTCAACAAATCCGTGGATCCAGACTGTTAGCTGCATCACTGCCAAAATCTAACCACTTAGTCCTGCGTCATTGCTGACCTTCCCTGAAAATTTCATCCAAATCTGTTAGTCTGTTTTGAGTATTGTTATTAACAGACAGGCAAGCAAACAAACAGACAAACCAATGGTGGTTAGCAGACTAACCAAGGGTAGCCGAGGTGTAAAAAAGAGCAGAACAGATGTTCCAGTCCTGTTTCAGCTCCAGAGAGGGTAGGTGGGACAAGATAATGGAGGCCGGGGGAAAATGGTGCTGGACAGGCACGCAGCTTTATAAAACACAGCTAATTACATGAAAGGAGAATGAGTGCAATGGCCCTTAACAACCCTGAAAAAAACCATATCAATCAACATCTACCAAGAACACATCTTTACATCATAATGAATGAAAGAATGTAAAAAGGAAGGAAAAGTAAAATGTCTGTTATGGGGCACTTCCACAAGCACATTGCAGCTATGTCCTAGATCACCTCCTTCTTTGCTCATTCACTACTCCTTATATAAAGTACACTGTCATTTTGTATCATCACTGTCAGACATTGAGTGACACAATGGAGATTTTGGCATCTGTAAAATACCGGCCACTGCCAAAACAACTGGAGAAGTAACTGCCATGAGTCAGGAGACCACATGACATGATACTATGAACTGCAGAACCTGGTAGGTGTGCATACATGATTTCTTAATGGATTGCAAACTGGAGCAGGGAAGATAACTCTGACAAGGGGCATCAAGGCAAGAGTGCACAGGGAGTATGCTTGTTGTTTTCTACACTATTCATGTGGTTGTGCGCCAGGAAATAAATCCCCAGGATCGGAGCTTTAATCTTGGGGTCTGCTGTATGTCCTGAGGCGGACAATATTTCACACAAACAACCTGAACTGTGGCACAATGGCATGTAAGTGCTCCAATGTGCTGTGGGCCTGATTACAAACAAGGTTTTTTTTTGTGGCAACAACAGAATAACACTCTGCACCCACCCTATTTACCAGATTTGGCTCCCTGTGACTTCTTCCTCCTCCTGAAAATGAAAGCCACGTTGAAGGGTTGTTTCTTTCACACAGTGGAAGAGATTCAGCTCTCATCACAAACGATGCTTGACATCTTATCATAATGGGACTCCCAGAGAGCGCTGTACTGCTGCACAAGGGGGTGGCGGCCAAATTTAAATCAGACACAGTTTTAGATTTTTACTGGCATAGCTTTGGAACTATTTCATCACACCTTGTATATTTGGCTTGTTCGAGAAGAGTAGCGTCCATACAATGAATACAACTGTTTGCAGTAAACTGCAGTATCGTGGCTCTCGTCATGCTCCCAGTTTTTTCTCTGTTTGTGCTTCTGTTTCTCCCCTCCCTCCATGTGTATGTGTGTGTCTGCCTGTGTGTGTGTGTTTGGTCGTGACTTCTTCTGCACGGTCGGCAGCTGGCACACTCACTCACCATTACCTCATCAACTCCTGCAGTTTATCATCCCCAGCCTCGTCAGTAGCCTTTGCCAGATCCCTCTGCCATCTACTGTGATAGTAGATGATCTCAGGCCAAACCTCAATGCCATCTTGTTGCTCTGAGTAATTCTTGTTGTAATAACCATTTTTTTTCTTTGTGAGTTTTCCTTGTGTGCCAGCCTGCTTGCTCTCCAACCACCAGAGAACCACTAGGCAGATCTCAAACCACACTTAACACCAAATAACCTGCCTGCCTATCCATTCTCCTTCACCATCTTTAACACCACTCTCCACCTGTTTGACCTCCTACTAGCTCCAAGAACACCTCTGACCCCCCCACATCTCACCCCACATCTTCCACACTATTCTAAAAGACTAAGTCAAAAAGACTAAACACCTTTAAACTGCTTCCCTGGCATTTGCAGTGGCGGTTTTTCACGGAGTCCAAGGGAAGCCTGGCTTCCCCAAAAAATATGCAAGAAAGAAAAAATATAAATAATCTTCACCACTATGTATTTTATGTTTTATATTTTTGTCATTTCTTGTTGTCAAAACACTACATCAGGCATTTCTGCTTTGTGAGGAGCAAAACAGCACCCCTCTTGTCAAGCTCTTTTTGTGCATTACACTACGTCTCTCATGCCCTCCGCGCTGTCTGTCTGTTCAGAGGCCAGCTTCGCCTTGCCTCCCTTAGAGAAAATAACAGCCCGTATTAGCCAATCAGATTGAAGCAAGGCTCATCGCTTAATGGTCGATGCATCATTAAAAAAAACATAAGGGAGGCCAGATCAAATCTGGCTTCCAACCAATCACAAACTGTGATGAACAATACCCACACTAATGCAGCTGTCCCGCCAGGCGCCAGCAAGCCCACACAGCAAGTATAGCCATCAAGCTAGCCAGAGAATGGATGGTGACAGGGACCTTGAGTTTCTTGTAAAAAATGACTTCACAAAACTTCCTTTTGAAGTTCAACTACAAGTCAAAAGGGAAGGTAGGCCAACTCCAAAGCTCAATCTAACTAAGTGTAGAGCTAATGGAAAAGCTCGCTCTTTTTGTGAAGCTAACTATGCCAGAAACGAGTGGCTAACAGGAAGTGCCAAGCTTAACCGGCTTTTCTGCTGGCCATGTCTCCTATTTGACCGGTCTACCGGCTCCCTGAACAACCCCTGGAGCACTTAACCTCTTTTTTTCACTGAAATGAATGACAAGTCGGTAGAATAAAGGTACTGTAACAGTAGGCTGATTTGTTTACATGAAAATAACAGTTAAAACACCGAATCTAATTTGTTGTTCACACTGGCTTCCTCGGTAATTTTGGTCACGGGCCGCCACTGGGCATTTGTGTCCACTATAAACACCAGCCTTAACTTGTAGACTTTTTGACAACAGAAACTCTACAAAAAAAGCAGATAAATGGACTGCCGATGTGTCTCTGTTCATGCTACAATAAGGCTACACAACCTCATGTATTTTACCTCATACTGAACACAGAAAACCACATGGAAAAGCAACAGTTGATTACAGATAATGCTGTACCACTGAATCGATGATTATTCCTGAGGCATGCAAAACACAATGGATGGATATAACATGGGATAGCTGGAGAAAAAGGATTTCCTGCTGTGTTTGGGCTCCCTCAATTGAAAGCATGCAAAAGCAAAGCTTCTCCAAAGCCCAGCAGCGACTACATAAAGGTTACAATTATAAAGGTGTGGATAACTGACACTCTCTCCTTATGCCACACATTTGTCCAAAACTTTGGGGCATAGACAAACAATCCTCAAAGGTCTGTGTGGAACATTATAGACTTGAGTGGAAAATGGAATTTACATTGCCTATACCATCGCAGACACCTGCAAGGAAAGCATGAATTGGCCTTGAGACATTATGGATATTGGATTCTTCCATCCATCCATTCTCTATACACCGCTCCATCCTCACCAGGGTCTCTAGGGGCTCCGGAGCCCATCCCAGCTGACTTGGGCGAAGGCAGGCAGTCAATGCGAAACCATCTGGAGTCTTGGTGGAAAGTAGATCCACCACAGCTGGAGAGTTTGGTGGACCTACCAGGTTTTTGGTGGACCTACAATGCACGGACGGAAAAAAGCGCGATTTACATCAATAAATTTAACAAAATAATCAAAGGAGACAATATCTTTTGAAATCATTTAATCATTTATTTATTTATTTAGGCTTCAAGAGAATACACACGCAATTAAACGATTTCTGTACCTTGGCCTTGGAGTTCACCTTTAATTTCTTTGGAGGTTGCTCTGGGCTCTTTGGATACAATTCCAACGATCCGTCTCTTCAATTTGTCATCAATTTTCCTCTTGCGGCCACGTCCAGGGAGGTTGGCTACTGTCCCGTGGGCCTTGAACTTCTGAATAATATGAGCCACTGTTGTCACAGGAACTTCAAGCTGTTTAGAGATGGTCTTATAGCCTTTACCTTTAAGATGTTTGTCTATAATTTTTTTTCGGATGTCCTGGGACAATTCTCTCCTTCGCTTTCTGTTGTCCATGTTCAGTGTGGTACACACCTTTTCACCAAACAGCAGGGTGACTACTTGTCTCCCTTTAAATAGGCAGACTGACTGATTATGAGTTTGGAAACACCTGTGATGTCAATTAAATGACACACCTGAGTTAATGATGTCACTCTGGTCAAATAGTTTTCAATCTTTTATAGGTACCATCATTTTTGTCCAGGCCTGTTTCATTAGTTTGTTTTTTTAAATAATTATGTTAATCAACAATTCAAAAGTAATGGCTGTTTTTGATTATTTAATTTTCAATAAATTTTTATTTATTGTTACTTTTGTGAGTTTCAAGTGATTTCAGTGAGAATTGTGGGTTTTTCCTTCTTTAACTGAGGGGTACCAACAATTTTGTCCACGTGTGTATTTGTTGAATATCTGAAGCTGAGAGGTAAAAATAGAAGTCAGTTAGACTGATAAAAATGATCAAAAACATAATAATACTAGACTTGTTTAAGTCAGCAAATTTAATAAAAAGTTCACTTACAAGTTCTTCAACTAGAGAAAAGAGAGTTTAATTCTCACTTTGAATGAATTCTGTCCAAATGAACATATATACTTTGCCTAACTTCTCAGCTAAAAACTCCTCTAATTTATATATATATGTGTGTGTGTGTGAATGTGCGTGTGTGGAAAAGACCTCTGAGCTTGCATTGTGATAGAGGGGATCTTTTTAAACTTGAAAAAATCCAGGGAAAAAGAAAACATACACTGGACTTGTTTAAGTCAGCAAATTTAATAAAAGGTTAACTTACATGTTCTTCAGTCTTTTCTCACTATCTTCAGTTCAAATATTTCACAAATCTATAAGAGTTCTATACTACTATGTACACTATATACAAGTCAGTTCACTGCAACACTCCTATTTTGCCAATTTTCTTCTCTTTGCAGCAAGCTGTGTAAGTCTCTGGACAGCCTTCCTTTTCAACTCCTGCTGGTGGGCTTTTCTTGCAGCCATTTCCTTCTCTTTCAATGTTTCTTTTGCCTTGGCACTTGAAGTAGCTGTTGATGCTGCTAGTGTAACTAGACCCTCCAGAAAAACACGATTATGCGATCGCATGAATTCCCGCATTAATCACCAAAATGCCGCTGATTATGCGGGGGTCAATTATTTCCCAAAAGGCCGCATAATCCCCGCAAAACAGCGCATAATTCCCGCAAGAATCTCACATTTCCACGAAAAAAAAAAGAGAAATATGCGGGTCCTGCTTGATTTCACAATTTCCGTATAAAATGAGAAAACTATAGCCAACATAAATGGAGTTGTGGGGGAGTTTTTATGTGACGCCCTGCCTGACGTCATCAGTTCGCACATTCACACACACACACTAGAGCACGAGCTGATGCGGTGTTGCCAACTTAGCGACTTTTTCGCTAAATCTAGCAACTTTCCAAAGCGTCCTAGTGACTTTTTTTTTTTGTCAAAAGCGACTAGCCACAAATCTAGTGACTTTTTCTGCCGTTTTGGAGACTGACAGGAAAACTCGGATCATTCTGCAGTTACTGTCCTCAACAAGCAGCAGGTGCTGCTGTGAGCTTCTCCCCCTCCCAAAGCACAGGCTGTCAGTCCAGTAACCCCACAGCAGTCCCAGTGTCTGATTAGAGGACACATCCTTCCGCGGCCAGACGGCAGGTGAATCGCGCATATTTTTGCATATTTCACAACTATTCGCTTGAGTTTCGTTAACATCGGCGACAATAAAGTACCTAACCCCCCTAAAATTTTCTCAACGGATTTATACGATTCACAGAAATGTTTAAATTTGAAATTAAATAGGCGGAAATCCACGGATCCGCGGAAAATTGGCATGTATGTAAATACATCGTTGGAGGGTGGCGGACAGGTGGTCCGGCTGGGTGCGAGAAAATGGCGGACCGACGGACTTTCTGGTCCCGTCGGTCCGGCGGGTTTCGCATTGACTGGGCAGGGGACACCCTGGACAGGTCCCCAGTCCATCGCAGGGCCACACACACAGACAAACAATCACACTCGCATTCATACCTACAGGCAATCCAGAGTATCCAACCAACCTCAGCATGCTTTTGGACTGTGGGAGGAAGCCGGAGTACCCGGAGAAAACCCACGCATGTACAGGGAGAACATGCAAACTCCATGCAGAAAGATCCCAGGCCCACCCCGAGATTTGAACCGGGATTATTGGATTCTTGTGTTCTCTAAGTAAACACATAGCCCAATGTCATTCTGTATCCCAAATACTCCTGGGTATGCAAGTATGGTGGTGCTTGATCACATATCATGCAGTAAAAGATACATTTGAAATCTAAAGCTAGAGCTAAAGTAAGCTAAAAAAAAAAAAAAAAAAGCTAAAATCTAAACCAGAGCAGTGCCATTGTTTCAGCTGAAAATCCTGCTTCAAATTTATTGAAAAACAGACCTGTCCATCCACCCCAATCTCCTCATTCTGAACAATTTGTGGCATTTTACCTTCAGGTAAAATGAATGATGCTTCTTTCTTTTTTCTCTCTTTTTATAAGGATGGTCTCAATACCGATATCTCCATATCAGTTTTCAAATCTGTCTCTAGCACATAGCTCAATGTCATTCTGTGCCCCAAATACTCCCAAATACCCCAAAATACTCCTGGGTATGTAAGTATGGTGCCTGATCACATGTCATACATTAAAAGATACATTCGAAATCTAAAGCTAGAGCTAAAGTTAGCTAAAAAAAAAAAAACCCAGCTAAAGTCTAAATCAGAGCAGTGCCATTGTTTCAGTTGAAAATCTTGCTTCAAATTTATTGAAAAACATTCCTGTCCATCCACCCCGATCTCCTCATTCTCTACATTTTGTAGTACTTTACCTTCAGGTAAAATGAATGATGCTTCTTTCTTTTTTTCCACTTTTATTAAGGATGGTCTCAATGCCGATATTTCCATATCAATTTTCAAATCTGTCTCTTTGATGACCAGCTATATTCTTTAAATATGAACATATCTATATCAGCGAATGTGTATCAGATCATGTGGCATCTGTACCTCAAACTGCATTCTTTCGTACTTGTACTTTTTCAAACACAAGAGACAAAACTGACAGAGTTGAAGAGCTGTACATATTCTATCCACAGTGTGCATCCAACCATTCATCTATTTTCTGCCTGTTATTCAGGGCCAGGTTGTGGTGGCAGCAGGCTTGGCAAGGTTATTTTGACATCCTTCTCCCTGGATCCCCAGGAATATTTTCTCTCTCCTCTTGGGGGATACTTAGGCATTCTCAAGCCAAATCAGATATACAATCTTTCTGCTGCTGCTCTGCTCTGAGCTCCTTAGTCTTATCTCTTGGGTAAAAGCTGGGCTGGCCTGTCCATCTGGCAGACTGAGCTGATGTGCCATTTTTCTCTTTTATTTTTGTGACTGACTATGCCATTAACAGGTAGATTGCTCCATTGTTTTTTTTTCATAGTAACACAATGGTAGCATAACAATATTTTTAAACCACTCATCTTTTGAGAGGTGTGAAGCAAAAGGGCTAAAATCAATAATACAAAACACAAGGGAGATGAGGAGAAATTGCAGGCCAGAGAAAGATGAGCTCTTTAGGCATGTGCTGCCAACTGTACAAGAATTACTGACTTATTCGCTGCAGGACCTTCGTCAGCAGCAGGTAGTAGTGTGGGCACAGTGAAGAGTATGATGAGGAGAGAGATGAGGGTGACAGTAGAGTAGAACTTAAAGTCAACTGAAGCTCACAATGACAGCCTGACTCAGTATCATGGCGGGGGAATGATGACTAACATTAGGCTAAATGGGATAATTTTTTAAAGAAAACATTTTCATCTAATGTTTACATAATGTTGTAAGGACACAACCCATTGCAAATAATCTTCAAAGTATGTTAAGAAGATGTTGTTAGGATTATCAGATTATGTTACATGACAACAACAGAAAAAGGTTCTCACACTAACAATCCAAATATGGTTTCAAGGTGTTATCGAACCTCAAGTGACGATGTTTTTCAGAAAATGTTCTTTTAATGTGATTCAGGAACAAAGGTGAACATTTTATCTACAGAATTCTAATGATGTGGTTGAGGTAACACATTCAGTACTTCTTTCAGTAAAAGAGTCTCACAATGTAGCATAATTAACATTAGAAGAACTTTCCGTAACTTTCTCTGAATACTTTAGAGTTAAAAAAAAAAACCTCTAGCTGGGCATTAACCTTCAGCAAAACAGCTTTAGCAATGAAAATGAGCTGCTCTTAACTTAGGTTGATAACATTATAACAAACTTTCGCACATGTAGCTTTCGATCAGTATTGCTAGCATGCTATATTTAGGTGTAGCTAGCTAGCTAATTGTAACATCAGTATTAGCATGTAGAGATGCTATACTATGTTGTAAGGTAATTTGCAGACAGTTGCTAGTGGCTAGCAAGCTAGCTCTCTTATGTTTTCCCTGGTGAGCTAAAAGAATAGTTTAATGTGATTATTGGATCACTACTTTGAATACCACTCTCTATCAACATCAATAGTGAGTCAGTTGGCAGCATTTCTTGTTTTACTAATTTGTTTATTTCAATATAATTTGTACAGTGCTCTTTAAGAACCTGGGAATGTATTACATCAGTCTGTTTTGTTGAATTAATTTGCATCATTCACATATTTTTGTTTTTTCGTGTCTATTCTGAAATGAGGTTAAAAATAATATTTGCATGCATGCTTGAGGCTCGTGAAATGTTGGAGCCCAGCCTTCTTTAGATTTTTCTGCCATTTTCAGGCTATTACATGGTTAAAATGAATATGAAATGCGTGACACGGCACTAGACAAAATATGTTAATTCAACCATCTTTCCATGCTTATCACATGTTTCACAATATCACAATATACCAGTAGCCTTATAGTGTTATTCTATTGACGATTTACAACTATCATCATATGCAAAGTTGTGCATTGTGACAGAAAAATGTTGACCAGGGTTGCCCATTTTTAGCTCCCAGATGAAGTGAGGTTTATATTAAAGGTCATAATATAAAAAGGGATTTTGCCTATGGAAAGCATCCATACACTTCATAATATCACTGCTGTAAACATCCTGCTTTAAAACTGAAACAGAATAATCTTTGAAAGAAAAAAAAACTGACAGAAAAAAACATATTTTGACTTCAGAAAACAGACTAGACTTTAGCAGCAGGATAAAATCCTTACAGCTGTGATGGAGTTCTGGACTCTGAGGACAGCTGCTTTTTAATAAATGATTTAACTCTAGCAGATTAACTGTGACTTTGTGTTTGACAGACCATCTGTCTGCTGTGAAGAAAAGTACAAAATGTTATTTACTAATGTTAGATCCTGATCAACATTTGTTTAGGCAGCATGGAGGTGTGAGACAGAATCTGAATCAGGTAGACCGGTGGCTCTCACATGTCCTAATTATTCTATTGCTACAGGAGATAGCTCTTCCTCCAGCCTCCCATGCTATTTCCTTATTATTCTTATTTTTGATTAAATGAAAAATTGATCCGAGGCTCTTCATTAAACATTCAGTTTTGTAGATTTGGGGCTGCAAATCTACTTGTTATTTGAGAGAATGGAGTCGACCATTTAAAAAAAAAAAACACTATTCTATCAAGATGACAAAGCAGGAGTGAACATTGTTCAAGCAAAGTTAAGAAAACAGAAGATGACTTATGCTAAACTGTGGGATTTTTCATCAAATGTTGCCAAAATGAAGATGAAGGTATTTTTCTGGGAGGTGCAACAATTAGGAGACAGTATTTGGGAGACTTCACAGTTTGTGAAATGGATCTTTGATCATTTAAGACACTGATCAGTCATTTGTCATCTCTACTCATACTCTCTGTCACTTACAAAGGATGCCCTCACTGTTTTTTAGGACTCACGTAAGGAGTTCACAGGAGTCTTTTCGACTTGCTTTGGAAAGCACCAATCGTTTGATCAATCATTTATTATGTCTCATCATGCGTCTGTCTTTCTCGTTCACTTGTTTTTTAATTCATTACAGTTTGGCAATGCCACATTTTTGAGATAGTTATCTTCCTTTTCATAATCTTTCTTGATTTCCTCTCACTCATTAGACAGCTTTACTGTTTTTAGGGAATGGAGGAGTGTGGAAATAGATGGAGTTTGGTCCATTATGGTATTTTGTCCCCAGACCCTGATCAGGAGGCTGGTAAATCAAAAGCTTAGGGCAGCAACTCACTCTCAATCCATGATGTGCACACCACATTATTCACTGAGTAAAATGTCCGTGAATTCTCACTGAAAGAAAAGAACCTTCAGCACCAATGTAGCAAATGCAGGCTGTGCTGAAGTTGCCAGAGTCAGATGCAATCAGGTGAAAATGATTGTCTTAAAGGGACATAAACTAGTAAAAAAAAAAAAAAAAAAATTGCAGTATGCTTGTAAAAAACTGTAAAATCTGATTTTGTTTGGCACTCTTTTTAATTTCTCATAGACAGAACTATGTGTTATAAAGAAATAATAAATAATAAAAAAATATATACATGTAGAGATGTCTCATGTTACAGTTAGTGCATTTGCTTTTATTATCTTTCCATCTATTTTTTTTAAGTCTTTGTTGTGCTCTCCTCCCTTGCTGCCCTCACTGACTGCAGGAAAGCCAAGGCTGTCTGCTTGTTTCATGTAATGCTACTGTCCTTGTGTCATCCTCCATACTGAAACGCCGGCCATCTGGCCACACTACCACAGGTCTGCTTTAACAGTGACCTCCGGCGGAAACATGCACTGAGTCATTCTTCACCTTTGGAAAGCGTTCGTTGTAGGTAGACAGGCCACCAGACATGGAGGAGGGGATAGTGAAGCCAGGAAAAAGAAGGCTGGACAGAGAAGGGGGGTTGATTAGTGGAGGAGATGGAAGGAGAAAGAGGGTTGTGGAGGGAACGGTAATGACTGGGGAAGACAGGGCATGAAAAATGATCCTGCTCTGCTGGGCATCGATGTAGTAACCAGAGAGAGACAGAGACAGCTGAGGGGGGGAAACACTCCTGGAGTGCAGGGATGAGTCACCACAAAGCCCTTTGCTGCAATGTCATCATTTAGCATTACCGTGGTGCTATAAAGACTGAGAGAAACTTGATAGAAATGATGGACAGGTTCAAAAAAACTGCTTCAATTTAGTTGAATTCAATTTTATTTATACAGCGACAATTACGGTTCAAATTGTCTTAAGACGCTTTACAGAACCCATTTGCCTGAACCGCTGTCATGTATAGTATATCTGAGGACACAGACATGAGAAACAGCAATATCTCAGTTATATGCTGCTGCAAAGAAAACACACACACACACACACACACACACACACACACACACACACACACACACACACACACACACACACACACACACACACACACACACACACACACACACACACACACACACACGTCTGGTTCTTATATCCCCGTGGGGACTTACCATTGACCCCCATTCATACCTAACCCCTAACCCTTACCCTAACCCTAACCCAGAGCAAAACAATGCCTAACCCTAAAGAAACATTTTGCACTTTTACTTTTTTCAGTAACAACAACATGGCCAAGAAAACACTGTTTCCCCCCGTGGGGACCTCATTTTTGGTCCCCACCGTGATACGAGTCCCCACCGAGATAGCGTGGAGTCAGGTCAAAGTCTCCACCAAGATAGCAGAAACAGGTACACGTACACACACACACACACACACACACACACACACACACACACACACACACACACACACACACACACACACACACACACACACACACACACACACAAATCACCATGAGGAAAAGGATCTTGATGTTCAATAACGTCATTACAGTTGCAAACACGATGATAAAGGTGCAGCAAATGAGGTCGAATTACCAATTAGCAGCATGTGTGAGCTGAGTCAGAGACACTTATGTGAAGGAATTGACCAATTTCAGCAAATGATTATGTGGTTAAGTTGGGTTTAAAAGGTTTTGCTCTTTGTGGGGCCTCTCAAAGAATCCAAACAGCATCAAAGATTCTGCTGAGAGAGCTAATAGTTTGCTAATTAAGACATGCATGAACATTGAATTAGCAGTCCCCAAAACCACATAAAGGCATGTATGTGGTGCATCTGTATGCATATGACTAGATTTTATTTGTCAACTGCATGAATGAAGCAGCTGATTCCCATCAGTCAGCCAGGGTCCTGTGAAATATGGGCTGGTTCTACACTGTTTTGAATGCAGGAAGTGATATATTCCATATGTAGTGAGGAGATCAGGGTTGGCATCTTCTTACAAATCTGCAGATTCAATCTGATCTCAAAACACTGCCGGTTTGTCAATGTTGGTGGTGTCTAAGAGATACTCACAAGCCGTCCTTTGATGCCTGTAACATAGACATTTTCCACTTTGAAAAGCCTCATATGGATGTTGGTGGCATAACTCACAGGACTTTGATCCAGGTAACTAATATTTATGTCCTATGTCAAACTATAATTTCTTTATTTTCACTTAAATTCTCAGTTTTACTCACTATTTACTTTAATTTCTACTGTTTAGCTATATTTAGTGTTATATTGGCCACTGACAGAGACTCATGGGTAGAGCAAAGAGACACGGCAACAGAACATAGGCAAAAATAAACAATTCATTTTACAATAAAGGCAAGATGCAGAGCTCAAAAAAATACAACTAGGTGGAGCAGAACTACAGCAGGAAGTCAAAGCGAAACACAGACTGAACCTAAAGCAGCGTCTTCTAGAAAACACCAGGGTCTAACCAGGAAAGACATACAAAATACAAAAGTTAGGTACTACCTACGTAGAAGAACAAGAAATACAATAGCCAAGAATATGTGGCGACTAGAAGTTTGGCTAGACTGGATATACAAAATATTGTGATCTAACCTGACAAAGACTGGCTTCGGAGATTGAGCAGGGAACTTAGCTGAGAATGGATGGCAGAGGGGGAAGTACGGGGAGGCAGTGGTAGGCATTGGTGGTGTGTGGCTGGTGTCAGGGCAGGTGTCAATGGCAGAGAGCTTGACAGATGACGGGAATGGATTCCAACAGACGAGGAGGGAGGCGGAGATGATCCACGTGGCAACGCAAGCAGGCAGAGTTGAAAGGAGGCAGCTGAGGTGGTTCAACATCTGACTACAATGCCTCCTGGGTGCCTTTCTTTAGAGATTTTCTAGGCACTTTCTAATGAGTAGGGAACTCCCAGGGAGATCACATACCTTATCTGGCAATGGGATCCCTCAGGAGGGACTGGGGAACACTGGTGGGGAGAGGAACATCTGCAATATCCTGTTTAGCCTTCTGCCAGTGCAATCTGCTTGTGGCTAATTTTTGAAAAAGATTGTGGTTTGGGTTAAAATAAAGCCTTTTACTACATTCACCACATTTTCTTTACTTTAAGAGGAGATACAGTGACACCAACAGACAACGCATAGCTACAGACTCATGGCATCCTTTTCTGGTGTTTGCAGTTCTGTCCATCTAACCAAGCTGCTTACTAAAAAATGAAGCTAAAGTTTATCCTGTTTGTCTTTTCCCACGTGTTTTAGTTCTTAACCCTAACAATTTTTCAACCATGCTGTATTCACTATTATCTTATTAACTGCTAATAGCCTAACATGAGGAATGCACAGGACAGCTAATAGAGCTTTCGGCCAGTATGTCTGTGTTCAAAGTGCAGATGGTGTCTGAGGACGATTTGTGTGTTTATTGAGACTCCACCAAAAGGTGTTAATAATACATATTAACAAAACATCATGGACAACACCTTTAAAACTCTATGACATGATGACGACATTCTCACAAAGCAAACAACCTATTCATTATTCAGTCATCCATTGATCCTATTGATGGTGTAATTAGCCAGATTCTGTGAAAAAAGGATGGAAAAAGCAGCCAATAGAAAGCAGATTGAAAGGAGGGAGAGGAAAAAGACAGAACGTTGATGCATTAAGAAATCAATAAAAGACTCAGCAAGCTTTTGTAGGAAGACTGATTCAAACACTATATATTTTGAAAGCGCAGGTCCGTAAGCATTTCAGGGCAGATTTGTTGCCCTTTTATCCGCTCTACACAAAATGATCTCTGTTTCTGGTTTAGTCAGTGAGCCTCAAGCAGGAAACACATTGAAGAAAAACTTAAAAGGCACTTAAGGGTCCAATGTGGAGGATTTAGGGACATCTATTCACACAAATACATAATAGTATTCAGAATTGTGTTGTCATTTGTATAAAATCACCTGACAACAAGACTTCATGTGTTTTTGTTGCCTCATAATAAGTCCTTTATACCTACATAGGATTCACTATCAGTTTGCCATGTGGCACCATCATGTTTGACAGTAGTCCAGAATGAACAGAACACTTGTTCTAAAGACAGACTCCTATGTTTTTAGCTGCTGCCATTGGTTCTCCCTTACATTGAGAAAGGGAAGAAGTTGAAGTGAGGTCAGAGACGACATAAAAAAATGGACAAACCCTCCATGATGTCACTCCGTGTGGCTGCTCGAGCCATTGCTATCTTGTCAGTAATATCTCACTTAACCCCAGCCTAACCCCAGCCTAACCCCAGCCTAACTCCCAAGAATGAGTAAAAAGAAGAGCTTAGACAGGTCATGCAAATGTTTTTCGAACACGTCTTATTAAATGATGGCATCTCACTGTCACTGAAAGCACCCAGGCCCTTAATTACATATAACTTTAAGCCTCAATATAATTTAAAGGAGTAAGTTGTATAAAAATTCACCCACTGCATAGCTGTCACATATAGCAAATTAGCAATCAAGATCACAACTGGTATTTGTATCAGCCTGTAAGCATGTTTATTTCTGCTGAGAAGTTGGCTATTTTAACATGGAGGTTTATAGGGATTGACTTGTTTTTGGAGCCAGCCTTATGTGGCCATTCAAGAAACTGTAGTGTGGGGTAATCTGTTGGTTGGGCTTTGCAATTAAGTTCCACTTACTGGTAGTAAGCTGATTCAGTATCAGAATAGCCAGTATTGTCAGCCATTTTATGAGGGTTTGCGCTACTGTTACCTTTCATTTTAACATGTCGCTGTTTGTGCTGTTTGAGATTGCAAAGTAAAAAAAACACACAAATATTATCCTAAAAAACAAGTAATGAGAGTTTCTAGCATTTCTTAGACACCTATTCTTCAATACAGTCCTCTATCCACTCTGTCTTCTCTCTACACAGTATGGAGTATAACTCAATACAGGAGCTCAGAGGCCTGTGCGTAATCACTGAAAATGAGCAATAACTGGAAGAAAAGTGTACTTTTGATGCATAAAAATACACCTCAGGTTGAAAAGTTTGAATAAGTGAAGAAAGGAGTTACAATGCATCCATTACTTACTTAGAAACTCAAAGACTGCCACTACTAATACCATGCCAGAGCTTTTCCACCTTAGGAATGCAATGTAGAGATAGAAGTCTCAAAAGCTTAAAGAATTTAGACTTATAGGGTTTTATGCTTAAACTAAGGAATCAGTCTCATCAGCTTGCATAGATTCTAAATGAAGAAACAACAAAGAGTTGCGTCAGTGCCATTTTAAGGCAGGAAGGGATTCGTTTCCTGGAGTGAAATTCTAAATGTGTAACACTGATACACAAGTTGAGTTTCAAGGATTAAATCAAAGACTGGAGAGACTTTAAATCTACATTGACCGATATTCATTGACTGCTTGATGGCAGTACAATGCAGTATAAACTCAACATTGACATACACCTCATCGGCCACTTTCATTGGGTACACCTGTTGAATTGCTTGTTCACATGGATAGCTAATCAGTCAGTCACACGGCTGCAACTGAATACATTTAAGGATGTAGACGTGGTAAAGAACTTACTGAAGTTAAAACCGAGCATCAGAATGAGGAAGAAAGGGGAGAATGGGCAGATTGGTTGGAGATGATAGAAAGGTAACAGTAACTCAAATGACCACTCATTACAACCAAGGAATGTTTCCAACACCTTGTTGAAAGTATGACATGAAGAATGAAGAAAGTTCTGAGGGCAAAAGGGGGCCCAACCATTTACTAGCAAAGTGTACTTGATAAAGTGGCAAGTGAATGTGTACTTAAATACCTTAATAAGTTGCTACTATGAACATGTTAGCAAACAGTTGTCTCACCAGACATTCAGCAGACACGGCGTAGCATTTGCATTAATTTAAAGTTTTGTTGTCCTTTTTAATAGCTTTTGAAATGAGTGTTGGAGTGACAGTGAGTCCCAACATGGCAACACTGAAATC
This sequence comes from Acanthochromis polyacanthus, assembly GCF_021347895.1. Classification (NCBI taxonomy): domain Eukaryota; kingdom Metazoa; phylum Chordata; class Actinopteri; family Pomacentridae; genus Acanthochromis; species Acanthochromis polyacanthus. The sequence continues at coordinate 23,335,563 of NC_067131.1, forward strand.
TTATCCTGGAACAATGAGTGGCTGAGGAAATTACTGACCTTTTAAAGACCTTGTTATGATGCATCAAATTAAAATTCTGATGTGGGTGTACAAATTGAGCTGGGTGCTTTAATTGGCTGGTTTGGAGGAAGCCATCTGAGAAGTCAATGAAATTTTGAACGAATTATGTATTAATGGGATAAATATTCCAGATGTCACACATACACAGCATACAGTACCACATGTTATATTTATGATATATTGTAGTATATCATTAGTGTATGACTTATTTATACAGAGGCAGTAGCTCTATACCCAGAATACAATCTTTTTGTATAAGAAGCACTGCACTGAAGCAAACAGCACTCTGTACAGACTCCATGCGCTTTGCTATAATATATGTTCTTACTGCCAGACTACCACGATGGTTGCTTTTATCTCAAGCAAAGCAGTGGATAGAGAGTCTTTAACTACAAAGGTTGCATTTTCATTAATTTTTCAGAAAATAAATTGTTGTTGCTTTTCGTTCTTTTAACAAAGGCCTTTCTTTCCATCTACTATGTATGAAAGAGTTTGTGATATGTTGCTTTCAAAGTTCCTTCTATTCCTTAGTGGTTCACATGAAATGGCATGAATAGAGAACCAATATGGGACACATGAAATAGGTTTAAGAATACAGAAAAAGTGTGACAAAAGGCTTATGTCAGGAGCAAACAACACACTCTATATATTGGATATCTCTTCTGAGAGGTCAGATTCAGGGGGACACACTGCTGACAAACACTGTTTTCTACACAGATGAATACAGACATGAAAGGGCAATGAAATCTGTCAACACTCACCTGCGGCTTTATCACATTCTGTACGCACACACACACTGGTTATCTTCAATCCTATGGCAGATTTCACGTTTCCATAGAACACTGCTCTGACAAGGGGGAGAGGAACAGATATAGGCAGCTGTTTCCCTTCTAGTGGCTTCCATGCAAACACCAAACACATTATAATGTATTATTCATGACATCTGGCATCTGGAAAGTGACGTTCAGCAGAGGAAATCTGAGGGAAGTGATTTGTGATTGAAAAAAAACCAACATGCCCATGTGTCCATGAGCAGGTGCCATATATGAGTCATCAGTCACAGCAATTTGTGGAAAGCCTTTCCTATCTCTGTCTCTCTGTAACACACACACATGCACAAAATCACAGAGACAGTGGATCTGCTGCTTTTGTTAACTTTGTCTTTCAAGTCAATCCCTGCCACGGGTCAGAATGAGGAATTTAATAACAGTGAGAAGCCGGGCTGTGATGGAAAGCAAAAGAAACACCTGCAACTGTTAAGTGTTTTCACCTTTCATACATAAATTTAGAGCACATTTCATTATACAGATAGAAACATTTGAAATTCTGCATCAAAACCAAAGTTTAGTGCGACAGGGCTACATTTGAATATAGGTGAAGGTTGAAAAGCCTACAGACATGTTGGCACACACCAATGAAACAATGCTCCATTCTTTTGGCAAATGTGCTGAAAATAGGACCACAAAACTGACAGAATTTACCAGAGAATAAAACAAAGCACCTGTGAAAAGAGCTGAATTTATTGTACAACAATTTTCTCAAATCGCCTCCTCAAAACAACTGAATCTCCTCAGAAGCCTAATTAAACAGAGAAACATTCATATTGTGCTGTTTGGAATCACTGCCACACTGAATATAGCAAAAAAAAAAGGAAAGAAAAGAAAATTACTCTTTTTCTGAGGGGATAAGGAAGAAAAAATTGCCAAGGATGGTCAAGGTAGCGACAAGAGCATTTCTAGGTACAGCTGCTAATATTCTTAGAACGTTAAAGGTCAAGAGGACTGCAGCCATCCTGTCTAGATGTAGCCACGGGAGGAACATTGAGGAAGATTTTAATGGTGGATAAACTCATACAATTTGATATCCAACACCAAGATTCAGTGTCTACATCATACTACAAAAGTGTCTGGTTCCACCAAACATTGATTTCCAAGGCCATTACCAGTGGGGAAGAGCCTCAGCTGTGCCATGGAAATGCTTTGCTACGTCTGAGTCCTGCTCCTAATCTACCTAAATATATATGTACAGAGCTGACATTTTCACTTAGGAGAAGAAACCCATCAAATGTGAGAAATGAAGCGTTTGCACTGGAAGAGTAGGACAAACTACCATTCATTAGGAGCTATGTGACAGACTGCACTGATTGATTCAAAAGGGAGTGCGAGAAAATATTAGGTTAGGAGCCCCAACATTTCTGTCCATGCCATTTTCATTTGTTGTGTTTTAAAAAGAGTTCTTTGCTTTTGGGGGTTTTCTCTTTACTTTATCTTATTACTCTGCCAAGGTAAACGGTGGAGTTGTGTGATGATTGGCGTATGTTTGTCTGTTTGTCAGTTCGTCTGTTTGTCTGGTCAGAACTGATTAGATTTTGGCAGTGATGGGGCTTATAGTCTGGATCCACGGATTAGTTAAAGATTTCTGTATCACTGCGAGATACCGACACGGTGTCACTGTAACTATGATAAGTGAACACTATGTCAGCTGTCTGCTGATGATCACATGATTGTGATCCTACTACGAATCAACCACTGCGGACTTGTCGGGACTTATCTGTGGAAAATTCTCCAAGGAACAATTGGTTAATTTGATGGGGATGTTTCTGAGTCCCATCATTTCCTGCTGCCCACTACATATTTAGATCATGCGAATCGGTATTCGTTCATAACATACACATTCATAACACATGCTTGTGCTCAGCGCTAGGTCATTTTGTTTGTGGGTACTTTCATATTTAATAGTCATGTTACATGCTGTGATTTCTGATCATCTGTAATTAATAAACAAATGCTGCATTTCTAAAAAAAAAAGAAAAAAAAAGAAGAACAAACAAAAAAAAGAACGCATTTATGACAATGCCGTATGGGGGAATGAACAGCCTTGTTCACTTGTTCACTCTCTGAGTGCTTTTCTTGTTTGTGCATGTACAAGGTCTGCAAAGTCCATGCCAAAGGGAGTTATTCTCCTCCACAGAAAACACTACTACCCTACCTGCCTGAGAGGCCTGGTTTGGAGTCCAGATTTCTCTTCTGTTCTTTTTTTTATTTACATGTCACCATGTAACACATTTGCTTCATGTCTGATGTGGCAGAATGAGCAGCTTCCTTGCATCATTATTTTCACATTAGAGCTGCCTCGGCCTCGGCCTCAGGCGAAGGTGAGGGGGATCTTGAAGAGGTAGAAGCTAAGATGGAGCATTAAGATGGAGATGCTGCAGCAATGTACAGTATGAGAAGAATAATGTGTTTTTTAAACATTACAGCAGGCAAACATATTCTAGTGGAGCCCCAAAATAAAATGCTAAACCTCTCTAATGTAATGAAGTATTAAAAATGCAAGTGGATGCAAATGACTTTCATCATTTTCTGTTTATTTTCCTTTTCAAGTGGAGGGACACCAATACTTTTGGCTGCAACTGCATATGTCACATATTATCCTACTAAATCAGATTATGCTCAAAGCTTTTGTACATTCTCCCCTCTAATATTTGGCCTAACTACACATACAACATAGTTTTATTTTTTGGAGAATTCAGGTTCTGCTGATGTTGCTTCAAGCTGCTGTAATGAATAGTTTCACATTAACGCTACTTTAAATACCTTCCTGGTGACACAGAGAATCATCACCCAAATCACAGCTCTCCTCAGGAGCAGCTGGCAAAGGAAAAGATGAGCAACAAACTTATGAACATAGTTAAGGATTTAGAACTAGATACTTTTGTTTCAGAAGGTGGAGACAAACGTAAAAGGACAGTGTATATCCAATAGTCAAATAAAGCTATTCCATTCCTGCACTGTTTTACAGAACATTTTTAGCAGACTAAATGTTTGCAGCTTGTTCTTTTTCACCCTCGAGGCCAAAATAAATACATAAATGGATAAAAATCTTGATCTAATACAATTTCTTTCTGCTGAAAAATGATTTCAAGAAAAACACATTAAGGACAAAATTCAGGTTTTATGATCAGGATTACCTATACTTTAAGTGTTGCTCCAGTTTAAATGCTTGCATCTGGCAAGTAGGTGAAAGTGTGCCCAAACCACTGCTGTAAACAAGGAATTGTATAACCAAACATGACCATCTTCATCAAATAAATTTAGCGAACAACCAACTAAAGTCTTGAAGGAAACAATACACCACTGCTGTACTCCTCACAACTACAGTATTACAATACTATGTGTATGTGTCTCCCCATATGTGAGAGCCTAGATCGGCCTGGTGTACGAAGTGAATGTGGGTCATACCACTAAGGGCTGAAACATGGGGGCAGGTGGAATGAGAGGAAGCCTCAAACATGCCGGAGAGGAGGGAACCAGCCTGATCATCGCTAAGCCTGGCTGCATACATCCATCATTCAGACAGGAGGCAGGATTCACAAGGCCACCTGCTTACTCTCATCACATTTTCTGTTATTCTCTCACCCAGAATTGGAGGAGGACCATTAGTTTAAAGCATTTTTTTTTTATATGACTCTTTTCTTGTCATTATAAAGAAACTACATCAAAAATAGGCTTAAAGGTGCAGCATGGTGGTACTTTCTTTACATAGGATAGTTGAGAACTACACTGCCTTTAAATCAAATCAAATCAAATCAAATTTATTTATAAAGCACCTTTAAAACAACCACAGTTGACCAAGGTGCTGTACATAAACATAAACAACAAGATTAAAAAATAAAAATAACAAAAACTAAGATAAAAACATTAACTAGTATAAAAACAATAAGAAGTAAAGCAGACTGCACAATAAAAACAAAAGCAATAAATAGACTCAACAAACTGGACTGCCCCTCCAGATATATATACATGCACATGAAAACAACAAACCTACATGGTGTGAAATGCCAACGAAAAAAAAAGTTGCCACCTGGATCTAACTCAGCAAATAGGTACGAGCCTTCTATTGAATAATTACTGCAGTCATGAATATGTTTCAGCTGCAACAACTTATTTAACCCTAGCCGATGCATTGACTAGCATCTCATTTCTTAAACAGCCATGTTGGAAGACATATCCTGTGGTCATGGAAAGGATGTTAATCTGCTTCAGAAGGGTGAAATTATTGGCCTGCATCAAGCAAAGAAAACAACTAAAGAGATTGCTAAAACTACTAAAATTGGGTTAAGAACCATCCAATGCATTATTAAAACCTGGAAATGAGCGTGGTGAACCATCAGCTTTGAATAACAAATGTGGTCAGTCATATGGATTTACCCTGTTCCAAAGTGATGAGCGCGTCAAGGTAAGAAGAGAAGCAGATGAAGGGATGCACTCATCATGCCTAGTGCCAACCGTGGAGGCAGTGTTATGATCTGCAGTTGGTCAGGTCCAGGTTCAGCAACATTATATTCCCAAAGAATGAGGTCAGCTGACTATCTGAATATACTGAATGCTCAGGTCTTTCCATCAATGGAGTTTTTCTTCCCTGATGGCACAAGCATATTGTAACATGATGATGCCAGGATTCATGGGGCTTACATTGTGAATGAGTGGTTCAGGGAGCATGAGACATCATTTTCACACATGGATTGACCTCCTTAGACCCATTGAGAATCTTTGGGATGTGCTGGAGAAGACTTGTGCAGCAGTCTGACTCTCCCATCATCACTGCAAGGTCTTGGCTGAAAATTAATGCAGCTTTAGACAGAAATAAATGCTGTGACTTTTGCAGAAGCTTATCGAAACGATGCCATGGCGAATGTGTGCCGTTCTCAAAGCTAAAGGTGGTCCAATGAAATATTAATGTGCATTTTTTTTGCATGGGCAGTGTATTTTAACCTCACTGATGTAAGATTTTCCTGAACTGTTTAAACCAGTTTTGTGATAGTTCAGCACATCATGTAAGTTATGTTTATATCAGTTCATTCGTATCAGGAATCATGTTGTAAACAGGGCTGCACAGTGACTTGGTGGTTAGCACTTTCGCCTTGCAGCTAGAAGTTTGCGTCCCCGCCTTCCCCACCTTAGGATCTTGCTGAATTGAATTTGCAAGTTGTCCCTTTGCATGTGTGGGTTTTCTCCAGGTTCTCCAGCTTCTTTCTACAGTCTAAATACATGCACAGGCTAACTGGTAACTCTAAACTGTCTATAGGTGTGAATGTGAGTATGACTGTTTGTCTCTATGTGCAGCCCTGTAATGGACTGGTGACCTGTCCAGGGTGTCTCCTGCCTTCACCCTGAATCAGTCCTCCCGTGACCTTAATGAAGATTCAGTGGTGTATAGATAATGGATGGATGTTGAAACCTGATGAGCTGAACTGGCCCGGTCAAGGATTTGTTTTGCTTTTTTTTTTAAATTACAGTGCCATATGAATGCAAGGGATCACACATTTATGTACATATTCTAGCAGGGCCTGCTTGCTATTATTAAAAAAACACACCCACATAACAACACATGTTTTAAGTGCCTCTCCAGTCATTGATCAAACCCCGCAAAGCTCTCTCTCTGTATCAAAGTTACATTTAAAATTTGTTTTCCCATGGTAATATTGCCATCTTGCCTTTTGGTGTTTTCCTCTCTACACCAGCTCAAGCACACTGGCTCACCTACAAGTATGTTCAAGGACTTTAAAAAATATTAGCACTAAGTCGTATGATTGACATGCATGTTGCAACATTAAACAGCTTCTAAAGAAGACTAATGCTGCAGGAAGCTCCTCTCTGGAAGCTGATAGGACTGGTTCCTTAGATTTGTTATGTGTGGAACCCTGGAAGACTAAATCTGTGAGACTGTCATCACTACACTGCAGTTTGGAAATACTCAGTCATGGTATTATCTGCTCACTTAGCTCATGATCTGTCAACTAGCAAACAAAAACACATGGATGTGTTAACGAGGTAAGAAAAAAATTGTACTGATGAGAGCAGTGGAAACCTGAGGCCAAACAAGGTTAACTCCAACCACTCAGGAGAAATCTCATTAAGGTGGCATTTTGAACTTTTAAAGGCCAACCTAAGTAAAGTTATTTGCAACTTCTGCAAGACTTTCCTCATCATTCCCTGATCATGGCAAACCACTAGAAAAGCATAGTTTCTTGCAATACATTTCATAATAAGAGATTCCATTAAGCTATTTGAAACAGTTTTATTTGCTAAGTGACATTGTTTTTAAAGTTTAAGAAATAAAAAAAATATCTATAAGAACTTGACTTTAACAGAAATGCTTCCTGTTTACTGTCTCATTGTGTGAACAAATCTGTATGGTAGTCCAACATTGTATGTTGTCAATTCAAACAGGTTGTTATTGAAATTTTGTTTTGTAAACAGCTGATGTTCTGATAGCCAGACAGTCGTATGAATATACCAAAAGGTGGGGTGGGGGGGGGGCAAATCTTCAATCAAACAGCAAAATCCAATTCTTGCAGAATTTACTATGGTTTTCTCCTTCAAAAAAAGTCGGCTGCAGCCCTAATTACATATTGACTCCCAACTATGTCGATAGGTTCAGCAGCTCTCCATGTGCTAAAACTTGGGGAGTTCTTGCTCTGATGCTCATGTATGTTTCTGTTATGCTGGTAGAGTCCAGCTGGATTTTACCATTACATCCAACAGTTCAACAATTTGTAATAACTGGCGAGACTTTAGATGTAAATTCCTCTGAATGCTCGATTAGTTGTTTTAGTTAGACCAGATTTTGAAACGTCTTCAAGGAACTTTCTTAAAGTCCAGTGGATTGATTAAAACTTTGGATAACCATGACCTGGATGAATGAGAACCTACACAGACATGTATTTGAATTGAAAAAATTTGCTTATTGTGTAAAATGTGAAAAAATCAAATACGATCATTAATTGTGACTACTTAATCACAAACTTCTAATTAATTAGATGAATTATTTTAATTAAATTCCACCACCAAAAATGATACATCAGTCAAGGAGTAAATTGAAAAGTAAAGTATAATAGTGAGGCCACTGGTTGTCAGAGAACGGCAAACATCAATGCCAACTCCTGTTTCCATCTTTCAGACATCACAGAATGAAGCACAGTGTAAAGGATTCACAAAATGGTCCATAAGAACCTTCGAGCCCCGGCTGGCTCAATAAAAAAGCAACAGTGAAAATGAGTAAAAAGACAAGAGTCAGCAATGAGAGTCATGAAATCACATAAAGACAGTTTCAGTGTTTCATGGGTCACTGTCAACACCTCCCTGCACCATTTAAAAAAGTAATCCTGCCATGAACTATTTATGAGAGCTACTTGAGATATCACAAAGAACCGAGGGAGTAGGTGTGGAGGAGGCAGGTATCATAAGAGAGAGATGGTAGCTGGAAGCCACTTGAGAGGTGTAAATTGCAAAAGGCTAAAGGGCTTCATGTCTGAAAATGAACATCTCGACACAGGAGACTAGCTTTCATTCATTTCGTTCTTGTAAGTGATTGACAGGTGTCGTGTCCCGCCCCCGTGATTTACTGATCATTTGGGCTAACTTCAGGCAGCCTACAGGCCACTGACTTTTGACCAATAGCAGTGAGTTAACACAGCGGTGGCTTTCATTCATTTCGTTCTTGTAAGTGATTGACAGGTGTCATGTCCCGCCCCCGTGATTTACTGATCATTTGGGCTAACTTCAGGCAGCCTACAGGCCACTGACTTTGACCAATAGCAGCAAGTTGACGCAGTGGTGCTGCTATTTGTGCCAGAGTTGGGAATGCGGGAGAAAAGGTTAAGCTATGGCGGGCGTTAGCATGAACGAGGTGGATTATTTGCTTTCATGTCCATTTTCTTCAATGTCTTTGGAGGAAAAGCTGGAAGTTAAGAGACTGGGATCACATCGGTCGTCGATGTGAGCTTCTTTTCAAATAAGGTAGGCCCATGTTGACCTGTTAAAGGACTGTGACACCTTTTTTTTGCTGAGGTCATCTGTTGTACTGAAGGCGTGTTTTGCACTACATGTAGCCAAACAGTTGTAATAAGACAGTTGCAGCAGGCTATCTGTGGGCAGTTGTTGCAGTTGGAACACGTTTTGTTGTGGTGTGGGTGTGTGTGAGAGAGTGAGAGAATGAGTGAGTGAGAGAGAGTGTTGATGTAGAGCACTAAAAAAGTATAGTGTACCTGTAATTGATGTAACTGTGTGTATCATAGGTGATGTTGCTTTTGCAGCTGTGTTAACCATTTAATTGTATCATGCATTTGTTAGCCCACCCAAGAAATTTCACCACCAGCCGCCACTGGTCACAGGATCTGTCAGTTTCTCGCTTCTCATTCATTGTCCTTGTGAATTGCCTTGTGTCACATTCTGTTTGCATTGTGGTGTGTTTCGAACTATGCTGTGCCATGTCGCCCTGAGAAACCTGCAGTTCATTTGCATAAAGTAGACTTGACTTCTACGTTACACAAATGAGGAGCGGAAAAACTTTAGTAACACATCTAAAGTAATTTCTCACCTCAAATGCTTTCAGAAATACTTTCAGCTGAACTGTTTCTTTAATAATAGAGAAAGTTTGCAACCAAGGAGCCATGTCTGTCTGACACCTCGACCGGACTGAAGGTTTGAAGGGCTGTCATGTGACCACCTAGTGGCCTGCTAGTGTACGCCCACCAAGCGGGCAATATTCAGATACAGTGTGTTTCCATTGCAAGGAAAAAGGCCCCTGTCAACACACACCATTAGAAAGGACAAGGCATCAGGGGCAAGTAAAATACGAACTAACGTACAGGATCTTACGAAACCCATCTTTAGACTTACACTACTGTTCAAAGATTTGGGATCACTTAGAAATGTCCTTATTTTTGAAATAAAGCATTTTTTTTCAATGAAGAAAACATTAAATCAGAAAAGTCTAGATATTGTCAGTGTGGTAAATGTCTATTCTAACTGGATACGGCAGATTTTTAATGGAATATCTACATAGGGGTACAGAGGCCCATTTCCAGCAACCATCACTCCTGTGTTCTAATGCTACATTGTGTTAGCTAATTGTGTTGAAAGGGTAATTGATGATTAGAAAACCCTTGTGCAATTATGTTAGCACATGGATAAAAGTAGAAGTAACAAAAATAGAAGTGTTTCTATCTATCTATCTATCTATCTATCTATCTATCTATCTATCTATCTATCTATCTATCTATCTATCTATCAGTGCAACTGTGCTTGTATGGGGATATTATTGTAGCAAAACTATTTCTCAATGCGAATCGAGAGTTGTCTGTATTTCAATCCATGTGTCCGAAGTACGATTTGTCAATGTGTAAAAGAATTTGTCTATGTGAACTGAGATTTGTCAATGTGAACTGGAATCTTCAAAAGTTGTCTGAAAATTTAAAATTTGTACATGTAATAAGATTTGTCCATGCGTACAAAGAGTTGTCCATGCATAGAAGGAGTTGTCAATGCATACAAAGGCATTTGTAGTTGAAAAATTTTCGTATCCCACTATACATCAGCAGAAAATACAGACAACTCACCAGTAACGAGTCATTCGGTTTCACAATTGGCTGTTTTATTATCACGTGACCTTTGCTACACTTCTGCCTTGAGTGAGATTCGTATCTGAAAAATATGTGGGTTTTAGCTCCCTGACCTCAGGCTCACAGGCTTGTCCATGCTGGTGTTCCGATCCGATGCCTGTTCAAAACACACAGATGTCAATAAACTGTTCCGAAATGTTCTTGTTGTCAGCTTTAACATTGTCGTTATTGCTCTGTTTGGACTCACGGCTGTTCAGTCTACCAATAAAATACTCGGTTTAATGAGGACTTCCACCTAATTGAGTGGATATATCCATAGGCGTCAGTTTAGGGGGGACGGTGGGGACGTGTCCCCCCCACTTTTTGTCAGGGGTCATTTTGTCTCCAACACATTCAAATTCTTCACATGTAAGCCGTTGTAAACCCAGTTATTTTCAGTAGTATAGAAAATTCCGACGCTCCTGAACGCACCATCCGCACTGCGTGTCTGTGCAACTCTCGGTTGCACAGACACGCAGCACACCTTCGTGAGGTTAAAAAAAAACAAAAACAAAAACCGCGCAGATGCTAAATTTGCGCCTGTGCCAAGTGGAAGCTCCGACCAGAGGCGTACAGGGGCAAAATTTCGGCCCGGGAGAATTAGTACTATAGCGGCCCACAGACCCTTCTACCCGCATCCACCGATAGCTCAAAAGCTTGAGCCTCCGCCTTTGATATCGTGGTTGTGAGTTCGAGCCCAGCTTGTGGCATTTTGCCGCTGTTCTTCGACATTTTCTCAAAGTGCTGTGGTCTCCACCCCCCCCCCCCCCCCCCCCCACACACACACACACACACACACACTTTTAAAAACAAACTGACGCCCTTGGATATATCGCTTCACTGCATCATAGTGTGATGATCTCCATCAGATTAACTGGTGACAGTCTGTGGCCTCAGTCCGACAAAAACAGCAAGAGAAGTTCTAATACCGTTTTCAAAGCTTACTGCGATAAACCAGTTGGACCTGAATTGTTCTACTTTTAAACCGATTTTAAGTAAAACAATGACATCATATAAACCATCCGACCACATTCTAACCAGAGATTTCACATTCCAGCCTTCAGAACGTCGATATGCTTCATCTATTTCCCCCCCCGTTATTCAGGATTTATTTATTTTACTGGAGCATTACAAGTTAATCAACATTGTATTCTATAGAATCAATGCATTGTAAATTAAATGCACTGACTTTACAGAACACAAAATTAAAGTTTTTTTTTAATTTCTAAAGACGTAGAACAATAATAGAGACGATTAAATTTATTCTACAAAACCTTAACGAGCCCACCCTTGAACTATATAGCTAGCTGCTGTTTCAAACAAGATCTCACAACTCAAGACGTGAAACAATAAAATAAGAATGAAAAAAAACAGACCAAATAAGATCATCTTGCTGAATTGTTCCACGCTAAGTTCCATCTGCAGATTCCCTCTCAGACTAAAAACTGCCTCTTCACTGAACACCTTTACACTTATATATACTTATGACTACCAATAGCTGTTAATAATTTTTTTTCCCCCTTTTTATTAGCTTTATTGACAGGTAAGTAGAGAGACAGATGGAAAAGTAGGAAGAAAACCTACAGCAAAAAGTCCTGAGCTGGAGTTGAATCTGGGCCGCTGCGTTGGGTTTATCTTCCTGTTCATAGATCGTCTGTTCAGTTACCTGAGCTAATGCTCCAGTGTATGTGATTTGGAAGGAATTCGTGTCTTTTCTCAGTGACATGTCAGTTTAGAGTAGTATGACACAACAAAGCTCTGCTGCTGGTTTGAACATGAATGTCCTGTGAATTTTGCTAAACTGCTGCATTTCAAATCCAATACGTTAAATACTGCTGGGCTGTGTTGGTAAAATTTTGACGTTTGTGTTATTTAAATAGGACAGTGTAGCTGCAATGTGATCTAAACCTGCCAATACTGCATCAATATATTAATGTTCCACTGCAACACTTCGGCATTCTGTTATCACCCGGCTTGGTGAACTTCTTGTTAAATAACGTGCACACCATGTCCTGGTCTGCTGTCTGCTGCTTTGACAGGAGTAAACAGTAAGCTGCAGTAAACAGTGATCGCAGCTCCACTCGTCCCAACCGCGTTTACGTAGTTTTTCTTTCATGTAGCCTGACAGCACATGACTTTTAAAATGAGAACTCTTATTTCCAGTTATTTTGTCATGTCCGAAATGTATAGAACAGCAGAAATCTCATTTTACAGACGAAGTTGTCCCATTGTTTATTTCCTGGTCAGTAGGGGTCCTGAAAAGGGGTCCTGACGAAACATCTGTCTCAGAAACCCTGCTATCACCAGTTGATCGGAAGACCAGTGATTCTTGAACACTGGCGAACCCGGCGACGGGCTCCGTGGTCGGGCAACTGGGAGCCCACTGAGAGCCACAGGGGCAGGGCAGGTACAGGGCAGCAGTGCGGAAGGCAGCCAGCATGGACGAGCCTGTGAGCCTGAGGTCAGGGAGCTAAAACCTATGTATTTTTCAGATACGAATCTCACTCACAGCAGAAGTGTAGCAAAAGTCACGTGAAAATAAAACAGCCAATTGTGAAACCGAACGACTCACAACTGGTGAGTTGTCTGTATTTTCTGCTGATGTATAGTGGGATACGAAAATTTTTCAACTACGAATGCCTTTGACAACTCCTTTTACGCATGGACAACTCTTTGTACGCATGGACAAATCTTATTACATGTACAAATTTTAAATTTTCAGACAACTTTTGAAGATTCCGGTTCGCATTGACAAATCTCAGTTCACATAGACAAATTCTTTTACACATTGACAAATCGCACTTCGGACACATGGATTGAAATACAGACAACTCTTGATTCGCATTGACAAATAGTTTTGCTACAATAATACCCCCATAGCTTGCAGTTGCTGCAGTTAATTTGTCTCATTTTCCAGTTCTCCTAACTTTTATTTTTGCCACACTTGTTTTATTTATTTATCATTGCTGGTGACTTCTTTGAGCTGTGTTGTTTTTGCCATGTTATTACCAATTTCCCTCTGTGGAGCAATTGTTTCATGGTGATCAGAGAAACAACAAAGGCATAAATCAGAGGAGGACTTCAAGGTGATGCACTAAAAGAACAAAGCGACCAGAGGAAAGAGCTGGATCCAGGGAATAGAGACGAGAACAGGAGATAAAAGCCTCATCTCCCGTCTATCACCATGAACAATCTAAGATTGCTGGACAATGACATGGACACGCTAACAGCCCAGGTGGGGAGTGGAGGGATCTTTCGTGAGTGTAGTGTTATTTACTTCACAGAGACATGGCAACAGCAATTACTCCGGATCCCATCTATAAAATTGATGGCTTTCAGATGGTTCAGGCAGACAGGAATAAATCCAAGAGTGACAAGGAAAGAGGCAGAAGGTTTGCCACTTTTATTAACAACAAGTGGAGCCCTGGTCACTGTGAAGGATTGTTTCTGCAGTCCACATATTGAACTGTTAGTTGTATGGCTGCATAGATAACCTGCTATATAACCTGTACACATACTATCTTGGTTGTTGTCTACATCCTTCCCTCTGTTTACAGAACATTCAATCTGTCCGAAAGACTCCCTAATGTTTACTTGTGTCACTGTAATTTTTTATTTTTTACATATTTGGCCAACTGTATACAAGGCAATGTGGCAGTTATGAAAGTCACTCTGATATTCGTCAACAGCCTATAGATAATGTTGCACATACAGCAATACTTTTTGACAGTCTATGATGGGGAGAAAAGGTTAAATTCTTATTTGCAAGGTGGTTGAGGCTCATAGAGTAGACTTCAGACAGAAGAAACAGGGACTATTTCTTCAGTATATAATAGTGTGAGTTAAAATTACTTGCATTGTGTTTTATTGATGTGGATTGTCAAGAGTAACAAAGGTTCTGTTTCTACAAAGATGTGTAGCAGCGGAATTTTCTGAATGTTTGTTTTCAGTGCTGTATCACAAATTAAATTTCCCTTCACCTCCAGTGTATTGGTGCCATTTCAGATGTCCCAAATGAAATCTATCTAAATCAACAGGCGAGAAGCCAGACCATTCTCCCTTTTGTTCCATTTTATTTGTGTATTTTCTGTAGATTTGGGTGAAACAATGTGCCAAATGAATTCGAAGAAATAAAATTCACCAGATCCACTGTGAATTACCAAAAGACAGTATTATAACACCCTAGTTACAGAGGATCATAATGGAAACAGTTGTGACTCTGTCTGACTGCTAAATTCCAGTGATGATCAGGCAGCTTTGTCAAACATGTAGTCAACAATCACTTCTGGATCAAAACTTGGAGTCTTTGAAAAGTTTTCAAGAAGGAGTCTTCAAGCAGTCTTTGGAGTCTGATGCGAATAATGTTTATTTAATATAAAGGCTGCAACAACAAACATCAGCAAAATCTAGACATTTTAACTGACTACACAAAGCGTTACATCGTCTTAGAAATTCTGCGCAAGCTCCTTCTAAACACTCCTCTTCCATTCTGGAAAGCCACAACCCAACATCTTCAGACCCAGTCAGGATGTGTATGATGCAATCGTGTCAAAGTTTAACAACCTCCTCTTTCAGATCATACATAGAAATTAACTCATAGGCTGAGAGGAAATGTCATTATTAGGCTGTTGTTTGCCTTTAAAAAAAATATTAAATGATTACATCAGTTCATGTTTGCAGTAATACCACTACTGCAAGTATTACGAATGAAACACTCTATAATAATCCACTTTACGGCCCTCCAGTAAATTGTTAAGACAAAACAGTATTTGCTGAAAATAAAATTGCATCCACCGCTCTGATGGTGTTGGATTTATCCTGAGCTCGAGGCAGTCATTTCACTGTGAGTCTGTGCAGAAGCTGCTGCTGCTTGTAGAAAAGCATTTAGGCTAACAAGGCCACGTACGATCACTATGACATGTCATGAAGTAATCGATGAAGTCACCTGCTGTGCCACCTGCATAAATTGCACGCAGCCCCTCTCTTAATTTGGAAAATGTATCGATCCTGCTGCTGTGTGACGCTACAGCTGTTTAATGGCATCAGAGAGAGGAAGGCGAGATTCAGAATGGATTGAAGAGTTGTGAATGAATCGGTCATGCTGTGATCCCTGAAGGAGATGCTGCAGTGGGTGCTGGCGGAGGTTTTACTCAGCTGCTGAAGTCGTGCCTCCATTACTTTAGAGCTAAGAGTAAAGTCGAGAATATTCCTGGATGACATATGGCAAAGAAATTCTAAATCAACTCCAGATGGAAAAGGGTCTTTTTTAACTGTATATCTCATGCCCATCATTTCCAACTATCAACTATCACGTTTTTCCACCTGATTTTGACCACACTGCACATCTCACACATATGCTGGTCATGCAGAAGAGGACAAGACTGGTAATGATTCCTGATGGTCATTCACACCTTGCTCTCTGCGGCTCCACTGAAAAATCTGTAAAACCATTAGAGGCTGTTCTGCACCAGATGATGCAGAGTGTAGGTGCAGGAACGAGGAGGGTACTTCATGACAGACAAAGAAAGGCGGAGGAGATCGGTTCTACTTGAATTTTTGTCCCTCTTTTTTCAAGTGATCTTATTACACAACTCACAGCACCTTCCTCCGCACATGTACACGTGAGATGAAGCCTACACAAAATGTACTGTTAATAAGCTACAGTGATACTGTTTTATATTTGGCTTCATTTTGCTTCTCACTTTCTCTTCTCAGTGTATTATGAATGTATAAAAGGATCTAACAAGCTCACAGATATTTTTTTCATCAATCCCACATCAGCATAGCGAGGCTATTGACTTGTGTCTTCATTTCCTGCTAACATTAAGTTCACACACACCCATTTCTATTATCAAAGGCTATATTCCCTCTCTGAGACTGAAGCTGAAAACAACACTTAGCCACATGGGACAGCTAATTTCAACACGGAACACAGTGCAAGCTCATGAGAGACACTTGAGATGTTTATAAAAATGCTTTCTAATAGAAATTGGATCCATACTGTCCAACAAATCAGGTTAAATGTTTACACATGCACAGTGGGTGCACAAAAGAACACACAAGACCACTTATCTCAGGACACGGAGATGAGTGCACACCCACGCTCGCTCACGCCCCGTTGCAAATGAGTGAGTCATGGAATATGCATAAATATAAAAGGAAGATCAATGTTAATTCCAGCTCCATTTCTCTCTCTGTCTCCTCTGACATTTTCATAGACAATCCAAGAACGCATATCCACCCACCTACACATGAGCCCTGGGTGTGTGAGGTGAGCCATGGCAAAGCAAAAGCACAATTAAAGTAATAAAGTCTGACATTTTCATGGAAATAAAATGTCTGATTTTGTCACTGGAGCTGCCAACAGATGTGTCTCACCGGGGAGTTATTTTAGAAAAGCTGCCCGGGTAAGATAATACAGATCTTCTGAATATAGAAATGGATAATGACTGTCAACACAGCCAAACAAAGCTGTGAACAACAGAGAGCTGCCATCCCTTCTAATTAACACTGGTCTCTCGAAGCAAACAGACTGAAAAAAGAGGTTGCGCAAAATCTGTTTCCGCTCAGCCACTCATTCAAAAACAGACATGTTGCCTCCCACAAAAAAAGCTGGTGAGTCTGCAGTGGCTGATATGGAACAAAGTGTATCATCCGTCTAAAAAGTTTTAACTGGTGGTGCAACAGACATAAGTTGTAAAGTTCATATTTATGACAGCTTCCAAAGTCAAGCTGAAATTCTCTTAATGTCTTGTGCAAGGAAATACAAAGGAAAATTAAACCTTATTGGCCATCTGTTGGGACTGCACAATTGTGTAGTGGTTAGCACTTTTTCCTCGCAGCTAGAAGATCCCTGGTTCACGTCCCAGCCTTCTCCTATGATCTTTCTGCATATAGTTTGCGTGTTTGCCCTGTACATGCATGGGTTTTTTCCGGGTACTCTGGCTTCCTCCCACAGACTAAAAACATGCTACGGTTAATTGGTGACTCTAAATTGTCCATAGGTGTGATTGTTTGTCTCTATATGTAGCCCTGTGATAGACTGGTAGCCTATCCAGGGTGTCCCCTGCCTTCACCCTATGTCAGCTGGGATAGACTCCAGCCCTTCGCAATCCTAATGAGGATTAAATGGTGCATAGATAATGGATGGCCATCAGTTTTTCATCTAACTTAGGCTGAATCCAAATCTCTGGACTTCACCGCACTTGCGAACTCGCGGACTTTGCGGGCACGTTCACGGGAAGTCCCGGAGTGCTGAGGGCTGTCCAAATCCACAATTCATCCAGTCCACAAGGGGCATCAAGCGGACTTTCTGCAGACTTCCAGAGAGTCTGCTTGGGGTGCAGATTTCTGCAGACTTCACCAGTTTGATTACCCACGATTCATTGCAATATAGACGTGACGTTTAAAATTTTCGATTTTTTTTATTGCGTCTGGCCTATAAAAGCTGTGGAGTCTTAAGCTGAAATCATGAGCTGAGAAAAATAATGGCGGAAAAAGGACGAAAGCAAGTCCTCCAATGTAAGTAATACCCAAATTAATTAATATTATTGCGTTTACGTGATAGTTCTTCAAACAGTGTCACGGAAACGACTGAAACAGACTCCAAGTCTGTCTATTAGCTCCATTCATAATGCTGTAGACTTCCGCTCTTGCAGACTTTACGTGATGACGGTAAAGACGTCACATTGCATATGACTGAAGTCCGCGAGGGCTTAGTCTGCAAGTCTAGAGGGTGGAGATATGGATGCAGCCTTAGTATTGCTTTTGTACAATCACCCTCTCAAGACATATATTCCCTGACAACTACATTTGTGCTGCTGATGAGGAATTGGTTCACATGACAGTGGATGTGCATGCAGTTCTTTTGTACGTTTTCCAGTTGGTTGCTGATTGGACTGTTGCATTGTGTCAGTGTGATAATTCCTTCAGTGTGCTGAGCACAGAGGGCCCATATGGCACAAGTCCCACTGTGTTTTGGCTCAGTTGATGGAAAACATGTACAAATCAAAGACAACAGTCAACAGTCGACTACTTCAATTACAGCTCTTTAATTGATGAATTATACAAGTGTGGATGATGGAGAATCTTCCTCAACTCCCTCTCCACATGGTAAGAATTAGTTGAAAGCATTTTTGTTTCCTTGGGACATATGCAGTAGTTGCATTTAGAGGGTGTACAGTCCATGCAGTCAAAAATTTTGTTCTTCAAATGCCAACCCGGTCTCACGGGGATTCGTGAAACTGTCACGTAAGTTTTAGTTTCGGTTTCGTGCGCACCAACACGATTTCGTCATGTTTTTCGTGCCGCTCACCACGAAATGTTTTTCGCTGTGGTAATCACATCTGAAAGTGGTTTATACCGGCGGATTCATGACGATCTAAGCTGTCCATCGGCGTATACTGTTTGTGTGATTGCGGTTGCGGCCGCCGGCCGCCGGACATTCTTGAAATTCCTATGCAAATTGGTAAGTGTACCACCGGCTTATGGTTAGGTTATGGTTAGGGTTATGTTTAGGGACGATGTCATGCAAAATATAGCGTTGGATTCGCCACGGTTTTACATTAAAAATATAATATACACATTCTTTTGAAATACGTTCTGAGTGGCACGAAAAGTCCGCCGTTTAAAATACATTGGTGCGCATTTCGTGGTGAGCGGCACGAAAAACATGACGAAATCGTGTTGGTGCACACGAAACCGAAACTAAAACTTACGTGACAGTTTCACGAATCCCCGTGAGATCGGGCTGCAAATGCATGTGCACAAAGGGTCCCCACCAACCCTTCATGGAACTTGATTAATAAAGGAAACTTATATGTTGCATATTCTTGTGGAGAGGAGGCTGTAGCTAGCTTCCTTTCTAAAATTTAAGGTAGTGTTGTGACTCAGTCCGCCTGCTAAAGGCCAGTGATGATCAGGCAGCTTTGTCAAACATGCAGTCAAAATCAATTCTGGATCAAAAATTGGAATCTTCAAAAAGTTTTCAAGAAAAAGTCTTCAAGCAGTCTTCAGAGTCTGATGCAAATAATGTTTATTCAGTACAGAAGTTGTAAGAACAAACATGAGCAAAATCTCGGGATTTTAACTAACTCCACAAAGTGTTACATTGTCTTTTATACTTTATGCAAATTCCTTCTAAACACACCGCTTCCGTTCTGGGAAGCCACAACCCATCGTCTTAAGACCTAATCAAAATGTATATGATGTAATCTTACCAAATGTTAGAGCATCTCCTCTTTTTAATTTCTGCTTGGCTTAGCGTGCCCTAGGTTTCAACTCACAAACATAGATGTAGAGAGGACATGAACTTCCTACCTCATGCCTTATATGGGCTCCATAGGCTTTAGTTGGGTTGCTGCTTTCCACAGGATTATCTCGTGTACTCATAGCTTCATCTGACATGTTAGGTCTTCTGATCTTATCTTTGTTAGCTCTTAAATTTGTTTTATCCATCCTATTCATCTAATTTTATCATTTATTCAATCTTAAAATGCCACAACAGTAGCTAGCATAACCTGCTAATGTTGCTACGTCAATGGCCAGAAAGGAAGACAGGCTAGAGTTTGCCATCACTCTGTCATGGCTCCAGTTGTAATGAAGATAAATAGGAAGTCAAAATTTACAGCAAAAAGTAATCCTGTTACTTCAGCCCACTGAGTACAATTTGTCAACTCACAGTGCAAGACAGAGATGGCTGAAATAATTGGCTTCAGAGACAGCTAACAACGCTAGTCATCACTACTTTGACTGCATGTGGCTGCTAGAGTTATAAGTGTCATATAAGGGATCTGTCTTCTCACAAAACTAAATAAAACTCAAAATACCATTTTTTGGGTAACAGGCCAAAAAGAAACAATATGCTATAATTTTGTAGCAATGTAAATCTTAATTTCAGTTTCTTCACGCTTTACGACTTCATGCTGTTTGTACAAGTGTGACTGGCCTCCCTAACTAAAAGTTTTGAAGGCATCTGGTGCGATGTCTGTGCAGTGTGGAGGCCAGCCTAATAGGCCATGAACTGTCAAAACCACATTCTGTCCTTATGCCAAGATGTGGGTGTCTGTGTGTGTTTGTGTGTCACACAACAGAGATGCCAGACACCAGGCACTGACCCCGGCAGCCTCCTCCTGGGTAAGCTGTCATCTCCGGGGCGGAAGGTGGAATTGGATGTCAGAGGAAGGACACAGAGGAGAGCATTGTATCAGATTCACGGGATGAGGAGGTGCCTAAAAAATAGAGACTAGACCTCCCAGTGACATAGAAAGATATGTTTCTTTGTGAATCAGAGCACGATATAAAAGGAGAACAAGTGGGAGAGAGAAGTCTGGATAAACAGATACTATCTTCAGCTACTGAAGCATCCATGGCAACCTTCCCACTTCAGTCTTTTGAACAGCTCTTCAAACAGAAAGGCAGCAGATGGTCTACACTGTACTATTATTTGACACAAGCATTCAGTTTTATTTAGAGATTTCTCTCAACGGTATGAAATTATGCCATCACTTCCATTGCAATCACTGTTGTCATGAGGTAGACTAGTGGAGGATGCTTAATGAAATCCCAGATCCACGTGTTTCATCGTTTTTCTTCCCTCTGTGCAAAGTTGAATCTACTTTCTAATAGTGTTACAACTTCTGTTTGATTTGCCACAGCGCATTTCAACAAACCCAGTGTGGGCAGTGTGACGTATCAGAACATATATGATATATATTATATAACCTATTGTGCTAAAGGTTCACTCCAGTACCCTAAGAGGGGAGGGATTGCATGAGCTCTCTTTGAGGCAACAGATCAAATGATCTCCAATGTCTAACTCCCACAGCATAATCTTCCCACGTCATTGGTACTGTTTACAGTGACGTGTATTTTTAGGTATTGTTACTCTACTCAGTATATGTGCTGAATATGACATGACAGTCAGATAAACAGCTTCCAAACATTAAGACTCAACTCCTTATCCACAGGCGTATTGACAATAAAAGAAGGGTGAAACTGACAGAAAAAAGACATGATAAATGCCATGCTTGCTACAGAAATATACATTGCAAACATCTCAGCTCGTCTAAAATAAATGAAATCCATTCGTAGATATTATCTTTTAACATTACAAGTTGTATGTATTAATTCTATTTTTCTCAACCTAAAAATGAAATATACTACAATGTATTTTCATGCAAATCACTTGTCTTTGGATTTACTTATTTGTAATTACTCTTGTGTGAGCTTATTGTAGAATATCAATGAGCAAGCATTACCGCTAGCAGCTGGAGAATTTCCAACAACTTCCAAAATCTAACACAGTCCCAAAAATAAATGTTTGCAATCACACATATAGGCAATATAAATCACTACATACCCACGATGCTGCAAAAGGCATAAGATGTATGGAGATGTAGCTGGATTAGCCCAGATGCAACCAGAACAGCTGATTTCAATTACATACTGACTTACTTCCTGATACTGACAACTTCCTGTCACTCTTAAATTGCCCTCAGTGAAATACAAAAACATGCAATTAAAAAAAACATAGAACTTTCTAATATGTTACATTAGCTGTAACAGAACAGTTATGCACAAAACCTTTTTGTCCAACCAGGCTGTCACACTGAGATCAACAAAGAAGTGGAGGAAAGGTGTACACTCATTAGCCGATGATTTTTTCAAGATTATATGTGGAAGTGCTGCTGTGGTTCCTGTTGAGAATCAGTGACAGTCTACGGCTGTCTCCAGCTTTAAGTCTCTTTTTAATGACATTGTTTTGATTTGCCAATCTATACGATTGAGTCCCGCTGGTTCTCAGCTTACCTGCTGCTTTAAAGTGCATTTTTCATTTGCTGCTCAAATCTACAATTACAGACCAGATGAGGGCAATCAGTCAATGCAGTGAAGTTGGTGCTAAAATATGTACATAAAAAGCTGGAATACATATACAACTATTATTAACATCTTAATGACCATTTGTGCTGCTTTGACATCACAAGTTTTATAAAATAGAGTTGTTGTTTTTTGCAGGTCCCAGCACAAAGAGGTTAAACCTTTATATGTTATTATGAATGTGTTTCAATGCTGAGAGTGAGCAGCCTAATTATTAGGGTAAAAAAAGAGCACCAGGGAAACGTCAAGCAGCACTATACTTGATGAAAGTTGTACAATTCCTGTGTTCGCTGGAGCCAACACCTAATCCATTTCTAATTTAGCGATTTCAGCGATGCCATTTGGAGAGTGACATTAAATTAAATTCATATGGATTCTGCCATGAAAGGTTTGACATTTCATTCAAGGTAAGCTGGGTGCTTTACACCTCTGAAAGAAATTCAACAGGCTAGTAAAACTGTTGTTAGCAAATTATATGGATTTACACACTGTACTTATGCAGAACGGGCAGCAATGAGTGAATGCAGTAAGTGGCTGTAATGTCAGGGCCATTTTACAGCGGTGTGAGCTTGTAATGGAAGATAAAAGTAAAGGAGAAAAAAAAATTGCATTAGTTATACAGGCTAATCCCATCACAAAAAGTTCAGGTTTCTTACCAAGGTTGGTAATTAACCTTTGCCCAAACAGACGTCCTTCCCTCCCACAGCTTGTGACAGAGAGGCCACTTAATCAATTCAAATATATGTATGAATATGTTTTGCATTTCAAAAGAAAGCATTTCATAAATACTGTGATTTTACGTTTCTCTTTTTAACTCTAAAGAAGTTGAACAAAGAGATCAACAGTGAAAGAGTATTAAAGAGTATACATGAATGAAGGAAAATGAAAGAAAAGAAATTCCAAAAAAACAAGTATTTACATCAGTTATGGCAAAACAAAGATATCGTGTTGACCTTTTCAACAATCATGAAAAAAGACATCCTGGGCCTTTGACTGACTTTCATAATAATACATGAATAAAAGCTTTGTATCTTTTCCTTGTCCTCAGCTCCGTTCCTCACATATCCCACACACATACAGATCTTAAAAACGTGTAGCCTTGTTCTATTCCTGTTTGTTTATTCTAATATTAAATTCATCTTTCTCTCAGCCATGCATTACATTCTTGCTTCCTCCAACTCAATTACGAAGGTGACCCTATAATGAGTGGCGCCCACAAGTAACAAAACACTGCTGTCTGTTAAATTGATTGCAAGCAGTTGCTCAGGCCTCAATGCTTTGGAAATAAGGAAAAGCAAAAGTAAAGAAGCACATATCCCAGGAGTTTGAATGGATTGCGCTATCCTGCTGGGGCAGCTTGCTGATCCTGTTGAATTCTTGTAAAAATGGCATTTTAAACAGCAGAAGTACAATATGTTAACAAGATAACTGTAGATCCATTGCAGGATGTCTGCATCATGACATGTTTTATTGTCTTTGGTTTGCTAAAAGCTTCAGTTTCTCTCAGGGATTGAGTCTGCACAACCAGCACGCATGGCTCGAAAGCCTCTGTGAACTTGGCATCTGTGCAAACATGAAAGAGATTTCACCAGGATTCATGAGGTTGTAGCCCTATGCATGCTCAGAGGCAGAGAATAGTGTGTGAAAACCAGCATGACAGTTAGAAACCAAGTGTTCAAGTTGTGCAGGAATGTCTTGACTGCCTTGATTTTTGTCACTAATGATCAGCCACAAAATTCAAACTACCTGCCTAATATTGTGTACGTCCCAGCTCTGCAACTTCACGGATGTCCTGTAATACCTAGTGCCAGGACATTGACAGTAGATTCATTGGGTCCTGTGGGCTACATGGTGGAGCCTCTGAGGTTTTTGGGCTTGCTCCAGTGCATCATGCTGAGACTCGATCTGATTGGGATCTTCGGGGTTTGGATTCTGGGTTGATGCCTCATGCTCTTTCTCCTGTTCTTTGAGCTGTTTCTTTGCAGTTTTTTAAGGAGTGGAGGGAAGTTGCTGCTGTTGGGGAGTGCTGTTACCATGTAGAGGTGTGCTTGATCTGGAACAATATTGAGGAAAGTGGTACATGTCCTCAACATGAATACCAGAACCCAAGGTTTCCCAGCAGAGCTTTGCATTGTAACGAGATTTTCAGTGTCACATATTTCACCTGTCAAGAGTTTCAAGGTTGTGGCCCATGAATATATATGTATATAAATAATGGATGTAGCCACAGTAACACCACCCATTGTTTTTTGGATTTCCATTCTGAAGTGCATCAAATTTGGTATTTTGACCTTGGCCTCCTTGGTTTTTTGAAAATGGATGTAATAGGCAAGGGTAGATCTGACTGCAAACTCGAGGACACTGCTTATACACATACAAAAGTAATTTGTCAACCACAAGGTAGCCCCACCCTAAAATATACTTGCCTTTGTGTTCTACTTTACTGTAATTGGGACCATAGTTTACTAAATAACACCATGTTGTATTGAGTAAGATTTGAAAGGCCACAAACTCTTTTAAATCAATGGAGAAGTTGGGTAGTTTGTCACATGAGTCGCCCCCACTGGATATGAGAAAGAATCTAGGTTTAAGGCATCTCGATGTTGGCATCATTTTGCAGACCCAAAGGCTACATCCACTTCTTTGTATCTTCTGTGGCTTACACACGGCCGAATATGTGGAACAGCAGAAGAAGCACTAAATCCCCCCCCCCCCCCATGACACTGCACCTATCTGCTCCAAGCCCAATGCACTTCTTAATGTCCACCTCACGACTCTGCAGAAAATAAGTCACAGTGGAGTCAATAGCCTCTTCTGTTTCATCATCCAGTGTAATCAGTCCCAAAAAGGTGGACACACTTTTGTTCGGTGTCATACAGAAGTAACAGATTATCACAGACAGTAGCCTGACAAATGCAATGTCCATGCCTTCATCAGTCACAAGGGGATACTGAAAATCTCTGATATCTCTCTCAAGTTCTTTGAACATGAGTGGAGCAATTGCATGGCTGACTAATGCTGTGAATTTGGGCTGATGCATTTTGATTTCTCTATCATGAGTAGATCCAAGCAATTCACTGACACGGTCAACAGAAGTAATGGATGTCAGCGGCTGCGTAGGTTGCTACCATCAAGTCACTTTTATTTCTTGCCTCATTTTGCTTTGAGATTGAGAATCCAATATCAGCAAGCCTCCTTTCTTTTATGTTTTGAAGTGATGGCATGTCGAATAAGAGCTGCATGATGTGCAAGTACTTATCATTTGCAGAATGTGCACACTTTCCTGTACCTTTTGTCAGATCCAGTCCTAATCCACTCTTTCTGTCCTTTGTTGTATCCTTTCTCTGTTTCACCCTCTAAGTCCTTAGCATTGTTTGTAAAGGAGCTAGAAAAGCCTCATCAGCTGAGTGTTTCTAATTTGTCTCCCTTGCTAACTGTCACCCTTGAATGAGCTGTACTGGATCCTGTGACAGAAGGACAAACTAGGCATTCTTGCTGTATTTGACAGGTATAAAGGGGATAGAAGAAGACCTAGGAAGTGTGTCCAAGCTGCATTTCGGAACCCAAAAGCCGCAATCCAGGACTACATATGGAAACAACTTCACAGAAAAAACAAACCCATACTCACTTATAAATGTTCATGATGCACAGATTGCCTCTGACATCATCTGAATCCTCATGCACACATATATCATCCACCTGCCACCCACCTGAATGAATCATCTTATTCGATTTAGAGACCTGCACTGGATTGCAAATCACAGTTTTTTCTGAATGGAATATGCGTAAGTATGATAAATGTAAACTCGTTTGATTCCATTTTTGATCTTCTTTCAGATCTTTCTCTCCTCCTTTGCTGTTTAAGACAAATGGACTTTGTTTAATAAGAGTCTAGTCTTCTAATTCATGCATGGCAAAAAATGAATCTTCTGAATAAGTTCATATTTCAGGGACTACAATTAATATTTTTATATTAGCATTAAAAATGTATTATTTCACCTACTTTTAACCCATCTGCTGTTAATTGAATGTTAATTTTTATGACCCAATCCTCGGATTACCTGCAGTGCCTAAGGGTATAGCTGCAATCTGTGCATCACTAATAAGCAGACTGGGCAAATATGGTGTCCAGCTCCAGGGTGAAGATATAAATCGCAAAAAACCCAATGTAGAGCAATCATAGAGCTCATGAAAATGACACACACTTCTCAAATTAGGCTTTTTGTTTTAGGTCTCATTTATTTTCTTGCAAATACAGGAAAGAAAATGTTCAAAAAATGTGTGGGTGAGATTGTGTTTAGGGAGACTATAAAAAATCTTAGTGCAAACAAGAACGACTAATCACATATAAAAAGAAAGGTTACTGGAAAAAAAGCTTACAGGGAAGGCTAAATGGACCCAACAGAGACAGATTTGAGAGCTGGTTGTTTTTTCCAAAAAAGGAGACAAATCTGTAATAACAGCAGATGGTGCTTGCTTTTCATTCTCTCCATCATTTCTCTGCAGTAATGTCCCTGCCATCTAACAAACCGTATGTTTTTCGGCACTTGAGCACAAAAAAGTAATGTATGTCTGTGACAAGAAAAGTTGATCGTCTTTTGCGTGGCACAGAAGACAGAGTGCTGAAAAACTGGAGTGGCAGCTATTAATTATTTAGTGTGATTATGGTGGTTAGAAGATGGGTGCTTTCCTTTTGACATACAGAAAACTGAATGTGTTTTTCTTGCTTCTGAAAAATCCTGAAGAACAGAAAATATCTGCCAATGCATATCATCCAGCTCCTTACTTCGGTATAATTCAATTCAATTCAATTCAATTCAATTCAATTCAATTCAATTTTATTTATATAGCGTCAA
Organism: Acanthochromis polyacanthus; assembly: GCF_021347895.1. Lineage (NCBI taxonomy): Eukaryota > Metazoa > Chordata > Actinopteri > Pomacentridae > Acanthochromis > Acanthochromis polyacanthus. Next base: position 23,362,800 of record NC_067131.1, read on the forward strand.
TTACAGTCAAATCGTCTCAAGACGCTTTACAGAACCCATATGCCTGACCCCCAGAGCAAGCCCAAAGGCGACAGTGGCAAGGAAAACACCCTTTTAACAGGGAAGAAACCTTGAGCAGAACCCGGCTTTATATAGGGGGGCCCGCTGGCCGGGCGGGTTGAGAAGGACAGAAGAGGGCAAGGGGGAGGGATGGGAGAAGAGGGAGGGGTGGGAAAGCAAGGAAAACACAACACACATTTGGATACATGCATGACAGGATATGTGACACAAAGTATAAGCTAACATTGAAAACTGACTCATAGTTTACTGTTATGATGTACGGCTCTGACATTAAACATACTACATATATAGCTAGCAGTAAAATTCAAACAGTATGTAAGTTAGCATAACAAGTATAGTGAAAGCGATGCAGAGTTGACTGGTGGAAAAAGGGAGTTGGAAGCAGAGGGCTGGAGGAAGGTCAGCAGCAGCATCCCACAAGCCGGTAAAGCCGGTAAAGGCCTTAAAAGGAGCATGACCCAAATTTTTATGCTTTCATTTTGTGCTGTTTGTATTCTTTCGGCTTGATTTAATTGAGGTTCTTTAATTAGCACTTCAAGGTTTTCTTTAACTCCTTCACCCCTATTCATGTTTTGAAGTCAACTCTTAAAAAACAAACCCAAAAACAAAAACAAATCTCTCAGTTGCAGATCATTAAATAAAGTTCCCATCTGCTTTTAGGTGAACTTCATAAATTCTTCTTTTCTGCTTTTAAAGTGGTTTTTGATTTGCAAATAGCAAACACTTAAATATAACCCACCAGAAATGTTGCTGTTTTGATACAAGAATGCAAATTAATTCACACAGTGGCAAAAAAAATATTATACATGCTATTTGGAATATTTGCTTTTCTGTTGTGCTCTCTTCACAGAATGTATTTAATATAACCTGCTGATTTAATTTTGTTCTCTATTTGATTCAGTCACATCACAAACAAATAATGAACCCTTTAAAGGTAAAAAATGCAAGAGTCAGAGCATAAACAGCAGCAAACAACTGGGAGACATGAAAGTGGTGGAATAATGCTGTCCGCTGCAAAGAATGAAGTCACTCTCCCTCTGTGTGTTATAATCTGAGCTTCTCTGTTCTCTGTTTTGGCAGCAGTCCAGCCAAGCATGCACATTAATGCATGTGGCTCCATCCCCTTGAGATGGTTGGCCCTCTTCCCATTTACATACAAACTGAGAGTGACCTTCCACATTCAGTTGGAAAAGCAAAGACAGTAAAGTTTCAGTTAGTTCTGTAAAAATCCAAAGCATTTAAAAACTGAGTATTTTATTTATATTATTTACATAATTTATGTGCACTCATTTCAATTCATTTCAGTGTGAAAATCTCTACTGCTGTTTTGTGACCTTTTTCTACTACTGTTTCCCACTTGTGACTGTTGTTGTCTGGTTTGTGAGTTAATTTCCACACATATAATCACTCTGGTCCACAGTGACATGGTCCATCCACAGGTCTGCTCCTCATTACAGCCATTTAATGTCTTTTATATGCTAGCATTGTCTAACGGTTGCGGTTAGAACAAGAAAAAAAAGAACAAGATGATAAGTTGAAAACACGTGGCCAGCACAGTCTCCAGACTGAAACCTCATAGAGCTGGCTTGAGACAAACTGAACAGAAGAGTGACAGCGAAGCAACCTACAAGTGCCACACATTTATGGGAACTTCTGCAACAGAGTTGGGAAGAAAATTTTGAAGAATATTTGATTTCCATTGTGGAAAGAATGCCACCAGTGTGTTCAGCTGTTCTATCTGCCAAAGGTGGATGCTTTGATGAATCATTTCTAAATTAATTTTGTCTAAACTTTATTTGTTTATTTGTTCAATGCTTTCATTTCAGAGTACAATGATACATTAACATGCATAATTTTCAATAAAATACTGGAACATCTGGGTGTGCTAAAAGCTTTGACTGATAGTATAAACATATAGGACTCATTCCTAACCAGATGGTGACCAACACAAATTGAACAGAGTAAAAATGTTTCTCTGCTGCTGTACGTTTTAAGAGACAATGGTTTGCAAACATGACAGGTATTGATAACTTAATCTCAGTTTACATTTTTGCTGGCTGAGGACCAACAACAATTATCTGAAGTTATTCAAAGTCCAATACAGAAATGTCAATCTAAATTTGAAATTTATAACTAACTGATTACTATAATTAATGCATATATATTGTAATGCTGACCTAAACTTTACCTTTTATGACCACCATATACAGTGCCTTGTGAAAGTATTCGGCCCCCTTGAACTTTTCAACCTTTCGCCACATTTCAGGTTTCAAACATAAAGATATAAAATTTTAAATTTTTTGTCAAGAATCAACAAGTGGGACACAATCGTGAAGTGGAATGAAATTTATTGGATATTTTAAACTTTTTTAACAAATAAAAACTGAAAAGTGGGGTGTGCAATATTATTCGGCACCTTTACTTTCAGTGCAGCAAACTCACTCCAGAAGTTCAGTGAGGATCTCTGAATGATCCAATGTTGTCCTAAATGACTGATGATGATAAATAGAATCCACCTGTGTGTAATCAAGTCTCCGTATAAATGCACCTGCTCTGTGATAGTCTCAGGGTTCTGTTTAAAGTGCAGAGAGCATCATGAAGACCAAAGAACACACCAGGCAGGTCCGAGATACTGTTGTGGAGAAGTTTAAAGCCGGATTTGGGTACAAAAAGATTTCTCAAGCTTTAAACATCTCAAGGAGCACTGTGCAAGCAATCATATTGAAATGGAAGGAGTATCAGACCACTGCAAATCTACCAAGACCGGCCGTCCCTCTAAACTTTCACCTCGAACAAGGAGAAGACTGATCAGAGATGCAGCCAAGAGGCCCATGATCACTCTGGATGAACTGCAGAGATCTACAGCTGAGGTGGGAGAGTCTGTCCATAGGACAACAATCAGTCGTACACTGCACAAATCTGGCCTTTATGGAAGAGTGGCAAGAAGAAAACCATTTCTCAAAGATATCCATAAAAAGTCTCGTTTGAAGTTTGCCACAAGCCACCTGGGAGACACACCAAACATGTGGAAGAAGGTGCTCTGGTCAGATGAAACCAAAATCCAACTTTTTGGCCACAATGCAAAACGATATGTTTGGCATAAAAGCAACACAGCTCATCATCCTGAACACACCATCCCCACTGTCAAACATGGTGGTGGCAGCCTCATGGTTTGGGCCTGCTTTTCTTCAGCAGGGACAGGGAAGATGGTTCAAATTGATGGGAAGATGAATGGAGCCAAATACAGGAGCGTTCTGGAAGAAAACCTGTTGGAGTCTGCAAAAGACCTGAGACTGGGATGGAGATTTATCTTCCAACAGGACAATGATCCAAAACATAAAGCCAAATCTACAATGGAATGGTTCACAAGTAAACGTATCCAGGTGTTAGAATGGCCAAGTCAAAGTCCAGACCTGAATCCAATCGAGAATCAGTGGGCAGAGCTGAAGACTGCTGTTCACAAACGCTCTCCATCCAACCTCACTGAGCTCGAGCTGTTTTGCAAAGAAGAATGGGCAAGAATTTCAGTCTCTCGATGTGCAAAACTGATAGAGACATACCCCAAGCGACTTGCAGCTGTAATTGCAGCAAAAGGTGGCGCTACAAAGTATTAATGCAAGGGGGCCGAATAATATTGCATGCCCCACTTTTCAGGTTTTTATTTGTTAAAAAAGTTTAAAATATCCAATAAATTTTGTTCCACTTCACGATTGTGTCTCACTTGTTGTTGATTCTTGACAAAAAATTAAAATTTTATATCTTTATGTTTGAAGCCTGAAATGTGGAGAAAGGTTGAAAAGTTCAAGGGGGCCGAATACTTTCACAAGGCACTATATATCAAATTCACATTTTTAATGAATTTTTATTGCCTTATTTGTCAGTCTTGTGGTATGAAATGATGTATGAATGTCACACCAAGTCATTTCACATTATTATGATACTTTTTTTTTTGCTTTTCACATGTTCTTTCATTGTGGTGTCACTGGACGACGTGTCCTGACCTTCACCATCCTGTGTCATTTTTACACAGCATGACACCTGATACATGCCTGAAGTGGACTGTGATTTACAAGCAATCCCATGATATCAGGTATCTGTAAAAATTTCTCATTTTAGAGTCAGAAGATTCAAATTTGACATATTTATCAGGTTTCTTTCACACAGTGCAAAGAACCGATGAGGCAGAATATTGACTTTTACTGTGTACAGGCTGATTGCAAAGATTTATTGACCTGATGGGAGAAAATGTACAGTAAATTACAACTCTGGGCAACAGTACAAACAACAGCCTCATAAATAACAGAATTATTAACAAAATCCCTTTTTTCATTTAATCCATTTAATTTAATAATTCATTTTATGCCTGGTCTGTTTTCTTTTACATCACATGGATAGTTGGGTGCATGTCACTTAACTGGGGAACACATGGCACCAGGATGCACTATGGGATGAAGGCAAGCCGGCAGAGGCAGTGTGATGCTTTGGGCAATGTTCTGCTGGGAAACCTTGGGTCCTGCCATCCATGTGGATGTTACTTTGACAAATACCACTAACTAAAGCATTGTTGCAGACCATGTACACCTTTCATGGAAAAGGCATTCCCTGATTACTTTAGCCTCTTTCAGCAAATTAATGCACCGTGCCACAAAGCAAAAATGGTTCAGGAATGGTTTGAGGAGCACGAGTTTGAGGTGTTGACTTGGTGTCCAAATTCCCCAGATCTCAATCCAATTCTACATTTGTGGGATGTGCTGGACAAACAAATCCAATCCATGGAAGCCCCACCTCGCAACTTACAGGACATAAAGGATCTGGTACTAACATCTTGGTGCCAGATACCACGGCACACTTTCAGGGGTCTAGTGGAGTCCATGCCTTGACAGATCAGGACTGTTTTGGCAGCAAAAAAGGGGGACCAACACAATAGGCAGGTGGTCATAATGTTATGTCTGATCGGTGTAACATTGTCAGAGCTACATCTCTGTGATCATACATAGATCTGAGAGTGTGGTATGTAATCAGCATTACCTGATTGGTCATGCCAGCTGACCAATCAGCTTTTTGGAATAAGGTGCTGCAGCACTGTGCAGTATGAAATAAATATCATTTTTGAACATTATCATGTAAATAGTATCCTAGTAGTTTCAAAAAATATATAATTAGGATTCCCTAAATATGCAAAATAAGGCTGCTTTCAAGAACTTTGTTGCCTTACATAATATTGTTCCCGGTTCCCAGTCCATGCTTCTATACATCTCTGGGGACATCTGCTCTGCATTGGTGTACACCACCAGAAGATATAGCATCAATTGTGGGCAGTGACAAAGCAAAGCCGCCCTGTAATTGAACTGTCCAGGGTGTGAGTGAGTGTGTGTCTGTACATGTAATTGAACGGCTCCATGTGCTGGACTGTTCGTGCATGTGCGCATAACTGAAGCGTCTATAGCTGTCTGCTGGAATGTTGATAGATTAGTGAATCAGACGTAACCTCTCTCACGGGACACACAGAGGCAGGGTAAGATTTACATCCAGATAGGAGATCTCATTTGCTTTCCTGTCTGTAGCTAGTGATTCATCTGGGACGGGAACAAATGCACTTGGCTTGATCGTGATACATGATTTAAGAGGAAGATTAAGGAGAGGAAACCTGCATGAAAAAAGAAATCCAGCAGCCCAGAGGAGCCTGAAACTATGAAGATAGCAGACAGCAGTGGAAATAGAGAAGAAAGTTACAGAATGTTGTCTGGCACATGCTAGCTTCACCGTGGTTTGGATCTGCAATAAATAGCACAGTAATTTCTACTTCTCATTAAGCAAAAGCAGCCAGAGCATACATTACTGAAATTAATTATGTCCTTACTTGACACAAATAACCAAATTCTTACTAAAATAAAGTGAAAAAGTGATTTTGCAGCACGGAGAGAGAGAAAAGAGAAAACACAGATAGAAATAAAGAAAAAAGTGATTGCAGATTTCAACTACAGGGCTTTATATGGAAGCCAATTTGACATGTCACAGTAGGAAATGCACAGTTGAAAAATTCAATATGTGTCGCTGCTGTTACTGGGCTTTTCTGAGCAGAACCGCATCTATATATAACTGAATCAGAATCTTCAGTCTCAGTTGAGTCAGATTTGGCTGTTAACTATGATGTATTTCTGTTTATTTTATTTATTTATTTTATTTTTATTTATTTCATTTATTTAATCAGGGACAATGCACAATAAACATTAATCCATATAAGGAAAATATGCATGTGCCAGGTTATAGCACAAAGAGCTAATTTCCACCTGTAGTCCCCTAGTTTAAATCAAGCTCTTGTCACCTAGCAGTTAAAAAAACAAACAAAAAGAAAACACTTGTGTCAATGAATAAACATGAACAAATGACACTTCTGAAATAAATGAATAATGTCGCCTGTTATAAAATGAACACTGTCAGATCTCGTCTATCAGCTTAAGTAGCCTGCCATGTTTGTTGGTGAATGATAGACTTGCTTCAAGAGTTTGCATTGAAGCTTCTTCAAGAGTTGTTCTTTAGAGTTCCTTTTCAGATCTGTACTGCAGCATCAAAACATCTGGTTTTAAGCGTCTTTACTCTAGACTGGATTAAATCTGGTAACCTTTACTGTCCGCAAACTCCGCAGCAATGAGGAGAAGGCAGAGATACCATCGTAAATGTACAACGGCCAAGCCTTTCCTTCATTTCTTCCAGGTCAGCAGACACAGTACACAAGACTTGGATAGTTGTTACACTAAAACTTAGGCCTATAGCTTTACACTTTACGGCTGACTAATGTAACTTCATCACCCTTTATGGCCATGCATTGCACAGAAGCTGCAGCTATGTACTGACAAATTTCAGGTTGCTTTCTTCTCACAACACTGGATCCGCGTTGCACAAAGCTTACCCACAAAGTCATATTGGTTAAAGTGAAAACCTCAGTTGATAACCAGAGTATACATACATATGGACCAGTAGAGACTTCCTCCACCACCTAGTTGGTCCAATATCAACTATTCTGATCACTGATAAACAGAATCCAGCCTTCATAACGTTGGCAGTCTGTTGCGATTGAGTAAATAATTGAATGTAAAATCTTCAGTGGAGTTGTTACCCTGGTAACATTCAAAATGGCAGCAAATGTAGCAACAGGGAGCACTTTGACCAAAACTAAGATCTTTTTCTCCACCTAACCAAATAATTTTGGCACCTAAACTTAACTAAACATTGACCAAATCCCAAGTAAACACCAAGTGAAAAGCAGTGGGTAAAAACAAGATTAAATTCTCTATCTCTGTGTGCTTCTATTACATCTATGAGTCTATATCTGTCAAAAGGCACAGGAAGCTGCTGTTCCTGCTAGAGAGCCAGTGGTGAATGGGGGGAAAGAAGGGTATTTAAATGCATTTCCCCATTTTGCCTGGAATCAGTTGTGAAATTGCCTGAATCTTAAAGAGCTCAAACTCACTGAATGAATGTCAAGCAAGTTTATGTGACTTGAAGGCAGACACATTTGGATGTAAATTTCATGACTGATTGCCTCTAGTATGAACATTGACACTGATGACTTGTACCACACCACTTATCATGTAAAATTTATTCAAACTGGTATATGTATGCATTTCTGTAAGCTGTTAAATTTCCTGTCTTGGCCACTATGCTTCTATGAAAGACATTTTTCATCTAAATTTTCAAATCTCAAATCTAGACCTTTTCTTCGTGAAAAGTATTAAATAACATTTTTAAAAATAAAATATGGTTGAAACCTAATGTCTTTTCATAGCACCTTGATAGATAGGTCTTTGAGTCCACAGCTGCTGCACATTGATACCAGATGAATTTTACGGTTTGGGCTATTAACTCCTCGAGATCCACAATGCTGAGCTTCACATCATCCCCTGGGAACTGTACACGGTTACATTTTTTACACTTCATTATCTGAACTTTAACTGCAATCCCTGACCTTTAACAACTTTCCTCAGTACATAAACCAGGAACCTGCTTTCCATTCACCTATGTATCCCTCCTTATTTTCCCCAGGTGGTGGATGCTGAATGCTGAATGCTGAATGATGAATGATGAATGATGAATGATTCATCGATGACACTAAGTCCATCTTTTATCATTCAGAAAAACAGAAGTGTATCCCAATCTATGCCTATTACAGGTGCACAGGTGTAATTATGTATTTGTCCAATGGAGCTTTTTCCTAGCAATTCTTCTGAGTTGTGACAGTAGAGGAGACACAGGTGAATTAATTACGGCAGCTTCCCACTTATTGGGGATTTTTTTTGCGTTTGATGTTCCACTGTCATGGATTAATAGGACCTGAATAGAACTGAGCGCGTTCCTTAAAAATGTCTGAAAGGTCAAAAGGTTCACCCCGAGCCATAAATAAACAAGAAAAACATCCCAAGACCACAGCACTCCGCCAATGCTGCTCAGTCGTTGTATATTTTCCGACGGATAAGTCCCGATAAGTTTGCAGTGATGGATTTGTAGTAGGATCGCAATCATGTGCTCATCACCAAGCAGCTGACATAGCATTGACTTGCCATAGTTACAATGCTGCTGTGCTGCTATCTTGCAATGATACAGAAATATTGAATACATTTGTGGATCCAGACTATAAGCTGCATCACTGCCAAAATCTAATCACTTGGTCCTTGTGTAATTTCTGACCTTCCCTGAAAATTTCATCAAAATCCAGTAGTCTGTTTTTGAGTAATGTAGCACACAGACAAACAGAGAGACAAACCAACGGTGATCATCACATAACTCCGCCCCATTACTTGGTGGAGTTAAAAATTACCTTGCGGTGTATACATGTATACATTGTGTACGGTACCGAATCAGGTGACCGAAATGTGTCGCAAGTGACAGGAATTGATGGGACTTGGAAACACCCCCACTGTTGTTTCTTGTATGATTTCTGACAGATAAGTCCTGATAAGTATGCAGCGGTCGATTTGTAGTAGGATTGCAATCATGTGCTCTTCAGCAGGCAGCTGATGTAGTGTTCACTTGTTGTTATAGCTGCAGTCATGTCATGCAGCTATCTCACAATGACACAGAAATCTTTAACAAATCTGTGGATCCAGACTATAAGCCACATCATTGCCAAAATCGAATCATTTGGTCTTGTGTCATTTCTGATCTTCTCAGAAAATTTCATTCAAATCCGTGAATCTATTTTTGAGTAATGTTGCTAACAGATAGACAGACAGACAAACAGACGGACAAATGTACGCCAATCATCACATAACTCCGCTGCATTCCTTGGCGGAGTAATCATGCCATGGTATTTAGAGGATTTTCTCTGCTACTTTTGTGTAAAAAATAATCACATATTATGGTGGCATTATAAGCAGTTCCAATGAGAAAATGGACAAGATAGATAAGCTTGAATTTTTCATATCAAGAGTATATACAGTATTTTGCCCTTCATTAAGGTTTCCAAGCGTAAGTAAGACTCTTCTAATGACAGTGCTTCAAAGAAAAGGAAAACCATCTCCATAGCTTCGGTGAGTGACATAGGTACTTATATACAGTATGTGAGTTCCGACTTACCACTGTAGGAACGCAATTCCAAAGTATGTCGAGGACCCCCTGTACATGGAATAACGTGATTATGCTTTTATTTAAAAGACAGCAACACTCAAATGCCTACAGACATTAAAAAAAAAACAAAAAAAAACAAGCGTAAGTCAGTAAAGTTTGACCAGTAAATCCTTTGATGGTAAATTTTTAAATTACAACATCAAATAAATAGACATCACATGCTGAATTTCCTTGATTTTACTACATTCAAGAGAGAAAAAAATGGAATTCTACCTAAACTTCCTCTGTTAAAGAAAGTAAAGGTAAAGTATGTTATTTTGGTTATTCATTGTTGAGTTATGTGCGTTTTTAACAGTTTGACAACTTTTGCTACCACACATTTTACTGTTATTGTTGTTTGTTTTTGTGTACTTCAGCTAAATTAGGATTGCACTGTAACCAAAATGACGAACTGATTTGCAAGTCAACAATCACTAATGTCGCCATCCTGTCTATTTAACATTATCTTGCCAATCAGACGGAAATCATCATGACCTCTAATGCTGCAGAGCAAAAAAGATGACACCAACAACGCACAGGCAGTAGATCAGGCAGCACAGAGCAGAAACGGTTTATTCTGATCAGTCAGGCAGTAAGCAAACACATCCACACGTCTATTCTACCCTAATTTATTCCCATATATTCTGCTCAGATGATGCCAGTGAATATTCATAAAGCAAGTCACTGTGGTTACAAGAATGCTCTGAAACTTTCTTGTGATTCCCAGGTCGCTGTTTCTTGATTTATTCTAAGAAGTGACATGATGAAACAACGCAGGAAATTTGTCCTTGTTTTTAAACATAACCAGGCACACATAATGAGACAGAGACATAAAAGGAGGCAGTGAGATATAATGTTGGCCGCATGGAAAGCTTCCTTAAAAACTGTTGCAGACGTGTAATATGTGTGTGCTGGCTTTTACATGAAAGCATGTCTATTATCATAGTAGATGCGGCCTGATTATAGCTACCAGTTACATGCCTTTTATGTAGTTTGAATAATCAAAGCATTACAGGAGGTCACTGGCTGAGTTGAAAGATGAGAGAGCATAATCAGTCACTGGGTTCAGGCTAAAGTCATTTCCAGGCCTCCATCAGAAAGGAACATGCAGCGGAGCTTCCGGACTGATGAGATCTAACAGTGTGATTTCTGCTGTTAAAATGGAATCATATGGAGAAACTGATCTAACAGTAGCACTGTAGCTGCAATGCTATGGGTTCGAATGCCGACATCAAAGTGTCGTTGTGAAGGGAAATATGAGCACAAGGTGTAAGACCTCCAGGCAGACTCAGCAGACAGGGCTTCAACTGTCTTCATTTTGTTCTTGTTGAGGCCTGCAGACTAAAAATTTAGTGTCAGAGGGATCATCCAGTGGAACTGATATGTGGTGGGGCAGAGAAAAGAATGAGGGGCAGGTGTGCAGACAGGAGCAGAGTGTGATGGTGAGCTGAGATAGGGGCACACTGACCTCAACCTGTTATTGATGTGTGATCTGTCATTTGAGCCACCATGACTGAGATGGACAAAATACCATGGTGGAAGAACAGTAATAGTGAAAACTAAGACTAGAGCGTTCCTTTACTTGGTGAAGGCTGATGTCCCACTTTTCATACAGGAACCAGTCACATCATACTAACATGCTGAATCAGGGAATGAACGTGGTGGCAGTATGTCCAATCAGAAAGCAAACGTGACTGTCTGTGTCATCCCTTCTGAAAGTCTCGGTTTTTGCCCTGTCAGATTAAAGTGCAACTCCGGAGTTTTCAAACAAAAAAAATGGGTCTTTGGCATTTTCATAATTCAGGTATTCTGGACAGTTTTTATATACATTTTTGTTCCTTTCCTACATCCACTTACGGTGGAAATATCTTTACTCAATCTTTATTTATTGAAAAACTCTTAATTTAGGCACAATGAGTATATGTTTTACAAAGCAATTTTACAAAAAAAAAGTCTTCAGCTTCTTTCATGTTTTCATTTGCAAGGGAAAACGTATGTGTTCTTAATGTTGAGGGGGACGTATCTTCTGCATTCCCCCTTATACCTCCTAAGCAGTCCGGAGTAGTGTAGATGTTAGGGATAAATGTTGTAGGAGTTAATGGAAATAAAACCTTTAGCTGAAGTTCAGGAGCAGGACCACATCACAATCACTCCCCTTCCTGTCGTACGTCTATGCAAACCACTCTGCCCTTCCCACTTGTTTGCTCTTGCTTCTCCTGCCCTACCCTTCCTCGCTTAACTCCTGCCTCCTCTTAATGTCTTCTCCTTTTCCTTGGGGTCCACTGGCCCAGGAGTCGCAGTTTAACCCTGACGAAGGTTTTTTTACACACGACAACAGCTCAACGCAGTCTTACCCAACATAACGTTAATCTGTATCCAGTAAACAATTGAGCTTCAAACTGATGATGTGGCTTCTAAGTGCAGAATAACTGTGGATGTAGCCCAGCTGTTGGAGTTCTTGCTTGGACATTGAAACCCTCTAGTTGAATTAGTTCACTCATCCATTCATATTCTTTCACTTATCAGGGCTCACATTAGCAGCAAGCTAAGCAAAGCACTCCAGAAGTCTTTCTTCCCAGCATTGGTTTCCAACTCCTCCTTCTGGGAGATCCTGAGGTGTTACCAGGCCAGTTGAGATATGTTTTCCTTCCAGCAAGTTTTGGGTCTACCATTTGGATGTGGCTGGAAAATGGAATTGAAGAAGGAAGTCACCCAGGATGCATTTTAGTCAGATGCTTGAACCACCTCAGCTGTTTCCTTTCACCAAGAAGGCAACCAGTGGTGGCTGGTGGTGAAATTTGTTGGCTGGGCTAACAAATAAATAACGATTAAATAGTTAACACAGCTGCAAAAGCAACATCACCTATGATACACACAGTTACATCAATTACAGGTACACTATACTTTTTGAAACAGCTAATATACAATCAAGCAACTCGTTTTGGCTAGTCTTGGACGTGTACTTTGCAACTTGTGTGTTTGACAGGTGATCTGCTAACTGGCTGTCTAAAAAAGAAAATTGGTCAACCAGGTCCAGAAATACGCCTCGTTGGGTTGAAGTGGGGGATTCATCAGACCCCCATAAAGCTAGCTCATGTGCTCCACAAAATTTAATACAGTCCACAATTCTTGATAGTGAATGTCTATTTTTTTTCACCAGCTTGTTGTGCCTCTGTACAGTGATGCGGTGGCCCTCATCCAGCTGCAACAACATGGACAGCTTGACGTTGTTTCCGATGTGACTTGTGCTGCAGAAATGTTTTCTAATTTTGTCCGACAAATGTTTCAAATACACATTTCCTTGTTGAGTCCATGCGGTATCTCCTCCAAAAAGTAAGCATTGGAAACAGAAAAGTGAATTCGTAGCTACACTTGCCGTTAGCCAGTCCTTTCTGTCAAACCAAGAAACTCAAAACTTACGATTTTGTCGTTTGTCCCATAGGCGTCAGTTTAGGGGGTGACGGTGGGGACGTGTCCCCCCCACTTTTTGTCAGGGGTCATTTTGTCTCCAACACATTTAAATTCTTCACATGTAAACCGTTGTAAACCCAGTTATTTTCAGTAGTATAGAAAATTCCGACGCTCCTGAACGCACCATCCACACTCGGCCGAGAGTTGCACAGACACGCAGCACACCTTCGTGAGGTTAAAAAAAACAAAAAAAGAATGTGCAGATGCTAAATTTGCACCTGTGCCAAGTGGAAGCTCCGACCAGAGGCGTGCAGGGGCAAAATTTCGGCCCGGGAGAATTAGTACTATAGCGGCCCACAGATCCCTCAAGCCGCATATACCGATAGCTCTACAGCTTGAGCCTCCGCCTTTGGTGTGGTGGTTGTGAGTTCGAGCCCAGTTTGTGGAATTTTGCCGCTGTTCTTCGACATTTTCTCAAAGTGCTGTGGTCTCCATCCCCCCCACTTTTAAAAACAAACTGACGCCCTTGGTTTGTCCCGTTGAGTTATTTGAACATCGTTTGGCCGATGTGATCCCAGTCTCTTAACTTCCTGCTTTTCCTCCAAAGACATTGAGGAAAATGGACAAGAAAGCAAATAATTCACCTTGTTCATGCTAACGCCCACCATAGCTTAACTTTTTCTCCCTCCTTCCCAACTCTGGCACAAATAGCAGCACTGCTGCGTTAACTCGCTGCTATTGGTCAAAAGTCAGTGGCCTGTGGGCTGACTGAAGTTAGCCCAAATGATCAGTAAATCACGTGGGCGTGACATGACACCTGTCAATCACTTACAAGAACGAAATGAATGAAAGCGCACTGTATCTGCTGGGGCTGTAAAAAATAAGCCCATTTAGAGATATTCTATGTTTTTCTTTTGACTGATTGGTGCTGTTGCTACCTTTGGTTTCACCTAAACTTAAAACAATCTTGTGAGTTATTTAAAAAATAATTTTCTCATCTATTTGTGTTAGCTTGGGAGGGCTTAGCCCTGTTAGCCCATTTATACCAGCTGTCCCTGAAGGCAACTACACTCTGAGCTTTCTTGGATGACCGAGCTTCTCACCCTATCTTTAGGGCTAAGCCTCGTCACCCAATGGAAGAGGTTCATTTCAGCTGCTTGTATCCACAGTCTCATGTTTTCAGTCACTACCCAGAGCACATGACCTTAGCTGAGGGTTGGAACACAGACTGACTGGTAAATCAAGAGCTTTGCCTTCTGACTCACCACAACTGCCAACTCTGCACCAATCCATCTGTTCATCTCTCACTCCATTTACCAGTCACTCAAGAATACTGAGATACTAACTCCTTCGCATAGGGTAGCAACTCACCCACAACCCAGAGGGAGTGATCCATCAGCTTCTAGCAGATACCTATGACCTCAGACTTGTAGATTCTGACTCTCATGCTGGCTACTTCACCCTAATATATGCTAAAGGCCTGATGAAGTCAAAAGTCAACCACGAGATCCACAGAAAGTTTCTGGTTAAGTCATCGGCACAAAAGAGTCATAAAGATACAAATTCTGCTACATCTACCACTAATTGCAGGTGAGAACAGAAGATTATGGTGATTACTGCAGTGCAATAAATTCTCTTTTAAATTCCTGGTCAATTGTGGGTGAAATCAGCAATTATGACATGTACACAACAAAACCATTTGAAATGAAATGAAATGAAAAGTATTTTGAAAAGTATTAAAAGTATTATATTTAAAATGTGTCGTGCATTTAAATTTGTGTCTTTGCTTTTTCATTCCTTCTTTTGTTTTACCTGCTTCCCACGGAGGTTGTGAGGAATAACTGAAGACTGCGCTGAGGACATATGATGCAGGCATTCACAATTACACACCTCTTCACAAACCTCGGCCTCATCTTTAAGAATTGCGCCAAGTAGTGCTATTAGGCTTGTGTGTGTAATCAGCATCTCTTTTCCAGTCGCTAGCTTTGTAATGAGAGGCAGCGCTCACCTTTTACAATGATAGCACCTGCTATTTTCATGTCTCTTTTCAAAATACACAAGATAAAGAAGAAGCAGAAG
Source organism: Acanthochromis polyacanthus (assembly GCF_021347895.1). Lineage (NCBI taxonomy): Eukaryota > Metazoa > Chordata > Actinopteri > Pomacentridae > Acanthochromis > Acanthochromis polyacanthus. The sequence continues at coordinate 23,377,953 of NC_067131.1, forward strand.
ACTGAAAGGCAGAAGGGAAGAAAGATGGTGCTTACAGATCAGAACATGTGAGGCGACTTCACGCCGGGATAATTAGCAACCTCTGACATTGGACGCGCCATGAACGAGTAGTAACAGAGCAGAAGGAATCCATGGCTGGCTAATTAACAGAACGTGCTAATGAGATGATTTGTCCATGATGTTGGCTGTAACCACAGAAGAGAAACCGATAAAACGAAAAGCGGAGGAGGAGCGGAGAGAAGCAATCAGCATGGAAGCACGTAGAGTGATATTTATAGGTGATTAGAGTTGATTTACAGACGCTTCACTCTGGTGGTCCGCTCCAGCACAAGTGAAAAGTAGGTGCAAGTAGTGGAATTATTTAAGTAAATGCAACGAAAACAAATGGGGAAAAGCTCTCTCTTTCAATTCACCATAATTACTTCTTTTTTTTTAATATCCTTTTCACTCGCCTTCAGAATCCCAAAACCCACAGGTACATGGGCTAAAAATGCTAAAATCATACTGTTTTTCAGAGCCTGAAACTGTAAAAATAGACCAAATCATTGAATTTTCAACTTTTTGATCTTCCTTAAATTATTTTTGTGTGGCAAGTGGGTCCATCAGGAAAGTCAAAGCTTAAAATCGTGATATTTCATGAAAAGTTGTTAATTAAAAATGTGGCAAAAATAAATCATTCACACTAACAAGATTCTGTAAAAGAGGAAAAAAAAAACTCTGTGCTGCTTGGCAAAACCATGAAGTCATTAGTGACTCATCGACGACTTTTCTCTCTACTTCTTTTCATGGTTGTGCTGTTTCCATAGGAGTGCAGGACCTTTACATTTATAAATATATTGCAGTGAAAAATGAGCCCACTATGAGTAACAAATACCCAGAAACAGCTTGGGGGTTAGAGGGTTGAATGGTGAACAACAACATCTAATTTTCATTATGTTCTTTTCATTATGCCATTTTTGTTTAATATTTTGGAAAATGTGCTTATTGGCTTTTGTATGGCTTTCAGTGAGAAAAGAATATGGCTATTAGTCTTCTATTTTTTCTGTTGGAGTTTAGCCTGACTGACTACAAAAAGTTGAAATATGTAAATACCTAGACAAACCTTGTTCAAAGATAACATTTCTGCAGGGGTAATTTTTACACAATAATACTGTTTTAACATCAACATAACATTAACAAGAAAAGCACTCAGCGAGCGCAGTACTCCAACAAGGCTGCTCAGTCGTTGTGTCATTTCTGACGGCTGGAAATTTTTTTGTCACAGATCATGGCACTGTAGAATGTGACCATTTAATATAGATGTACCCACAAACAAAATGACCTTGCGCTGAGCACAGGCGAGTATTGCGCATGCGTACGTTGTATATGGATATTGAATTGCATGACCTCAATATGTAGTGAATGGCAGGAACTGATGGGACTTGGAAGCACCCCCACCATTTAATCAGTTGTTCATTGTATCATTTCTAACGGATAAGTCCGCAACAGTCTATTTGTAGTGGGATCACAATCATGTGATCATCAGCAGGCGGCTGATGTCGTGTTCACTTGTAGTCATGGTTACAGTGACACTATTCCACTATCTCACAATGATATAGAAATCCTTATGCAATAATATTGAATTAATAAATAAGTGGATCCAGGTAATAAGCCACATCACTGCCAAAACCTAAACACTTGGTCCTTGTGTCATTTCTGACTGTCCCTTAAAATTTCATCCAAATCTGTTTGTTTGTTTTTGAGTAATGTTGCTCACAGACAGACAAACAGACAAACTCGATCTTCACATAACTCCTCCGTTCCTTGGCGGAGTAACTAAGAATGTATATTGGTGGGTGTGTTTTTCTTACTGGACAAAGCAAGCTGCCCATGCTGCTTCTAGTTAATGCTATGCTTGGGTAAACTAACTCCATCTTTATGTTTTTACACACAGTGAAATGAAATTAACATCAATCTTCTCAGTTTGCACTGGAGCAGTTGGCAACTGAGTGCAAAGCGGCTGGAATGAGAATCAGTACCTCCAATTGTGAGGTGATGGTTCTCTTCCAGAAACTGGTGGATTGCTCCTTCTGGGTTGGGAGTGAGTTGCTGAAGAAGTTTAAGACATCAAGACATGTTTTGGATATTGAGAGAAAGCTAAGAGTAAATAGCGCTGCTGTTTGGTGTTAACAGACGTCAGCTGAGGTGATTCCAACACACAATGAGGTTCAGCCACCGCTGTGGTATTTAGACCTATTTTTGCTCCCAGGCTACCCTCAAGCTTATTGTGCCTCAGGTTCCAAGTGGCCTCTGGGCCTCACTTTAGTCCCCACTCATCACTCTCAGCTCCCAAAGTATCCAAACAATCAGTCATCCATCTACCGTGCCACACACCACGCTCAGGTACTCCAGTTCCCTTCAGCCAATCACTCACCTACACAACATTTCCACACCTGCCAGCCCACCTTATCACTCCAACACAGCAACCAGCCACTCACCTGCCAGTCTGCCCTCCCGAGATTCCCTCTGCAGGCTCTACTCACCACATTCAAAAGACTTGTTGTGAACAAACCCTTGAACTGCGGCTGTGTGGTCCAGAAATGTCAAAGCGCTTAACAAATTCTTTCTTTTGACAGTTCACAAAAACAGTAATGCTTCATTGTAATGATCTGACCTGTATACTCTCATATATAAAGTAAATAATTAAAAATGCCCATTGAGATGAATGCAACAAATTCTTTTTCAACTTAAAACCACAGTCTCCTGTATCTGTTACAGCTGTTTCCCTTTACAGCTCGGGCAAAACCGATCATTGCTCGGTAAGTTTAAAATGTGTAGTCAGTGTACCAGCGCAGAAATGTCACCACAGTAGCCAGTTTTAAAAGTCCAATATCCTGACAAATACAGCGATTAACCAGACACTGATAGGTGTAATAATCACTGCATGAACTCTTTTGATGAGAACTTGAATGGAATAGATTTTCATTTATATGCAAAAGTTCTGCATGCCAATTTTAAACCAGAAGGACAATTTCAGTGTAAGTCTGCCTTTCTCTCACACTCATTTTGTAATAACATTCTGGGTAAATGTCATTATAAATTGGACCAAACCAATCAAAGACTGACTACTTTCAGTGTAAACTTCATGTGTTTGGACGGTCCATTGATCTACAAAGTGTAATCACACTTGCAGATTCTGACTGTACAGGAATGAAAATTAAAATGTGGACTATGAGTTAACACATTGTATGAGAGACAACAAGAATGTCAAAAGCCGGGGATATCGACCGTCCTTTATGCTGTTTTGGTCTCCTCCAACTCTTTGAAGGAAATGTCTCACTCTTCAAATGCTAAACGCTACACTGTGTCCACAAGATACGTACTGAGCAAGTACAACGTTTTGAAAACAACCGTCTATTGTGGCTACAAATGACACTTATTGTAGAGGTGAGAGTGAAAAAAAACATTTAAAACTACACATTAGAACACCAAAGCTGGGAGCTGAAACAGGCTGAAAGGCTCTGTAGAGCTGAAGGGAACTAAAGCAGAAGGTCATTCTCTGTTGGTTCAACACCACCTGCTACCACACAGTGAGTCATAGGTGCGACCATTAGTGCTTTTATGCATGGGCTGTTTTTTCAGCCATTGGCTAATAGTGACTCAGCATTTACATGAGACAGATTAATCCATTTATTAACATCAAATAGCTTGCAACCTTTTCAGAACTCAATGTTTTTTTTCCCCCAATGTTGATCTGTTAAGGTAATTCATAATATTTCTGAGTGTGGACTGATATATTTCATGATTATATTGCCAGGTCTTGCACACAGCCTTTAATTTCTCACTGGGTGACACCTACTAAACCAAGTCAGCACTGCAATCTGTAATCGTCATTACTGCATGCTTGTCCTTATTGCAGTTGTGGTAATCGCAGCTGGACGGATGAAGCAATCAGTTTTAACAAATATTCTCCTCAACCTGATTCTTGTCTTTTAGAGCTTCCATCAGCTTGTGGAAGCTGTGATTCATCTTTCTCAATGTTTTCCAGGAGGGCTTGCATGTGAGGTCTTCTGGCTTTCCAAGTTAAAGTTGATTCTGGTCTGTGTCATTACTCCGCCGAGGAGGTGGAGCCTCAGTGGAGTTATGTGACGGCTGATTTACGTATCTGTTTGTCTGTCTGTTTGTTTGCAACATTACTCAAAAATGGACAAATAGATTTGGATGAAATTTTCAGGGAAGGTCAAAAATGACACAAGGACCTAATGATTAGATTTTGGCAGTGATGTGGCTAATAGTCTGGATCCATGGATTTGCTAAAGATTTCTGTATCATTGTGAGATAGCGGCATGGCGTCACTGTAACTATGACTACAAGTGAACACTACGTCAGCTGACTGCTGACAATCACATGATTGCGATCCTTCTAGAAACCAATTGTTGCTGACTTATCGGAACTTTTCTGTCAGAAATGATACAAGGAACAATCGATTAAATTGTGGGGGTCTTTCTGAGTCCCATCAATTCCCACCACCCACTACATGTTTAGGTCACATGATTCGGTATCCGTACATAATATACACATGCATAACACACGCCTGTGCTCAGCGCAAGGTCATTAGCCGTTGGAAATAATACGACTGAGCAGCCTTGGTGGAGTACTGCACTCTCTGAGTGCTTTTCTTGTTTCTCTTGAGTCCTGTAACGGAGCGCCGGTAAACGCCCCGTCATTCCCCGGCGACGTGTGTCTCTCTCTTGCTCCATGCCGGTTAGCACCGGGGCAGAGAGTGCGCTGCCGTTCCCTGTACAAAACATACATCATCGTTTTAATGCACTGTTCGCCACCACCGGACTTTTGTGCTGGCTGCAGTCGGCGTCCGAGGGTGCACACTCGGCACCGATGCGCCACAAACACACACATACACATACACACAGACACACACACACGCTCACCTGCTGATGCTGCAGCCTGTTGACTCTTCCAGAGACCAAGCCGAACTGCTTTCATGGCACACCTTAAAAGTGCTGGGTGGCGCGCATTTTCATATCATGTGACATGGAACCTTCCATTATTGGGGAGTAGAATATTGAATATGTCTCTAGCTGGTTGTAAATCCTGTTTGGGGAGCCAATAATTTATTTGTTTGTTTATGTTTCCAACTGAAATGGGTTGGATTGGAATGATGTGAAATTCTTTATGTGAGGTATTGTGTTCACCTTGAACCCTCTTTTGGCAAGTTGGTAGTTGCCCAGGGGAGGGGCTAGGGGTATAAAAGAGAGCAGTTGTTCATTGTGTGGATCGGCTTGGACAAGCTCGTCACATTGTGGGTGACAAGCTGGAAAAATTGTGAGATTTTTTATTTCCAAATGTAAATACTTTATTTGTGTACATTTTGCTGCAGTGATTTATTTTTTTTCCCTCATCGCCTTTTTCGCTGTTTTGGAACGTTGGGTGCTAAATAAAGAGAAAAAACACTGAAGCATGGTCGTCTGAGCCATCACTACTTTCCTGCTGAATCGAACCTGTGAGAAGTCCACTCTACACACTTCTGATTGTTGTGCTATCCGTGCTCTGAATATCATTTTTCTTTCTCTGTTTCTGTTTTTAATTATCATACTTGACACGAGTAGTACAGAAAAACAATCCTCATACCAGGGAGGTTAGTGCGTAATAGAAAAAAGTGAATTGCACATAATATGATCTGAGGTTGCTAAGCTACCCATGCTATTGATTTTAGCCTTAACTGAAAAATACTGATTCAGTCTGCTTTAAGTGCAAGTTAATGAGATTTTCATTTTACGTAGTGTACAACACACTAAGTCACTATGAATAGACATGTAGTTAGCGTGAATAATTTCCTTAAACATACAGTTTGATGTGGTTCCGTAGCAGTAATCAGTTGTACGTTCACTCCGTCTAAAAATGTCCGTCTACCGGCTATTAACTGGTGTGAAAATTGGGTGCTGCAATTGAACTGCTTCCCCACTTTGGCTCACACATTCCTATCTCATCCAGCGGCCCACCCCTCACGCTGCCTGTTTCTTTTGCTTTCGACATCTGTGCTATTTTTAGCTCCGTCCACGGGGAGAAGGAGCAGGAAAGAGAGAGATGACACAATCCCTTACAGATGGGTGGATGAGAGGCGGAGGAGGAGGAAGAGGAGGAGGAAGAGGAAAAGCGTAGGCGCATTCAGGATGGGTGCTCATTTGAATATCCATAGAAGCAGCTGCATTCACAAAGGTGCCGGTGAGGCAATGAGCACATTTTCAACAGCAAAAATCAATGGAGGGCTCGGCCACTGAGAGTTTTGGGTGACTAGCATTACTAATAAGTGGAGAATAGTAATGCAAAGTTACGTGGGGCATGCTCATGCGATGGAGCATTGACAATAGAACTGAGGGATAATTCGTCTGCTTGACTGACAGCAGAAATTATTTTTTTTTGTGGTAGTACACAACAAAAGATCTATGACTACGATAATCTCTCTCTTTCTAAAAACAGAATGCTTATTACAAGCATTTGCCTACGTTTCACTGATTATTCAGCTCTTTATCTGCCTCATCTGACTTGGGGGCATCCTTGTCCAAATTTTCTCTAGTTCTTCCAGAACTGCTGGCTGAACTGTTCAGTTCTGTGACATTTCTGATGAATACTTCTGATGTATTTTGTTGTAAATAATCCCATCTTTATTATATTCAGGTAATCCCAAAGAGGATTAACAAGTAAACCAGATGTAATTTAATTTGTCGGAAATCCTCATTTCTTTCCATTCCAGTTCCTCACACAAAAAATGAGAATAGATATAGATTCTATCAACCAAGTTTACTCAATGTGTGTCCGGTACTACGGCTACTGATGGACTTAAACTTTCTTGACCTTTACTCACGTTTGAGACTTCAACTGGCAACCACGGGGCTCAACTTCCTACCAGATGGATGCGGCGCTTTCTTCAAAGTTCAGTTTTGTTCTTCCCAAATGTTATTACACTCTGGTCATAATTTGGATATTTTAGCCACACTTGAAAATATGAGGTCTGTCACATCCATTAATGGTCCCCAGAGGAAGAATCCTACAGGTGTTTTTGAACCCTTGATTTCTCCTTTCATGCCACATTGAGGTTAACATTTACATTTTTGAGTGAAATTTCCTCATTCTTAAATGGATTTCATAAAATGTGGTACAGACATTCCCTTCTCCTACCATATTAACTTTGGTCCTTCCCTACACATTTCATCTGGGGCCATCATCAAGTCAAAATTTCATATTTTATTCTTCAGGATACAATTTCACAGAATTCCATGGCTCTTGGTCGTATTTCTGTTTTTTTTTTTTTTTCACTAAACACAAACTGTAGCTGTAGTTTTCAGAAAGCTGTCAAACAAAATTCAAGCAAACCTTTTCAAAAAAATCAGAAACCAAAACTGTGAATTTGGCGTTTTGCCATTACATGCCTAGACTGAATAAACTCAGCTATGCAGTGTCATCAAAAGAGGGCAAAAAAAAAACAAAATTTGGTCATCTAAAAGAAATTGAGACAAATGTAAGAATTGCTACTCTGCCAAAGAAAGTGGTGGAGTTATGTAACGATCTTTGTATGTTTGTCCGACTGTTTGTTTGTCTGTTAGTAACATTACTCAAAAACAGGCTAATGGTCTTGGATGAAATTTTCAGGGAAGTTCAGAAATGACACAAGGATCAGCTGATTAGATTTTGGCAGTGATGTGGCTTATAGTCTGAATACATTGAGTTGTTAAAGATTGCTATATCATTGTGAGATAACAGCACAGCATCACTGTAACTATAACTACAAGTGAACACCTCATCAGCTGCCTGCCATCATTGCAATCCTGCTACAAATTGACCATTGTGGACTTATTGGGACTTATCCATAACCTGGCAATAGCCAGATTAATAATTGTGTAGTACTTGATAGTACTCCACAATATCAATCTGGGACCGCTCCATGTAAATCCGTTCGGAGGAAAGAGGCACGGATTGGACAATGCAACAGTATGTCCCACCTCTGACAGGTTTGTTTTTAGCCAATCGCGGGATCTTCACAACGAGCGGAGCCAATTGGTAGATTAAACTCTTACCAAAACCCGTAGGTAAAAAAAGCACAAACATCTTTACCATCCAGAAATGCGCAAAGCGCCTCTCGTTGTTCTTCCTTCAAAGAAGTGATAGGAGATTCAGCTAAAACTGACTTAATAGCAGCATCTACACGATCGTTGTCCTCCGTTGCCATGTTTGTTTTGATCTACTGGCGCTTGGTGTTGTCGTCACACCCGGATATCCCGCCCATTATCCCGCCCCACACACGAATACTGCTGCGTGATTTGCCGTGAACCAACTTGGTGCTGTACGAAAAGTGAAGGCGGGAGCGGAGCAAGATGGTTTCTTGAGAGATTTGTGAGCTCACAAATATCGCGAGAAATCAACTTGCGGGCAAGGTTGACTTATCCATCGGAAATGATACAAGGAACAATTAGTTACCGCCTCCCGCTATATATTTAGGTCACGCAATTCGGCATCCGTACCTGATGTACACATGCATAACACATGCCTGTACTCAAGTGCAAGGACCTGTGCAAGGTCTTTTTTTTTTTTTGGATACATCTATATTAAATGGCCACAATCTATTATCCCGTGATTTGTCCCACAAATTCTTTCATGATGTCAGCTGTTGGAAATTATACGACTGAGCAGCCTTGGTGGAGTATTACACTCTAAGTGCTTTATTTGTTATATCATTGTTTTGCAAGTGTACTTCCTTGTCAGCTTATGTTGTCCATGATTTTATTTCTTTCTGGAGACGAAGACAAGAAAACAGTTTATTTGAACTGCTGATCCATCATAAGATGTAAAACCTCATTAAATCAGAACATAAGGTGTTTCCATCTTCCATGAAGTGGGCTTCCTTCCTTTGAAAAAGTAAAAAAAAAAATCCACAAACAAGCATAAAAATGTTTGATGCAATGCTTCAATCTGTGTAAGATTTTGAACTTGCAGAATTCTCTCTCTCTCTCTCTCTCTCTCTCTACATATATATATATATATATATATATATATATATACACACACACATATATACATATGTCAGGGTAGAGACTGCGATTTGGTAGAGTTGGAATTTCTACCAGTAGAGATTGCGATTGTAATCTCTACCAGTTGAAACTCCAATTCAGTTCAAGTTGCATTGCCTACTGGTGCAGCTCTGAACTAAAGTCACACTTCAGTTTGAAACCAAAAATATCAATATTTAATGGCATTTCTGGTTTGCGTCCACTTGATTCTAGTATAATTGTTCTTGGTTATTGATAAGATAAATAGCATAATAGCACTATATGCAGGTGTCAGATGTCTCCTTTCAAACTGTTGTGGTGACATTATTCCATGAATGGCTTTTACTTATGATATCTAAACATCCTCACTTTGAACTAGGTGAGCTGCTCAAGAATTATACAGTGAGACCATGCATATTGAAAATAACATATAGTGTTATTATGGTTTCAAACTGAAGTGTGAAACTCCAACTCTACCAAGTCGCAGTCTCTACCCTGACATATATATATATATATATATATATATATATATATATATATATATATATATAGCATAAATGAAATTACCTTACCTCACCACCAACAAATCTGTGCACCAGGCTGCATTAGAAGATAATGGCATTGTTGGCTTCCCGAAATGTGCACTGTAAAACGACTACAAAGGTCACTGAGGAGGGAACCCAGAATGAATGCTGTACAAATGCTTTTCACTAATCAAACTAAATGGAAATTCTGCAACAATTTCCTGGCACGATGAAAAGAAATAACAACCATAGAGCTTGTTTCCAAAATCAACCTTTGCATTTAATTCAGTGCTTCAGAAGCTGAACAGTATATGAGGAAAATTGTACAATCTTACAGACATTACAGAGACAAAAAATAAACTTCTCAATAAATATATTTGGTATTCCTGTCCATTTTTACTAAAGGAACTGTATCAAACTGTGACTTAAAGGAAACTTCATGCACACCATAGCACTCACACAGACTGAAATAAACTGCAGTATTTCTGCTTCTCTTTTGGACTACTCTATTGTTGGCACCAGTAGGCCTGCACAGCTTACACTGACTGCACCTTACGTAGAAATATCGACATAGCGAGTAAAAGGCACTCAGAGAAAAGCTTGACCATGCCAATAAACTCAAAGCAAATTGACCACAATTACTTAAGCAACTCCATAATTTCATTCCAAAAACCACTGTGTAAAAAAACAAACAACAGAATATGTTTCTGTCCATAAAAATCAACTAATTGTGTGCTTCACTTTAACAAAAAATTCCACATTATCTGTGACGGTTATTTCAATGGCAGATGTCTCATTTTGGAATGAAACAATTACAATTCACACTGCGGCAGCACACTTGAAATTGTTACAAACAGGCAGCTGTTGGAACAGAAACAAAACAGGAGTTAAGGAGAGTGCCTCAAATAGATACATATTGTCCTCTGTGTCTAAATCTCTGTCTACTCAAAATAGAAGATACATAAATAGTTTTTACACACTGTACAAGGATGCTCGTAAGACACTCACTGTTGGAGGTACATTCAGAAATGTGGCTACACTCTCAGGGCCTACAGTCTTTATGATATGTCATTTAGAAGAATACAGAGTATTTTAGAACAAAAACGTGTGCACACATATGAACATATCAATGCCGTGAAGGACGATCTTAGACTATCTCAGAGTGTATGAGCAAAGCTTGAAAGAAGCTTGTGAAACTAGATAAGGATGAGGATGTTGGGAGACAAGGGTAAAAAGGTTAAGTGTAGCTCTGGTACACGCATGCAGATTCACACGCACGCACGCACGCACGCACACAGACACACTTCCACAGCTGCTGCTCCACATGAGAACTGTCGTGACCAAGTTGGACCACATGTGATGCTCGGTAAACATTTTATCAAAGATATATATAATAATCAGTCTTATACAGTAACATCGCTACGGCTAACACAAAGCTGCTGGGTTTTCCTCAAAACCACATCAACTGCTGCTAAGGCTCGTGTTCTATTGTGGTTAACTTTCTGCTACATTCTGAGGGTTCTCAGTCAGATAGCTAGTTGTTTAAAAGATAGAGTCATCTGGTATAGTAATATGGTGTGTAAGAAGAACAATATTCAGGACAAATCCATTGAGACGGGTTTTCACAACAGCCACCACTCTATGAAGCTAACCCGATCAATGAGGACTGACCAGTTAAACCTGGTTAAGTCTGAGCCCAAGGAAGCGTTAACTTAATCTCCATGTCTCCCATCCAGTAGCTTATATAAACAATAGGGTAAGTTGTTCTCCAGAGAGCAGGAGAATGGAGGGTAAAAGAATTGATTTCCCTCTCGCTGCTCACATCTAAACGTCCAGTGGTATCGCCTCTGTTTGGTTCAGTGGGAGGCAAGGACGTGGCTTTTATAAGCTTTGTCTTTGTTGGTCTTTCCTGGGATTTCCTTGTCATACTGTCTATAAATTATGTGTGACAAGTCTAAGAGTGCTTGGAAAAGCAATTTTAACAGCGTGGAGTGGAAATGCAGCTCACTACCTACAATAGATCAATATATCACAGAGTGGTGATTACTATTGATCTGACAAAGGTGGATTGTGGTTAACTACCACAAAGCCTGCAGGAAGGTTTAAGTGTTGACGTCTCTGACAGGTACATGATGTGTAGATGATAAGTAGTAATCATCACCCTAGGTGAAATTGCTGAGTAGCATGTTCTGCATCACTTTGCCTGATTCTGTGCTGCCATCCTTTTTCAGATGGGGCCCCTCACTGCTGCCTGCTGCTTTTGCCTAATGAAAAGCAGAAGCAGCACTAGAACAGCTGGAGAAAAAGTTTTGTAGATAATAGCACGTCTTTTGAAGTGAGAGGAAATCGTATTTAAATCCAGCAGTTGCCGTTGTGAGCAACTCTTTCAAGATAGTTTGTTTGGTAGAAATAAGGACTGCTGCCTCCTCAAGTTTGCTAAGTACTTCTGCTCTGGTCAGCTAACCCAGATGTTCCTGACAGGCATATATCTGTGAATATGTAACTCTCCTGTCCCACACAGACATACCTATTTATCCATTAAACTGCATGGGAAAGGTCAGGAGGTATTAAATAACTATTCCTGAGGTGCCTATGTCTCATGCATTTCCCTTACGCAAAGAGACCAGGCTTGTAGCAATGATCTATACTGCGCTCTTAGCTCTGCTCTCTACTTGATCTCTGGGTAAATCCATAATAGGAAGTGTCAGGACAGGACAAGGGGAGGTTTTAGTATGACGCATGCTTTACCCTGTGTGTCAGCTCAGGATGGTTGTGGTGCCTTTGCTAAAGTTGTGTTTTCTGAATACATATCTGTGAAAAGCTGTCACAACATTTCCCTGGCACAGAAATATCATCCAACTCTTTTTCAGTCTGCTGTAGTGCAGAAGAAAGTCCTGCGTCGCCCTACAACTCAGTTTTCTCTCTCATTCAAAAACTCAGCATGGTCTGTCCAGACCTCAACTCCACTGTCCATCACAAAGTACCCTGGTCAGCAGTGAAGAATCCTCCTTCCTTCTTTTTCTTCTTCCTCAGTCTGTGAGCCCTCCAACAAACAGCTGCCACAAGCAGCATCACTACACCAACACACAGCAGTGCCACTGACACCACTTTGGTCTGGAGAAGCGTGTCAAAGGTGAACGTCACTCCGGTACCCGCCATGCCGATCACAAGAGAAATCACACCAAATGGGAACACGCAGCGGTACCAGGACTTCTCAGTCCCACCTGTGGCCTGGGCAAGTCTCTCCAGTGTGGGGAGAGACTCTGGAGGTTTGGCCTGGCACCTTCCAACACTTCCCTCGCCATCTCCTCCTTCTCTAAAGCCATTCAAACCCTGGTTCTGGTTCTCACAGTCCTGGGGCAAAGTGTTGGCCTCACTGCTGTTGCCGCAGTCCAAGTCCGGGTGAAGGACCGGGGCTGGGGGCTGTCGGCCCGACGAGCAGCCCATCTCAGAGCTGCTGTCCTTGAAGTGAGAGAGGCTGTCTGTTGGCGGCGACGGTCCTCTCAGCGTGCGTCCGATGATTGCTGCCGCCGATTATGACGCTACAGGGGGTTTCTCTGAAGCTGCTGTCAATGCCGGTGACGTTGCTGCTGTTGTTGTTTTCAGTACTTGACGCCAGCATGTGCCTGCAACTGGAGAGATGGAGAGAGGAGCTGAAAATAGACAGGCAGGAAAAATAGGGCAAGACAGAGAATAATACACAACTACTGGGCAAACATTTCAGCTGAGCTGCAGACTGAAACAATAACACAGAAAAGGAGGAAAAATGGTAGAAGACAGAAGATCACAAGACAGAAATACCCCTTTTTTTTACTCAGATCAGCAACAGAAGAGGCAGCACTCACCTTTTGTTTTCAGTGTCCATCAATAGGTAAATGTTCTCAGTGCTGCCTCGTCTCCTGAGCTGCTCGCAGCAGCACGGTGTGAGTGCGTTGTGAAGCCGATGTTCATAGACTATATAATCTCAGAGGAAGAGGAGGAGGAGCCTGCTGGAGGTGGTCAAGCGGATGTGAGTGTCTGATTGGCTCATTTGGCAATGTGGCTTCAGAGAGGAGGGAAAGGGGTGAGGTTAACCGTTCAGCGCTCTCATTCACTGATATGAATCCATTATTTAGTGTGACGAGGAATCTGAGATGTCCCTAAGGTGGAGCCTTATTCATGGTCTGCAGAATTAATACGAGGCTGTGTGACAAACAGAAAAGGTGCGACATGATGATGAAAGCAGTGCAACATTAGGCATAACTAGTGTCACTGCAGTTTTTACAATAACATGCGTTCATCATTGATTTGCTGCCACCTCTGCTTTAGTAGGACATGCACAAAATATAAAGTGTGTGTAGCAGATTCTGCATGCATATCTGCGCCTTCATTTTTCACTGTTTCTGTCACACACACACATTATTGTTATGGGAAAACCTCTCATATTTAAATGTTTTTCACAAGACTGCAAATTTTCCACCTCAGGGGTGATGATGGAATAACATTACTATTAGGTGAAAACCTCGTATCTCCAAAATGTCACCTTGTCAGTGTGAAAACCGAGCTTGTCCCCTGACTTGGGTGCTAATTTTGTGAGATTATTTAATAGAGTTGATCTTACCTTTCAGAAGCCTGAGGACTGACACATTTTCCAAGTTCACACAGAAGCAAGACATGTACTGTAATTATTTTTTTTTATTAACATTAAAAAAATGGTATCAAGGGTTTTCGCATAACAGTAGCGATGTGTAATTCAGGAATTCAGTGAAAACTTACCCAACGTCCAACTATTATTCTCTCATCTTTCTCTCCCTGGCCTTTTATTGTGTGCGTCATCGGTGTCTCCCTGCACAAAGGCACGGCAGTTAGCCTTGTCACGGTGATGTCTCTGTCACATTCCCTCACTGTAAGTCTCTCTTGTTGTTCACGCTACCTTTCTGTACTTAGACAATGTCAGTGGGACATATGAGCCGACTGCCACGCTTTGGTAATGACGCCTCGTATCCCTGGTAATAGAGCATGCAATGTATTGTGTCTGTGCTTGTGTGCTTGTGTGGATGTATGCGCATGTCTGCACTCATCTACATTTTCTATATTTTGCATTCTTTCTGAAGGCAATGACATGTTATAATGTACCACATCTAGTGTAATTATTTCATGTCCAATTTTGGCCAGCATCTCACAGGTACAGCTGCTGTGAAGGCTGCAAATTTTCTTTTACTGAAGCCCAGAGAAAATGGCAAAAGGTGAAAGGAATGAAAATTCAAGCAGAAACCATCCAGGCTAAATACTGAATCCAAGATGGAAGATGTTTATTTTGCAGCGCCTTCAGTGCTGTATAGTCTCGCTTAGCTAGCCCATTCTATAGAACACAATGATCTGGCTTTACTTAAAGGGGAACTTCGGTTTTTTAAACCTGGGGTCTGTTTTCATGTCATTTCATACATGTGAGTGATGGAGAAATTAATTTTTGACATAGCTCTAGTATTTAGCCAGGCAGTCAGCTTAGCAGCTCAGCTAGCAGCTCAGCTAGCAAAAAGTATGGGGCAAGAGGCCCCCCCGCGTCAAAGTCCGCCCTAACGTGCTTTTTTCCCCACACTGACCAGCTCGGATAGTCTCAACGAGTGTCCCACAACATACTAGAGATGAGAAGTGAACGAAAACCTCCACATTACCTGGCGATCGCTCTTTGTTGTGGTCTGTATCCAAAGCTCAGGACGCTAGAAAGCAAATCTCGTTCCAAAATTGCGCGATGGCTTGCGCCAAAACACCGGTTTTGTGGGGAAAAAAGCACGTTAGGGCGGACTTTGACTCGGGGGGGGGGGGCTCTTGCCCCATACTTTTCGCTAGCTGAGCTGCTAGCTGAGCTGCTAAGCTGCCTGCCTGGCTAAATACCGGAGCTATGTTGAAAATTAATTTCTCCATCACTCACATGTATGAAATGACATATGAAAACAGACCCCAGGTTGAAAAAAAACGAAGTTCCCCTTTATTTACCAGTCTGCTGTGGGGTGGGGACTGATTTGATCTAACAAGCCAGCCACTGTTGCCAACTCCTCAGTAAGGAAAGTCGCTGTTGGCTGTCCTAAAAGTCGCTAGAAGTCGCTAAATGACGTCATCGCCTAATTTGCATATTTCCCAGTTTGCAAGTAATTGTAATCAACGTTGTAGGAGAGAGGAATAACGTTGTGGAATAGACCAAAAAGTGAGTATAAAACACCCAAAATATGTTTTTGTACTAGAGGCTAAATGCTGTGGTTTATTTTAGTATGACAGTGAAGAAACATTTTCGTTTATATGGCTCCGTAAGTCTGGATGAGATCTGTAGTGACTGCGCATGCGCGATTCATCTTCCGTCTGGCCGCGGAGTGATGTGGGTCTCTCCCTACCCTCACTGGGTCTGCTGCGAGGTTACTGGACTGACAGCCTGTGCTTTGGGAGGGGGAGAAGCTCACAGCAGCACCTGCTGCTTGTTGAAAACAGTAACTGCAGAATGAGCCGAGTTTTCCTATCAGAGTCTCCAAAACGGCAGAAAAAGTTGCTAGATTTGTCGCTAGTCGCTTTTAACAAAAAAAGTCGCTAGGAGCTTTGAAAAGTCACTAGATTTAGTGAGAAAGTCACTAAGTTGGCAACACTGAAGCCAGCATTTCATTTTTTATTTATAGACGCTATGGATTTTTTCAAACCAATCAAAGTCATTGTAGGCGGAGCTAAACAAAGGAGGGCCAAGTGGAAGTGTTTTAGTGGAACATTTGCATATTTGCATGGAGAGAGACCAGCACTGATTAAAATGGATAATCTACTGAAAACAACTGGCAGGACTGCCTTACTGCATGATCCAAATCTTCAGCTAAACTTGAAATTTCAGTGTGATTGGTATTAGGAAATAAATACGCTGCCTAAAATGAGTGGCCAACAGCAAGGTTACAACTACATCCTACATCCAGTGAGTCAGATTAGTGCTGTCTAATGCCTT
Source organism: Acanthochromis polyacanthus (assembly GCF_021347895.1). Taxonomy (NCBI): domain Eukaryota; kingdom Metazoa; phylum Chordata; class Actinopteri; family Pomacentridae; genus Acanthochromis; species Acanthochromis polyacanthus. Next base: position 23,394,473 of record NC_067131.1, read on the forward strand.
AAAGACTCTCTCTGATCAAAATCAACTTCAACAAGACATACATATCGGGGTTATTGTATGCTGAAAATCTAGGGCCGTAGTGAACAAAAAAAAAAAACAAACAATTTTTAACTGTTTTTAACCTTTCAAGTGGTTGGGTGGATAATAAAAAATCTGCACATTTTTTCTAGATTTACACTGTATAGGGGTGTCTCGACTTACGTCGGAATTCTATTCCTATGGCGTCACACAATGCAATTTTCACCGGATTTTGGAACTTACATATGTACATAAGTATCTATGTCACTCAGCTTTCTTACCACAGTGGTAGAATCATAATCTAGGACATAAAAGCACTGTACAGAAAAAGTTTTCAGTTTCCAAAAAACATCACAAACCAAAGAAAACGAATGTAGCGCAATCCAGTGTGGCGTACAACTGGTGAATGTTAAAGAAGCCATCATCCTCATAGCGCCATATGACAACGTATTCATCTGCTCCGCTCACCAACTAATTTCCACGCACAATTTGTTTTAACATCGCACACAGTGTACGGCAGAATGATAGAACAAGATTTTCTTAAAAAAGTTTTAGGAGATGGTGACGTAACCATGAAATGCCATAGGTTGAGGACGTCATAAACCGAGGGTCTACTGTACCTGTTCATCTTACTTGCCTAAGTGAGTAATATATAAACATAAAAAGCGAATATTTGCAATATATGAAAGTTCTAACCTAAGTACTTTATATGGAAAAGGGGACGAGGAGCAAAGCAGCCTGCATGTGTCAATATTTGTATGATTTCTAATACATAAGCTGGTGATTCCAAGTATTAAGTTAATCCAGCACAACTATTAAGAAATGTAATGAAGACAAATTAGCCTTTTTTGTTTTTTGGATGATCTGCCATGTTGGTTGTTGAGCTGTTGCATGTAACCTACTATTTGTAAAGTTTACACAAAAATCTTTGGCCATTCATTTTAACAAAGTGCAGCTACACGGATTGACAAGGTGTCAGTCAATTTGGAAATGACTCCAAGAAAACACTAAATAAATTACATCAAGCAATCTCCATTAGGTTGTGTGAACTCAAAACTGATGGGGTGTTTACAGGTAGTCTGTCACTCATTCTGCCATAAATAATTAATTAATGCTGAAAGGCTATTGATGTAGCGCTATTCTCCTTAACAAAGGAGCACCAGGGATTGTCTGACTAATGACAAATGGATGAAATGAGAGCATATCGACCCACTAATTGACCAGTCGACCTGAAGACTACAGCCCTAGACACATGACACATCGCAAGCAAAATAAGCGTACGGTTCATAACAAACCTAATTTAATTCATCCTGTTGACTTGCAAGTGGGGTTTTCTGTATCACTATTCTTCCAAACTGGTTTCAAGTTTGAACATGTTTGAATTACTGTGATATTAGACTTACTGCCTAATGCAGATCATGGAACAGTGGACCAGCTCTTTACTCTTGTGGAGCTGCTGAGAGAGTCATGGGAGTTTGACCTACCAGTCTACATGTGTTTTGTAGATGTGGAGAAGGCCTATGACCGTGTCCTCCGAGGGGCTTTGTGGGAGGCACTGTGGGAGTATGGGACACCGGGCTCGTTGACCATTCGGTCACTGTACAACCAAAGTGAGAGCTGTGTCTGCATACTCGACACAAAGTCAAACTCGTTTCCGGTGGGTGTTGGACTCCGCCAGGGCTGTCCCTTGTCTCCGATCCTGTTCATGGTTTTCATGGACAGGATCTCAAGGTGCAGCCGGGGTGAGGAGGGTGTCTGGTTTGGGGACCTCAGGATAGCATCTCTGCTTTTTGCAGATGATGTGGTTCTGTTGACTTCCTCACATCATGACCTTCAGCATGCACTGGCGAGGTTTGCAGCCGCGTGTGAAGCGGCGGGGATGCAGATCAGCACCTTCAAGTCCGAGGCCATGGTTCTCTGCCAGAAACCAGTGGATTGCTCCCTCTGGTTTGGAGGGGAGTTGCTTCCCCAAGCGAAGGAGTTCAAGTATCTCGGGATCTTGTTCACGAGTGATGGGAAAATGGAGCATTAGTTAGACAGGCAGATCGGTGCAACGTCAGCAGTAATGAGGGCGTTGTATTGGACTGTTGTGATGAAGAGGGAGCTGAGGCGTAAGGCAAAGCTCTCAATTTACTAGTTCATCTATGCTCCAGCCCTCACCTACGTATGGTCTTTTCAATATTCAAATAAATGGTTCCGTGAAGAATTTGTATACACTTGGACTGAAACCGATGGAAATGGAGACATTCAGCAGATTTTGGAAAAACAAAGACTGTTGTCTTTCTTTTATCTTTTCTACACTTGACCGTGTATTCCTAAAAGGGTGCTTTTTTTGGGGGGTTTCAGTTTTTATTTTATACCTCTACTAATGTATCCTTGCGGAATATTGATCCAGCCGTGACAACAAGTTGACACTACGTCAGCTGCCTGCTGACAATCACATGATTCCGATCCTGCTACAAATTGACTGCTGCGGACTTATCGGGACTTATCCGTCCGAGATGTTTCATGGATCAATTGATTAAATTGTGGGGGTGTTTCCGAGTCCCATCAATTCCTGCTGACCGCTACATATTTAGGTCATGCGATTCAGTATCCACACATATCGTACACACATGCATAACAGACACGTGCTCACGGCAAGATATAATTTTTTTTAAAGATTTCATTCATCAGAAATAATATGACTGAGCAGACTTGACGGAGTTCTGCACACTCTGAGTGCTTTTCTTGTTGTCATTGTGCTGTCTAGGTGACACTGACAATGTGATGGAAAGACCACACAATCCATTGTATGGGAGCTCTTTATTGCCCCAGCTGTTAACTGTGGGTGGCCTGAGTAAACCAGCAGAAATGGGATTTTATTTACTGGCCTTGGACATGGCTGTTTTGCCTCATATGAATAAAATTTAAAAAAAATTCCAGAAATTCTTGTTCTTAGGAAGAAGGTGATCTTTCCAGCCTCACACTTGTTTTCGGTCAGCGATGCTTCTGAACCATTTTCACAGATATTTTTATTAACCACAGCAGAAATGGCACAGATGTGAGTAATACCATTAATGACATTTCACTTGCTTGGAAATGTCTCACTAAGTCATGTCAGGGAAGCAGCATAAACATAGCACAGACAAAACACAAATACGGTCATTAATAATACTATATGTGTCAGTTTGTTTCTGAAAAAAAATGCTGACTGGGGTCAATGAAGCTTGAAATGCTCTATTCAGAAAATAGTAATATGACCTGAGGGGCAGTGCAACTTAGATTTAAGTGGGTATTGTTGTCCAGTGTTAATGAAATGTCATTTAATCTTTCCTTGAATTACTCAACAATTGAGAGTATTTTTTCTGTTTACGGTAACTTGTTTGGGTTAATTACTTCAGTTAATGCATTTTTATTTGCTTATCCTCAAATGTTTCCTGCAGCACTTTATGTAAAATACCTTGAAACTCCATAGTTCCCTCTCATTTACTTTCTAATACGTTGGTCTGATACAGTACATTCTGTCCTGCTACAACAACTGGAGTCATTATACAAAGAAGCACTTTTAACAAGAAGCCATTAAAGTTGTATCATTCGCAATCATTCTTTCATGATTTAAAGAAATATAATCTGCCTACTTGAGAAACCTCAAGTACAAAAATGTTGGTCTGATTTCTAAGATTATGCATGATTTAACGTGCGCATCAATTTTGAAATTCACTGCAAACAGAGATAGTAGGGGTGGGACTGCATGATCCCACATAGGAAAACTCCATTCACTAATCCCATATAATCTTTCAGAGCATCACATCAATGGAAATCAATACCACAATCAATAGGACAGTTCCCATCTTATCATTTATTTAAGCATAGTTCAAAGACATGGCTCATTTAGAATCAATAACATCAACACTAATGTGAGATTTAAGTTTTAATAAAGCCACAGCAGTTACACATAACTTGTTGTCACGTGTTTTCCTTCTTTCTTTAGGGGACCAGAACAGTTCTTGTACAATGAACGTGGTGTTTTTAGATGTCAGTGTCAAGCAAATTATATCCATGTGTTATTAACAACTTTTAGAATGACAAAAAGAATCATATCGGTATCAGATTGGTATTGGCCGATCCTGAAGGCTGCAGTATCGATATCGGTATCGGATGTGAAAAAGTGGTATCGAGCCATCCCTAATTTTGACATGACAAACTCCCTGTGTGAGTATCTACTTTTTTGTAAATATGTCAGAGACACAGCCACAGCTGAAGAGCTATCCAAAATGCCGGACTGCTTCCTGACTGAGAATGGACTAAAGTGGGAGAATTGCATTGGTGTTTGCACTGATGGTGCAAAGACCATGGCGGGGATGAGAAAAGGGCTTCCGGCACTCATCAAGAAGGCCTCACCAAATGCTGAGTGGACACACTAGGCTATGCACAGAGAAGTACTGGGATCAAGGCACTTTTCCTCTCAATTAAGTGAGGTTATGAATGACATTGTAGGTGTAGTCAATTTTATAAAGACCAGACCACTAAAAACAAGAGTCTTCTCTGCTATTTGTGAAGAGATGGCAGCTGAACATCAAGCTGTGCTGTTTCACAGTGAAGCTAGGTGGCTGTCAAGAGGGAAAGTCTTGTACTGAGTTTTTGAGCTCAGAGAGGACATAAGAATGTTTTTGGAGCAGGAGCACAAGGGTGAAGTCACTGAAAAATTTAGTGATGAAAATTTCTTGGAGAAACTGGCCTATATATTTGGAAAGCTAAATGAACTAAATCTACAGCTTCAAGGGAAAGATAAACACCTCCCTCAAGTCACAGACAAGATCAGCTATTTCACTCGAAAGCTTGCTATGTGGGGCAGGCGACTTGATTCGAGAACCTGCAGGAATTTGTTGAAACTGCTGGCTATGGTGCCACCTCAGTGATTCCATGTATGAAGCGGCATATTTCATCACTGATGGGATTCTTGAAAAAGTACTTCCCTGAAAAGTGTTCCCAGTATGACTGGGTGAGAGATCCTTTCAATGCACAAGCTCCCACTGGCTTCAACTCTGCAGAGGAGGATCAGTTCATTGACATGATGTCTGACTCCACATTGAGACTGAGGGTCACATCACAGACACTAAGTGAATTCTGGCTGAGTGTAGAGAGGCAGTATCCACTCACAGGGCAGAGCTATGGGCATTCTTCTTCCATTTGCGACATCTTGTCTTTGTGAGACTGGCTTCTCTGCTGTTGCTGCACTGAAGACCAAGTACAGGTCCCAGCTGAACATTGAGCAGGAACTGAGAGTTGCGCTGTCATGCTTCAAACCCTGCTTCGAAAAACTGTGCAAAACATGCTCATTGTAGCCATTAATCCTGACTTCCTCATTTTGATTAAAAGAAAAAAAAAAAACAGCACAATTTGTTTTATTCATTTTTGTTTTGTAGGTTAGTGTTTTATATATTGTGCTCCTGAGGTAATGGTGCTGATCAGTTTTATTTATTATTATTTATTGATTTTATTTAAGTTTATTTTTCAATATCAAATGGCTCAAATAGTTGGTTGAAAAATGTTTATAGTGTACATAAGGCTTTAATTTTGTTAAATTTAAGGCAATTTGATGCACTTTAAATCTTTTCTGGTTCAGACTGAAAAACAAGGTTAATAAAGTTAATCTTTGTTGTAAGTGGATCTATATTTTTCTTTTTTCGAAATGTTGATAAGGATGCAATGTCATGCAGAGGTGTACTTATAACATTTTTATGGACAAATGATACTATTTATAGTCGTGGTGATGGATGGGGAGGCGTGAAATGTTTTCTTCTTCCTAGGTAGGGCCGAACAGAAAATAATTGAGAAGCACTGTGTTATCCAAACGTCACAAGGTTAATGACAGCTTAGAGTATGACATGCATGAAAACTAACCACTATCTTTTATTGAATCTAAAGTATGGATGGTATTCGGAAGGTAATATGCTTTTTTGCTTATTGAATGTTGTGAATCCTAATTTTAGAGATGCTTCTTATGTAAATTTTCTATTCTAGGTTTGGGTGTACTAATTAAGCTATTAGTAGTGTCTTGAAAAACACCTGATGTCTTGATGAAATCTCACTATGGGGACTTTATCTCTATAGGGATTTTATTTAAAGATAAAGAAATTCAGGTGTCCAGCAGCCCACATTATGCAACATATATTCAGACTCATCCATAAACAGTGAAAACTATCAATAGCAAAAAAGATAAACAACAGGGTAAAAGCTTCTATCAATAGCAATAAAGTGAACATTTGTATGCATGCTTCCCCTTCTGCATGTCAATGTTGTGGGTCACAGTGTTCTGACATCTGTAATAGGTTATTACTTTGGAACTCGTCACTGTGACCTGTACGTGAGTGTAGCTTGGTCCCCTTCGTAAGTCAAAGCGAACTCATTAATATATATTTATCTGAGTGTGATCCAAAAGGGTAACTTGGCTTTATTCTACTATCCGCTCAGATCCTTGCATTCCTGGTTCTGTCCTAGTTCTTATTCATTTGCAGTGGTATCCTTATCTCTATTAGCAATTCAGAAGTCTAGACAGAATTGGCTTGATACATTTTTTGGCAGATTTAAATACAGCTTACAGCCTTGCATGATGCTTGTTTATATACAGGGTGTCCCAAAAATATGTATACACCTTTTAGCAGCTGATAACTAACTAACCTCGCACCACCAGACTTCTTTTTATGGGGATACCTAAAAGACAAAGTCTACGCAATGAGACCTGCAACAGTCACTGAATTGAGAGCAACCATTGAACGTGAATGCACGCAAATACCAAGGGAACTGTTTCATGATGTGTGCTATTCCATCGCTTCGCGTTGTCGGCAGTGTCTGGACCAGAACAGACATCAATTTGAGAACAGGCGGTGACAAAACAATAGAATGATGTTTGTAAATTCTTTTACATGTTGAAAATTAAACGAATTATAATAAACACCTAGTTTACAATTATTTAAAGTATGTATACATTTTTTGGGACACCCTATCTATCTATCTATCTATCTATCTATCTATCTATCTATCTATCTATCTATCTATCTATCTATCTATCTATCTATATTATGCATGCACGCAGTTAAGTTTGAATGTTCTTCCTCACTGAACCACTCATCATTAATGATAAATGAGCGAACAGGTGATTTTACCAGTCTTTTGAAATATGGATGTTTTCTGTTGAATTTTAAAATGACTGCAAAAGATCGGCATTAAGAGATTTTTGCCATCCCATTTGCACACTACCCATTAGCTTTTTTCTTGTTTTGAGTGTATACTGATGTTCTCTTGGTGTCCAGTTGTTAAAGAACCTGAGGACAAATGCAGCTAATCTGCAATAAAAATGCTCACCATGCTTTTAATAAGCCTTGTCTAATGCATGTTTTTTGATTTTATCAGCAGTACCACCACCATAAATCCCCCGAAACCACTCTTCTTCAAACATTATCTGTTCATAATCCTGTACTGTTTACTACAGTGAACGTCCTCACATGTTGCTATATGATGTTTTTCAATGTCATGGCCATAGAGGAGCCTTTCAATAGTGAAGACAATATCTGTGGAGATTTAAAAAGCACTGAAGGTGACTGACTTGGTTTGTTGGTGTAGCATAAAAGCTTATTTGTGTGACAAAGGTTGTTGTCTTTGTCTGTTTTAGGAAGGTCGTTCTAAACACAAACCGTCAATAATGGATACAAGGGAAAGAAAAACGGTAAAAAAGGAGGACTGTGGAGGCGGGGGATAAATGGATGAGTGCTATAGAAAGATCTTACATGCTACTGTCCGCTGTACTGCCGTCACCCGTTCATGTGCTGTAACAATGAGAAGCTTTGTGCCGAAGATAGGCATGCACAGACCCTCATACCCACACAGAAACCTCCCACTACACACACAGCCAGACAAGAACGCAGATTCCTTGTGGGTCACTGGAGCTGGTGATTAATTGTTTATCAGGAAGTGAAATGAACAAAGAGAGAATAACTCAGCAGGAAGTCGAAGCAGTTGTGGCTGAATCTGGGGTATGTGGATATGTGTGCATGTGTGTGTGAGCTGAAATGCATGGTTAATAGGATGTAATGGATAGCATTAATATGGATTTTTTAAAAATATTTTTATTTTGTTAAATGTGTACATTTGCAGATTTTGTGACAGATTTTTGGAAGTTTGAGAATTTCCCCAGTGATCTTGTGAGGACCAGCCTTTTGTCATCAGCTGAGATGGTACTAGACTGTGCATACAACAACTGACCCTTCGCTAAGCCCCGCCCCCCCAGGTTACTGTTGCTATGCCTGTCAAGCTTTCCCTCCTAGCATGAAATATGGAGTTTTTAGCGGTACCGGTGAGTGATATTTCTCCGGAGATATGTGCAAATTTCTGGACATATTCTACAGCGATATCAGAGAGAAGCAGACAGAAGCGTCTCCAATATGCTTTTGAGAACTACATTCACCAAATTAAATGTTGGTGGAGTGCAAATGAAGAGGATGTTAAAATAGAGGGAAAAGCACACAGATCTCAGTGTAAGTGCCAAACACCCCATGTATTGTCACTTCACATCAAAAATAATCATATACAAGAACAGCAATGTTATTGTACAGCAGGGTGAGCCGATATGTATTATATACATTTAAATTAATGCTATGTCAACTGTCATTATCATGTGTCTGCCCATTTCTTGCTAAGCTAAATTTGTGTTTGTTTACAGTGCGCCAGGATATTGCTCACATATAGTGGGGCTGATCTCTATATATCACCAGTATTTATTTTGCTCAAATAATACACAGTAGCTCAAGTTTTAAGAGAAGTAGCCTAACCTTCCATTGCGACGTCTTTCTTTGCTAATGTTATCTGACCTAACACACAGAGTTACGGTTAGCTAATGTTAGCTAGCAACTTACCTTAGAACAGACGTAGGTGTTCTTATTGATTTTGGAAGGATTCAGCTGATCATGCGGTCTCCCACACTGCTTAATCCACACGCGGCACCTTTCTACTTGTGCCTTTGGCTTGAGGAATGCAAAAAAAAAAAATCACCACCACCTTCCAAGCTTTGCGGATAACAAGTGTCGGACTTGCAAGTACCGTACTCACACTGCTTTGGCATATTGTCTTCTGCTGAAAGCTTGACAGACCTCTTGTGCCTAGTTACAGTTACTAAGGTAGGATTGGACAGTAACCATTTGTGGGAGGGGCTTAGCGAAGGGTCAATTGGATTCTTCACCAGTTAAAGCTTTATGAGAAGATGGCAAAGAAAAAAAGTTCATATTCAATCTTGACTGGATTTCACCTTAAGGAAAGTGGGATACCTAGAGGAAGGTTCATTGGTCTGACAAGACCAAAGTTTTGCTTGTTTACCATCAGACTAGACCAGGGGTTGGCAACCTGTGGCTCCAGAGCGGCATATGACTCTTTTTGTTTTCATCTGTTCTACTACATTCACAGATTACTGCAAACTCAAAGTGCAATTACAGTTGATTATATTCAACATTTTAAGACTTTTGGAAACTCAAGCACTTTCAATGTCTTGAAAAGTGGTCTATTATGGGATGGCTACACAGTTTGCCAGTACCAGGGCTGTCGTAGCTAACGTTATCATATAAGATATGACAAGTGCTGTGGTGATAAGAAAACTTTGTCGCACAATTTACACACATCTATGCTTTTATCCAAGCTGCCATTGGAAAGTTTTCAAAAAAAAAAAAAAACAACTTTCCGCCCACCAAGCTCAATGCGGTCTTGTCTTCTATCACTGTTCACCAAAATTTCTTGACATCACTCAGAGTACTGTACTTCTTCTTCACTTCTGGTTCAAACAGGTTCATTACTACCACCTACTGGGCTGGACTGTGCTTCAAGTGCAACTGGTGTGCCAGAAATTAGGGAACTCAGAAAGGTGCGATTAAATGCGTTATTTTTTAAATAGTTATTTTTTCTTTAATTAATCACAGTTAACAAGTTAAAGTCCCAGTCTGAATAAATATTTGAATTGCCTATTATTTTGCATATATTCATAAAGTTATGGTTTATGTGAATAGAGGTAAAGGTAAAAAAAACCCAAATAAATAAACAATATATAGTGTTATCTTTATTTTAAATGTCATAAGGGTTCTGTGGCTCCCGATGGTTTCCTTTCTGAGGAAAACAATTTCAAATGGCTATTTAAGTGTTTAAGGTTGCTGAAACACTGCACACAATCACAACCACAGTACACCCAGTGTGAAGCATGGTGGTGGCAGCATCATGATGTGGGGATGCTTCTCTGCAGTAGGTCCTGGAAGGCTTGTAAAGGGGCAAAGGGTAAAAAAAAATCAGCAGCAGTAAAGTATAGAGAAATCCTAGAAGACAACTTGATGCCAGAGAACTGTGACTGTGTGAAAAGGTTGGTTTTTCAGCAATACAATGACCGAATGCACAAAATCAAACCACAGAAAAGGTTTTAAGACAATAGCTGAATGTTCTTGAGTGGCAGAGTTGAAACTATTTTAGCATTTGTGGCTGGACTTGAAAAGGGCTGTTCACTCATGATCCCCATGAAACCTGGCAGAGCTTGAGCAGTTCTGCAAAGAATAATGGGGTAAAATTGCAGTGTCCAAATGTGCAACCCGATTGAGACCTATCTGTCCAGGCTCGATGCTGTAATTGCTGCCAAAGGCGCAATTACAGCATCTAATGAAAAGGGGGTGAGTACTTATGCAATCTCATATTGCACATTTGTAATTACTTGACATTACATTGTCGAAATCTGTTTTCACTTTGACGTGGGAGAGTTATTTTTGTAAATTCAAATTAAATTGACTGCGATTCATTGTTAAAAAGCAATTAAAAAGGAAAACCTCTAAGGCAGTGAGTACTTTTAATAGGCACTGGATTAGCTGCAGCAACACTGCAGGCAAAAATTTGTAATAGGAGGTAGCAGTTACCATCACAACTGAAAGTATCCAGCATTCAGGCATTTAGTATAAAATACTCATTCCTAAGACATAGATAGAACAAGAGAGCTCTGCAGTGAAGGAGAAAGGTTTTCTGGCTGATGAGGAGAGAAGGGAGTTGCTAGCTGTGTACTTACATGGTCTGTGTCGTGAAGTAGCTAATTTAGCAAACCAAATGTTACCTATTTTAATATTTGATAGTCAGCAGAGCAATTAATTCTATTTTTGAAATTCTCTGCAAACTAAACAGGTGAACATGGCTCTGAATAAGAAATGGAAAGATGGAGGATTCCATTAACATCAGTTGTATGATCAGGTTCATTGAGACTACTTATTGTTATTGTTGCATGTAAATAAATGGCAGTATTCTAAATAATTCTGTAAATAAAATCGGTCATGAAATCAAATTAGGTGCCCTGTGATTACTACATCAATTTAATTCTGAATTTGTGCTTTCTGGAAACCAGAGAGAACTATTTTAATCATTTTTACATATCAGCCTCATACAATCAGTACAAATTCAAAATGATTTTTTTCTATATTAAAGATTTGTTGACAGATGTGATGTGTCAGTTAAAATTTTGTGCATTAAAGTGATGCTTCAAGGCCAAAAAAGGAATGCTAAGCAATATTTATTTGATTAAAATAACTAAAATTATTAGGTGTGAAAAGAAAAATATATATTTTGCTCCTTATTCTGAGTTTTTATCTCAATTCTCAGACTTTTTATCTGAATTAGTGCTCAGTTCAGACAAAGTTATTATTGTGGGTGACTTTAACATTCATGCTGACATAGACAGCGACAGCCTTACAACAGCTTTTAATTCATTATTAGACTCAATTGGGTTTTCTCAACATGTAAATAAACCAACTCATAGTTTTAATCACACTCTTGACCTTGTCCTGACTTATGGCATAGAAATTTAAGAGTTAACAGTATTTCCCCAGAACCCTCTTCTTTCTGACCATTTTATGATAACATTTCAATTTAAAGTAAAGGATTGTTTAGCAGCTGAGAACAAATATCATTACAGTAGGTGTTTGTCTGACAATTCAGTATCTAAATTTAAGGAAATAATACCCTCACTGTTTACTTCAGCAACATTTACTGATAAATCAGAAGGCAATTATTATTATTTTACCCCCACAGAAGTGGATTATTATGTTAATAATGCTTCAGCCTCACTGCGTACAACTCTTGATAGTGTTGCACCTGTAAAAAAGAAAGTTATATCTCAGAGAAGACTTGCTCCTTGGTATAATTCCCAGCTGCGGACTTTAAAGCAGGCATCCCGAAAGCTGGAAAGAAAGTGGTATTCCACTAATTCAGAGGAAGTGTATGTGGCTTGGAAAAATAGTCTAGTAATCTATAAAAAAGCTCTTCGTAATGCCAGGACAACTTATTATTCATCTTTAATAGATGAGAACAAGAACAACCCTAGGTTTCTCTTTAGCACTGTAGCCAGGCTGACAAAGAGTCAGAGCTCTGTTGAACCTTGTATTCCTTTAGCTTTAACCAGTAACGACTTCATGACCTTCTTTACACATAAAATAGTTATGATTAGAGATAAAATTAATCTGGCCCTTCCTACAAATGTCACAGATGCTTTTGAATTGGCTGTTAGACCTGATGAATCTTTAGAATTCTTCACTCCTATATGTCTCTCTGAACTAATTTCAACAGTTTCTACATCCAAACCATCAACATGTCTTTTAGATCCTATCCCAACTAGACTCTTCAAGGAGATTTTACCTTTAATTAATTCTTCAATGTTAGATCTGATTAATCTCTCTCTAGTAGCAGGCTATGTACCACAGGCTTTTAAGGTTGCTGTCATCAAACCTTTGCTTAAAAAGCCCACTTTAGATCCAGATGTGTTAGCTAACTATAGACCGATATCCAACCTACCATTTCTCTCTAAAATTCTGGAAAGAACAGTTGCAAATCAATTATGTGAACACTTACAAAGGAATAATTTGTTTGAAATGTTTCAGTCAGGCTTCAGAGTGCATCATAGCACAGAAACAGCTCTAGTGAAAGTTACTAATGACCTTCTCATAGCATCAGATAATGGACTAGTCTCTATACTTGTTTTGTTAGATCTTAGTGCAGCGTTTGACACAATCGACCACAACATTTTATTACAGCATCTAGAACATTCAATTGGCATTAAAGGGACAGCACTGGACTGGTTTAAATCCTACTTATCAGATAGGTTCCAGTTTGTGCATGTCAACAATAACTCTTCTGAGCATACTAAAGTTAATCATGGAGTTCCTCAGGGTTCTGTCTTAGGACCGATACTTTTCACATTATACATGCTTCCTTTAGGCAATATTATTAGGAAGCATTGTATTAACTTCCATTGTTATGCAGATGACACACAATTGTATTTATCTATGAAGCCAGATGAAACTGATCAGTTAGCTAGACTGCAAGATTGTCTTAAGGACATTAAAACCTGGATGACTTTTAACTTCCTACTGCTAAATTCAGACAAAACTGAAGTCATTGTATTTGGCCCCAAACATCTTAGAAACTCGCTTTCAAAGCAAATAGTTACTCTGGATGGCATCACATTGGCCTCCAGTACTACTGTGAGGAATCTTGGAGTTATTTTTGACCAGGACATGTCCTTTAACTCACACCTAAAGCAAGTCTGTAGGACTTCCTTTTTTCACCTGCGTAATATTGTAAAAATCAGGAACATCCTGTCTCAGAGTGATGCAGAAAAACTAGTTCATGCTTTTGTTACTTCCAGGCTTGACTATTGCAATTCCTTATTATCGGGTTGTCCAAATAGCTCTCTCAAACATCTACAGTTGATCCAAAACGCTGCTGCGAGAGTACTGACAGGAGTTAGCAAAAGAGATCATATTTCCCCTATACTTGCTTCTCTTCACTGGCTTCCTGTTAAATCCAGAATAGAATTTAAAATCCTTCTTCTGACATATAAAGCTCTTAATAACCAATCTCCATCATATCTTAAAGATCTGATAGTACCTTATTATCCTAGTAGAACTCTTCGCTCTCAAGCTGCAGGCTTACTTGTTGTTCCTAGAATTTCTAAAAGTAGAATGGGAGGCAGAGCCTTCAGTTATCAGGCGCCTCTCTTGTGGAACCTGCTCCCAGTTTGGGTTCGGGAGGCAGACACCCTCTCTATTTTTAAGATCAGGCTTAAAACGTTCCTTTTTGACAAATCTTATAGTTGGGGCTGACTGGGTGACCCACAGGGGTTCGGCTTGTGTCTTCATTTGCACAGCTGACTCCCTCTTGGACGTCCCTTCGTTCTGCCTCTAGTCATGCTGCTATAGGCCTAGGCTGCTGGGGGACTTTTCTTGACGCACTGAGCCCTTCTCTATCTACCTTTACATTTAATATGTATACCGTTATTGCATTACATTCACTCTGTTTCCCCCTGTGCTATTTCTCCGAGTGTCCCTGGTCCCAGAGCTGGATGCTTCAGATCTGGGGTTGATGTTCCACCAACTGGTCTAGTCTCCACCATGTCCACTGTGGGATGCTGCTGCTGACCTTCCTCCAGCCCTCTGCTTCCAACTCCCTTTTTCCACCAGTCAACTCTGCATTGCCTTCACTATACTGTTATGCTAACTTACATACTGTTTGAATTTTATTGCTAGCTATATATGGAGTATGTTTAATGTCAGAGCCGTACATCATAAGAGTAAATTATGAGTCAGTTTTCAATGTTAGCTTATACTTTGTCTGTGTCACATATCCTGTCATGCATGTATCCAAATGTGTGTTGTGTTTTCCTTGCTTTCCCACCCCTCCCTCTTCTCCCATCCCTCCCCCTTGCCCTCTTCTGTCCTTCTCAACCCGCCCGGCCAGCAGGCAGATGGGTCCCCCCTATATAGAGCCGGGTTCTGCTCGAGGTTTCTTCCCTGTTAAAAGGGTGTTTTTCCTTGCCACTGTCGCCTTTGGGCTTGCTCTGGGGGTCAGGCATTTGGGTTCTGTAAAGCGTCTTGAGACGAGTTGACTGTAATTGACGCTATATAAATAAAATTGAATTGAATTGAATTGAATTGAATTGAATTGAATTTTTCAACAGCTTCAGTTAGAATGACATTGCTACTCTGGAAAAGTTGTTTATATGAGGCTTAGAAATAATTTTACATGATTTGACATTTACTTCTAAATGGATTGGAGACAGCCAGCTGGCTAATAGAGAATAGAGGTTTGATAAGAACTCACAGACTTTAGCTTCATTTTGAGCTATGAAGCAAACAGAGCAACGTGGCTACCCATGCTCACCTGTGAACACTTTAGCATGTGACCTCCATACATCCATTATCTATACACAGCTTATTTTTCATCAGGGTTAAGGAGGGGCTGGAGTCTATGCCAGCTGACTTAGGGTGAAGGAAGGGGACACCCTGGACAGGTCGCTGGTCTATCGCTGGGCTACATGTACAGACAAACAATCACACTCAGATTCACAGCTACTGACAGCTTACAATCACAATTAACCTCAGCATGATTTTGGACTGTGAAACTAGGGCGCAGTACCCGGAGAAAACCCACGCATTCACAGACAGAACATGCAAACTACATGCAGAAAGATCACAGGAAAGCCAGGACGTGAACCAGGGATCTTCTGGCTACAAGGCGAAAGTGCTAACCACCAAGCCACTGTGAAGTTCAGCATGTACATGTAAAGACGGAGTAAACATGAATTGACAGGGCTAAGTAGCACAATTTAATTATAAGCCAAGCCTCAACTAATAATTACCACAGTTAGAACAGCAGGCAAACTTTACTTATTTCACCTGTACTTATCTTTGTACTCTGCACAATGATAGAGTTGAGTCTAATCTCATCCCATATAATCTAATATAATCTCATATTGGCAGCTGAATCTGCATTAGATTGACATTAATGTAATTTTATCAAAGAGCTTGTCTCGAATGACTTTAAAGTAGGAGCATCAGAAGAAGCTTAGTGATATTTACTGTGCATGAGTACAGTACATACTGTATATGCATGCATGTGTCCATGTGCTTGTTTATTTGGTCACACCCAGACCAGCATCTTTCACACTTGCTTGTTCCTTCACTCTGTGGGGAACAAACTAGCACACAATGTTTCCAAAAACCTAAATTGGCCATCACGACATAAAAGCATTTGTACCTGCAGCGAGGCTCCTGCATGTCACAAGTCCTTCCAGGACGACGTCTGTTATAAGGACAGGAAAGTGGTGTGGTGCTGAGATAGGCCTTGGCAGGTAGACCATTGCCTTGAGGTTCACGCTGTCATGCCCATCTGGCACCAACCAGTGCCAAAGCAGGCCCTGTCAGCCACACTGGTGCTGCCACCCACCTACATCCTCAGAAACACCAGGATTCAACTCCTCTACTCTGCCCTTCTTCTCCTGTATCTTTTTAGTAGAATGCCAATATTATGGTCAGGATCTTGTTTAAAGGGGAACTTCCTTTTTTTTTTTCAACCTGGGGTCTGTTTTCACATGTCATTTCATATATGTGAGTGATGGAGAAATGCATTTTCGACATAGCTCCAGTATTTAGCCAGGCAGGCAGCCAGGCAGTCAGCTTCGCAGCTCAGCTAGCGAAAAGTATGGGGCAACTTGCCCCCCCCCACGTCAAAGTCCACCCTAACATGGTTTTTTTCCCACACTGACCGGCTCAGATAGTCTCAACGAGTGTCCCACAACATACTAGAGATGAGAAGTGAACGAAAACCTCCACTTTACTTGGCGATCGCTATTTGTTGTGGTCTGTATCCAAATCTCAGGACGCCAGAAAGCAAATCTCGTTCCAAAATCGCACTATAGCTCGCGCCAAAACACCGGTTTTGGCACAAGCTATCGCGTTGAGACTCGTTGAGACTATCCGAGCCGGTCAGTGTGGGAAAAAAAGCACGTTAGGGCGGATTTTGACGCGGGGGGGCAAGTTACCCCATACTTTTCGCTAGCTGAGCTGCGAAGCTGCTTGCCTGGCTGCCTGCCTGCCTAAATACTGGAGCTATGTCGAAAATTAATTTCTCCATCACTCTCATGTATGAAATGACATGTGAAAACAGACCCCAGGTTGAAAAAAAACGAAGGTCCCCTTTAACAGTAAAGATTCTCAATGATCTTCACGTCAAAAGGTAACGAGCTTAATTATGAGTAAACTTATTTTATTTATAACATGTTAAATGTTACGGTCAGCTAATTTAACTGTAGTTTTGTTTTTAGATAAATATATTGTTATTTTACAGATATTTTCCTGTTTTGTTAATTTATGGCTCACATCAAGGTAAATCACATTTAAATGTTGACAGTTATGAAACAGACATGAAAACTGTACAAAGTGTCCACTTAAAAAAACTGTTTTTAATCAGTGGTAATTAATTTTTTGTGCAATGTTTGACTTTAAAATTACACTTTTTTTCCTGTATTTAATTTGGTTTTAAATATTGGTATTTTACAGATACTTCAGCAAAAAAAGTATATATTAAGGATTGAAATATAAATTAATTTGCATATAACAGAAAACCAAGCCAAAACGCTACATCATTGCATTAACAGGTGCAGCTTTAAATTGTTTTGTTTTTTTTGTTTGTTTGTTTGGTTTTTTTGGGCCAAAACCAAAAAAATATGTCCGTAGTGTCATAGCCACTTCACCTGCTGTGCCTGGGGAAACAATTATTTACAATTCACAATTATTTTATTTTGACTGTTTTGACTAAAGATAAGTTTGCTGAAATACCCCATACTTCAATTCACCTCACAATGTAGCTACAGTATGGGTAGTTGGCCCACCTAATGAGAAATTAGTAAACATGATGACTTTATACCCCAGGTCCACGGTTTATGAAGTTCTCGACCTATGGCGTTTTGTGGTTACGTCGCCAGCTCCCATAAATTTATTAAGAAAGTCTTGCTCATTCATTCTGACTAACAGCATTTGCAATTTCAAAAAAAAATTTGTGTGGAAACATTTTGGTGAGCAGAGTGGATGAATATGTTGTCATGTAGCGCTATGCAAGGACGACGGCTTTGTTTACATTTGCCGGTTGTACGCCACATATGTCACAGTATGTGACTTCCAACTTGCGACCAAAATTGCGTTACGTCGCACTGTAGGAATGGAATTCTGACATAAGTTAAGTACCCTGTGTATAATGTTTCTTGCAGCTATTTAAAGCAAATAAAATGACATGAATAAAAGTCAGCCCAATGTAACATCAGTAAAGCTTTAATACTTGATCTCATGGGTGAACGTTTTCTTCCTGAGCTGTGTCAGTAAAATTTTCATCAGCCATGGTGTTGAAATTATGCGCTACAGTTCATAAAGATGACACCATTTATTCAAAACAAACAATGCCTCAGATTGTGATGCAGCTGGTGATTGCACTGCACCTGAACATAATTGGGAGAACAATTTAGTTGTATAGAAATGGAACTGGCAGGCAACAAGGTCGCATAGACACAGCAATTCTTCAATGCACTGAGGACCACAAGCAATATTCTATTTACCTACACTGTATCAAGGTCAAAGCAAAAGTTCCAATACTATATGCATGGCGAGACACCACTATGAGTAAGTAAGACAAGTTTTTGTCTGTCATGTGTGTGTATCTTGCCTTTAAGCAACTAGCTGTCACATAGACTAGACCAAAATGTACAACAGACATGGTGCCATCACAATGCTATGTCAGTAATCCACATTTATATAATTTTACAAAATCATCACACACAAAAGGCTCGTAATGTAACAAGCGCCACCTACAGAAACTTCAAGCGTAAATCAAAGGAGCATCAAAGTACTGCCCACACTGTTTTAATAAGTGTGAAGTGCAGCTAAACAATGGCTCCCAAGATGAAAAACAAAGCGGTTGTGGATTACCTCTTTAAACCCGGTCTGAACCCACGTCTTCTCATCACCCACCCGCACACCCAGGGGAACAATAGCTCTTTTAAGTTCCCTTTCTTCCATTTCTAAGGTTGAGATTCCCTCCACCTCTGCAATAAACATCAATAACTGTGGTATTTTACTTGTAAAAGACAAATTACAAAAAAAATGAGGAGAAAATTCAACCTAAATGAGGGAAGCAAAGAAACCCCTGGAGGCTCATAAAAAGCTTAGATATAAATGAAGATGTCTGCACAAAATCTAACTAAGCAAATGAAAACAAACCCGACATCAAATAACCCTGAGGAAGAGAAGGTCAATATCGACAATTTTATTAAATCTATATATACATCAATACTTGCAGCCATTTACAGCTGCAATTTAACAGCGGTCAGTTGAACATGTTTCTTCAGAATCATATAATCATTACAGCTCATAGATACTGTATGATGGCATGTTAGTACCAAAAACACAAACATCACCTGGGACAAGTAACAGGGCATCAGCAGCTACTCGAAAACTACATATATCAGTACGGCATTTCCAAGCTGCACATCATGTCCTCTTGAATTAAAATTTTTATTGATCATACAATTTGAAAAAAAGTGTCTAAATTCAGTCTCCGAGGGGATAGAAGTTACCAGAGTGTGCTTATCCTTTAGAGGCGCTTCCAAAGTTAGACAAATTGGATTTTATTGCTCTCGTTATGCTTCTCGTACTCTGATTTCCCAGTTGTCAAGGCGTAATCATATTAAATATTATTAAACTTACATAACAAAATGTGGAGAACAGGAAGTGTTCAAGTGTCTTTATGTAAATGCTTCAGAAATACTTTGTTTCCAGACATTCCCACCATGACCAAAATCACAACCATTGAGACCAACAATGTATGTTAGATGTAAATTGTTAATACAAACAAGGAGTTTTCAGTAAATGCCACTCAAACAAGAGTGAACTGAGTTAGACATTACCAGTTACATATAAGGTGTGACAAAAAAGAAGAAGACATTGGTTGCTGATCACATGATTTAGCAGCCACACAGTAATGAAGTACATCATAGTGTTGCCCAAAATCTCAACACTGTATGAGAAAAGCAAGTCTTCAACTGACCTATTATCTTTATTTTCACAGCTGGGATTCTAGCTGCAGTCAAGTGCCCTCTTTCAGAGAGAAAACTAACAATATAATATTTTTTTACTTTTGAACATTTTAGTACCGGATACAAGATGTCTCATACCTTACTGGAAGTATCAGCATGCTGTAATAAGTTTCTATAGTTTTTACAGTAATATTACTGTAAAATGACCAAATATCTACTGTAGAACCTGTTGACAGTAAGTTGTTGTAGATCTGCAATGCATCATGGGTAAAATTCACTGAGAAGCTAGATTTACAGTAAATAAATTTTTACTGTAAGTCACATCGCAGTAATTTTGAGTGGGCATTTTCAGCATTGCATTTTGCATCGTTCTAACAAACATATTTCCTTCATCCTCACACACAGGAGGAGAAGCTGCCATCTTAATATTCTCCTGAACTTTACCAGATGTCTGGTCGCCTGTTTTATTCCCAACAAAGTCATTTGATGGACCTCACTCGTCAAGATTCTACTTTTTATGAAGTGAATGAGAACCTGCTGATATCAGTCTATTCTGCCCCAATTACTTCTCTCTGTCCCGACTGGTCCACAGTTCTCCTGTTCCTCCTTTATGGGGATGAACTCTGGATCCTGCTGATCCAAACTGGAGCTCTGTTAATGGGGAACCTCTTCTTTAATCACCAGCTGTTGCACATATGCAGGGAACACATGTACAATATGGATTACAGGGGGTCCTTGACTTAAGTCAAAATATCGTTCCTATGGATCAACATAAGTCAATTTTCGCCATAAGTCGGAACTCCGGCGAACCATGAACGGGCCCTGCTGTTCCCGAAACAGTGGCTGGGTTCGATTCCAGCTCACAGCTCTTTATTGCAGGTCTTCCACCCATTCTTCTCCCTGCTTTCATTTCTGCCTCTATCTGATATCCATCTGATTAATCTAACAGATCTTTCTTTGCATCATCTGACACACTGAAGTTGTCCGGACAGTGAATTTGTGTCAGCAGTTTCAGGAACTGGCCTTGAGACATCACAGCACAAACTGCAGAGTGCTTTGTCTCCATCTCCCAATAGGCTCATACACTGGGTATCTGCACTAACCACATGTGCATGTGCATACTCAGATTTTGGTCTGTTTCTTCAAACGTTTTCTTCTTCCACTGATATGCTTTCCTTTCACTTTGCCTTTCTTGCTGACTGCTTTGTCATTGTGTCCTGAGTTAGTGCTGAGTCCTCGACTTCTGCACTTGCTCGGCCCACGCTTTCATCTTGTAAGTCCTCCTCATTACTAGGATCTGGGCTTTCCTCAGTAGACATTGCAGAGGGATCTATAGTAAAGGGTTCACAATTTATAAATGTATGGACTAAATAACTGTCATACTGCTCTCTGTTTTGTGTGTTTGTAGATAAAGCCATGGTGATAAGTCTTTTTTAACACCTATCCAAAAACCACATATGCAGGTGATATGGGGACTTAGTTAATATTTTGACGAAATACATTTTTGACATGGACCCACAGTGCCATCTCCTGTCACCAGATGGTCCAGTAAGGTCAGGATTAAACCTCCATTAATATATTTGTTGCTGTTATTATTGATTAAATGGACTAATTGGAGAAATCGGTTTTATTGATACTTAACCTGGAGAGTAATATCCAGTTCAATAGTATACATTCTTAATATCTCTTTTCCATAGCTTATTTTGATTTTGGTATTTAGTTGCACATGTATATTATTGATCCGTTTTTTCATGGCACTGAAAAAAAGGTTCACATCAAATATCTGTTTACTGTCACGCAATACTTTTTTCAGGCCAACTACATTTTCTCAGTGGACAGAGGCACTCGCAAGCAACCCTCTGGTCAAGTTGTAATTTGAGAGCAGTAGGCTGCGATTGGTCCAGAAACACGGACGTTACTGGACGAATGAGTACTAGCCAATTGCAGCATAGGAATGTCATCCAATCACAGCAAAGTAGGGGACTAGATGCTAATGACTGCGAAAAGAGGAGACTAATTTCAACGGATTGATTTTGCTAAATAATAATGTCAAGGTTTCAGTATGCCTTTGTTTCTTGATCAGAAGGACCCGACAAAGATGCTGTTAGCATTGTACCAACAAAGCAGATAGTTGACTTTGACCCTGCCGATACTTTCAGAACAAATCTTGTGGTTTCAAATAGCTAACACCAAGAGTTTGGCAAGTTGAGCACGCAGTGGTGCTGCAGCTAGCAGGGAAGTTCTTGCTCTTAATTTTAACAGTGACCATTAAAGTTAATTAAATGCTAAAAAGGTAGCATTAACTTTGTTACCAACTTATGGTTATGGTTATGTCCTTCCTGTAAAATATGCTAAGTTACACTCAATCACACATCAAGTTATGTTAGCTGAATATTTCTTAAATAGTAGGATGCACCCCTCTGTGGGGGCGAGGGAAGCGCGACGAGGGAAGTACGAGTGACTGGGAGGAAAAGGTCCGTCTATGCGGAACTAATTAGATGAACTATTGTTTTAACGTCGGCCTGTTTCTCGTGGCGCACAAACTGCATTGGCAGTTCGGACTTGGAACTAGGGACTCCAGAGAATGGGACAACGCATCGTTAATGTGCAGTTGAAACATCGGCATACTTGATCATATCACCACCTCGGCTCGTTTATTCGTTTATTACTCATGCGGTCTTCATACAGCTTCGCGTTCACTTGTCAGCTAAAATGTCGCACACAAGAGCATTCCAAGCTGCCTTACCACCTGTGGTGGTTATGAGTAAGATTACTAAACCTTAAATCCAAATTGACTTTTAACAATGCATCCTGGTTTTCTTACAGATACACATTTTCTTTAAATACCGTACCTTCCTTCCCAAAATGTGTTGAATGGGTATTAGGTAGAGACTATGTCTTTCAAGTGTGAAGACCTGTGAAATTAGTCTGTCTTGTGAGCATAAGAAATAATACACAGAACTATAATTCAGCATATAGCCACGGTGGTTCCCACCTGTATAGTTTTGAAGCAATTCCTTTTCTTGTTAAAATTGGTTTCCAGAAATTCCAACTTTGTTAATGGAAATGACAAAGGTTCTCACAAACCATTCTCCCATTGACCTCCATAAGGTCAAAAATGAGGATGAAACCACTCCTTGCAAACCTTCAGAAGTAAGTCATTAACAGGAGATTTTGAGCAGAAATTAAAAAAGATAGAGTAGGATCATGCAGTTTGTAGTGATTTTCTTTCTTTCTTTCTTTGTTTTACTATTAATTAGTTGAAACTGGGGAATGATGACATTACCACTGTCTCAGCTCATTGTTGGGAGACTGCAAAAGCACAACATGCAGCCAATGGGATGGCACGAGTGCCGCTGATGGGCCTCTTCAGTGTTGATGTTCTGCTTAAGTCTAACCTGACTGGACGGCTCAACAAAGTCAATCCTACTGCAGTGGCAACAGGTTGTCAATGGGAAGAAACTGCAGGCTTTACTTGGCAAACCATCCATTGCTTTTTTCAGAGCTGATGGCAGGTTTCCTTTTTTAAAATCTTTTGTATCAAGGAGGCACCTATCTACCATAGATAGCAAATCCGCATTGTTGTAAACCACAGCTAAACAATGCAGCTCCTCCAAACAAAATTGGTGAAATATTGCAGGCTTAATATAAACATCACTGAGCCTGACAATGACTGACTGTATTTCTGAAAGTGGTCTAACAGCAAACAAATTGCAAACTGCAACTCAAAAAACTACAGTCATTTTCCAGCAGCAAGCAACACCTAGCAGGACTATGTTCAACTGGCATACAACAAATAAATAAAATACAGTACATACTAGGGGTGTAATGAAATTTCGTCTCATGAAATTTCATGAAATAAAAAATGGCGAAATAAAATTCAAAGACGCACGAAAGTTTTTAATCCGCAATTATTAATTCGGAATTAACTCATTCGGAATTAAAGTTTTGTGCTTTACATTTACACGGAAATATTAATTCTGAATTAATGTTTGCATGGAACGCATGTTTATTCCCCTTCCTTAATTCCGCTTTAACGTTTGGGTGTTGGAAAGGATTCTGACTGGACAGGGACTGGACGTGACGTATCCCTGTTTACCGGAAGAAAACAAACTCCATTTGCCATGGCATTTCTTTTACTCAGCAACATGGAGGAACAATTAAAAAGCATACTTTTCGCTTTGCTTTTTATTGTAGTTTTGAAACAGCAACAATGGTGTACCACTTCTGTTGAACCAGTAAGGTCGCAGAACGTGTATGTCGTTACGTCATTGCTATGTGAGGAGCCAAGCATGCACAGAATGACCGGAATTAACTTAAGTGGAATTAACTGTATACATGAATAGAATGTACACAGGAATTAGTTTATTCGGAATTAACATTGGAATAAACCAGGTAGTTTATTCGGAATTAAGTTTATTTGGAATTAACTTTTTAATTCGGAATTAAGTGTTTACAAGGAGATTTTAAAGCAGAATTAACTTTAATTCCGAATTAAAGAGGAATTACAGGTCTTGTGTAAATGTGGCCATTGTTTCAGACCAACTACTGCACAGGTGTTGCTTCATCCAAGTGTCAAACAGAAACAAACATTTCCCACAACTACTCGGTTTATACAACAAATATGGCCACTCACCCTGAAATGAACTGATGCTCAGACTGTTTCCTGAATGTTGAATGAACAGTTCTACTGCATCACAGGTCTGACAAAAGTCTGCTCTACTTGAATAGAAATTTTCTCTCCACTCAGGGTCACTGAACTCCATCAAGACAATCATATAAAAGTCATTTTCATCCACAGTTGTCTTGCCCTCATCTTGCCTTGACACTGACAGCCTGACATCACTGAAAGTGAAGAATGTGTAATGTCCTGTTGCTCTCATCCACTGTTGCTGGAAGTAAGATGGATAAGTCAAATCCATAATGTGATGCCGGGGTTCAATAGTGCTAAACTCAAAATAAGCCAAAGTAGTTTCATTATCGCTGCAGGAAAGTTAGGTTAAATTGCAAGGCTGTGTTCTCCATGTAGGGCTGTACAGTGACGTAGTGGTTAGCACTTTCGCCTTGCAGCAAGAATATCCCCAGTTCAAATCCCGGCCTGAGCCTGGGATCTTTCTGCATGGAGTTTGCATGTTCTCTCTGTGCATGCATGGGTTTTCTCCAGGCACTCCGGCTTCCTCCCACAGTCCAAAAATATGCTGAGGTTATTTGGTTACTCTAAATTGCCTGTAGGTGTGATTGTGAGTGTGATTGTTTGTCTAGATATGTAGCCCTGCGACAGACTGGCTATCTGTCCAGGGTGTCCTCTGCCTTCGCCCGAGTCAGCTGGGATAGGCTTCAGCACCCCCCGCGACCCTCGTGAGGATAAAGCGGTGTATAGAGGATGGATGGATGGATGGATGGATGTTGTCCATGTAAACACCAAACTGTCAATATAATCAGCCAAGGTAAGCCTCATAAATGGCATACTGGTGTTCATTCATGCAAGTGAGTAACTGCAGTGTCACATATAAGTTCACTAGTTTCCATGGTGGTGGTAATGGAGATGACGTTCAGCACTATAGCAACACAAATATTACAGCTATGAAATTATATGTTCTGGAAATGGAAGGATATAATAACGTGCCTGTGATAAGGATTCAATTATCTACAATCAAATAACGTTCTCCATCAGATAATTATTCCTTTGTCACACTTAAATGTGTTCAGGTTAAAACTGGTTTGTAATAAGTACCGTCTGACCACGTTTGAAGGCAAACATGTTTACAGTTGTTCTGTTCCCACACAATAATGCCGGCTGTAATAAATATTGTCAGTTTCAGTTGATACACTTCAGCTTGTGATGATGATGTCTGTTAATTGAACAGTTTGTTTGAAGAATACTGACCTTATAAATACTTGGAAATAATTCTTCATTTATAGCAGCTGTATATCATAGACTGAAATAGTAAGATACAACTGACATTTGGCAATTTTCTTTCCTTCTACTGATTTTTTTTTTGTCTGTATGCAAAGGTTGTATGAGCTACTAGGATACAGCATTGGCATTTCTTTTAAATGTACGAATCTAGACTCTTTAGAACCCACTGTCAAGTTAGTTCTCTTTGTGTGGAAAGGTCATCCACGGATTCACAAAGACGGGTAAGGAAACCTACATAAATATCATTAGTTGGCCGTGTCAGAGCTACAAGGCAATTACGGATTGGTTCTGCTACCTTCATTTGATTAAAGGCTTACCCATTGTCCCATTTTGTGTTATCTCGTGTGCTTGGAAAATGAGAATCACTGGATACGAATGAGGCTTGAGTAGAGTAAACAAACCACACACAAAGATGTAGAGCCCATGAAGTCGGTTTCTCTCTTGTGACAAGCCCCTCCCTATGACTCATGCAATATTCTAAATTGTAAACAGACAAATGATCACGACCCAGATAAGGAAAAGCTGCGGGTCTCCAAGTGCAGTCTGCAGCAAACATGCTCGTAAAAATGCGCACGCACACACACACACACACACACACACACACACACACACACACACACACACACACACACACACACACACACACACACACACACACACACACACAGCTTGGTCACACTGAGGTCACACAGGCAGTGAGTTAATGATACTGATGGCGATGATGCACTTAAGCCTGAATGCTGCTGTGAGTGGTATGTACTAATTGGCTGGGTTTTCAGTATTTTTTTTCTATTTTAGGCTTTTAGTTGGCACTTAAAGATAATGCATTGACCGAGTAAACCTCATTTTCAAATAACAAACAGTACAAGCAGCCTTGTGGGAGTGTCAGTCACAGTAGCCTGAAAATATACAGGCTATTCTCCTTATTAGACCTCTAAACTGCACTTCTTATTCTGCTTGGCAAACAAAACCTTAGCCACTAAGAAGGCTTAGACTGGTCTCACACATGGTCAAGTCAAAATATTCTTTATATAAAAAAAACAAAAACAAAACCTGTCTTTTCTATGACTCATCCCACTACAAATCAAAGGCTATGCAGGAAAAAATAGAAGATAAGATAAACTTTATTGATCCCACGGTGGGGAAAGTTCACTGTTACAGCAGCTCCAAAAAAATTATACAGGCAGCACAGGAATAAATATGGGGAAAAAAACTGCAAAAACTGCAGATGATTTTTAAAAATACTATGTAGAAGACTATAAGAGGATGAGGTATCAGTTATTGCACGTAAGTAGGTGGAATGTGTGTGGAAACTGGGGGGGCAGCAGTAAACAGTACACAGTGAAATTTCTAATGAGGCATGGTACAATCTGACAGATGCTGGAATAAAGGACCTGCAGAAGCACATAAAAATGCAGAAAAATGTGTGGCTTTATTGCAACAACCAACTGATCATTTGGCTAATTGGACTCAACTGAACTCCACTACAGAAATTAAGCTACAGTCTTTGCTTCAGACAAAGAACTGAATACCCAGTTTGGGGCTGTTTGCAAACAAGCTGGACACCCAACAATGACATGATTAATATAATATATAATACTATGTAATTAATATGACCTGTTTGCACATCCATCTGACAAAAATGAATCCCGTACATAGCCTTCTTTTAGCTTCATCAGCCTGTAGCGTACTAAGGAGCAAAACATTCCAGAGCACCACACAAAGATCCAAAGACCCTCTCCCAAAGCTGGAAATTTGGTAAGACACTATTTCAGGGGACAGGTAACCCAGAATTCCCCTCCAAATGGAACATCTGCTGATTGAATGTTTACTACTTTACACAAGCCTTCCAGTAAGCAAACAATAACAACAAATTTAAAAAGTAAAAACCACATAAAACAGTAAAGACACGGTAAAAACAGGAAAAACTCAATAAAAACCATGGATAATAAATAAATGAAGACAATAAATATCACACGAAACATAAGATTCACATGGACACTAGCAGCAGTCTTGGTCATTCATGTTGTCAAGTATAGTTCAGGGCCAA
Organism: Acanthochromis polyacanthus; assembly: GCF_021347895.1. Taxonomy (NCBI): domain Eukaryota; kingdom Metazoa; phylum Chordata; class Actinopteri; family Pomacentridae; genus Acanthochromis; species Acanthochromis polyacanthus. The sequence goes on from NC_067131.1 coordinate 23,422,364, forward strand.
CAGTCGGCAGCAGCAACACAGAATAAAGTCAAGTAAACAGGATAAAGTACATCACAGTACATGATAAAGTACCGCAGCAGAAAAAACACAGTTTATTACCTCCTCTTCTCAGCGTTCTTGGCATTATTTAAATGGATTTTAGAATAATGCAACTCTTAGAAGAATGCAACTGGACTTAAGAATTACTTAAGAACTACAACAGTGCAAATATTTTCTTGATAACTATGAGCTTTGACTCTTAGTGTTTTTGTTTTTGGCACACATTTGCAATGCAAACTTGCCAAAGTGCCCTCTTGTCTCTGCGTTCCTGAATCAACTCATCCAGCAGATCATCACAGTTCCACATCCTCCAGTGCCTTCTGTCACCACTACAAAGGCTGCACAAGTATCACTTTCCTTCTGCTAAGTGGGTGAATTTACAAATTATAATTGGTTTTCCAAATTTCAATGTCATTCTAAATTCATTACCATTTCTACCAACTGCTTCTAGTGACGATCACAGTTCACTGGCTTATCTGCATTTATTCATTCATTTATTCAGTCTGTTGTTGTCATGTCATTGTTGTTTATTGTTTGTTTGTAGTGTTAGTTAATCAATGTTTGTGTATAATTATCATTAGTTCTACTGTGTATTTTCTTGTTTTGGGAATTGGAGTTTAATGAAATCAGAGTTTACAACTTTCATAATGAGACTGATCAACTTCATTTGAATCAAAGTCTCTTTGAGACTTAGCTTAAATTGATATGGTTCATTACTGTTAGCAGGCTCGGAAATCACCAAATTACAGCTCCTGAGGTTGGAGTTCACATCAAAGCATCCAGGGTTCAAGCAGCAGACAAATCCTTCTGCTGTTGGAAGGAAACTGTGTGAATCATGCCTTCATGGTTGAACCGCTGCACAGAAACCACTGTAACTACAAGGAGTGGACTTTGGTCTAACGAGTCCAAATTAAGACCTTTAGTTTCAGCTGTCATGTTTCTGCGAGATGCACAGGAAGTGAAGCATGAATGAGGAGGTCTGATCCAAAGCTCAATTACCTAGCATTGGCTACTGCAGTATTCTGCATCCCAGCGATTATGTGATTGGGGAAATATATTGATTGGAACAAAGCAAAAGAAAAAAAACCCCAAGCAATCCAAAATGTACATCAGACAGAATGATAACCATGCTGCTGGCAAAGAGCAGGGGTACTGGGGGTGAATGAGGGTGTCTTTCAGATGCTGAACCATTGACTCCAGATGTGGATCATGCTGCTGATGAGTCTCTGCCACCTGGTGCCAGGTTGACGGTCGTCACAGTACTAATCATGGAGTCACTTGATTCATTGTTCCTGCTAAAAAATACTCTTTAAAGTGTCTAAGTCAAGTTAAAAATATTAGTTTATTTCCATATATTGTATATTTTCGCAATAGACCAGATAACAGGGTTCCTGGAATTTGCTTGAAATAATGTTTTCAAGACACTGAAGGCATTTCAGTTCACAAAAGGTCTTAAAATGTTGAATATAATAGCTATAATTGCATTTTGAGTTACTAATCTGGGAATGTAGTAGAGCACTGGTCACTAACTGGTGGACTGCGGTTCAGATCCGGACCCAGACACTGTCTTAAACAGACCTGGAACTTGTATTTTACTGCCACAGGTTTTCCAGTGTTTGCAGCATATTATCAGCTCAGGAACACACAGACCAATTACATATGACTTCAGTCATCCCACGTGATGCTACTCAGCCAATGAAGTCTCTGCAAGTGCTAAATATCACAGCTCTGCATTCAGAAAACAGTTAAGAAACGAGGGACAGACAAGAAAAGGACAGTCAAAAAAGAAAAATAGAGACACCAAGGGGAAAATAGCCCTGAACATGCTGACCATGTTTGGCTCAGCATAGTGCCGCGAGGAAGCTTTGTCAGCACTGAACATAACCAAAACTAACTATTGTTCCAGGCTCACCAATGAACTCCAGATGTGTTTGAGAATGCCCTCTGACACCATTCAGACCACGATTCAAAATACTTGCAGGGCAAGCTGCAGCTCAGTTCTCCCATAAGGCAGCAGGGGATAGAAGGGGAGTGATTTAAACCACTAAAAAAATGTAAAAGTGTTCAGTTGTTTAAATTTTGAGATTTAGGCATTGTTAAATATGTATATAAGTTGGTTTAGGTTATTCAGCCATTATTTTTTCAAGTTCTGCACTTTATTTAAAGATGTACATATCAAGCCCTGTGACAGACTGGTGACCTGTCCAGGGTGTCCCCTGCTTTCGCCCAAGTCAGCTGAGATAGGCTACAGCACCCCCCGCGACCCTAGTGAGGATAAAGCGGTGTATAGAGAATGGATGGATGGGTGGATGTACATATCAAAAGTTATTTATTAATAAATGTTGTCCCAATGTTTTGAACTCTACTGAATTTATTTGATTTGACGGTCAGTTATTGATTACATGCAGATGCTGTTATGATGTTCTGCACCTTGGCTTTATTAAATTTTCTCTGACTGGACCTCTGAATTTTAGTTGAATACCCTTGAAGTATACAGATGAAAAATGCACAGATAAATATGAATGAAAAATTTGCATTTTTGTCATTTAAATTCATATATGTTTATTCATCGATTTAGTTGTTAACCAAAGTTTATTTAAATTGAAAAACTTTGCTTATTTTGTCAAGTATTGCTATTTGTTTAAAAATGCAATTTATCATGATTAATTAATTGCAAAGCCTCTAATTAATTACATGATTTTCAAAATTGTGTCACACCACTAATTTTTATATCGTAGAACTGTAGTCTTCAGGTTGGCTGGATGATTGGTTGGTCATTACTCTCCTATCCAACTAAACTGACATTAGTTGCACAGTTTTGATAAGGTGAAAAGTTTTCAACTGCCATCCATGATTAATCAATTATTTTTGGCAGCATGAGGAACAGATCACCTGTGAACAACTCACTGCATGAAAGGGGGGATTTTCGACAGTTAACGGCACTGAAAATTTCCGTGGAATTTCAAATTAACGGCAATAAACAGCAGTTTTCAGGAAGCACAAAAAACTACTGAGAATTGTCAGGAATTGAGATGGACGCCTGATCTCCAAGGAGGGGAACTTTCCAGTTCCACTGAAAATGCTGTGAGCTATACTAATGCAAATCAGACTGATGGGTGTGTGTCTGTGGTGGAAGAGTTGGTGGGTGTGGAGGGTGTAAGGGAGGGGGTTGGGGGTGGGGTTGACTTTTCACACTTGAACTGGTTTTTAGAGAAAAAGGACTCTACACAAACAAAACTATACAGTATATACTTTATTTGAATCAGGGTTCAGACAGCTTTTATAAAAGTAAAATCAAAGCGCATCACAGGCATTTAACACTGTCAAAATCCTACATCTCAAACTCCATGCAGAGCAGCATGACTACAGTCACCTTTTCTCTTGTGTTGCTTAACTGTACAGTGGATGTGTTTACCACACATCTGCCAGCAATGCCCTCAACAGGTATTTGAACATTAACATTTTGATAACTTAAGTGGGATTTTATTAACTCAATCATGCCAGATGGAATAGCCTTCACAATAGTAACAAATTCTCTGTATTTGACTGGAAAGGCTTTAGCCTTTAGGAAGTTTTCATAGCTATAAAGACTTTCATTATCATCAAATAAGGATGTCACAAAGATTATGTCCCTCCCAATCCAGCTCTCATTATATACACTTTTGTTTTTAATAGTAATTTGCCCATTGTGCCAAAGTATTTCTTTATGTGGAGAAAAGTTGTGAACATAACACAATTTCCAAGAAAGTAATGCCTGCTGATAATACTTTGAGAGTTTCAGTGGCAATTTAGAAACTGAGAAGTTGCAGCTCATTAGAAATTTTAAGCCTCCTACTTTTTTAAATACATTGTGTGGAATAAAATTCCACAGTGATTCTGGTAGCTCCAAACATTTTTTAAGCCATGTAAATTTGAAGGTAGAATTTAAGTGAAAAAACTTTTAAATTTCTAAACCTCCTCTGCCTGGAGAAGTCTTTTTTTTTTGACTGTGGCCACACAAAGCAGGCCTGGAGAAGTCTGCCACATTCAGAAATGCTGCGTCACGGACGTCATCACGTTAGAGTTGCTCGTCCAATCACACGCGTCGTCTCGCAAGAACCGCGCGACAAACGAACGGACAAAGAAGTGGTGAGTTTCTACAATGGCAGCCCGGTATCGCCAGTCTCACTACAGGCTCCTCGCATGGAACAGCCTGGACATGACCGACAGGTTTCAGTCAGACCCGCGACAGACACTGAGAAGAAACTGTTAAGCGTTATCAGCGGGCTGTCTGCCAGAGAGCTCCGCTGGAGGAGAAGCTGTGTCTGAGCTGCAGGAGAGGATGTCCACCATGGAAGCCCAAATAAACACTTTCTCCAGCGTGAGGGTGGCGAGGAAATTCAGCGGAAAAGAGGAGAGCACAGTCCTAAAATTGTGGTAAGGATATATTCCATTTGTAGGATATTTTTCACACCTCTGCCATGCCCCAGGTGCGAAGTCTCACTCCCCCTCCTTGCCCCCAGGTGCGACGTCACTCCCCACCCCACAAATCCATTCCGTTTTAGGGCGTTCTCAGCCTGTTCTGAGTGGTTGTTCACACCCTGAGAACAGCCAAGAACTGTGGAGAACTAGGTAGGTTTTCCGGAATTCACAGGGTCGATAATCTGGCTTTTCATGCAGTGTCTGTCTCCTCAATGTGGCTGAATTTTGATAAAGCGAATGGCCAAAAAGTATTAACAGCAATTTGCATATAATATCACAACAAAGATAGCAGATCATCCTAAAACCTGTCTGTATTACATTTCTCTGTCGTTCTTATACAGGGATTTTGAGTCAATGTAGTTCTGCAGTTGATTTTGTTAATTTCGAGATATTATGCAGATTGGATCAATCAAATGATTCAAGAAAAGGAACAATTTCAGTCACCCAAGATTTTCTTTGGTCCTCTTCAGTTGTAAATATTTTGTGTATGCACAAAGAAATATAGAGACAAATTTGTTGCCTTACAATAAATGCACATTTTCCAAACTGAGAGGCCTGTATGCACACACTTGCATACCTACAGGCTTTTCTGGAAACACAGCCTCTGGTAGACACAAAGAGAAAATATGTTTTATTATCAAATGTAGTTATACTTGTTGAGTCACGCCTGCAGCAGTGGGCTCCAGAGAGTGGCAGGACTCTCCCCCTCCCTTCCTGAGTTAATTGCAGGTGTAGATGGAGCAGGAGGCAGCAGGTGTGCTGCATCAGTAATCAGCTGACCAGGAGTGAGCAAGTGGGAGTGGTTCAATCATCCACTCTCCGGGCCATAAAAGCAGCTGCATTCATCACTTGATGCTAGACTGTGAACAAACAACAGTCAGTCCTGTTCAACTCCTTGTGGTTTTTGCTTTCAGCTAATTATTGTTCTGTGCTCCTATCCAGCCTGGACTCTCACTTGCTCAAGCCATTATCTGTTCAATCCACCTCAAGCCTCAGTCATCCATTGCTGCTCCATCCCCTGGATCCTTCCCTGTCTCGGACCATTCACGCCTCACCTGGTTCTGGACACCATGTGCCACCTCACACCATCTCCTGCTCCACGCCACTCCACACCACCGTCTACCTCTGCAACTTCCCCAGTTCCCCACTCCATTCCCTGTCAGCTAAGTCCCCAATCCAGAGCCTTCTGTGGGTTAGCTACTTTATTTCTGTAAAATTAGAATTGGTGTAATTGCTACGCCTGCCTGTTGGAGGGTTTAGTTTTCCTGTTCTGCCTAGTTTGTATCCTGTGTGGCAACTCGTCATTTCAGTATATTTGTATAGTGTCATCCTTCCACCTACCTGCTAGAGGGTTCTGTTGTCCTGTTAGCCGAGTCTGCATTCTGTGTAACAATCCATCACTTCTGTTTGTAGTCCTTTGTTGAGATTTGTAGTCTGCTTTATTTCTTCACACATTATAAATGGGAAAAAAAAAAAAACTTACTGTTCCTGAGTGTTGTTTCTCATTCCCTGAACCCGAGCCTCCTTGAAAATCATAACATTTTATATTAGTGGAGCCCTAAACACGCATCACTGGAAGGCATCTGAAATTAACAACTCTTATTTCTAATACGATCTCAGAACTACTGACATGTAATGTCAAACTGATCAGTAGAAATGTAATAGAACCTGTCAACAGACTTGAATCTGACAAACGCAAACGGCACAAATGAAAACATTAATTACCTGTCACTTTATACCAGATAAGCTCAACCTGACCTCTGAAAGCCATCTTCACTTTTGTTATCTTCATGCTTAATGACAGGTTGTTCAGCAGACACCGTCCACATATATTTGAGCTGTATTATTTCATCGAGGTTCAAGGTTTTTTGATTGTATAAATGGCAAAATTGTTGTGCAAAAAAGAACTCGGCGATCCCAACAACAAATGAAATGACAAAACGCCCAACAAACATTCATACCAGACAAATCGTAACAAAAAGCAAAATTAATCAGGGAAAGGGAAACCGCTCCAACATATACTGATCTACCTAAAAACAATCTGCACAAGAGTGTTCACCTAATTTGATAATTAGTTACTATAAGCTGTCTATTCGTATCAGCATTTACATTTTGTCTCTTTATGCTGTGCTGTCTCACCTAGTGCTGTGCCATTGGTGACAGTCACTGAGCGGGGCTGAGCATTTAAGCTGCGGCCCGCCCCCTGTTCCTTCCATCTGTGTCACTTCCATGTGCAGATTTGTTTGTAACAAGTAGACTACCGGTCAAAAGTTAGGACATGTCTTCTCATTCAATACATTTTATTTGTTTTGTTTTCTACATTGTAGATTAATACTGAAGATTAGCACTGTTTTGTTTGCAATATAATTTCATATGTATTCTTTTATAGTTGTATGTCTTCAGTTTTAATCTCTCATGTATAAAATAATTACATATACACCATTGAATGAGAAGGTCTGTCCTAGTGTATGTCTGCTCCTGCCTCGTCTCAATGGTGTGGTTTCATTGATTATCTGCTCAGAACATTTATTTTGTGCTGCAGAGTGACTGGTGTGTACCTGGCTTGTGTGTGCCCTTAGTTTGAGTGTGTGTGTTAACAGCTTAACTTTTTGTTTGATGGTGCATTGCATGGCATACTGGTGGATTCACATTCATGACATGCACCTTATGTTACAAAGTTTAATCTCCCTTTTTTAACTCTGTGACTGAAGGACTTGGTTTGGATTAATAGTTTATAAAAGTTTATTCTTTTGTTTATGTTTATTTTGTTCTATTTGGGCATTTATTATTTTGTATAATTTGTATATTTTACTCTGTAAACTACCTATTTAGTATATTCTGTTCCCTTAGTATACCGTATGTTGTTGTATTTGTTAATTTGTTTTATCGTTTTCAGTTGCTCATGGCTGGTGGTGATAGTGGTGCTGGTGATCTGGGTGGTGGTATACCCTTCCTTGTGTGTGTCGTACTTTCCTGGGAATTGGTTTACTTCACAAGTGTGTGTCAGGTGTGCATGGCCTATTTTGCTTTATTTTGGTGGATTCTTCTCCCCTTCACTAGCCCCTGTCCAACTGGTAAATCTCAGCACCTGATTAGGTTCTTTTGTTTCTTCTCCCTTGTTTGAATGTTGTGCATTTTAAAAAAGAAGAGAGAATGTATTTTATTGAACTTCTGATCCACGTCTCATGGGTAAAAGAGACCTGTGTGCATCCAGTGTTGGGAGAAGGATAATTCTCTGGATACAATATCCCAGAGTGGCGTTGTCTGGCAACTAAATCCCATTCAGTCAACCTAAAATCATTTTAATGTACATTGCATTGTTGTCACACATTGTAAAGTCAGTTTCATTTTATATTGGAAAAAAAAAACATGCATTAATACGTGGTCAATGTTAAGAACAGGGATGTGGATGTGTAAGGTATGTAGTGTATCTGTATCTATTTGATATGAGGAACTGAAGCATTTAAGATTACAGCTTCAGCACACACAACACTACCCAGAGGAAAATTTTACTGCTCAGAGCTTGCTCTTCTACAGCTCAGGAGACAAATTTGACATTCTTGTGTCAGCCTCATTTTAGTTTCTATTTTGTCTAAAATGTTTCTCATATGTTTCTCCTAAAATTCACTGGGAGAAATAGGTGAGACAGGATAATTAGAGGGAGTCATACTTGAGACTTCTGGAAGATACCTTGCTAATCTCAATACAGTGTTTTAAATGGCTCCTTTATTTCTCCTTTGGAAAAGAAAATGAGCAATATGTGAGACAGTGCTAACCACAACCAATCAGGGATTAGGTGTCTTGCTCATAGACACCTCGACATGAGCACAACAGGCCGAGGACTGAACCGACAACCCTCTGGTTGCAAGAAAGCCACACTACCCACTGAGCTATGCCGCCCACCATGGTGATACATGTGTTAATATTGTTAGATAATTGATTTTGAGATGTCTAGTGAAATAGATTGTTACAATGTTTTTTGTTGGCATTTTGTAAAACGAAATTTAGATAGATAGATAAATAGATTTTACAAGTTAAATACACATTCGCAAATGATTGATTTCCAGCTAACATTACGTAACATATGAGGTCCAGGAGCAAAAATGACATTAACCAAGTAAGATAAATATTAGTGGTAGAACATGATTTAAAAAATCAATCTAATTAGAGGCTTTGTAATTAATTAATCACGACTGATTAACAAGGGCATAGAGGTAAAAAAAGTGATATATGCCGTGTTGTCTTCATTTTAAATGTCAAAAGGATTTTGCGGCTCCAGGTGTTTTCTTTTCTGTAGGAAACGGGTCGAAATGGCTCTTTGAGTGTTAAAGGTTGCCGACCCCTGGACTAGACAAACTGTCAAATCCCAGTGTATAAATTTCTTGCTTGACCAAAATGCATTGTACTCATAACCAGATTTCGGAAGCATTGTTTACCATGCCAAGAGTAAGGGCGGAAAAGCTACTCTTTTAAAGTCTGAGATACATGGACAGGCTGTTGCTCTTCGAAATGCAGGAAAAACTCATCAGCAGGTAACTCAAGTGGTGGCAAAGGTTCCACAATGGGGGATCCTTCTAAGACTTGCTCAGGATGTCCATCTGGCCAAAATGCAAGAACCAAGGGTCTGATGAAAAAGGCCAAAGGGCAAAAGACACCTGTCGTGCTGGCGACTCGGTCAGAGGCTAAAAAATCTTGGAGAAGGTGTTTCTATGAGCTCTGTACATCGTTATTTAACAAAAACACTGTGGCTGAAAGCTTACAAGAGGCAGCTTTACCCGCAACTCACCAAACTGCAAAAGGAGAAGAGACCAGCTTGCACAAAGAAGTATTTAACTCTGACTCAAAAACACTGGAACAGCAGGATTTTCTCTGATGAATGCCCGCTCTACTTACTTCTGACACTCAACAGTCAAAATGATCATAACTATACAGATGATCGTGATGAAGTACCAACTTCTGAGCAAGTGAAATTCTAGGCGGTTATGTCTGCTTCAGGTCCCTCAGAACTGTGCATTGTGCTTCAAGGTACTGTTAATGCACAATATTATACCAACAACATTCTAGCATGGGTACTACTTCCAGTTTTGGCCAGGAGGAAAAAATAGGGGCCTATAACTGAATGGAATATGTATAACAGGCGTTCAGAATTGGTATTTATGCAAGATGGTGCCTCTGCTCACACTGCCCGTATGACTCAGCAATGGTGTTCTGAGCATCTGTCTGTCTGTCTGTCTGTCTGTGAGCTTTATTTTTCTGGGGATGAACCAACTTCTGGGACACAGTGTAGATATGAGGTGCTGTTGCACAATTAAACTGTAAACCTGCCGGCCATCAACTTTTACTGAACTGTCATGGTAAAGCTTCTTGCATCAGAAATACTTCCCTGCAAATCTAAATGTTAAATAAAAAAAATAAGGCAGATTTGTATTAATTTCCACAACAACTGCACATAAAAAATTTTCAAGGATTTGTTCCTTTTTAGTCCTGTTGGTCAGATTTCTTTGAGTGTGACGTGAATTTGAAAAGAAAAGGTTCTTGTGATACCATAAAAAACTTGTATCTGAGTTAGAAAAAATTCTCTGGTCAGGAGAAACTGATGGTCCTTTGTAAAGCATATTTTTAGGATGGGAGATAAAAAAAAAAAAGAATCAAAACAGCTGCTTGCTCAACAAGGGCACTTAGAAAAGTTAGAATAATTAGAAATGTGGTTGGTCTGACACAATAGATCTGAAGCTGGGCTGACTCTAATATATTTCTTTTAATTTTAGGTGGCCTTTCCCCTAATCAGCCTGCCTGTACCTGCATGTCTATGTTCTCACATATCTGAAAAGCGTGCATGCTCAAGCTCTTTCCACTTGAACTGCAATTTGTTGCATCCCAGCCACAGGAAGCCAACATTAGACCCTTTCAAAACACGGCAGCCTGGGAACACGGCAACAGCGGGTTATCATTACTGATAGTAATCTGATGAAGCATGAGCGAGCGAAGGGCTGCAGGTCGGATGTTGAGTCACACTCGCTGAATGAAGTCTATTACAGGCTGGGTGAATAGCTTAATTTATATTCTTTCTTTAGCCATGCTGTTACTGAAATACACATACAAGTGTGGATATATATATAAAAAAACAACTGTAAGTAGATGGTTTCCAAACAAGCCACTCCTCTTTAAAACTCTGAGCAGTAACATGGCAAAATAGAATGGCTTGTTTTCATCATGAAAGCCACAGTGAAGAAAGAAATGCAGCAAACAGAGGAGCAGACTCTCTGTAACACTTTACTGTCTACTTAAGGGGTGCCAAATCCATTACGTGTCAGTGTGGGTGTCTCTGGGGCTCTGTTGCACAATTAAAGCCATATCTGCTATTCTGGGCAAGAGGCCTGTGAAATACAACAAAAAATAAACCAGCCCATTTTTGGAATAGGGCCCATTAAACCAATAATGCCACTGCTTCCATTACCGGATCATGTGTTAGTGTGCTTTCACCTCTTCTCCATAAATTCTCTACAGTCTCACGTCCATCCGGCTCATTGGTGATATTTGTTGAAACTGAAAGACAGCAAAATGTCCCACCATCAGTGTGTTTATCTATAATTTATTCAGGGTCAACTTGAGTGAAGCACACCTGCTGAATAAAGTTCATCCACATAAAGGACAGAATATTGTTTTCTGCTTCCTCATCCTTAACATAGAAATAATTTGCCCCATATAACTGCTACCAGAGTGCTTTACGATTTGATACTAGGTCAAGATCCCTGCCTCTTGTTTTAAGTCACACGATACCAGCTGGTACTGTAGGTCTAAAACCAAGTCTGCCCTTTCATTTTAAAGAACATTCTGTTGCATCTGCACCCCTGCAAGCCCTGTTACATGCAACTTTACACTTCAAGTGGTTTATCTGATGCTGTGACTGCTTTCTGTCAGTTTCTCTTCTCTCTTGATTGCCCTCATGAGTGCCGCCTGTGTCTCAGGCAGTGGCATGCACAGATAGACACCAGGTGGTGCTAGAGCACCCGCCCCTTGCCCTCAGTATCAAGCAAGTGCCTTCCAGGTGTGGGAGCGACTTTGAGGAAAAGGTCTGTCTACTAGTAGCTGAACTATTGTTTTATTGTTTTAATGTCTGTTTTTCGCGGCACACAATCTGCGCTGGCCGTTGTGCTATGGTACGAGCTCCCGAAAACATGAAAACACATTGTTTATGGCGCTGTCACACTTTAGCGTATAGAGCCAGCGTATGAGGAACGTATCGAATATTGCGAAAAATTTATACGCACAACTTTTCAGCATATGAGGTCGATTTTTGGTTAATGATCGTTCGAGTAACGTGAGCATAGCGTACCGTCAGCGTATGAGTAGCGTACGAATAGCGTACGCATAGCGCATGTCAGCGTATGTGATGTGATGTGTATTTGAGTTGGACGTATACTGACCTATGAGTAACGTATATCAGCGTACCTCCGACGTATGAGAAACGTATGCGGAATGTCAGCCTAACGTATGAGGAGCGTACACAGCTGGTGATGTTGGGACCAACCCTGTCCAGCAGTTCATCATACATTTCTGGAGGCATGCGTAGGAAGTTCCTGAAGGCTCCCTGACCTTCATTTCTCAATTCAACCATAAGCTGGTCATAAAGGCCAAATTGACGCCACCTTCCAATCCAAGGTTTCACCCAGATTGCACGTCTCATTCTACGCCTTCTTCTTCTGTGTCTAGCATACTCAACTGCCAACTGTAACAAATCTTGGTGATGTTGCAGAACAGCAACCTCCATCTCTGAACTGCTGGTACAAACTGATACAGATTTGGAAATGTGAGACTTTATATACCCCCCATACGCTGGAAATATGCATGTAATATGCATGGGATAAGTTGGCTGTACGCTCAGAACACGTTAGGCATAAGTTGAGTACGTTAGACTGTCGTTAGAACTACCATCATAACGTTAGCCATTCGTTAGACACACGTCAGACACACGTTCATTATACGCTCCTCTAACGCTAGGTTTCCTGACCCACTCAATTTCAACGTATGAGCAGCGTACTCGACGTATGAGTAACGTACCTTCAGCGTACCTCTAGCGTGTTTAACGTATGAGGAACGTATGAGGAGCGTCAAATTAATACGTCGGCATACGCTGAAAATTTTTGTGCATGTTCAAAAAACTTTTTGGCCGTCAGCGTACATCAGTGTACACCGACGTACTAGAAACTTATTCCAGCGTACCCCTAGCGTGTTTCAGCGTATGTCAGCATATGCCCAAAAAGTCCATACGTTCCTCATACGCTGGCTCTATACGCGAGAGTGTGACAGCGCCATTACATAGATCGTTAATGTGCAGTTGGAACACCGGCGTACTTGATCATGTCACCACCTCGGCTCATCTACTCCGATTATTTTTCCAGGGGTCTCAAACATGCGTCCCATTGGCCAAAAACGGCCACCAGATGATCCATTTTGGCTCGCGGGGCAACTTTGCAAAGGGTAAAAAATTACAGAGAAGACATTAAATTTGTGAAATTGTAAATTTTAATTTAATTTTAGAACTTGACAAGTTGTTTTGATCATAAAGTAAAATACTAGATCGTTCAGCTCTAGATAGCTGTGACTGAATGCTTTGTGTCTTTGTAGACACTCTGTGATCTGTCAGTTGTAATGTGTAAATGATAAACTGAGGAATAATACTGTTGATATTGAGCTTGTTTCTCTTAAGAAATTTCAATGTGTTTATAATGTTTAGTAAAAATACAATTCATTGAATGTGAACATTTTCAGAATGGATTTTTTTGACTGAAACAAAGGGGAAAAAGTTGAAGTTGTGATTTATTGTTTATTATGCTGTGTTTTTACTGATGGGGCCCACTTGAGATCAAATTGGGCTTTCTGTGGCCCCTGAACTAAAATGAATTGACACCCTTGATCTTTACTGTGAAAAACAACGAAATGGAATCAGATAAAATAACACAGTAATCAATTAATCGACATAACGTGACAACGACGACCACACAACCCGTGTTATTTGGTGAATTGGTACAGCATATGATCAGTATACTATAACTGAATATTTAGTTTGTGTAGGTTTATTATTAGTCTACATTAGGTAGAGGCAACACTTGCTGTGACTTATTTGCTAAATGACAAAAAGAAAAAGTAGCTTTCTGCCTTGTCGTAGCCTAATGTTCTACATGCTGCACAAGGTGCCCCTTTTTTTTTCCACTGAGCACCTGCCCCACGAAATGTCTGTGTGCGCCACTGGTCTCAGGTGTCCACTGTGTCTTGTCTCCCCAATAAGTTCCCAGTTGACAGTTTGTCTGCTTGCTGTGTTTCCCAGCCCGATTCCCCTTGTGGTCCTTGTCTGTGTCTAGTTTGGCCATTTAGTTTATTTGCACCCTTGCATACTTTGCTCCTGGTGAATCGAATGGGAAGACGAATAAGGGACAAAAGAGTGGAAATGAGAGAAAGGGGCTCCTTGTTGCCTTTCTGATTCATTTGAATGCATCTCAGCATCTCTCTTGAATTCATTCATTGCTCAAAATTTAGTACTTGGACTAATGCATATACATTTTTTTTTTAAAAAAAATCAGATGTGCTTGTAACTAGTAATTAGTGCCTATTTGATCAGTTCTGAAATTATTCCCAATATCATCCTATTCTTGCAAATGAAATGGTTCAGGAGCAAAAGTAGGTGGGGGTGTCTGCTTTGTAAAGAGCTGCCTCTGAACTGAACATTTTGGCCAAACAGATGGCGGGGCATGCAAGTGTGGTGGAGCACAAGACTTTCCCTTTAGCACCACCTGCCCTGCTGTGCTTTCAGGGGTGCTGATGTTGAGGTTCAGGCTGTGTGGGTGCAGCAGAGGGCCTTAAACCTGAGAGGGTGGAAGAAGCACAGGAGCTACAGGAATTGTCACACGTTGACTAACCCCCCTGCAGTAAAATTCTGTATGAGTGGTTTTATATACTGTGAATAACTGCAAAGTCGTGTTCTGCATTACTGTGTCTTCCAAGGACCAGCTTCTCTATTTTACTGTAGTCCTCGAAAATCAGAGTCCATCTTGTCAAAGCGTAATTGTCTTGTTTTTTTTGTTGATGTTTTTTTTTTTGGGGGGGGGGGGGGGTTCTCTTAAGAATATTGCAGAGCTTGATGGACATGGATTCTACCAGGGAACAGCAGTCTTGGAACTGGGCTGAGATGCTGATGAAAGCAGGACACAGCATGTCATGCTCTCTATCCCTGGTGTAGATTCAGCATTCTGCTTTGGCTGTTTGTAGCGTCAAGTGGTCAGGTGCCAGATGGCTATGATTGTAATGACCTGGTGGTTTGACAGAGTTCGGCCATTTTCAACCCTTAGCCCTACCAAATACTCTGCCAGGCAGTCCACTCCATGCATCCCAGAGATATTGTGCTCATCCATAGCCTGGTTAATACAAGAAGACAGAAGAAGGGGGGAAAAATCATTATCAGAAACATAAGTGCATCATAAACCTGTCAGTGAGACTTATCTGTTGTCCAGGTGGGCAAAGAGCCAACAACAGCTTTAGCGGTGGAGATAGTGTTTGTGACAGGGGAGAGAAGGAGCAGAGCCGGTGGTGGAAGTGGATGCACTAGTGGGTGATGAAATAACACAAAATAAACAGATATATAATATAGTAATCCAAAAAGGAACATTGTCCCTTTGTGTTACAACACGGATTACAGAAAATATCCCGACATGTTGTTCAGGTTGTGTGGGGCTCATCGCTGGTTTTTAGGAGGGATATGTCAGTCTGAACCAACAACCCTGATCTGAGACCTGTACAATGAAACAAGATTTGAGGTTATCAAGGTGATAACCTTGGGTTTAACTTTGGGTTTATGGTACTACAACAGTGGTTCACTTCTTACTGTGGTACATCATCAGGGTAACTTATGCTGAGCACCTCACCAGGTCAAATTCCAGATAACAGATCAGCACATATGAAGATATGACCAACCAGTTCTGCTGAAACAGGGCATCAGCATTACTTGAAGATCTGGCAGAGTTCATGGTGCAGATAGTGAAAACAGGAGCAATTTCAAAGTCCTTTCAATGTTCTGTATGACTTAATAAAGTAATATATTCCTTAAAAAGAGACTGGTCAAAACACTGAAGACTTGTACTTGTTCACACAGTCTGCATTTTTTTTTTTTGCGAGCTTTCCCGTCTGCTTCAAGCTGTTGCAGTGATGTTGCTTTTATTGTTGTATGCTTAAAAAAATTTGTATTGTAAACTCTGCCACTTTGGTGTCAATAGATCTGTCTGTTGCCATCCTGCCTCTTTTGTGTTAACATGCTCACATACAGGTTCAGAAACCCTGGGTTACACATCAAGTCAATAACTGACTTGTAAGACCATTTATTCCAGCTGTGGCTGTCTGGTTCCATGAAGCCAGATACAGAATATATCCTGGTTGTGTTTAACTTGCTCTGTAGTACAGGCTCCTGTTCTTTTTGCAGTCTGCATCAATAACAATAGCACATTATGTGTAGCCCTACTTCATGGGTCATATTTAAAAGAAAATGTTGAGTTTAAGGGCTGACAGTGTTGGATGGACATCATTAAGGACTCAAGTACAAAGTCACCTATGAATTTGAACCCTACTGGTTCAAGTCCACATGCCAAGAATTGCTCCAGGTTAGCCCAAATGGTGCTAGGAGAAAGTGATGGCCCTTTGTATTTGGTACTTTTTTGCCTTGTTTTTTTATTTATTTTTATATATTATATTTTTAACTTATTTCATTTTTTGCCCTAATATTCTGTGTTGTCTTATTTTTTTTAACCTCTTTATTGACTATCCATGTTGCTGTAAAAACTTAATTTTCTTCCAGGGATCAATAAAGTCATTTAAGTCTAAAGCAGTCATGTGCATACACACTTAAAACATAACCAAATTTGGAATTCATGCTGAGCCAGAGACTACTCGCCTTTGGTGTTCAAATGTCATAACAGAGCTGAGTGCACCAACATTGACAATTCTATACCAGAAATATAGCTACTAAGAGGGATGAGGATGAAACAGAATAGGGAATGTCATTTAACAGCATGATTTAGTGTGGGCTTGTGTGTAGTAGTAGAAGTAGCATGTCTTATGGCTTAACAGACTGTGGCACTCCCTTTGACATGGCATCCCCTTGAATTCAGCTTCATATAGTCCACATCAGTCCTTACTTTGCCATCTAACTGATTAGCATGCTGTGCACTGTGGAGGGATGATTAGTGATGTGCTGCTTTTCCAGGTCATCTCCAATTGCAACGTGTGAAGTGTGTCAAATCAGTCTGTCGAGCGCAAATCTCTACTTGCTGCATCAACACCTCTGCTTCTTGTTAATGATGCTTTAGATCAGATTTAAGTGAGTATAAAGGATAATTTACATATGTAAAGCGTAACTGTCTTGCTTTTTCTTCATATTTTTTTTTCTGCTCAGGCCAGTAACAGAAATTGCCTTTGTTTTTTTTACAAACCCATTCTTGCTGTTCATTCCTGTAAAATGTGATAAACGACTTGAACTGAGAGAAATAATCCATCTCCATAAACATAAAGCCTTCATTGGCTTCGGTCAGGGGTTATTTATGGTAATTTAATCATTGATTGTTGCTATGCTGACTGAATCACACTTGAAACCGGTAGTTCTGCCAATGAAATGCAGCCAACTGTATTGGCAGGTCCTTTTGTGAAGATTGTCTTTAGACAGTTATTGTTAGAATTTGCCAAAAATGTCCTGGGGGGTGTTAAACCACTCAGTTTTTAGACTGTAAATGACATTCAATTATTTTTTTCAATTAAATTACATGTGAGTTTGTCAAAGACTTGCTTCATATGGTTCACCTATTAGCAAACCTCTATCTGCTGCACTTGTTTTACCCTAAAGCCTCTCCCTGCTGATCTCACTGAGTGAGAAGTGGAGTACACCTTGAACAGTTTGCAAGTACTGCAATTCAAAGAGACAGACAACCACGCGCAGTTGCACCTGCATCCAATTTAGACTCACTGATTAACTTACCAGTCACATCTCTGGGAGGAAGCCAGATTATTCAGAGAAAACCCACGCAGTAAGAACATGCAAACTGCACATAGAAAATCCTCAGCCAACTAGCAGGTTCAAACCAGAACCTTCTGACACTGAGGCAACAGTAACCTGGCAATAGCCAGATTAATAATTGTGTAGTACTTGATAGTACTCCACAATATCAATCTGGGACCGCTCCATGTAAATCCGTTCGGAGGAAAGAGGCACGGATTGGACAATGCAACAGTATGTCCCGCCTCTGACAGGTTTGTTTTTAGCCAATCGCGGGATCTTCACAACGAGCGGAGCCAATTGGTAGATTAAACTCTTACCAAAACCCGTAGGTAAAAAAGCACAAACATCTTTACCATCCAGAAATGCGCAAAGCGCCTCTCGTTGTTCTTCCTTCAAAGAAGTGATAGGAGATTCGGCTAAAACTGACTTAATAGCAGCATCTACACGATCGTTGTCCTCCGTTGCCATGTTTGTTTTGATCTACTGGCGCTTGGTGTCGTCTAGAGTGCTGTCGTCTTCACACCCGGATATCCCGCCCCACACACGAATACTGCTGCGTGATGGGCCCGTACCAACTTGGCTCTGTCCGAACAGTGAAAGCGGGAGCGGTGCAAGATGCTTTCTTGAGAGATTTGTGAACTCACAAATATCGCGAGAAATCAACTTGCTGGCAAGGTTAAGGCAACAGTGCTATCAGTGCAAGTCCAGGTTTCCATCAGCCAACCTAGTTTATCCCATTAAACCCAGACCCTTCTGCAGACCTCTGCATGTAGCCCAAAATCTGAGAGTACACAATGAAAGCATGTTGACCGCACATCACCGCAAAAACAAATGTCTCTCCAAACAAATGCCAGTTATGTGAAGAGACTCTCAGTCATCCAAACTTTTTTATAATTCAACTGGGGAGGTGCTTTGATTTGTACATGCCTTCTAAAGTTGTGGAAATGGTGGCAAGTTTTAAATCTCCAGAAATCCTGTGCTGTGTCTGGCCACTGTGCTCCAACATCTCAGGAATTACTGCTGACTTGGTGCTACAGATGAGCCTTTAAGGAGCTACTTTATCCTTTAAAATGTCCAAAGTCAAAGCCAACCTTCCCGAAAGATCCATGAGAGCTCTGTGTCTTTTGCTGTTTAACATGTGACTGTGTGAATTGCTGACTGCCGCATAATTTAAAGAATGCAAACACGTGCATATAAACTATCGGATTTAAGTCCACTTCAGTCGTATGTGGAAACCATGACTTGTTCTTTCTGTTTGTTTTTTTACTAAATTGTAAAGTTGGTCCACATGTGCTGGATGTTTATAGGCATGTCTCTGGAAGTCAAATATTTGCTGACCTTTTATGTGCACTGTGCTCCATTTTACAAAGTAAAACAGCTAAATTTGCTTTGAGTTGAAAACTAAATGAGCATAAAGGCACAAAGTTACAGAGCCGAGGGGAACTTGGTGACCATTTTCTGTGTGTTCATCAAGAGAAACCTCTGTAATGCACATTTAGACCACTGTTAACATAAAAATACTGATTAGTTTCCTTAACACATAGCAAAGGGTGGACTGTATACATAGTCCCACCCACTTGGAACTTCACTCGACTAATTATAAATCTACAATCCCAAACACTGAATCTGAATCCAGGAATATAAGACTTTTTTTTTTTTTTAAATGTTCTCTACATTATGGGGTAACTAAAAGCCCAGCATCTGGGTCTTTTTAACCACTTAATGATGATTTTGTTAGTGAAGCAGCAGCTACATTTAGTAAACCTGTCACAATTCACCTGCCAGTCATTCTAGTATAGCAAGGTTGTGAGGGTTAGCTGGATTTATTTAGCTCCATGTTTAATGAGCTGAAAAACCAAACTGATAGCTTCAGTTGGTCACAAAATGCCATAGGGATTTTTTTTCTCAAAACAACAACAACAAAAAAACAAACAAACTCAGGATCCTGATTCAAACTCTGGTCAAAAGGATAACCATGTTGCTTGTAGTAAGCACTTGTGAGCTAAAACTGCTGATAAGAAGGAAGTTGCATATCCCAGCTGGAGTCAGAGCACAGGGTCAACCATGGTACAGCACCCCAAGGGCCCAACAATAGCAGTACTGGAGTTTGCTCCTGTGACCTTTGGATCAGTAGCCCAGAGACTAGTGTATGTTGGAAAAGAAGTCAAAGTGCAAAATTGTGTAGATCTGCATACACGTACAGTTCAACTGGATGTGTATTTGCAGTGGAGATTGGACGTCGTATTGGATGTGCATTGTGATTCTAACTTTAAAGGGCCCCCAGCATTTAAGCACATGGCTGGCTCCTCAACGCATGCAAGGAAAAAAATAGACTGGCAGTTCGCCAACACAGCTCAACTGTAACCAGCTCTTACACAGGGTGCACTCAATCTGCCAGAAAAAGGAAAAAAAAAAGAATACTTGCATTGCAGTTCAAAAATTCAGGCAATGAAGTGCACCAAACATGTCATGCATATTGCACGTGGCATGTTGAGTACACATCCAACGGACTTCAGATTAGACATCTGTTGATTGCAGAAGGCCATGTTCTTTCAAGAAATACAAAGTGTCTTCCAACTAATGGCATATGGAATACATTCATGCTCTCTCTGGGTGTGTTGCTGCAGTGACCTAATTGTAGTAATGAGGGAAGCTGTGGAGGAGGTTTGATCACCTGATGTCAGTTGCCACCTCCTGCATTAAAAGAACCAGTTCAAGCCCACAGTCTCAGTCAGAACACACTCAGTCAGTGTTGTTCAGGCTCCTCTGAATGTTTTGCCAGTTTATCTTTGAACTATTTCGGCTGTTTGTTGTGCTGCCAGTTCTGTGACCTGTCCCCTTCCTTGTTTACCTCCTGCTCCTCTTCAAACCAATGCACTCTTTCTCAACCAGCCACACTTAGACCCATTCACAAATCAGCCATTACTAGACTCCCACATGCCTGGCTACACTCCCTCCATGCTGCCTTAAACTACTCTCTTTATCTGCTGATCCTCTGCCCTAGCTTCCAGACTCCACAGTCAGATAATGCTGTGAGCAGTCCTTATTTTTCGTACCTTGAGAAAGCTAAGTTAATGCCCTAAATCAGCCTTGTAGCTTAGGATGCTAACATGTTAGTCTTGCCCAATCCTTAACTCCAGTTCACTTTGCACCTGTCTTCAGGTCTGGTTAGCTTTGAGTTTTGTGGGGTTTTTGTTCTCTTAATTTTATCCAGCCTGCGGCCTAGTTGAATTAATCACCCCCCAGCAGTTGTAGTTAAGCACTTTATTCTCTCTGGTTTACCACCTGCCATGTACTCAAGTCATCCAGTACTTACACTGGCTTAGCCCTTCTTCTTGTATTAGAGGATGACTTTTTCACAAATACATTTTACAGCATTGTGAAATGTTTTCACATATCCCATTGGGGTCAGCGCAGAGTCATAGTACAGTGCCCCTGGAGCAGGAAGGGTTAAAGGGCCCAACAGTGGCATCATTGAGGACCTTTTGATCAGTAGCCCCGGAGACTTAATCATTGCACCACCAATGCCTTGTATTACTTGAATTGTAAAGCTTTTCACACCAGATCATTGATTTGAGTTTCTCACTGGGTTGTCGAACAAACCATGATGGCTTGATCAACAGGATCAACAGCTGATTCCTTGCTGCTTCATGTAAGCCCTGTTGAGTAGAGAGCTCAGGAATTATTAGATATAACTCCTTACGCAATCTGTAGAATCTACTTGCTCATATCCTTGCATTTTGTCATTTTGTCTCACTTTGTCATCTGATCTCCAAACTGCTCCACAGAGAGAGTTGCGAATAGATTCCGTAGACAATGCAGCAACTCATGCATAACTAACAATAAAAGCAGCATGAGTAATGCCTAACTGAATGTAGCCAAGGCCCCACGCAGTCGGTGTCCAATGGCTTCAATCACAAACTGCTCCCGCCATGACATAATCCAAGGGGTTGACATGCAATTATGCAATATAGAATGACATTGAGATTACTGTCCACACAGTGTGAGAACATTCATGTCACCTACCTTACTTGGGAATGTAAGTGACATTTCGACTGACATTAACATTTCCACACCAAATGTTGGTCATGTGATGAGAGTCTATGGAATACCCTCTTTATCCTGCTCTGAAATGTCTGAGAGCAGTGGTGAGGCATGCATTTAAAATCTCCAATGAAATTAACAGCTGTCACAGAAAATATTTTTTGTAAAAGTGTTGTAAAATTTGCTCATCTCACTTTCCACAGTTTTCCTTGGACCAAGTTGTTCCAGCAGGTTGCATAAAAATTATATGGGCCAACCTGCATTCTCAAAACCCCTTTCTCTTCCCCAACCCAGATTTTAGGTACTCTCTGGGCAGAAGTATTGACAAATAGATTAGTGGTGGACAGCAAGTCCATAATTGTTTCCAAAGCGTCTACTTGTACAGCAGTGCCTTCTAGTGTAGAAGTAGAGGAACATGCCAGAACTTCCGAAGTGATGGGGAAAATTGAGCTGCAGGGGTAGACGGAGGAGGATCAGTAGGTGATGGAGCTGGACATGGCTTTTCTTGCCACAGTTGAATGGGGAATGTGAGTCAGTTGACAATTTGTAGAAGATGTATAATTTTGGCTCCATGTACTAGCAGATCTGATCCATGTTGACTTTATGCACAGCCATGTCATTTTATTTAAATATTTTTTTGATGCAATATCTACTCTTTCTCCTTCCATTTGTATGCTAGCAAGTGGCCCATGCATTGGGATCTCAATTCCCTCACCAGTCCTGCCCAATGTTTCGTCACATTCCTTTACCGTCAGACTCTAATATCATTGTCATGGCCTTTCTCCTCGTCTGCTTCACTTCTGTTCTGAATTTTATTTTTTCCTCCTTCAGTGTTCTCCTGGGCAGGGTTGTAGTGCTCAGGTAGGGCCTGGACATTAGGGAACAATGATTCCTAAGTTAAGCTGGCCTCCATGTTTTTATTTATCTGCAGAAATAAGAAATACATGTGGCACAATGTCGGCACATCAGATCTGTGACTTTCTGCAACCATGCAGTAAATGCTAGAACACAATGGCATGAGAAGTTGTTCTTACTTTTTCTGAGGAGTCTTTTCGTTGCACCAAATTTGTAAAAAGTCTATGATCACTTTTACGGCACTTCTTGTCTTCAGATGATGAGATTTTGTCCATTTTGTGAGTAGTCATAATTCCACAAACATACTGGTGGCTCATTGTGGTAGGGGTTGATTTGATCGCCATAAGTTCAAGTTAATCAGAGAAAATGGGGCATATCATGAAGCTGCATCCATGTTGGGGGACATTTACTTAGAAACAACAAAAAACAAATCATGTATAGGAGTCAAAAGTGATGATGAAACCCATCTTCCTTTGTTCCTTTTCATCCCAGGCCAGTAATATCTCAGGGCAATGAGCAATGATGTCCACAGTTGTTGTTGCTTTTTTTCCACCTCTCTCCAATACTGCACTCATGTTCATGCTCACTAGTATAGGAAGCCAAAAATACCTGGCTTTCTTCCTCTGGAGAGGTTCCAGCTTTGGCAATATAGGCACTCTGCTTCCATCAGTCACAATGAAGCTAACTGCCCGTCTAACTTTTTATCACACTGTGGCATTTAGCTGTAGACCCTATAGGACAGAGGTTATTCCTCAGAAAGTTTTCCTTCACTATTTCAGGGTTCAAAACAGAAATATCTCTCAATATTCTGTCTCAAAATCACACATGGTGAATGGCTGTGCCCTTCACTTGTAGTAATTCGGAATTGACAACTAGCTGTCCATACATAGATGTAGTGCTTATCATATTTAGTATTTGCGCCATCCTTGGAGGTTTTCTCGTTTCTTGCTTTTAAACATTGAAACATGGTCAATTTTTAATCTTGTTTTTTGGGGCAAAAAGTTTCAAAAAAATACTGTAATGTCAAAGTGAAAACAAATAGCTACAAAGTGATGTGAAATGGCAAAAACAAACAAACAAACAAACAAACAAAAAATGAAGTAGCCAACCCCTATTTAAAGTGATGTATTTCAGCACAGGTACAGCTAGTTGGTGCTAGATTTCATAGATTTCACACAGTTAGTGGAATTAAGGTCATATGTTTTGAGTGGTTACAGTAAAAAGAAATCTGCATCTGGATTCACAGAATACCTGTAGTACCTTCATAATGGAGCCCCTTCACCCTACGTTGTTCTCCTGGGTCCTGTGACGGTCTCCCAAGTTCTGGTAGTCTATGGCTGCTGACCTCCCCAGTAGAGATTGCGATGCCAGATGGTTTGTGGTTTTAAAAAAAAAACAAAAACAAAAAAAAAAACCACAGCCTTGTGTCCTCTACCAACATCTCCACCAAAGCAACATACCATTCCAGCCATTATCTATGCATTGTTTTAGCCTCTGTCAGGTTGCATGGCTGTTCACCAGTCTACCACAGGGTGGCAGAGATAACCAAACACGCTCCCAATCACAATAAGCGACATACTCACCTAAGTAAGGAACTCACAGCAAATTGATCCAAGAAGTACATCATGGTGTGCAACATTTAGTGACACCCGGTCCTAGTCCACCACTGGGCAGTATGACATCTTCGCTCTAGATAGCTGTCCATGTGTCTGCGTTTCTTTTTATTTTTTATTTATTGAATATTAGGGTGACATGAATATTTTATCCAGTAATATCAGTGTGTTTACATTTGTGATTTTCATTGTTCACATAAAAATTGTGGCATTTTTACCTTGATAAATACGCTAAACGTAAGCCTTTTTTCTCCCAATGCTTTATTTTTTATTAAAAATGAAAGTGATCAGTGTTAAGTTTGGGCTTATCAATTTATATCTTGCTCTTTTTCTCCATTGCATTGTCTGTCACTGTTTCCCAAGCTCTGTCTCAAATAGCTGCATCTTGGCAGCAGTACATGCATCCTGCTTAGGTCAATGCCCAGTGATTATGTTTCTGGTGGACACACTAGTAGAAGTCTCGCCTCAGTTAGTGATGAGTAGTGACTTGCTGAAATAGAAAGCGATAGAGGGAGAGCGTAAGGATGGAGTGGGTTGTCACTGAACTGCAGATTGAGCCGTTTCAGAAAGCAAATGTTTTATTGTATGTCATTTGTCATGTTGGCTTTTAATTACGACAAGCTTTCTATCATAGGTTTCATTTTTCAATGTTGGAGCAGAATTTTTTTTCATTGGCTGCGTGTAACACATCAGTTATTTCTTGAAGTCTCTCCATAGCATCCATTTTCTAAAGTATGCAGAGATGAGACATGCTGAATGATGGTTTGGAGAATATAGAAAGAAACCAGTTTTTCACTAAAAAGGTCTAACATTCTTTATCATAGCAGACATTTAGCTTGTCATAGCTGGGAAAGCACAGGTTTATTCTTCTGCCTACGATGATGCATTGATCTACAAGATTTTTAATGGCTCAGAATGGGCTTTAAGGCAATGATTACGCAGGAAAGTAAGCTTAAATTGTCTGCATACAGCAAAGGCAATGAGTGTCATCTTATTTGACAGAAACTGCCAGTAAAACTGAGATCCTGTCAGCTCTGTCTTCACTGCAGAGCATTCAGGCTCAGTAAAAACAAGGCTGCATAGCTGGAGTTTCAGCCACATGTACAGGGTGACACAAAAAAGGGAACTTTTTAACAATACAGTAAAGCCAAGAGTGATGGAAGAAAAATATTTTATTCATAGTAATTGAAGCCGATCTCAGCTGACTCGGGCGAAGACAGGGGACACCCTGGACAGTCTGTCGCAGGGCTAAATATACAGACAGACAACCACACTCACATTCACACCTATGGGCAATTTAGCTGGGATATTGTGAATTTCATCCTGAATTCTCTGTTTTAGCTCATCCAAAGTTCTTGGTCGAGTCGTGTACACTTTACTTTTGAGATAGCTCCAGGTAGATTTCAAGAATGCATTCGTACAGGAGGACGCCATCTACAGGAAGTAATTTTTAAAAAATGAAAATTCCATCATTGTTTCTTAAATGGCATGTTTTAAGGTTTCAATTACTAGAATAAAATATTTTTCTTCCATCACTCTTGGTTTTATTGGATTGTTAAAAAGTTCCCGTTTTTGTGTCACCCTGTATAAAATATAAAAGGGGAATTGACTGCTAAAAGTCAAAGGTATTCTATTTATTTGTTCAACGATCGTTTGTCAGAGAACATTTTTATTTTATCTATTTGGCAGTGGGGATTTTCATCGCCACTTCAAAGGTGCTTTTTGCTTGAACTCCTCCACAGTAGCTGTAATACATAATATAGTCACTAGATGTCAGCAGTGTTTAATGTATAACTTTTAGGGCTGGTGATTAGAGTTCCCAAAACCGTACCTTGTTTAATTGACTCTTCGATCAAATCAACAGATTTTGGATTCATGAGATTTGTGACCTACAGTGAAAAAAAAAATTGGGTTTAATTCAGGTTTTCAAGTTTCAAATTTAACTTTTTTGGCAGAAGAGAAAAGCGGAAATTGTCTTCACAAGACGGTTCTTGCTCCGATGATCTGTAAAAACGATTTCTTTGTTCTGGAAATGATCAAATTCAATAAAATGAAATGGGTTAAATGATGCAGATGGTATGTGTAGCTAAAATCATCTAGTGGTTATCAGATGAATACCAATTAAGATAAGATAAGATAAACTTTATTGATCCCACAGTAGGGAAAGTTCACCGTTACAGCAGCTCCAAGGAGAAAAAATAGTATAAAGGCAATGGAGAAGAAATTAGAAACACAGAGAGCAAAAGAGCAGAGAACAATGTACACACAGAAGATTTTTTTTTAAGAAGACTATTTACATGAGGATGAGGTTGAAACAGTTATTGCACATAAGTGGTATGCATATGTGAGGGGGAAAAGTGCAGCAGTAACAGAGGTAGACCAGTTTATTTGGCGGCATTGTAAAGTCTGACTGATGTTGGAATAAACAACCTGTGCAAACACTCCTTCTTACACTTAGGGTGTACCAGTCTGTTGCTGAAGGTGCTTTTTAAGGAGTTCACAGTCTGATGCAGAGGTAGGGAGGTGTTTCCCATGATAGAAGACAGTTTGGCCAGAGCCCTCCTCTCTCCCACCACCTCAGTGGAGTCCAGGGGGCAGCCACAGACTCAGCTGGTTGTTTTCATCAGTCTGTTTAGTCTGTTTTTATCCCGCTCAGAGCACCCCCCTCCCCAGCACACCACTGCATAAAAGACTATCGATGCCACCACAGTGTCATAAAAGGTCCTCAGCAGTGGCCTGCTCACACCAAATGATGTAATTCTCCTCAGCAGGTACAAACGACACTGACCGTTCTTATACAGAGAGTCAGTGTTACCTGTCCAGTCCAGTTTGTTATTTAAGTGAACACCCAGGTACTTGTAGGTCTTCACTCTCTCAATGTCAAGTCCCTGGATGTTTAGCGGTGCAGTATTTGAGGGTTTCCTGTGGAAATCGATCACTGTCTCCTTTGTCTTGCTGGTGTTCATTTGGACGTGGTTCTGCTCACATCAGTCGACAAAGTCCATGATGACCTTCCTGTACTCATAGTCGTTCCCCTCTGACACACATCCTATTAGAGTACAGCTGGATTTCAATGAGCAACTTGTGACAAAAATGCTTTTATTAATAATAATGGTTAACAATGTTTGGATAAATTTTCAATACAATACACGATATGTCTGTGAACGCTTTGTGGTGGTTCGACCTCGCGATACACAACTTGAAATGTTGAGCCAATGTCTTTTACAGTGGCTGTTATTTCATTATTCTACAGCAGCCATGACATTGTATCAGTCAGGGCAGGGGCGGGTTGAATGTTATTTCATTCAGTCGTTTGACTGAAGGGCTGGTCCGCATCTGGGCCGGTGCGCTGGTATTTATTAAATAATTTTGTTTATTAGGCGGTCGGCGCCCGTATAGCTCATCGGGTTAAGCAGGCGACCCATGTACAGGAGCTGGTCTCTGACGCAGCGGCCCGGGCTCAATTCCATCAGGTATCGTCATCCTCAATAAGCCACCGCGCTGAACTTGAATTCTATTTTTGTGTGTCATATTATGAATTTTGTCCTTGTATGTATGTTATGATGTGTGACATGACAGCTTGTGAAAACAAATTTCCTTCGGGACAATAAAGAGCTCTATCTATCTTCCTGCCCGCGGCCCTTTGCTGCATGTCTTCCCCCTACTCTTCTCCCCATTTCCTGTCACTCTTCACTGCGACTATCACAATAAAAAGGAAAAAAAAATACAATTTTGTTTATTTATCCATATGCATTTATCCAATGGGATGAGCGTCCAACCATTCATCAGCCCTGTACAGGCATGCAGGCACGCAGGCCCACGTGCGTCACACCACACGCACGCTCAGCCCCGCCCTCAGGTGACAGCTTTGGGCTGAGTAGAGTTTAGACTTGATATCGCGGTGTGTGCAGTAAAGCCCAGCCAGGCAGTTGGAGATGGAGAAGAACGTCAAAAAACGTAAAGGAGGGCCTGAAAAGCTCAGAGAAAGAGAAGAAAAGCTCTTGAAGCGTCGGCCGGACAGAGTAAAACAATAACAGAAATGTTTGCTGTAGCTGCCGGTCCATCACAGGCACAGGGGCCACCTGTTGATGAAGAGTCTGAGCCAACAAGCGAGGATGAGGATGCAGATCGATGTGAAGAAAGCGAGGCTGGAGTGGTAAACATGAAAGAATCCTGCATTTCACTATATCTTCGAGGATGTCTGAATATGTTGACTGAAGGCAACGATAAAACTCTAATATATTGTAATTTTCAAAATTGTTTTGAAGTTGAAGTGTATGTGTGTATTTGCGTTGCAGTGATTCCACTTCAGCAGCATACTGTATGTGAGTAATTATTAAATACAGTGTACAAGTTCAAAGGTTTGTTGTGTTATGTCATAATTTTTAGTGCCAACCAAGACTCTGTTGAAGAGGGGGGTGGGGGTGGGGGGGTGAATTGGGTTTGACTCCCAATCCGGCCCTGAGTCAGGGTCTTACTGGTATTGTTTGGCTCTAATCATGACCCTCAGTATGCTGTACATAGCAGCGGGTGGCAGTAGCACTCCACTGACAGAATGCTGTTCATCATCACTGTTGGCTACTGAGCCCTCAGATGGCTTATCTGTGAGTTGGCGACAAGCCACAAAACACAAACATAGCTGCTTAATGTGCTGTAAAGGCACAGGATCAGACTATAGCAGTTGCTCTCCCACCTCCTCATTCTTTTGATGGAAACTCCTGGCTTATTAAACAACAAAAAAAAAAATTAGAATTTTTTTCTTCTCTTGATTCTACTTTCCATCCCATCGTTACTGAAGATTTGAGAGACAACAATCCATTTTCTCTCTGCGGAGGCACGGCTGTTGACGAAATGTAGTTTTTCATAATCTGTCACTATTGATGGCTAAATTAACCACAAAATAACTGCCCTCAGCATAAATCACATAGGTGTTTATTTAAATATCTACAATTCCTTCACACTGAACATGTTTTTGCTGGCACAATAAACTGTTGGAGCTGAGAGTTAAGCGGCTGACCTTCGGTTTATGTGTTTGCTGTTTTTCAACCGTTCTTACATAACAGAGGGTGAGATCTCTTTACTGAGTTATTGCTAAGATTGTACTTCTATCTTTTTTTGTTGAGCAAACTGTCAGCCCAGTCTGGAAAGTTCAGGCTAAATCTGCAGTTCTTCCCTCCTGGCACTTTAAAGTTAAAGCTACCTGGTGAAGTGACGGAAAAAAAATCTGTTCTTCACCAAAATGCATTGTGAGTATACATCCATGTTTACTTGCTATCTTTCTGTATTTTTTGGCACATAGCTGTTTCCTGGTGGGCTGTGACTCCCTGCTGATTGTGAGGAACTATTGGTAGGCCTGCATTTGCCTGGAGACCAGACAGCCTTTATATTGTGTATTACAAATACACATAAAGTCAGTCTGGAACTGCTCCATTGAACCAAATCTAGCCCAGAGGCGGGACTACCGATCACAGCTTGAATTGGAGAGAGCCAATCAGCGTAACGCATGTGTGACGCAATCACTAAGTGACCTAACAACTGCCTTTCCGCCATGATATTTTGTAGCTTTAACAGCTTCCTTCGCCGTACAGGGGTCCTGAGGAAAATCTAAGCTCTCCCTTTCAACAGTGGAGGGCAGCGTTACGCATTCTATCGTACAGCCTGCCGGAATTAAAAGAAGAAGAAGAAGTAGTAGTCCAAACAGTTATGGCGACCAGTTTTAAGGACAAATTCAGCCCGTGCAAAACAGAGGAAAGCGCACGAGAGAAACCTCGCTCTGTTGCGGTCGCCATTTCGTTTGTATGCGGGAGGTGCACAGGTGTTAGATGGATAATCTCGGCCCTGAAGATGACGCATCGTTAACTCCCGCCTCTGGTGCTCTGATTGGTTCGGTCTGATCTGCTCGGAGCTTGAAAACCTGTCAAAATGTGTCAATGGAGGAGGGCTAGACCGTATTCCCGTATATCCCTTATAACGGGAATACAAAGTCTAGCTAAGCTAGGCTAGGCCTGCATCACTTTATTAGTATACACATGGATGAAAACAATGTTGGGTTTCAAAATTAGCATTTTTACAAAGTTTGCTAGGCCCAGAAGATGCATACAATGCATTTTGGTCAGTAACTCTGAGCAACCTTAGCTACAATGCTAATGGTGGTAGCAGTATATCACTCTGTTTTGGAGACTTCAACAGTGATTCCAGATCTGTATAGTAGCTCCTACAACATGCGAACATTTTGCTCAGCAAATATCTTCTGGTCTCAACATGTGGTCATTTTTTGTTAATGTGTAACACAGCATCTTTCATTTCAAGCAGTGGTCAGTAGCAATTGGCTGCATCTACAAGGTCAACACATTAGGTCAAAGTTGACAAAATGTTCAATTTTCTTTTCCATGACAAAGTGTAACTGTTGCTAACATTGTACACACAGAATGGTGCACAGGTCAGCACATGGACCATGCTGAGCCTACAATAACAGTAGCCTTCCTGTAGCAAATGCACAACTATAGTGAGACTTTTAGCAGCTCAGTGCTTTAATCAAGGGCCTAGGAGTAGTTCTTAAAAGGGGTCGACCTGCATTTACTCAAACAGTGAAGCATGAAGAAAACAGGGTTGTAAAGTTGAACCAGACTCAAATTTGTTGCCGTGCAGAACTGCACCATCCAGCAAAGCAAGAACAACAACAAGCAAAAAAAAAAGCAAGGGTGTGTGTTGATGCTTTGTATTTCTGTGTATTCTGCAAACATTGCAACAAAACAAGAAAAAAAGCTGCCCTAACTTTCCAAAAGTGTAAAAGCCTGTCTCAGGAGCATTGCAAGTCACTTTGCTATATTTAAATGTCTAAATAAAATTTATAGCATATCATGAGTTTTTTTTTTTTATATACCTCTAACATGTCCATGTGGTGTTTTTTTGTATTTATTTATTTTTTCTTGTTGCTTATCTTGTACATGCCATGGGGGAAAATAAGCAAGGCCAGTGATTTCCACAGTGGAACTGCATTGTCCTGAAGACTATATTTACGAACACGGATTCAAATTTCCAAGTTTCATATGTAACAAACTTAAAGAATCAAACCTGTCAAGTTACAGGGCAGATCTCTCCAGTTTAAATGTCCATCCATCCATTATCTATACACCGCTCAATCCTCATTAGGGTTGTGGGGGCAGGAGTCTATCCAAGTTGACTTAGGGTGAAGGCAGGGGACACTCTGGACAGGTCACCAGTCTATCACAGGGCTACACATAGACAATCACACCTGTTTTTGGACTGTGGGAGGAAGCCAGAGGAAACCCGCACATGCACAGGGAGAACATGTAAATTCCATGCAGAAAGATCCTGGGAAGACGGGGATGTGAACTGGGGATCTTATAGCTGCAAGATGAAAGTGCTAACCATCAAGCCACTGTGCAGCCGTAGTTCAATCATGTATGGCTGAGTTACTCCAGAATTTAACCTTGCCATTGTGTAGCACAGTAGTTTCGTTGTGTTGCAGCAGAATAGATCTCTACTAAATATGTTGATAGATAGATGAATTTGGGGGTTTAATCAATGACCACTGAGGGACTTTCAGAGTTACCTCTCTACAATCCTGTTTTCTCAATGCAGTACATTTAAACATAGCCACTGTTGCATTTTTCCTCAAGAAATGTAAGGCAAAGTTAGTATCTCTCTGTGTGTTTTCCCCCATTCTGTCCTTTTTATATCTAATCTCCAGTCTTGTCTCCTCTGCTCTCCTCTCCTGGGGGGATATCGTCCTCTTTCTATCCATCCGGAACGTTCCCTGGCCTTTGCCCAGTACCCTACAGCTGGTCCCCATTGAGGCTCTCTGGGACTTTAACCCCTTCATCTCCTGTTCATCTCCCTTGTTCTGCTCTGCACTGATGGCTTACACTCTAAAAAGTAGAAAAAAAGATCTGGGGATCCATTAGACTCTTTGAAATGTAACAAAATCAGTTGTTTCACAGAAAGCTCTTGCAGGTTAATTAAGCTTTTCTGTCGGATTCCACTTCAACAAGAAACTTCCTATTAAGAATTTCAATACTTTAAAAGCTTTTGAATGTCTTTTTTTTTTGGTGAGAGCCCATTTTTCAGCAGGGGAAACAAGCCCAACAGTTTTTTATTTTACTTAAAGGTGCCTCTACCATTCCTTTTTTAAGAGTAAAACCCCATGGACTCTGTGTTTTTTAGAGTGTCGAATGAAAAAGAAGCTTAAGAGTCAGAGAGGAGGGGGCGAAGGTGGAAAGATGTTTCCGATTGAAGAATGTAAGTAATTAACCCCTCTTCCTCCCAAAACAAAAACACTCTCCTGCAGCATGTGTGGGGGTGATTGATCTGTGTGTGTGAATGCTAACATGCGTGGGCAGACCCATACATACGTGCATTCACTGCCATACATTCACATAAGGCCTGAATTGAATGAATTTTGCACACATATTAATAGAGTTGTTTCTCATATGTAAAGCCCCCAGTTTAAAAGACAAACACCCACCCACACACACAACCTCATTTTCCAAGCCCCCCCACATCACAACACATTGTGACACCTCCTAATTGGGATGGAGGGATTTCATTATGCAGCATCAAGAGAGTGAGACCAGAGATTTGAAGGAGGGGAGGGGAAAAAAGTGCAATGCGTTACAATAACAAACACTGCACAGCGCTACAGCCTTTACTTCACACACACAATTAGACGTTACACCCGTTCTAGTTTGATGCACATGTGTTTACAAGGTGGCCTTCAGTGGCCAAACTCGGTCTGGTGTTTTATCTCACCATGGGCCCCCTGGGGTCGACTCGTTTCTTAGCAGCAACCGACTCCCTCTTTGAAAACCTCCTCTCCTACGTCCTTTCTCCTCCCATGTCACTTTGCAAACGGCGCCTCTTGCCCCTTGCCACAAATCCTCGTCGCCGATGCTGCCTTTACGCTGACTCAGTGCATTAATGATCCCGACGAAGCTGTGAGAACAGTCATCAAAGGCCCAGAGGACAGCACGCCAATGTGTTGCCATTTGGTCGCCATTAAAATGTTGATTCCTCTCTTCTTTAAACAATGTCTGTCACCAGCTTTGCATCAGGGCATTTGCGTCTATGGAATATTGTATATACAAAGCCAAACCGCAAGCACAAAAAGGAAAGTTCTAGACAAACACCAGGACGATTTCACATTTGTGCTTGTTTAGTGTAAATTAGAAATGTATGGACTTCTGTGTTTATTCAGTTTTTGCATAGAATAAAATGGGTCTGGATGATCCCTTTGGCAAATTACTCTCGCACAGCAAACTGCAACAAACATAATGAAGTCACAAGTCCTTCGAATAAACCCCACACTCAAGTATAACTATTCTTCATATATTTTCTTGATTTATTCCACTAACTGTTCATGTGTACCTTATACACATTATAATTCTCATTATTTCAGAATCTTCTTTACACTGCCACAAGGAATTTCCTGGTAGACAAATTTTTTTCTATGTACTATTATTCTAGTCCGAGAGTAGTTATAGTCAGTGATTACTAAATTGAAGTTTAAAAGCAATGGAAGTTTTACAAGTTTTTAAATGTAGGATGTCCTTGATTCATTCGTGATTGCTGCAAGGCCAAACCCCTTAAAAAAAACATCACTTTATGTAAGAATTTTAGCTAAAATGTGTGACGAGCCAGAAGTTACAATGAAGCTGCAAAAATCCATTGGGTTTGAAAGGCATGTTGATTTAAAATATCAGTGTACTTACAAAAAATAATACAAAAAAATCTAATGTTCAGCTTTTCTTAAACTACTCATATGTTATATGTTGTCCAGTCTTGAAGCTGAACAAAATCTCCAAACCTTCAAATTGTGAAATTTTAGACATCACTTTATTCTAAATGTTGCATTTAAAGTTTTGCCAAATATAAATCATTAGCTTCAGCCAGATTATTCAAAAAAACTTAAATTTCCCCTTCTTGGTGTAAACAGGAAGTCATTAACGTGCCTATGACCGACAGTCAGAGACACCACAAATCATAGAAAAGAGAACAAAACTATGACGTTTTTAATTCTCTGTACTCCTAGCCATGCTTGTGACTTTTCCATAGAGGTGTAGGATGTTATCTTGTGTAGAAAAATGACTCCACTCTGAGTAAAAATGTGATGAGAGCAAAAAAATAAATCAAGAAAAGCACTCAGAGAGCAGTACTCCGCCAAGGTTGCTCAGTCATATATTAATTTCCAATGAATGAAATCTATAATAAAAAATGACCTTGCGGTGAGCACAGCTGAGTGTCATGCATGTTTACGTTGTGTACAGATACTGAATCGCGTGACCTAAATATGTAGTGGGCGACAGGAATTGATGGGATTCAGAAACACCCCTACAATTACAAAAACACCCCTATTGAATTTCCATTCGGGGATCAATAAAGTCATTCTATTCTATTCTACAATTTAATCAATTGTTCCTTGTATCAAATGTCGGGCAGCGGTTGATTTGTAGTAGGATCGCAATGGGATTGTCAGCAGGCACTTCACTTGTCGTCTTGTCAATTCCAGCCGTTTTCAGTACAAAAAATCGCTAATATTCTATTTTTAAATAAAAAAAAATTACGAAAAATACGGGGAATATTGGACGGGCATCGCGAGGTGCATTTCCTTGAAAATGACCGATTCGGGGATTTTATACCGACTTCAGGACATGTTTTGGACAAAATAGTTTACTGGCTTGTGTCATCTGGATGTAAAAGGTTGGATTATGGCCGTTTTTTGTGGAATCTTTTTTTTTGTGTGTAATAATAAACCCGGAAATGTGAGTCGCGCTGTGTGCGTTGAAGCCGTGTATAGAGAACGGATGGATGAATATTTGTTTTTGTCGGACAAATGTGTTT
Organism: Acanthochromis polyacanthus; assembly: GCF_021347895.1. Classification (NCBI taxonomy): domain Eukaryota; kingdom Metazoa; phylum Chordata; class Actinopteri; family Pomacentridae; genus Acanthochromis; species Acanthochromis polyacanthus. The sequence goes on from NC_067131.1 coordinate 23,457,272, forward strand.
TTCTCACCCGCTGTGGTAATCGCATCTGAAAGTGGTTTATACCGGCAGATTCATGAGAATCTAAGCTTTCCATCGGCGTATAGTGTTTGTATAATCGCGTTTGCAGCCGTCGGACATTCTTGAAATTCCTATGCAAATTAGTAGGTGTACCGCCGGCGGTACACTGAAGCTTAAGGGGATACATAGTCACAGTGATACTGTGCTGCTTTCTCTCAATGATACAGAAATTTTGAACAAATCCGTGGATCCAGACTATATGCCGTGTCCCTGCCAAAATGTAATCACTTGGTTCTTGTGTCATTTCTAATCTTCCCTGGAAATTTCATTCAAATCTGTTAGTCCGTTTTTGAATAATGTTGCTCACAGACAGACAGCCAGACGGACAAATGAACGCTGATCAACTCCGCTGTGCTCCTTGGTAAAGTAGTGAAAGAATTTACATGATCATCACAGCTCACAGTATCTGACACAATACACTACAGTGGTCGCATTTGAATCAAGCTAAGTTATTGTCTCAGTTTGTTTTCCTTTCCTTTGCGCACTGACAGAAATATGAGTTTTTCACATCAACTTTTTAAGATGATAAATTGTCAATGTTGTGCTTAACAACTCGAAGCCAAATAATCAGTAAATGCAACATAAAAGTACCTCTGTGTTGGCAGCCTGGTTTGTTTACTTTAAATCTGCCCAGTATTTTAGTTTATTACAAAGTGTTAGGATCGAGCTAATGATCTACTGGGGACACATGATGTGGAGTTTTATGTGCAGAGTGTGATTTATATGGTTTTATTACAGCTGATTGTTAATATAAATTACCATATTTTCTCTATTTTATGGCACCGAAGAAATGGGAGGCTGATCATTAGTACAGAAGGAAAGAAATAGTTTATGTTCTTAATAATAGTTGCGAATAACGGTTAATGTCAAAAAGCCTCCCCAACCCAAATACACTCATCCGTCCTTCTCAGTGGATTCCTGACAGGAATTTTGGGTTGTTTTAGCAACTTTACAATGTGTTGCTGTGCTCTTCTGTTCCACAGCCGAGTCAAACACACGCAGAGCATATTTAGCTGTATCTGAATGTGTGCGCAGTACTTGTGTGGCAGTGTGTAGTAAATGTACCTTGTAGGTGTGTGCAGGACTGGTGTCGCGCGTGTGCTGAGTAAAGAACACACAGCATAGTTTGGTCATAAGAGATGTAAGACTCTGAAACCCCACTTTCAAATCCCTTCCAACACACACACACACACACACACACACACACACACACACACACACACACACACACACACACACACACACACACACACACACACACACACAGTAGGATTAGAGTCCATGGCATAAGTGGCTAATGCAACAGAGGCAGCTGGATCCGGCTTGGGCTTGTTTCCTGCATTGTTAGCCGTCGGAGTGCGATAAGTCAGACTTTGGGCTACTTAAAATGAGACGGTCCTCTGCTGCTTCATACCTTCACGTGCAGGTTAACTCTCTCCTGTCACCTTAGCACTACAACCTGCAGAACTGCTTTGGTTTCATGGTAAAGGAGGAAGAATTGTGTTGAACAAGTTTTCCAATTTAACCCCTTGACATGCAAATTTGCAGGTTCATTTTTACTAAAAGAGGTGGACTTAAGGTTACTAAAATCACCATATTCCTCACGGTCTGACAGTATCAGTGTTGTCCAACCCTTCATTTAATCCAGAGAGAACCCAGGGGGAAAAAAAAATAAAATTGAGTTGATAAGAGACAGATGATGAGTAGTTCCTCATGCCTGTGGGGTCAAGTGAAACAAAATGCGTGTTCAGTATTTCATATATCACTGACAGGTATGTCTTGGTGACATGTTGACCTTTATTTTTTTTTTTGTCTACAGGTAAGGTCAGACAACTTGAGAAGCAGTCTCACCAAATTCATTAAAAATACTAGTGTTTGCCTTGCTCAATGAATGTGTAGCCTGCTGTCTACACATTTTGGTGTGTAATAAGCTGGTAGCACAGAGAGAGCTTCAAAAAAAAAGGGGGAAGAGGGAATGATCTGAGCTTGTCTGTACAAATGACAGCCTTATTTAATTCAATGTAACACTCATATCCATCATTTACACTACTGTTCAAAAGTTTGGGGTCATTTGGAAATGTCCTTATTTTTGATAGAAAAGCATTTTTTCCCAATGCAGATTACATTAAATTAATCAGAAATCCAGTCTAGACATTGCTAATGTAATGTGAAATATGGAATATCTACAGTGCCTATCATAAGTATTCGCCCCCTTTGATGTTTTACCTTTTTATTGCTTTCATAAATCAGTCATGGTCAATCAAATTTAGCTTTTTTAACAAAAAAAATATTGGAAAAAATCGTTAATGTCAAAGTGAAAACAGATTTCTATAAAGTAATGTTAATGAAAGAAAATTATATAAATAAAAATAATTGTTTGCATAATTATTCACCCCCTTTTTAATTTAATGGTCTAAGTCAATAGAGGTCCATCAAATTGTTGCCAATAGTCTCACAATTAGTGAAATGAAGATTACCTGAGTGGTGTGGGTGTGTTTCAAGTGATTGAGTTGTAAAACACCTGTGTCTGAAGGGTCCAGAGAGCGATTGATCAGTATTCCTGGCTACCATTACACTATGAAGACAGAAGAACACTCTAAGCAACTCAGGGAAAGGGTTATTGAGAAGTACAATTCAGGGGATGGTTACAAAAAATTTCCAAGGCACTGAACATCCCCCGGAGTTCAGTGAAATCAATTATCAAGAAATGGAAGGAATATGGCACTTGTGTGAATCTGCCTAGATCAGGCCACTCTCGTAAACTGAATGACCGTGCAAGTAGGAGACTAATGAGAGAAGCCACCAAGACCCCTACAACTACTCTGAAGGAGTTACAAGCTTCAGCTGCTGAGATGGGAGAGACTGTGCATGTCGCAACTGCTGCCCGGGTTCTTCACCGGTCAAAGCTTTATGGGGGAGTGCCAATGAGAAAGCCACTGTTGAAGAAAAGTCATGTTAGATCTCGACTAGAGTTTGCCAAAAAGCACGTGGAAGACTCCATGGTCAAGTGGAAGAAGATTCTTTGGTCTGATGAGACCAAAATTGAGTTTTTGGCCATCAGACAAGACGTCATGTTTGGCGGAAACCAAACACTGCACATCACCAAAAACACACCATCCCCACTGTGAAGCATGGTGGTGGCAGCATCATGCTGTGGGGATGTTTCTCAGCAACTGGACCTGGAAGGCTTGTAAAGATAGAGGGCAGAATGAATGCTGCAAAATACACTGAATTCCTGGGGGACAATCTTTTTCAGTCTGCAAGAGAACTACGTCTTGGGAGAAGATTTATTTTCCAGCAAGACAATGATCCAAAACATACTGCAAAAGCTACACAGGAATGGTTAAAAAAGAACCAGGTAAATGTTCTGGAGTGGCCGAGTCAAAGCCCAGACCTCAATCCTATAGAGAATTTGTGGCTGGACTTGAAAAGGGCTGTTCATGCCCGATATCCGCGCAACCTGACAGAGCTTGAGAAGTTTTGCACAGAAGAATGGAGCAAAATTGCAATAGGCAGATGTGCAAGACTGATTGAGACCAAGCGTAAACTAACCGTGACGTCACCCGTTGGTTTCAACGCCGAGAAAATGAAGCCCGGATTTTGCTACTTCCTGGTCGCCGTTTTGGATTTTTTGGAGCCAGTGACATAAAAAGCGTCATCAAACAGGCTGGACCGTAGAGCAACTAGGGGCAGGATTGGCTGAGGACTCTCTTATCCCACCCACATTTACCGCAGAGGCTTCTGTTGCTGTCTATCAAGTATAGCCACGCCCCCTGGCTCCGCCAACTTTAACAATTTATTTAAAATTCAATATTGATTTATTTTAAGATCGGCCACCTGATCTCTCATTTTGACCACGAAAACTAACGGGGAAAAAATCCTGAGCTGTAGAACATCAGTCTATCAAATTTTATTTTTTCAAAAAATGAATTGGGGTCTATGGAGCAAAAGCTTTTTGGAGCCAACCCTAGCGGACGGCGTGATATTGCAAGTTTTTGACACTTCCGGGTTGGCTTCAATTCTGGAGCCAGATGCTACGTCCACTATATATACAGTCTATGATTGAGACCTATCCACACAGACTCACTGCTGTGATTGCAGCCAAAGGTGCATCTACTAAATACTGACTTGAAGGGGGTGAATAATTATGCAAATAATTATTTTCATTTATATAATCTTCTTTTATTGTCCATGATTGATTTATGAAAGCAATAAAAGGGTAAAACATCAAAGGGGGTGAATACTTATGATAGGCACTGTACATAGGGGTACAGAGGAACATTTCCAGCAACCATCACTCCTGTGTTCTAACAGGAGTGATGGTTGCTAACACATTGTGTTAGCTAATCATGTTGAAAGGCTAGTTGATGATCAGAAAACTCTTGTGCAATTATGTTATCACATGAATAAAAGAAAGTTTCATGGAAAACATAAAATTGTCTTGGTGACCCCAAACTTTTGAACGGCAGCGTACAACACCAACACACACAGATGGTGGAGTTCCTCCTCTGTGCAAATATGATAACTTTGACCTACGAGTTCAAGGCATGTGCGTGTGAAAGACAGAGTGACAGCCAGCGAGGCGGAATTGTAAATTGAGATGTTTCTTTCTCGAAGGAAACACAAGAAGTTGCCAAAGTAACTTAGACATGTATGTCAGGTGTACAGAATGAGGCAACATGGCTAACTTTACAGAAACAAACAGCTCTGAATTGTTAAAATGTCAAAATGTTCTAAAGTATGGCAGGGAAAAAAAAGTCAGCCATGCCTGTGTTATTAAATTGTAGCTGGACGTTGGACATGCTTCATCTTGAGTCTTCAATGTTTGTTCAGTGCTTTTCAGTGCAGCAGACCTGAGTTGGGTTGGGAGCAAAGAAGGGATGCTGCTGAACCTCCAAGGGTTTGATCTCTAACAGATGATGCTTATTGTAGTCTCTCTTCATCTATATCAGCTGCTCAAAGCCATCAAGACTCTTGAGCCTGATGTACCTGGATTCTCCAGATTGGAATCCACCCTCGTACTTAAACTCTTCAACTACCAGCCCAAAGACAATACTTTGATGGGTCTCATTTAACTGTATGTCTCATTACCTCTAGTGCCCTGTAATAGTTGGTTGGCACATGGACATTGGGAACAAGCGCTGACACAAGATATGCCAGACCAAAGTCAGTTTGATTGGCTCCTGGTGGCTGTCCACAGTCTTAACATTGTCAGATTTTAGTCTACATGTATCCCTACAGACATAGATGGGACAGGACTGTCACCATCTGATGTGAAACTGACCTCAGCTCTCTGATAGAAGGATCCTCATTGTTTCCATCCTGCATGTTTTTGTGGAGGCTTTGATCAAGGAGTTAAAAGTTTAAACAGACATGCTCCTTGTCAAAGAAAATGTCACATCAGCGTTGCAAGTGTCAGAAGAGACACAACAGCCACTTCAGGATTGGACTTTCCAGAATTGTCTGTTGCAGTTTCAGGATGATTCTTGATGACCTTACTGGCCACTGTCTTGTTGGTTTTGCAGCTCAGCATTTGGTTACAAAACCAAAGCAGTCCTCCCAGAGGAAATCTTCTACTTTTTGGCAACAGCCCAGTGTGCTTCCTTTAATAATCCAGAGGTTGTCTGTGTGGAACAAGAGCAGAAAGGACTTCAACATGAAGTCACATGCTTTTATTAGACAGAACAATTAAAACTGTGCTGTCTTCACCAAAGCCATTGTAATTAAACAATCCAGTTCAATTATATTTGTATAACACCAATTACAGTCAAATTGTCTCAAGATGCTTTACAGAACCCATATGCCTGAATGTAAGCTACTGTTGTGACAGCATAACAGAAAACAACTTTATCTAAAATAAGAGGACTGCTCATCCAAATGACCATAAACTTAACACAGCACTTCCTCTGGTCCTCGGCAAGTTTGAAGCAGCTGTCCAGTTTTCAAGAAATACAGAGAAGAAAACGTATCTAGATTTCTTGATGTATTGGTGAGGAAACTCATATTTGCAAAATCAAATCACTAAAGCCTCTATTTTCTATATTTTAATATTAACCCCTCTGTACCCCAAATTAAACCACTCAGTAAATTTCCCTCAGCTCTGAGATTTTTCACTCATTGTTCTGAGTTTATGGTCCTCGGCTTTTCTCAGGGTTACTTCTGGCCAATGGATTTGCATGACTTGTCCTCTGTGACTTAAAAACAACTTTAATGACTCTGACTTTCAATTTTGTGCATAACTGAAAATAACGAAGGCAATGGCATCTGGTTTCAGAATTACCAACAGTGAGTTCAATGTACATTTGTACTATACGGCTGGACTGAGGAATAACTACATCACTTTTAGTGGAAGCCTGTTGTGCTGCAGTGATTGTATAACAACACATGTAATTCTCAGAGTATATATTTTAGTGTGGTAATAATTGTGCTCTTGTTGTGCTACTCTGTGCGACCTGAAATTGCTGTTTTATTTCATATATTCATGTTGACTGATTTAAAGTCCAGTTTGTCTTGATTAAAGAGTAATTCTAACAGAATTTAAATAACTGGGCAATGAACAGAGAGGAGCATCACAGAAATTGTATGTATACATCAAAGAAGTCTTTAAAAATAAAACAAAATGCAGTCTTTATCTTATCCGTTACAAAGGAAACCATCTGCTGCAGTGGCATTTTGATTTAGCAAGAAGCAACATTAGTCAGTGAGTAGGTTCAGGTCAGATCCCACCATGGAGTCTCTTTCTCTTTCCTCTGACCTGAGACTCATCTCTCTCTGAATTTCCATATACTTTGGCAAGACCCTCAAAGCTTCCTTTGGCACATAGTCACTATCTCATCTATTCATGGGATAAAAAGGAAAAACCTCTCACCCAGTGAGCATCCTGGAAAGCTCCTCCTTTGAAGTGTTCATTTCCTGTCTACAGTGTACAGCAGGCTAAAGAGGCACAGAAATTATATTCATTGTAAAAATGCTGATCAATGAGCTCTTTCATCTGTGTATTAAAGCAAAAAAAATATACCGCAGGTTTTTATACAGTATATTTGTGGCAATGAGTTGTGTCTAGGAACTCCTTCCTCAGTGGTAATGTCTTTCTGCTGTGCTGTTAACTAAAGAGAAACAAAGGTTTTTACAGTTACATTAATTGATATTCTCACACAAAAACAATGGCTAAAATGACTGTGTATATTGTTAGAAGAGTTAAGTATACTGACGAAGCCAATGAAACAGATTTCTCTGTAGGTGAGAGTTTTTTTAGCTGATTTTTTAGGTTTTTGACCTGCAGTAGTCATGTTTGGGTCATGTTTCTCTGAAATCGGTGAATAAAAGACAGAAACTGGACTACTGTTGATTGACAAATTGGATTTTTCATAGTCCGTAAACACATCACATAAGACTACCTAAAATGCAATCAATAGGGAATGTCACTTTAAGTAGCCTACCATACATTCGCAATCAACATGCTAACATTTGAACAGCCAACCAGACAAAGCCTTTGCTAGACATTAGCTACCCTCATATCAGCTGATGACTACGAGGTTAACTGACAGAGGAAGGAGAGAAATTGTCAAAATATTTTTCTTGAGTTTTGTTGAGCTCTTTACCAATCACATGGGATGTAAGGCATGCTAGCTTTGAAAACAGCACAGTACTACGCCAAGGCTGCTCATTCCTTGTATATTTTCTGATGGATAAATCCGCAGTGGTCAAGTTGTAGTCGGATCGCAATCGTGATCGTCAGCAGGTAGCTGACGCGGTGTTTGTTGTCATAGTTACAGTGAAGTTGTGTTGCTTTCTCGCAATACAGAAATCTAAAAAAAAATCCATGGATCTAGACTATAAGCCACATCACTGACAAAATCTAATCACTTAATCCTTGTGTCATTTCTGACCTTCCCTGAAAATTTCATGTAAATCTGTTAATCCATTTTTGAGTAATGTAGCTAATAGACTGACAAACCAAAGCTGATTGTCACAGCTCCATCGCGTTCCTTGGAGTGATTAAGGCATTTATCAATCAAACAGAAAGGGTCATGGGACTCTCATCTTATGACCTGCACCAGATTTTGTTAAAACCAAAGATTTCAGCAGTTATTCATGCAACGCTGAAGCCATTAATGACTTAGCTGTGACCAACAGCCAAGTGACAAAATACAAGGACTATTCCACTGAGCTAGGCTGAGCTCAGGCTGTGTTTGTACAGAGCAGTGACAGAAGCATGGAACTAAATTTAGCCAGGAAAAAGTTGTACATGCGAACTCCAGGTATTTTAATGTTTTGTAATATATAATAATAAAAAAAACAGTTTTTATGGCCTAAACATTTGACATTTTCTTTTAGTTTTATTTTCTTCTTGCCATGTTTGTGCTGTTTCTATGGAGGTGAAGGACTTTAAATTGAAATCTAAAAATGTGCCAACAGTGCTGAATGGCACTGGGGTGAATAATGACTTTATTTGTGCAAAGAAGCAGGAGAATCGACATAAACGTCAAATGGATTTTACCTTTTAAAAACTGCTTCTTTTCAGAGCACATTTTCATTGGCATTCAGTACAGCATTTCTGTACTGTACGCAACTTAGAGACTACTCAGCTTTTTAAGCTGACATAACTGTATTTCAGAAGTACAAACGGGGGTAATGTACTTCTAAGCTCAGGAAATGACGTGTTTGAGTATATAGAGAGGTAAAACTTAAGTAAAATAAAAACAAGGGTGGGTTTTTTTTATTGTGTAATAGAGTGACAGCGGCCAAGCAGTGCAAAAATAGAAACATAATGTGATTCACCGGTGTTACACAACTGGTTTTGGGTAGGGGACTCTTGACATGTGTTATTAAGTTTTGTGAGGCTGCCATATCCAGGCAGCACGTTATGCTGCTGTACAGTTTGACGTCAGAAGGAGGAGGAGGAGGGAGAGGTGGAGAGTTAGCACAGAGCAGAGGAAGAAAGAGACCTTAAATTTCACAGAGATCCAGTTCCAGAAGAGAAAACAATGACAGGGTGGAAAGAGATACAGCCTCACCCGATTTATCTTATCCTCTCTTTTCTGTCCCAGTGTCTATCTTTGTCACATACTCACTCATTTCAATACTGTATGGTGTCATAATGGTTGCATGTCTGGTGTTTGCTTCTTGTGTTTTCTACCCTTTTGACTAATACAAGACACAAAGTGCCAACATTTTCTAGCAGCTGACTGATATGACACTTCATTGTTTCATGTATTTGTGCAACATTAGATACAAATTACACTAAATCGGGGTTCTTGAGTACGTAATGTGAAACAATTACTTTGTAGCGACAAAACCACAAGAATTTCCACCCGACTCTGCAGCATCCTTCAACTCTACATAGAGTTTTAACATCTTGAAGATCATTGTTTTGGTTTTCTGGTCTGCAGCTTTACTGTATTGGTTCTTTCTCGCTTCTCTCATCAACAGGCAGCAGTTTTCAGAAAAAAAACCCATGATAAACAAATGTAGCCTAAGATAGCTGCCCAGCACAACAGTCTCACAAAGTTAGTGACTAGCTGCTGAACTTGGCAGTGGCACCAACTGACAAAAATGGGAAAACATGGCTCATAATTTGTGGTTTGGTGATAATATTGTGGAGCGAGCAATGACAGGGGATTTTTTTTTTTTTGACCAAAGTAATATGTTGCAAATTGAATGCGGTTCCAGTGTTTTTCTAAATCAACTCCTTTTTAGTATTGTTGCAGTCATTTCAGATTTTTCCCAATAAAATATCCTTGTGTTCTGTTGGAGTCAGGAGTTTGAAGTAGTCCATTTTTCATGTTTTTTAGTTTGAAAATAGTCTTAATTTACCCAGAATTCATGCAGAATTAGTTTTACAGATGAATTTGGATCCGACTTAAATCTGACTATTAATTAGAGCTGTTTTGTTAAGAGTTGGATTTAGTGAAACTGTGAGAAGTTGACTGTGACCTAAACAAGAGTGATTATTGGACTGATATTTGCCTGCTTTCCAGAAACATGACTCCACATTAACCATCTAAACCCTAAGTGAGTTTGAAGGGTGTGTCATCTTTGATAAAATTTGTAGTTGGGTGGATTTTCGAGTCAGAGAAACACGATCCTGTTTGTACAGACTTTCAATTTCTCCAGTCCACAAATTATTTATCTGTGACATACCATTAACTTGGAAAACTTAACCTAGTCTAAACCTTTCATGGCATTTCTTCAAAATCATTTTATCCTATGTGTCGTTAAGAATTCCCCCAAAATAAACCGTTTGCTTTAACCATATTCTGTCAGAAACTAAAAATTCTGCACAACCATGACACCATTAGTGACTCAGCCTCAACCAACAGTTGCAGGGTCTTTTCAGCTGAACTGCAGGAAGTGTTTACAAAGAGCAGAATGGAAACTAATTTATTGTAAATAGATATGGTACATACAGATTAAAATTTTTCCCCTAATGTTAATTACAAAATACATCGTAGATATTCAACTTCTTACTTCTCTTTAACTTTCTTATACTCAGTAAAAGTTCTCTCTAATTCTAGCCAAAAAATGCTATTTGCATAGAGTTACAGGACTTTATATTGCACTGCAAACAAGTCCACAGCGACAAAAAATGTGACCAGAGTAAAAAATGCCCAGAAAGTGCTTGGGGTTCACATGGTTAGTGCCAAGGTTGCTCTGTGTCTGCTGGACGTGTAAATAAGCAACTGTTTGCTACCATATGTGTCATAAACATTCTAATGTGATAATATGGTATATTGTGTTCACACCTTGCCATGCTACAATCAAGTGGCCCAAAAATCTGTAAATATAGGTTAAGTTGGCAGTGAACCGTGTTGCATTGGTTTCTGGAGTCGACCAGCAACAACATTTAGGGGAAACCCATTTAGTATGGAATGTAAAAGTAAAGCTCCAGTGCTTAGTAGCAGATCTTCTGGGTGAAATTTGCAGCTCAGACTGTGTGTTGTGTGTGAAGGCAATTATAAGTAACACAGACACACACATTCACTTCAAGGTATTAGATAAATAGCTGTCTGAGCTCGACTTCTGTCCTTGACAACTATCTGTAGGAGGGAGTCTAAGTAACTAAGCTGATACAGTATCCTTTTATGCTATAGACACCAGCCAGATGGTTCTGTTATCTACAGTGTCTGCATATCGTAACAATAGAAATAAGTTCTATTCTAGTAATATTTTCTTCTGCACAGGTAAAGTGTACTTTAAGGTTATTAGGGTTAAGGTTAAGGTTATTGTTTTTTATTATTTATTACAACCGAAACCCTAGCCCTAACCCTTTGGCAGGGGAGTCCTGCCCAAAACAGGCAGCAGCAAATACAATACACAGGTACAAAATTACACAGTTAAAACATAATTAAAACACGAGCAAAAAAACAAAAAAAAAATTTGAATTTACAAAGAAGTTGTGAAAAAACAAGTGCATGTTGTTGAGTCAAGAACTTGCAGTTTGCATTTAAAAGGACTCAATGAGATTAACTCGGTTAATGTCCATTTTTTCTGCAACATATTCCATGCAAAAGGTTCAGAGTACACAAAAGCCTTTTGACCCAATTCAGTACGGCATATGCAACAGAAAGCAATCTTGTGAATAGTGAGTAAAGATCAGCACTTTTCAGTGCAGTTAGAGTGAAACACAAAAACCTGCCTAAAAAATGAGATGGCAGCGCAGGAAAATATTAATGTCATGGCAACTGACAGGTGTAAAAATGATGGAAATTCAATGGACCTTAATCCCTTTACCTCCTGTTAAGACACCATTTACTTTTTGTGTCTACAATCCTTCTTTTGGAGTCTCTTGACCTCACTGGACATAACCTGCTGTGTGTCCATGTGTACATACACTAAACACCAAATTCATGGACACACAAGCCCATAAACACGTATAGGCACTCCTCTTATCCTCGCATTGTTTATATAGGCCCTGTGAAGACTGCATGAGCGCCGAGTTCCTAGCCTGTGAAGTCATATGGACACTGAGATTACAGGCCCCCATAGGCTAATAGCTAATATCACACACAGTTTGAGTTGAGGATTTCATGATTGTGTGCTTTTTGTGTGTTTAATGAAGCCATATTAAGGAAAGAATCAGATGAACCGCTCATAAATAGTTGCCCTTGACATCTTCACCACACTGGCAAAAGCAATCTAATGCATCTCGATCACTGTGTGTATTTTGCCTTAAGATAAACATGCAACAATCAGTTTTTAGTCATTCTCCAAGACCTGGAACAGAGTTGGAGGTTGCTCTGCCCGTCGCCTTCCCTCTCCTCTGTCTCACTCAGCCCAAAGCCATTATGGTTAGATGAAAATGTGCTTATTACACAACCCATCCCAGCCCCCAACACCCCCACCCTGCAACAAGACATATTTGTCCATCATAAAATGCCGCATTAATAACCCATCACACGTAGCTTTCCCAATGCTGTATATTTATCTTAGCCTTTGCCTAGCGTTCAAGCAAAACAAACACGCCACTGTGGTCAATCAGGCGGCGCGAGAGAATGGAGAATGCGGCCTCGGGTATGTTCGATATGCTATGAGCGGTTTGTTTTGAGTTGCAAGCTCGGGGTGGTGAAGTGAAACGCCGGAATAAGTCTGCCAGCGTGATTTGACGGATCCCTTACCAGCAGGTCAAACACAATTGGGTTTGTTCCCTCAATTATTATTAATGAAATGCAGGGAACAAATTTTCACAACATTTGATTCAGTGTGATATTAAAGATACAACTTTTCTTGACTTAATTGGTGCATTCATTATGAGGAAAAAGTACTGTGTTAGAGTTTTAGAAGGCTGTTATTAATTTAGCCAATGGGACAAGGCCGGGGCTTTAGAAAAAGAGGTTTGACTACATGAGGTTGAGGCAAATTGTTGAGGTGAGGGCATCAAATTCAAGTAATTTTTGAGCACTTCCATCACATAAATTGTTTAAATTCAAACACTCATGAGTTGTACTTGTGCAAGCGATGTCATCACTCTTGTGATGTTGTTAAATGGTTGGAATGACTGCAGTGCTTCGGTCGTCTACAGTGACCATTAAACCAGAGCTGTTAAAATGGAGGACAAAATACACTTTTCTGTCATGACTTGAATAATTACATGTACACAATACATGATACTATGAGAAATGCAGTTGGACTGGGCATGAAGCATTTTTGTCACGATAAGATATTACATTTTTGCGATATCAATAATCATTGACCATTCTGGATTATCTAATTTTAAAAATCCCACTCAAGGCTATTTCAAGGTACACCAATGAATGGTAAAACAGCAATAAATACATTTACACAAATGGATAAAAATACATCCTATCAAATAAGTAAAGCAAGTAAAACCAGGAGGTACGTGGTTGATGCTGCATGTAGGTTAGCTTCCATTAGCTGAAGTTAAAGCTCGTGTCCGGAGTTTCCGTTTGTTTTCAATTTATGTATCATTGTTTAACAAAGCTTGAATGTGTTAGTCTAGTTCGATACTATAATATAATGTTAGTATGACGTGATATGAAAATTTATTCATGAGCTCTGCCTTCCTCTCATAGACCCCCATGTTATTCCAAAAAGCGCCGGTCGCTGCCGACCAATCAAGTTCGAGCTTCCGCTTTGTCATGCTGTCAATCAATGGTTACGCGCACAGCAAGCAAGCCCATGCAGAGGTGGGCGAGCTACGCACTACGCAACCGCGCGCACATTTGTTTTGCTTGTGGAGGAGAGAGCATCAGGGATCAGCAACTTCCAGAAAAGTTACCAATCCCACGGCTTGTCAGGCCAAGAGACTGCAGGACGTTTTTTGGCTCGGGGTGTTCGCCTCGCTCCCCGACCACGGCTTCCATAGCCCGCCTGACGGCTTCATTTAGATGCCCGACCTCTAGAGGAAGATGTTGGGGCGTCTGGGACATACTCTTGGTCAGAGGAGTCATGCAATTCTGAACTCTAGATAGAAATAAATAAACAATGTAACACATATACATGCGTAAATGCACTAAGTTTGATAAACAACGTCATCGAGAGGGATACACGAGTGTAATCACATATTGAAACTTTACTAGTTCGTCCTAGCAGATTCATGTTATTTTGGTATTAGGACAAGTTAGACTCAATACAGAATTCTAACGTAATTCCTTTATTATTTATTAAATGTACTAAATGTAGAAGAGTGGAAAACAGCAAAACAGGCAAGATGCTGCAGCACTCCGGGCACTTCTCTCAGGTACTGCACGCGTGCACAAATAAAGGGGCGAAATCAGAGGGAGGGTGGGACCAACAGTGTTTTGGAAGACGCTGCGATTCAAACTCCGGACACGAGCTTTGAGGTCCCAAGTGACTGACCTGGACAGGCAACCTACATCCACGTCTGCATGCAACCATGTGAGCTCCACCAGGCTTTGAAGCAGACTGATTTTATATCACAAGGCCAGTCTAACCACCACTGGTACACCACTGGTGAAGTTCTGTGGTCACGGACAAGTGCACCTGAGATGGAGGGTGTAGAGCTCCATTATCGTGGGAAGTGATAGTCTGTTATGAGCCAGTAAGAGAGCAAGCTTGGGATTTGTTTATACAACTGAAATAAGCATTTTTGTCATATGTTTGCATGGCAATTTGTATTAAATGTATCTAAATGAACCAATCGAACATTCTATCGAATACTTATTCTCTCTCTTTTTTTTCTTTGTTTTAATCAATGTTCGAAATAAACTTTTCATTCATTCATTCATTCATTCATTCATTCATTCATTCATACTTTTCTCTATACTCTCAATGAAGTATCTATCCCCAGTGCATATCATAATCACTTTATCACCCTGGTCAGTAACATACGACTGATTGCTATGAACGCTGGAGCTCAGAAAGCATCATCTACTGAAACAGAACAACGTCTTGTCTTTGTGGTGGAAAGGAGCTTGTATTTTCTCGTCTGTGTATGTTTTAGCAGTACCACTTTTTAGCTTTTCTAGCATCCATATTCTTCGCTATCTATCTGATTAATGTATTGTTACTCCACCAAGCAACAGCAAAGTTATGTGACAACTGGTTTACATTTGTCTATCTGTTTGGTAGTCCGTATTTGAATAAAATTGCTAAAAGAATGACTGACTGACTGATTGACTGACTGATGGATTTGGATGAAATTTTCAGGGAAGGTCAGAAATGACACAAGGACTGATTAGATTTTGGCTTAGAGTCTGGATCCATGGATTTGTTCGAGATTTCTGTATCATTGCGGGATAGTGGCACAGCACCACTGTAACATCACTGTAACAAGTGAACATTACGTGAGCTGCCTGCTGACAATCACATGATTGAGATCCTACTACAAATCGACCGTTGCAGACTTATTGGGACTAATCTGTCGGAAATGATACAAGGAACAAATGATTAAATTGTGGGGGTGTTTCCAAGTCCAAACAACTCCTGCTGGCCGCTACATATTTAGGTCATGTGATTCAATATCCGTACGAAACGTACACATGCATACCTGCCTGTGGTCAGTGCAAGGTCATTTTGTTTGTGGGTAAATCTGTATTAAATGGCCGCATTCTATTGTGCCGAGATTTCTGCCACAAATTTTTTTCAAGATTTCAGTCATCAGAAATGATACAACTGAGCAGCCTTGGCAGAGTACTGCGCTCTCTGAGTGTTTTTCTTGCTCTTTTTTGTGTACTCGTGGACTTGAATGATCACGTAACATGACTGGACCGATTGTGTGCACCAATTCTAGGGCTTAGTAGCATGACCTTTGGGATGGGGGTTTAGATTTTAATGGCACTATTGCTCTTACTTATCCTGTTTGTACATCCAATACTTAAATAAAACCCTTTTCTGTTCCTTTTGGTATTTTATTAAATGAGGAACTAAAATTTATAAATTACCATTGCTTTGTTCTCTCTTTTTTATTTATTCTGTCAATCTTGCCTTTAAGGTAAAAAAACTGGATGCGGAATTAACTATGTGAAAAGAAAAGCTTTACTTAGCTGCTGAGGTAGGTAGTAACGAGTTACATTTACTCCGTTACACGAGTAAATTAAAAAAAAAAAAAGTACTTCTCAGAGTAATTTTACTCTGCCGTACTTTTTACTTTTACATGAGTAGATTTATGAAGAACAAAGGCTGCTCTTACTTCGTTACCCTGGGCTACACTCGACTTGTTACTTTTTTATTTACCTTATTAGATATGCTTTATTTTGCTGGAGGAATGTCCCAGTGGATCTACCACACGACTGTCTTTCACCAAATACTTTTCTACTCTTGAGTAATTTTTTAGATGACTACTTTTTACTTCTATTTGAATGATATTATTTTCAAGTAATGTTACTCTTACATGAGTACAATTTTTGAATACTCTACCCACCTCTGCTTAGCAGTGGAATAATAACTGACTAACACGGAGAGTTTATCTGTATTTCTAAAACCACTAAATCTTTCGTGTCCTGCACACTCTGAAACTGAAACTGTAAATTCTGACGGACAGTTCAAATGATGTTCTCACTGTTTTGAAATTAATTTATAAACACATTAACATCTTAAAGATCAACAGACTGTTACTTTTAATGATTAACTCCCTGGACAAGCAATGGCTAAAATGCAACACAGAGTCAATGATATAAAATATGCAAAGTAGCATCTCTGCAGTAATAATAAATAGGAAATGTATCTTCTAAACTTCGACAGTACAGATATTGTCGGACATATAGATCCGCCAGGCTTAAATAATTTCGCCCTTAGGCCTATGCAATATTATCATCCTTATATGACCTGCAGAAGAAAACTGTATCACGTTGTGAAATTGTGTTCTCTATAAATGATGATTTCTGTAATATAATCTTCTATGAAGATGTGAGGTACACTGGGGGCCTGATCATTGCTGAGAATACCAGACAGTGCAACAGTTTGTGGATTACAAACACTAAAGTGAAGAAAAAAATGAAAAAATGTTCAATAGTCCAAAGTCCATCCTTTCTCTCATCACTAGCGGTCAATAAAGTGGCCAGTCATCCAGACAAACCATGTTATTTCCAAATCTGTCCCGGAAGGATTCCTTGACAGAATGGAGAGCATTTTGCCGGCTCCATCTCCAGTCAGACTTTCCCTACTTTTCCAGGATTCAAACAGGCAACCTTCAGGTCACAAGCCTTTCTCTGCATGTCTCCAACATACATTGCTTTTGCCCTATATTTTCATTGGTGTGTGATAGTCCACCGACGCTGTGGTGCTCGGAGTTTGGACTACTAACGTATCATTACAGATCCACTGGGAGAAACTTGAAAAGATTAATGATCGTTTCAGTCAATATAGGGATTTATGGCTGCTGGCGTCGTCGTGGTAACAAGCTACAGTTGAGCGTAGGTGGGTAAACAGTGTGGTTGGTGTTTTGGATATGTGCAACCAGGATCCCACAAAGTGTGTGTATCTGTGTGTGTGTGTGTCCAAATTTTGTATGTGTTAAGTAGGTTTTTGAATGTGCTTTGTGTGTACTGTGTAATATCCATGCATATTTGTATATTTATGTATGTGTGTGGATTCTGGTTTTTCTCTCCTGTCAGGAAAGGAAATCCTCATCAGGTAACATTTCCCCTCACCTCCCCCAAAACGCCTAGCTTCCCTGGACTCTCGTTTACTTTAAAGACACTTAAGCAAAAGACATTTCACCTGTTCACGTGCCCTTGGCTAACACACCATGTGAAAAGCAGACAGGAAATAAACAATGTGTTGAAGCAAGCTGCATAGCTAACATGAAACCCAATGTCACAATATGATATCTGAATTTTATGACACAATAAAAATGCATTACAGTCTGACCACTGTGTTGCATGTTTCTCTGTGATGTGCATTTTTGCATTTATTTGGCCCATAAAAAGGATTCATGATCGGTGTTGCTTTTGGGAAATCACTGAATGACAGCTGCAACTGTGGCACTGCTTTTTTCATTTTTGAAAAATGGGGGTGATTGTAACATGAGTTCAATTCATAGAGTTAATGAAAGCTGTTTTTGTGAAAAGAAGCACAACTCGGCTCCAATTGTTAATGATTGACAAAAGCAAATGGTGTCTACAACAACCTGACTGATGCTGGATATTTGGAACCAATGCTTATACTGAATTCATCCATCCATCCATCCATCCATCCATCCATCCATTCTCTATACACCGCTTTATCCTCACTAGGGTCGCGGGGGGTGCTGCAGCCTATCCCAGCTGACTTGGGCGAAGGCAGGGGACACCCTGGACAGGTCGCCAGTCTGTCACAGGGCTACATATACAGACACACAATCACACTCACATTCCCACCTACGGACAATTTAGAATAACCAATTAACCTCAAATTTTTGGACTGTGGGAGGAAGCCAGAGTACCCGGAGAAAACCCACAGATGCACAGCGAGAACATGCAAACTCCATGCAGAAAGATCCCGGGCTCAGGCTGGGACTCGAACCAAGGATGTTCTTGCTGCAAGGCGAAAGTGCAAACCACTACGTCACTGGCCAGCCCCAATGTGTAAATAAAATGAAATAAAATATTTGCTATTCTTACCTTTTATGATAAACTGGACCAGAGAAGTCAACCTACTCAACTTCCTGCAAGGGTAAACTGGCCAAATTTAGCCTTTTTGAGATAATTTGTAAACATAAATAAGCATACATTAGGCCTAATCCTAGAACTGGCAAAAGGATGATTAAAATTTTCAGTCTTGTTAGTTAATTATTAACATAATTAAAACTGTAAAGCAATAAGTATTAAATAAGCATTCACACTGCTGGTTATTACTGCTTAATGTTGTTGACAGACACAGTTCATTTCAACATGCTTTTATCATCTGATGAAGTACTAATTAATATGCTGGCTGGAGTTAATTCCCACCATCTCAGAGCTGAGCTGCCAAAATCGTGCTAAGACTTAATTACGCAAATCAGCAAACAAGCTAAGAGTTGGTTTTAAAGCAGCTATCGTTAATTAAAACGTGACCAATTGCGATGCTTAATTATGAGTTCAAACATGATTCGTTTTGCAGTTTAGCAAGTTAACAATTAGACAAATTAACAATGTTAAACAGAAAAACTATTCACAATCAGTACTCACATTGTGACTGTTGTCCATCATGGCAAGAAATGCTGCCACTGCCTTTGGCTCACCATGGGTCACAGAAGTGCAGACCAAACAAGAAAAGCACTCAGAGAACGCAGTACTCTACCAAGGCTGCTCAGTTATTGTATGTCAGACAGATGAAATCTTGAAAAAATTCATGGCAGAAATCATGGGAACATAGAATGTGGCCATTTAATATAGATGTACCCATAACCAAAATGACCTTGCGTTAAGCACAGATGTGTGTTATGCATGCGTACATAACGTACGGATATCAAATTGCGTGGCCTAAATATGTAGTGGGCGGCAGGAATTAATGGGATTGGAAAACACCCCCACAATTTAATCAATTGTTTCTTGTATGATTTCCGACAGATAAGTCCCCGTTGGTCAATCACTTTGTCCTTTTGTCATTTCTGATGTTCCCTGAAAATTTCATCCAAATCCATTAGTCCATTTTTGAGTAATGTTGCTAACAGACGGACAGACAGACAAACCAACGCTTTGTCACATAACTCTGCCAAGGCGCCGCTTCCTTGTTGGAGTCAAAACCTATATGCTGACTGTGATGTATCGGTGATAAGCCAATTTATTAGCTGGACACTTGTGACTACTTAGCACTGTTTCTTTAGCTGGCTATTAATGACAAAAGTGTTTAAAGTCTCATTTAGTCTCATTATTAAATGGCCACACCTCACTTATCCTTGATTACAGCTATTAGTGATTTCATTTTTACATTAATTAATTGTTCTGACTTAGTTAGATTAAGCCATTTTAAGGCATGAAGGGAAAAAACATCCATTGAAAACACTTCAAAATATGACATTTTGATGTTCAGAGAGGAGTTTTGAAAGGTTTAATGCATGCCAAGAGAAGGATTTCAATACTTGTCAGGACTATAAAACTCCTGGCTAAGCCTTGGGAACATCTTGTTGTTTAGCCTAATGCTGCCTAGCAACCTCCCCATAGCCCTGCCATCATCAATTACAATCACAAGTTGCACAGTATCCTTAACTTGTGTATTGACAGCCCAAACAAAGTCAACCAATCCTGCTGTCTTTTACATGCAGTTTACATCCATCTAAAACAGAACATTTTCATCTTTTGCTTCTTTAAACCTCAACACCGTTACAAGTACATAGTCCTCAAAATTACAGTATACATCAGTTTTTCTTGTTTTAATATTAGAAATATGTTTTGCATTACTGTCAACAAGCTCCAGATCATACCGTTTTCACCATACAGTCATTTTTTCTAACACACGCTGTCATAATGTGGGCAGTTGTGAGTGGGAATAGTATTGTGATTCTGACATTTAAAATTAAAATTAGCCGTCAAATTCACATGATCCTTTCTGCTAAATCCATCTTTGCATATTGTTGGCTTTTACTATTCACATTTCCAACAGCTCATAAATGTAGTGCCTCTTAGCAGCCAGCTTGTACTTAAATTTACCGGCAAGGAGAGTTTTTCAAAACAGCCCCAGCATCCCACTGCATTACATGGAACTTTGACAAGAAGCTAAAGGCTTCTACGTTTTTACTATGATGGAACTTAGCAAATGTATTTCAGCCTCTGCATGTTGACCTGTTTTTAATGCCTGTTCTGAAATAGGAGGAAACCAATGGCCAAATTAAATACACACTCCTCTGTGGAGTCAGCAGAGGGAGTTTATTCCTATTTGACGTTCTGTACAAATAGCAATAAATAAACAGAACTACGTCATTCCAAGGTGTTACTGACATGTTGAAACACCTAATAATAGATGAGGGCTCATGAGAGGGGCTGAATATATACAATTGAAAGACAAAGGCAGAATTTTCTAAAATCTCTTCCAAAAAATTCTGAGAGTCCCAGGTAAACTCCTTGCATCCACTCTGTGATGTGCTTTTTTATGTCTTAACCTAAAAACACACAGGTCTTACACATAAGATTAGATTATTTCCTCACAGTTTCGGAACATTCTACTTACTGTGAATGTTTTCCATGTGTAACATTGATAGATTTGACCTTAACAGCATAAATGACTTATAGCAGGTTTTTTAGTTCCCTTATTTTGGCTGTAATATGAAACATACTGGGAAAATGTACTGTGTGCCAAACCATACTGATGTCTGCTTATCTTCTTTGGTGGATGAAACATGTTCTACAGGGTGAACAACTCAAAAAAAATGTAATAAAGGAGACTGAAATATATATAGGATAAGTCAAATATGAAATAACTGCTAGAATTCTGGAGAAGGCAAATAAAATGTAAACAAAGCAAAATATGTGTTCATTTTTGACATTCTTTAAAGTAGTCACCTTAATCCTTTGATAATAGTTCTGTACATTCGAAATCTCACAACCAGCATCATGAGGTCATTACCTGAGAAGGTTTTTCAGGAGTCTTGATGGAAATCCGACACATACTGAGCACTTGTTGGGTGCTTTTCCTTCACTCTGCAGTTCACCTCATCTGAAGCCATCACAGTTGGGTTTAGGTCAAACTGAAGTTGAGTGGATCTGACTCAGTAGAAAAATACATGACAAAACAGAAAAACAATAAATTATCATTGTTATTATTATTATTATTATCTCAAGTTTAAAAAAAAAAGTTTTCTGAAAATTTGTAAAATGGAGTTATCTGTTTTTGCAAATAAACTCTTCATATGTTGACCGTAACTCCCTAATGCAGTTTGCAAAATCACTGTTTAGTTTAAGTCAGAGTCAAAAGTAAATGTTTAAAATGAGCTCTGTAAAAATTAAATTTTGGAAAGCTTCAGAGAGTTTTTGACTTGAACACCTCCTCATTCCCGGAGTCTCAAAAACCCTGTCTGGTTAAAATCAAGTACTTGGTCACATAATATAAGCTGGATAACATATCATTGGTATGATAGGTAGTCACTGCCATGACTGATCATTTATACCTTGAAGTCGCAATGTCCTGATGACACCTAAGAAACCAGTCCCGCAGCTTGCAGTCTGGGGCTTTCTGTCTTACTATTCTTCTCCAGAATAGGTTTCCTTTTGAAGCATGTTTGGCTCATAGATTTGGACATTCTAAAGGCAACTGTGTAGACTTACTCTACCATTCATAAGTTTGTGGTCGAACAGGAAGTTTCATGTTTTCCATGAAAACTCACACTATTATTCATGTGCTAACATAATTGCACAAGGGTTTTCTAATCATCAGCCTTTCGACATGATTAGCTAACACAATGTAGCATTAGAACACAGGAGTGATGGTTGCTGGAAATGTTATTCTGTATCCTTATGTAGATATTCCATTAAAATCAGCTGTTTCCAGCTATAATAGTCATTTACCACTACAACAATGTCCATACTGTATTTCTGATTAATGTAATGTTATCGTTATTTAAAAAAAGCTTTCCTTTTAAAAAAAAACATTTCAAAGTGACCCCAAACTTTTGAACAGTTGTGTATATGCAACTGATCAAATATTCTGAATCCATATGTAACAATTGTTCACCTAAGCATGAGGTTCTCAGACTTTTCACAACCGTGATCACCATTTGTCCTTAAAATATTGTGTAAAAACTGTATTTACATACTGTCTGCGCACTGTCTTTTGGTCTTCTGTGTCTGTAAGCTCTCCATACAACAGTATATTATTAAACATTGTACTCTGAAGAGGACTTTGAATGATTTCACCAATAACACACCCCTGGAAAAAGTAGCAACCCAGTGAAACAAGAGAGAAATTTAATAGTTGTTATTAGAAGCTTAAAGTAGGCTAAATACTTTAAAAAGAGAAAAGATGACAAGAAAAAGGAAAGAAATGCCAAAATAAGAGGTGATTGACATATTCGTTCTATCTCTCAGGATCTTATTCTTTTTTCCCCCCACTCTGGTTCCCTCCCTCTCTCCGGTCGGTGCCATCATAAACAGCACTAATGCTAACAGAGTAGCCCTAAAGCTTGCCTGCAGGCTCTGTCTCCACGGTAACAGGGCCAAACACACATCCCTGACAAAACCACTAATATATAGCAGAAGAGGCTTTTCGGCTGCCGGGCTGTAGCGCATGGATGCATGCACACATGCACACATGCTCTTAGTTGTGCACACACAAAACCAGCACTCCCAGTTTGGAGGCAGCCTGTCGAACAGATAGAGAGATGCAGAAAGACGGCAAGTGGCAGGATTTAACGATGGAGCGCTCAGTTCGTGTGAGTGAGGAGTGAGGGGGCAAACATCTGCATTTCAACACATTTACGTGCGCACATGTACACAGCATGTTCTCAAACTTGCCTGTGAATTTTCTTGCTTGTGTAAAAACGCGTCCATATATACATCTGTTTGTGTCTATTTATGTGTGTGTCCATGTGGTTCCATTTAACCCTTTCCTTTGACTGTGACACCATTTAACCTGTGGGCCGCTGCAGTGAGACTCCAGTTAACACCACATTTCCTGTTCACTCAGCTGCATCTGGATGCAAATGGAAACACACTCACATGCGCACACATTCATCAGCGGTATTACCCCCTTACTCAGCTGCATCTGGAGATGTAAATGCAAACACAATCAGCACCCCACAAACACATTTGCACGTGCACCCACACGGACTAATCTGAAGAAATATCTTCCATTTAGTTTACCCCTGAAGTTTGTTATACTGCATTACTTGTGTATATCAATCATCAGGCAAAGATGATGGATGACTTTGCTTTATTTTGAGAATGGTTTTTCAATGAGACCACAATATGCTTAAGCTAGGCTGGGCAAGTATCAGCGGAAAAACAAGCTACTCTATGGAAATGCAACAAAACGTGTGTCACCTACCCCCACCACCAATTACCGTGAGGAAAAACTGATTTGGCTCATATCGATACAATCATACAGTAGTTGAGACACAGCAGCACTTTTAGAACTTCTTTATTCTGACAAGGTGGTTATGGCATTTTTCCAAAAACTGGGCTGCAGAGGCAACATGTTACATCTGTCAGTCATTTCAAAAACAACAGAGAATGCCATTTGCTGCTGCTGAAAATGCCTCTTGTTCTTCTCTCTGTGAGTATTTAAGTGCATGTGTTTGTTTTCTTCATCAGCTCACACCACTGACAGTCATGAGGAGGCCTGGTATTTGAGCTGTCAGCATGAGGCCTGATCCGTCACCACCGTTTCACTGAAAGCTTGTCACGCTTTCTTTGGAGGGAGGAAGGATTTCTTCCTCCCTCCATCGGTCTTGCAGCCTGTCCTTTCCATTTTATCACTCTTCTGTCCCTCCAGGTGTCTGACAGGTGCCAAGTATTTCAGATGGTGGCTCTTTGCACTCATCTGTCACCATGTCTGTTGTTGCATCACTGCAGTCACAGGGCTGATGTCATGGCTATTGTTGTCAGTTGTCAAAGTCATGTTAAAGTACTCAATGTCAGCTGGCTTTTGACCAAGATTTATGAGTTCAGGGAAACAATGTTTTAATTGACGGGTTGTTAATGTGAATTGGCAAACTTTTCGGGAAACATTAGGAAAGTCTGAAGATGCCTTTAAAGTGGGCTCATAATCTCCAGTAGAGTTGTTGTTCGTCATCTGTCAGTCATCTCAGTTTTGCAGCAAAAAATAAAAGCAAGTGATGTTTCTGGAGCCACTTTAAGGCGGCAAAGTTTACAATCCCGCTTCTTTCCACCCCAATGGAAGCTCATCAAAATGCAAGCGATCATATTGTTTAGGCTTTTTCCAATCAGCAACCCAGTGAAAGTCAAGAGTGTTGTCCACCACCTTCCCCAAAGTTCCATCCGCTGCTCTCCAACATAAAGAATTTGTTCGTGACCTCTTTAGCATCAATTGCGTGCAATCGTTGATCACAGTTTAGACAGACTTGGAGAGTCAGAGTCACAGCTCATAAACTTACGCTTTTTAACTTAGCGGTTAGTACCACTGTGATGGCCTAGTGGTTGAATCCGAAAACTAACTGGGGCAATGCAAATGTAGAGCGAGGAGGAAAGAGAAGAGATGAAGGGATGAGTGGATTTAGAGCTACAGAAAGGGGAGATCATACAAGAGAGAAAAGTTAACAAGACTAAGAGTTTAGTCATGATAGCAGCTCTGAGAGGCTGAGTTTAGGCAGCAACATGCTGTTATTTGGCTGGTATAAGATTTGCAGCTTTCACTGTCTTAGTTTAGCATTCAACATGCTGGTACAATGGCTCTGAGCACATCTGATGCCTAGGGGAGTGCTAATAGTTTAAGGTAGCAAGGAAACTTAAAATGCTTGAATTATCAGGGGAACACAAATGTCTCAGGTCTCACAAATGTATGTAAAATCTAAAAGTAATCCATCAAATAGTTATTGCAATACTTCACCCAAAACCACAAATGTCAACTTTATGGAGACATTAGAGGAAAAGTCAAAACACATGATCTGGGTAGCATGAACATTTGTGCCAAATTTGGTGCCAATCCACACTGTAAGTGATGTGATATTTAATTTGAGAATTAAGAAATTTGACCAGTTGATGCCACAAAATGAAAATTCTGAAGTCATTGCGATCCATCCTCTGGAGAACATGAATGTCAGCACAGAAATGATCTGATGACCGATGTTCAAAAAGATTGTGGTACTGGATGAAAATTCCAGGAATTATCACGCTTAATATGATTCATTCTCAGGGGAACACAAACATATGCACAAAATGTAAAGACAATCTATCTGGTAGTAACTGCAGTCATTAGCCCAATGCCAAACACAATTATCCACCTTTTGAAGGAACTATGGGAAAAAGCCAATGTATTACCATAGTCAAAAGAAAACATTTGGTTACCAGAAAATTTACACCAAGTTAGGTTTCAACTTCATCCTCAGGGGCAAACCAATGGGAGCACTAAATCTAAGGACCAACCATTTAATTGTTGCGGGTCTCACAATAACAGAACCACAAAGATCAATCTTATGGAGAAACTAAAGGAAATGTCAAAAGATAACCAAAGTCAAATGGAAATAATGTGGAAACCAATGACTTCTGTACCAAAGATGTTGAGATATTTCATTTGATAAGTGAGAAATTTGCTCTGTTTTTGGTTCTAAATGCCAATTCAAGGGATTACTTAAGGTATTAAGTTTAATTGTCTGGTGACCATGAATGCCAGCATCAAATTTCGTGACAGTGTGTTCAAAGTTGAAAGATTGTTTTGCTTTGTTCAAAGTCGATAACTAGTACAATCTGGAGAACTATAGCATACATTTTTAGTTTGCATGGTTAAAACTGAAAGAACACAGACTAAATGAATCCAAATAAATGATGAACAGGTTCTAATTATTTATTACATTTTACATGTCTTTACATTATTCTCTTTCCCTGATAGTGTCACTCTATGGTTGATGTCTAATAGTTGAGCAAACTACTGAGTCTACTATGGTGCTGGTCTGGTTCTTTAGTAAGACGTCTGGTGTTTTTATCACTTTGTGATATGAAGGGCATTCCGAGGACATGCTGTAATATGTTGCTGGTTCAGAGAGCAGCAAGGTTCAAGGCGTGGGACCTCATAAGCATGCGAAATGTAGGCGGCAAGGGTGCATAAAAATTCAAGAGAAAGACATAAAAGGAGGTAAAGAAATGGAGATCTGAGTTAGCTGGTGCCAAATTGGGGTGAAGAGTCATCCGCAGCTCAAAAAGTTGCAGTTTTTTAGGGATAAAAGTACGGGAGAGTTACTCAAAGAGTGATGGTTTGAATCTGAGAGTGCTCAGGGAAACTCATGGCTACACGTTTCCATGTTGTTTGTTTTTTCTAGTTCTGTTGCAGTCATATAAAATTTGTCTCTGGGTAAGATATTAGTTCTGTTCCTGCAATGTAAATATAAAATCATCAACTGTTAAGTAGCTGGAATAATACACTCACATCACCTCATAGGCTACTGTTTCTGTCCTGCATATGATGAAATGTATAAAATCAGTAGGCCAACACACTTGCGCATTTGGCCAGATCGAGGAAGTCCACTGAGATGAAGATAATCTAAAGTCAATGTGCATGAAGAATTGTGAAAATTATGTTAGGACTAAGTGACACACTAAGGCAGTTAAAATCACCGAGCTTGAAAAAAAATTAATGGATTTGCTGGGAAATAATCGCCACCCCTTTTGCATTTCCAACTGGTTTTATGTCCTTCATTAACCTCAAGTATGAAAAAAAACACCCAAACGGAAACTGCATTTGAAGAATCAAATCTTTCGACACCCTGAATAACTCACACCGGCTACTCTCAAGCTCAATTCTCGTTGACGTCAGCCATAATTCTGTTATTGCTGCGATGAAGTATTTTGGCGGATCACTTCTTTAAGAAAACAACTGGGAGTTGCTGAAAAGTTCTCAGAGGAAAAAGAATGAGAGCTTTACTGAAGTTCCTCCAAGGAAAGTCTCTTCAATCAAGTTGCAGAGAAAATGCCCCCAATGTCTGGTTCTCCCCTATGCATGGTCCTACCATTGATTTTACAATATTTTCTCTGTTTGTGAATTTTGCATATGACCTTTTATTCAAATTTACCGCAAGTTGTGCACTGCATAATCACAAGAATGTGGATATTTCAGAGAGTGTATCAATCAAAGGATCTCAGCACTCATCTTTATGATTTCATGATAGACTGACAGCCTGTCACACTATCAGCAGAGGTCACAGCTTATGCCACAAAAATCCTCTCTGTAATTCCCAAGAGGTGAGGCCGCAGTTTCCTGCTAAAGCGTGCAGGGGAAATTTTAATTCCTAAAATTCCTACAGTGGAATATAGGATGTTTGGATTTGTAATATCGCGTTGAGTGATCTTGACATGTGCTTCCTATAGAGGAGGAACAAAAATCAAACACTCTATAAATCCAAAGTCAAACAACAGGTCTTGCTGTTTGCATTCGACTGGAGTCACAGGAATGGAGATTACAGTAACCAGCAAAAGACAGTTGAGAATAATAATAGTAATTTGAGTTTGCTTCTTTGTTGACTGCTTGATGTAAGGTAAATGTCACATGATCAATTTGTGCTGCCCATAAACTGCATAAAATTTCAACACTATTACAATGAACATATGTGCATTATTTTTCTATTAGTTGGGGAGCTATTGGAGCTGGACCCAAATACTTCACTATTCAGATATTTGGATATTGTGTGGTGATTCTTTGTCAAACCTTGACATTTAGACTTTTTTTTCTTCAAGCTTTCAATAAAAGTGAAATGCACAATACATTTTGTCAGCGCATTCTTGTACTTCATTTTTAGGTGCATTATTGAATTTTGGACATACATCTCAGCTTCAGTTCATTGTGAAAGTTAAAGGAAAGACATAATGTTCAAAACGTCAGCTGTACAAGTTACACTTAAAACTGAGTGATCACAGACAGTATCCCAAATATGCAATTTGGCCCAGAAGGGTGGCATAGCAGGGATAAAAAAATCACCTGAATGCCAATAAACTTAACTTTGCTAATATCTATTGTCCAGTTGCAATGACAAAGTTTTGTTACTCTGCCAAGAAATGCAGTGGAGCAACACGGTCTCACGGGGATTCGTGAAACTGTTACGTAAAATTTTTGTTTCTTTTTCGTGCGCACCAACACGATTTCGTCATGTTTTTCGTGCCGCTCACCACGACATGTTTTTCGTGTTGCTCACAACGAAACCCGCTGTGGTAATCACATCTGAAAGTGGTTTATACCGGCGGATTCATGACGATCTAAGCTGTCCATCGGCGTATACTGCTTGTGTGATCGCGTTTGCGGCCGCCGGCCGCCGGACATTCTTGAAATTCCTATGCAAATTGGTAAGTGTACCACCGGGTTATGGTTAGGTTATGGTTAGGTTATGGTTAGGGTTATGGTTAGGGACGATGTCATGCAAAATATAGCGTTGGATTCGCCACGGTTTTACACTAAAAATGTAATATACACATTCTTTTGAAATACGTTCTGGGTGGCACGAAAAGTCCGCCGTTTAAAATACATTGGTGTGCATTTCGTGGTGAGCGGCACGAAAAACATGATGAAATCGTGTTGGTGCGCACGAAACCGAAACAAAAATTTACGTAACAGTTTCACGAATCCTCGTGAGATCGGGCTGAGTGGAGTGATGTGATGATTGGCATTGGTTTGTCTATGCGTCTGTCTGTTTGCAACATTACTCAAAAATGGACGAATGGATTTGGAAGAAAATTTGAGGGAAGGTCAGAAATAACACAAGGACCAAGTGATTAGATTTTGGCAGTGATGTGGTTTATAGTTGGATCCATGGATTTGTGAAAGATTTCTTGATTGTTGCAAGATAGTGGCACGGCATCACTGTGACTATGACTACAAGTGAACACTACATCAGGTGTCTGCTGATGATCACATGTTTGCGATCCTGCTACAAACCACTGCAGACCACAATTTTTTTTAAAAGATTTCATCCATTAGAAATTATAGTGACTCAGCAGCCTTGGCAGAGTACTGTGCTCTCTCAGTGTTTGTCTTGTTTTTAATCTGCCATTTAAGCAATAATACTACACATGATAAAATAACGCACTCATTTTGCCCAGAAAGTAGTTGCAACTCAGCCAAAAGTCAAAATCCCTGTCTAGACACTGATTAAACTACTAAAATCTCATCTCTGAGTGTGAAAATTACATTTTGAGATGTTTTTCTCTGAACATAACTCCTTATGCCTTATCATGCCTCAAATGTGACTACATTGATGCCTCCTACAAAATGTGCATATATATATAGTTTCTGCCTCTTTCTCCACTCGCTACAGCTCAACACACCAGCTCACCTGCAACTCTGCTCAAACATTTTAAAACTGCTCTGTGCTGCTACACAATATCAAGTTGTGATGTTGGAGTAACTCAGCCATACATGTTCAAACCCAACACTGTCATTGGAATACTACAGTTTCCACATGGAAATGCTCAGCCATGGCATTAACTGCTTATTTCGACTATGATGTGTGGCCTAGCATGTAAAAATCCCCGTATGGAGATGTTAGCAAGGTACAAAACATGATATTTGCTGGAAAAGGTCTTTAAAATGAAACATAAGGAGTAACATGGAAATGCCTGGGTCTAAGGCAATTATTGGCATGAAAAATGTACAGTAGCCTAGTGTAATAAAGTTCATAGGTGCTTCCTGAGGTCAACGTCCTCCACAGTCAAACCCACACAGCAAAATCTGCAGTTTGAAATATCAATAAAGGAGAAAAAAAAAGAAGCATAATCAATGACATAGTACAGTTCAAAGCTATGGCTATGAGATCCAGAAATGTAACTGATGGTGCCCCAAACCTCCCAGTACTTCACACACCCTGTCTCAGAAATACCAATCTGCGAGACCAAATCTTAAGTGTCGTTTAACTGTAGGACCCAAGACAGCCATAGATTTTAGTGTGTAGTGGTATAAATGTAGTTTCAGAGGCTTTTCTGTCCTGCCAAGAAACTCTGACTTGTCAGAAACACAAAAAAACAACATGATACTTTGGCAAAAGATTGCTGAAGATATTGAATATCTGTAAGAAATACTCCACATTGGCAACTGTAATTCAATAACAAGGCTGTCAGTCTCCGCCTTCAGAAATTAATTTCCTTAGAAATTGAACAGATGCAGGAGAAATGTGTGAAGGACGACTACAATGGCTACTGCTGGACATGATGTAGCATTTATGGCCTGTCTGTGACTCGAGCTGTCCTTCCAGTGGGCGTAGACGGTAATTAGTAATGTATTAACTTCTATGTGAATGAGTGTCTGGATTGTTTCGGGACAACGCTTGGGTTTCAAGTGAAATTTCAATGACAGAATAATGACTGAGGGGGAAACCAGAGTGACTCATATTCACCGCTCTATCACCCTCACCGCTCTACATCACACAGCAATTATTCTCTTTGCTTCTGTAAGATCTCACGGGCCCCTACTGCACCCTGAACATACCACCAAGGATGGTTTTATGGGAGCATGAGGTGAATCACTAAGCAGCTGCATATTATTTTGCAATCATATAACTTGTATTAAAATATGATGACAATCAAATAAATCACTTACCTTAAACAGACTTTCATCAGCGGTTTTATGATAAGAGTATATAAAATAGCAGTTGGTAGTAGTAATAGTCAGCAATCACCTGAATCAGCACCTCTCCCTAACGCTGAATCAATATTTTGAAATATCACAATTATACACTGATATGGCAATGTTGTGTTAAGCTCTATAAAGTTAAATTTCATATGGTTTTGCATCTGAATTATGTGTAAGCATTTACAGAGTTAAGTAAGAGCTATGGTTGTGCCAGACTAACAGACTAATCATAATTACTGACAATGCTAGCAACTTTTATTTTTTGTTTCCTAGATTTTTTTTCAGTTAATTTATGTTACTATTCTCTGACACTATGTCGTCTCGAATAGTCCTTTTTCACAGCAGGCATTTTGACTTGTCTCAGCAGGAAAACATACAAAACAATACAATAACTTTATTAATCCCCAAAGAGAAATTCAATATTATAAATTCAACATAGAGTCATGATAGCTTTATCATGACTCGGTAAGCCAGTGAGCTACAGTTGCATACCCATTGAGCCTTACTGAGAAGACCTTTTCTTTCACTAGATTTATTATCAATGTAGGGCAAATTACTTGTAAAGTGTGAATTGAAATGTAATTACTGATTCATATTGAAACAAAAGTATGAATATTCTCTATTAACTTAGGCTTGGGCACTACAATGACAGGAATATGTTTCAGCAACAGACACTTTATTGATATGTATAAGAAAATTGCTCGAAAGTTTGATAGTTTTACTTAAATGCATCATGAAAGCACACAGAGAAAATGCAAAATATGTTCAAGAAATTCAATGCATGCCTTCCTGTCTTGCTTCTAAAGAGCCTGTCATATGCTGACAACGGATCCCCTTGCTCCAGTCTCCTGAGGCATTCTGGTCTGTAGCCTCCTGGGTCTGGGCCTAAGTTCTCAGAATCAAAACACCCATGACCCCGTCCCCTAAACAACATAATGATAGAATAAAGCTACAATGGCTGTCAGACTTGACATCATAGCACATGCAGAGGACATTGCATGGTCCCCATCCGGTGGTAGCAGTCCAGTCCAGCCATTTGTAACCTTGATTTCCAGCCTCTCCACTGTCGGTGCACCTCTGAGTGCTTGCATTCTTTATGTAATGTGTAACAAGGCAAAGTCATTAATAAAAATGTTTAAGGAGTTAAATCAAATTCAATATTCTTTCTCCTAGTCTGTGAATAAAAATATTGCATTAAAAGTAATTATCAACACTGACTGAAAGTAAAGATTATGTTTTGAGAAATGTTTCAGCTAAGGTTAACTCAGGACCTGCTACAGCACATAGCACTCTTGAATTCTTGTCCCCATGGGGTTAGCGGACTTTCTGACATTTTTCAGAAAACACTATAAGCATGCTTACCAGTGGTCAGCTAAGAAAACAAAACAAGACTGAAAATGTAGGAAAACAAAGTATAGAAGGAAAACTCTGAAATTACCAAAACATGTATTTGCTATCTTTTGTTGGAAGCTAGTAGCCAGCTCCTGTCAAGCTAACATGTAACAAAAAGTGATTTCCCCTCACGTCTAACACCTTGTAAGAAAACAAACAAGTCAGATGCTGAAAATGATCAAGTAATAGAGCAATGCTAATAGTAAATCTAATGTAATTATTGACTTAAATGGTAATTTCTGACACTTCCCAGCAGAAATAATCTGTAATCCATTATACAATAATGCACTAAGTCCCATTTCTGGTTATTTCCCACACTTCTGTTTGGCATATATTCAATACAAATTTGACAAATGGCACGACTGCTCTTTCCCTTATATCATTTTTTGAGACACATTTATTTATTTTTCTATCCTACCACTGTCCCTTTAGTTAACTTTAAACTAGAAATGTGTGGGAAGTCCCCACCACCTCTGAGTGACTGGCTGGTTCATGAGCTCTGTCTCTCTGTTTGCATTCTTTTCAGCCACATGTGCTAGTTAACGGCCACACTTTTAGATACTGCATGGTCACAAATGGGAGAAACATCTGACTTGGATAACTGACAACTGAGATAAAAGGTCAAGTCAGCACAGCTCAGGCTCATATGGAGTGTGGCTATGACACATCACCTAAAATATTTAGATTCAGGTTAATAGTTGACTGGCTTTTGGAAAACCAAGTCTGGCCTGCTGTTACTGAGTGGGTGAGAAACTACAGCGACATTTCAAAGATTATTTAAATCATTCTGCTTTGATGTAAAAGCTTTGAATGTTGAGTTTTGAGTATTGATTATTTTTGAGTTCTGAGGATTTTGAAGCCAAATGAATATTACAAGCAACAACAAACTTTCTTTTTTCATTCTTTGACAGACAAGACAAATGAGGCATGGTGATACATACTTCCAGGTGTGCCTTCACAAAAACATTATTGATGGTCCTCTGTATTGTTGCTTTTTTAACTACCATCTGCAGAATTTTTCCTCATCCTGGCTGTCTGCTCTCACTCTCACGGTTCTCCTTGTCCCTTTCCACGTCTTTCCCTTGTGCTTTTTTCCCCCCATGCATCTATTACCTTTCTGAAATATATGGAAACTTAAGGCAGATTATTTTGCCTTTCATGGTAAACTGAAGCTCGTATACGTTACCTCATTGCATCTGTCCGTCTTGTTGTCTCATTGTCAGAATTGTAGGATATAAAGTGGGAGTGCTCATGTACACTAGCACAGTCATTGCAGGGAGTGGCAGCAGCCCTATATGGTACCACTGAATCATGTCTCCCACTCCGATGACCTGCTGGTGCAGTCGTGGTGCTGATTGCTTTATGTACTGGATAGATGGTGTTCAGCCACTGTGACCGTCTGCTGCTGCCTTTCACACGTGAAGCCAGTTACCCTGCTGGCGCCTTTTTTTTTTTTTTGTATGTGTGATGTTTTCATCTGTGCACATCAGGACAAAATGTTCTCATCCTGTGTATGAGTTAAATACGTTGGATTTATAGTGAAACGTTTCTCCGGACGCAGATATTAAGTCACTTCGGTGAGCACTGCTTGAGTCAATTCTCGATGGGGCCGAGCCACAAGAGCCACAGTGTTTTGCTGTGGGACTTAACAGGCAAATTGGGTAAGGCAATGGCAAGAGAAGAACTCAAAATATACAACCATTTAGGGATGTATGCAGCCATTTTAAAGACCACGGTCTTGGTTATAAAATGGCACCTCCTCCACCCATAGAAAAACAACCAGACAAGCATGTGCAGTAATTATATGAGGACTATTACTTCTTACATTTATCATGTTTTAAAAAATCTGCACATTGTTTTTCAATTAAGGGATTAGTCAGTTTCTCAATTAAATGAGAAAAGGAAGCCCAAAAAGACAATTATAAATGAACGAAAGTGACATACAATCATATACACTACCATTCAAAAGTTTGGGGTCTCTTACAAATGTTGTTATTTTTGAAAGAAATAATTTTTTTTTCAATGATGATAACATTAACTTTATCAGATATACAGTCTAGAAATTGTTAATGTGGTAAATGACGTTTCTAGCTGGAAACAGGTGATTTTTTTTTAATGGAATATCTGCACAGAAATACTTTGGCCCGTTTCCAGCAACCATCACTCCTGTGTTCTAATGGTACACTGTGTTAGCTCGTTGTGTTCAAAAGCTAACTGATGATTAGAAAACCCTTGTGGAATTATTTTAGTACATAAATAAAAGGGTATACAGTGGCAAACATCACATTTTAGAAGATTGCAGATGCTTGGCTTCTTTTTCTTTGAAAACAAAAAGTGATTAATTACAAGTTGATCAACTAATTGATTGATATACTAACCACTGCAGCATTTTTTTTGTTTTCCAAACACTGGAACAAATCTGCATGTGCTGGACTGTTCCTTGGACTCCATAGAGGAGGTGGGTGAGAGGAGGATGTTAGCAAAGCTCACATCCATCATGGACAATCCCTCTCACCCACTGCATGACACTGTGAGGTCTCTAAGTAGCTTTTTCAGCAGCAGACTGAGACACCCAATCTGCAAGAAGCATAGGCGTCAGTTTAGGGGGGGACGGTGGGGACGTGTCCCCCCCACTTTTTGTCAGGGGTCATTTTTGTCTCCAACACATTCAAATTCTTCACATGTAAGCCGTTGTAAACCCAGTTATTTTCAGTAGTATAGAAAATTCCGACGCTCCTGAACGCACCATCCGCACTCGGCCGAAGAGTTGCACAGACACGCAGCACACCTTCGTGAGGTTAAAAAAAAAAACAACGCGCAGATGCTAAATTTGCGCCTGTGCGAAGTGGAAGTTCTGACCAGAGGCATGCAGGGGCAAAATTTCGGCCCGGGAGAATTAGTACTATAGCGGCCCACAGACCCCTCTACCCGCATGTATGGATAGCTCAACAGCTTAAGCCTCCGCCTTTGGTGTGGTGGTTGTGAGTTCGAGTCCAGCTTGTGGCATTTTGTTCTTCGACATTTTCTCAAAGTGCTGTGGTCTCCATCCCCCCCACTTTTAAAAACAAACTGACGCCCTTGGCAAGAAGGAGCACTATCGCAAGTCATTCATTCCATCTGCTATAAGATTTTATAACATCAGCATCACTGGCTGACGTTAACATAAAACTGGATTCTATCACATCATGTTTCACCACATAATCTGCAGAGTTCCTGCACCATTTGAATGTTTCTGTACTTTACATCATTCCATAAGCCACTTGTCCATCCTACACTCTTGAACTTACTGTGAATATTATCATGCTTATAATTATATTGTTATCTATTGTTGTTTATTGTGCTGCTGTAACATGGGAAATTTCCCCGGACACGGGGCGTAATAAAGGATTATCTTATCTTATAACATATTTACAGGTATTACTACGAGTCAACCATCAATATGTTCTTGTCCAGTATTGCTGTAATTGTTTACTCCCTGCCACTAGGGGTAGTGTGACCATCAATTAGTGGCAGAGTATAAAGGCATGTGGTTGGCCCAACTGTCTTCCTCTCTTCCTCTTCCTCCTTTATGGAGCCGGCAAGCCTCCGTGTGAGCGAGTGTGGAAATTGTGCTGTGCAGCGTGGAGCAGTGTTGGCATTTTTAATCAGTGCAGCGTGGCATACCTGAGGGCTGGACCGTGGAGCTCGTGGGTGCGACACATTCCCATGGCCATCACCAGCTGAGCCTGGGCTGCGGGCCCCCTCTGTCGCTGTCCGACTAGTCAGCCTTATTAAGGAGAGCAGTAGCCCCTATGCCTCACCTATTGTCATAGTCCGGAAAAAGGATGGGAGCCTGCGGTTGAACAGCAAGACCAGGAAGGATGCTTTCCCGTTACCTCGTATCGAGGAGAGTCTTGACGCACTTTGTGGCGCTCGCTGGTTCTCAACAATTGATCTTGCCAGTGGGTACAATCAGGTGCCAGAGTCCGAACCAGACACTGGCAAGACTGCTTTCTCCACTCCGTTTGGCCTCTTTGAGTTCAACCGAATGCCTTTTGGACTGTGTAATGCCCCGAGCACATTCCAGCAGTTGATGAAGAGGATGTTTAGAGTTCAACAGGGACAGTCCCTTCTCCTTTACCTTGATGATATTCCCATCTTCTCCTCTGTTTCCCAACATCTGCAGCGTTTGGAAGTAGTCCTTGGTCAGCTTCAGAAGGAAGGTCTAAAGGCCAAGCTGGAGAAGTGCGCCTTCTTTCAAAAGAAGGTTAAATATCTGGGCCATGTTATTTCCAGCGAGGGAGTTTCCACAGACCCCGAGAAGATCGAGGCCGTGTCAACATGGAAACGGCCCCAACACGTCTCAGAGTTGCGTTCCTTTTTGGATTTCGCCAGCTACTACCGCCGTTTTGTTGAGGGCTTCGTAAAACTGGCTGGTCCCTTGCATAAGCTTGTGGCTGAGCTCACCAGCAAAAGATCCAAAAAGAGTTCCAAGCAGACCCTGGGTGTTTCCTGGACACCACAGTGTGAGGCCAGTTTTGAGGCTTTGAAGTCCAGGTTGGTTTCAGCTCCAGTGCTGATCTATGCTGATTTCTCGTGACCGTTTATTTTGGAAGTGGATGCCAGTCATAGTGGACTTGGGGTGGTGCTCTCACAGGAGACAGACAGAGGTGTTCAGCCTGTGGCATATGCCAGTCTTGCCCTTAGGCCTACGGAACGTAACATGGATAATTACAGCTCCATGAAACTTGAGTTTCTGGCGCTGAAGTGGGCTATGACTGAGAAGTTCGAGGAATATTTGTTGGGACATAAGTGTCTCATCTACACAGATAATAACCCGTTGAGCTATTTGCAGTCGGCTAAGCTTGGGGCCACTGAGCATCGTTGAGCGGCACAGCTGGCTGCATTCGATTTTGACATCAAGTACCGGGCAAGCCGTACTAATCGAAATGCTGATGCACTTTCCCGGCAGTATCTGTCTGGTTCCGGCTTGGCAGAGGGTGCCGTGCCAGGCACTAAAGTTCCTAATGCCCTCCCTCCGGCGTGCAGTACTTCCAGCTCCAGGAGTGGTGGCAACCCAGGGGGTAGTATCGGCCTTTCCCTCTTCTTCTCCTGCTGACATACGTGCCTTACAGTAGGCTGACCCCCTTTTGAAGGAGGTTCCGAGACGGACTCGGCCAACGGCGACTGAGAGACCTCAGGTTTCTAAGCCAGCTATGGCGCTGTTGCGTCAGTGGGACAGACTGGTGGAGAGAGAGGGTGTGCTCCATCGACAGATCTTTCAGCCTGATGGTGGGGGTGAATCCCTCCAACTGGTTCTGCCCGCCATTCTAAAAGAAGAGACCATGAAATGCTTACATCAAGAGGATGGTCATCAAGGCATCGATCGGACCACTGACCTGGTGAAGCAGCGCTGTTATTGGCCGGGCATGTCGTCAGACATCAAGCGATGGGTTCAAGAGTGTGAGCGCTGCCAGGTCGCTAAGGACTCTGGAACAGTGCCACAAAGCTTCATGGGCCACTTGCTTGCTTCTCAGCCAAATGAAATCTTGGCCATTGATTTCACCCTGCTGGAGCCCTCCAGTAGTGGTGTTGAGAATGTCCTCATTATGACGGACGTTTTCAGTAAATATACTGTTGCTGTCCCTACTCGGGACCTATGGGCCTCTACTGTGGCCCAGGCCCTTCTGACGGAGCGGTTCTATAAGTTTGAAGTCCCGAGCCGTCTCCACTCAGATCAGGGTAGGAGCTTTGAAAGTGCCTTGCTTCATCAGCTCTGCTGTTTGTATGAGGTTGCTAAATCTCGCACTACCCCATATCATCCAGCGGGCAATGGGCAGTGTGAGCGCTTCAACA
Organism: Acanthochromis polyacanthus; assembly: GCF_021347895.1. Classification (NCBI taxonomy): domain Eukaryota; kingdom Metazoa; phylum Chordata; class Actinopteri; family Pomacentridae; genus Acanthochromis; species Acanthochromis polyacanthus. Next base: position 23,495,651 of record NC_067131.1, read on the forward strand.
GAACCCTCCACAGTCTTCCAGTTTCCAGGAAATGGGACTGGGTCTCCTGTTTGCCTCAGGTGTTGTTTTCCTATAATACCATGCCCCACCAGGGCACAGGAGAGTCACCTTTCTACCTGATGTTTGGTAGAGAACCTCGTCTTCCTGTCGACTTTCTCCTAGGGCGAGTCCAGGATCCTGTACTTGGGAATGTATAGGATTGGATTGTGGAGCATCAAGCCAGACTTCAGGTGGCTTTTGAGGGTGCTCAACACTTTTTGCTGGCCGCTGCCAGCCGTCGAAAGGAGTGTTTTGATCAACGGGTTCGGGATGTACCTTTACAGGTGGGTCAGTTGTTGTATTTGAGAGATCACAGTGCTCGGGGTCGGAACAAGATTCAAGACGTTTTGAGTTCAGTTTTTCACCAGGTGTTAAAAGCCCCAGTGGGTCAAGGGGAAGTTTACACCGTTGCTCCAGTGCGCAACTTGCACCAGACACGTACCGTCCATCGGGAAATGCTGAAAGCTGTTCTCCGGCCTGAGCCTCCAGAACCTCCACCACGGGTCCCTTCGTCTCCCCACCCGGAACCGGTGGACAGTGATTCCTTCACTGATGGTGGCTTGGTTCCAGAAGCACCCCTACCGCCTGCTTCAGCACCACATGCTGCGGCAGCGGTCCCCTGGTAGTGTCCTTTTATCACTTTTATGTTGCTGTGTCAAGGGTGCTGTGTAGTGTGGATTTCTCCTCCCTTTTTTGTTACCGCTGTCAAGGTAAGCCTCAGCCCTGTAATTGGCTATTTTCTTTTGGCAGCTCCCACACCACATCTTATGATTTAGTCTGCTTGTTTTAATCTGTTTTGTTTAATAAAATGTTTTAACTTTGCTGTGAAATCACTTCCTCTAGTCTGTGGATTTAATTTCGATCTGCGTGCCTACCCCTATTGTGAGTTGTCCAAGTATATCTTGGAGTGCAAGTCCCCAGGTGGCGTTGTCTATCAATTCTCTCTTGAGCTCACTTTGCCACATATAGTTTATTTATTTATTTATTTGCTGATTTCCTGTAAAATCTCAAAAAAATCTCTCTTTCAGTAGTTACTCTGTAGCCTTGAGAAATGTCCCACTCACATCTGATTTGATACATCATAATTAATAGTCAATCAACACAGAGGGGAAAATCTTGAAAATATCTCTTTTTATTCATCAAATTTCAAACAGAAATTAAAATATATTTCAATACTATTTTGTGTTTGCTATATGCTTGATTATGAAATCAAGTTTTTTGTATTTTCACTGCAAATTTATCATAACATGTCACACAACGGGGTGTGTAGAACCCAAGCAGCAGGCAAACAGGCAGGCGGGTGAATTAACAATGAGGTTTAATATATGAAAGAACAAAGAACAAACAAAACAGGAGGCCCGGGGAATGAACAGAACGGGGCTCTAAACTGAAACTAAAAGCGACGGCGCGGGGGCCGTGGTGGGGGCAAACTAAACTCTAAACGGGGAGAGGTGACTCACGTAAAGTCCAGGGTACTGGGAGACGAGATGGGGAGCCGAGCTGAGGAAGCCGGTGGCGAGGGTGTGGCAGGGACTGAGGAGCAGGCAGACCAGGGGCAGATGCTGGGGGGTTCAGAGCGGAGGAAGGGAGACGAGCAGATGAGGGTTCCAGGGGGACAGGAGGAAGACGGAGCAGGCGAGGAGTATCCAGGGGTGACAGAGTCCAGACGGAGATGTGAGCATGACGGGGAATCGCAATGACCCAGCGCCGGAGCTGTGGGGAGAGCCAGGCTTTATACTGCTGCTGATTGCAGATTCGAGCCAGCTGTGCAGGAGCACAGCCGCTCTAATCAGCTGGCGCACAGAGCAGGAGAGGGAGGGGCCGTGACATAACAGTTCTCAATATCACTTACTGACCTCCTTGATTACTGATAATCAATATTGATGTTGACCCTGAGAAAACTATATTGATCGACTGCTTGGTGTTACCAATACTGGTGGCTCAGAATGCTATACACATTTGAGTATTGGTGTTTTCATAATCTCGACTAGGTGTTGTTCACTCTGCTCTGCACATGTATTCTAGAAAGACAATGCACCATGCTGAAACTAGGCTGGTATCATACAACAGCTTTCTGGTAACTTGGTTCTCTGTAAACCGTTCATCAGCAACACTCCGTTTATTTTCATTGGTTAAGTATGTTTTATTTTCCTCCCAATCCCTCTAATTTGCTTCCATATGGTGTGCAAACACAGCCTGCAGTTCAACCAAGAATGTACAGAATTTTCGCCAAATGACTGCTGGTGACATTTAAGTCACTGATGGCCTTTTTGATACACTACAAAGAGGGCTGATTTTATTTTATTTTTTGACAGGATCTGCTAGTTGGTGCAAATGGTTAATTTTTGGCATATTTTGAAATTTACCATTTTAAGCTTAAATTTGGTATATTTTCACAATGGAACAATTCTTGTTTTTTCAGTTTAATATAATATGCCTTTTGGTCCATTTTTTCAGTAATATTTATGGATAAGAGGATTAAATTATATAACATTTTCTATTATTGTTTAAATGTATGTATTTATTTATTTTTAACCAGTACAGCTGGTGGAACAATATAGCTAGCTACGTAGCCGATCTAGAAGACTACCAAGCATAGCATTAGCTTTTTGGCTGCAATGTTGGCCAAGGCTGTCACTGACAGTTTTGTTTTAATTAAATCTTATTCTCTGAGAATTCTCATATAATGCTGTAATTTCTACAGTTCTACAGTTTCATTTAACAGACACTATTGTCGAAAGCAACGTCCATCTGAGAGTAGATACAACACAAGCAAGGATCTTGTCAGGAGAAAACAACCTGGATAAATGCCATAAAACAAATATTTCTAATAATAACACTGAAATTGTCTGCAATCAATGGATTGGTAATTATTTAAAGCTGTCTTTGTCAGTCTTTTTATATAATTTTCTACAATGGTCCATCAATCAACACTCTAATTGACAAAGCCATAGACTAGCACCCTGCAGGCGCCCTCAACTTAGGGAGCATTATAGTGTCTGTCAGCTGATTGACTTAGTTATGCTTTTTGCAAATGTTCATTTTCATCTGAAGACGTTTTGAGTGAAAAAGCTCTTTGCTTTTTTTCCTAACTTTTAGCCCAAAAATATGGTAGCTCATGGATGTACGTGCATCCATATCTTTGTGTATTTGTATGCACTAGGTTGTGTGTTTTATGGCATATGTGCCTTTAAGTTTATATGTGCAGTGTTTTGTGTTTGTGAGTGTGTGACTAATTCCTTCAAAAGTGCCAAGCCATGCACTGGAGAGCAATAAGAACATGAAGACCTGTTATTGCTTACCGGAACTATAGAGAACATAATATAGACACAGGAGGAAGGCAGTAAAAGAAGACAACATGATCCAGGGGGTGCCTTGAACAAATGAATAAATCTAAACCATGGCAAGGAATACTTTACACAAGCCAAAACCTAAAGCACATGGCATGACACAAACATCACCTTTTTTCTTTTTTTTTTTGAATATGGTGAATTGAAAGGTATGTGATCGACCAGATGTTTGTACTTTTGGTGGTCATGTGTTGATGCACATGCTTTTGCAAGTGTGTCTTCGGTGCATGTTTGTTTTTGTATGCGATGTATGAGGCTCACATGTGTTTGTGTGTTTTTGTATGTGCAGGCAGAAGTCACGCTAGGCCCAGTCACCTGTCACTTCTGTGTATTCGCTGGATGTGGGAATGTGCCAGTGGAAAAAGCCCTCACTATTTTAATGCTGCTTATTTCCCAGCACCTCACACTGGTCTTTTCCTCTCTCTGCTTTGGCACGAGACTGAGGAAAACCCTCCGTGTGTGTGTGCATGTGTGTGTATGCGTGTGTGTGTGTGTGTGTGTGTGTGTGTGTGTGTGTGTGTGTGTGTGTGTGTGTGTGTGTGTGTGTGTGTGCGTGTGTGTGTATGTGTATGTGTGTGTATACGCCCTCGCACCTCGTCACCTCTGATGCTGCAGTGGGAAGCCTTCTTTGCCAGGAGAACCCCAGACTGGCAGGCATGCCGAACGCCTACGCACACACACACACACACACACACACACACACACACACACACACACACACACACACACACACACACACACACACACACACACACATGCACGCACATGCCTGTACACACTCACACATGCTTTTACGCACACGTGAGCTGCACATATTCAGACATACACAATCACACACACATTTAAATACATATAACACACACACGTCTCCCTTTCCACACACACTCGTGTTAAAGCTTTTCCATTATTTTACTGCTTCTTCTATAACAGTGGCAGTGAAGCCCACATGGCCGAGTCCACGCTCCAATGTAAACAGCAGGATTCGAAAGTGACACCCAACTGCTGGGCCTGAAAGTCGTGTAACAATCAGAGGACCAGGTGGTGAATCACACACTGGCTGACAAAGTCCCAAAAAATTAATATTACAGTGGCAGTTGCTTTTACCACTCAACTTGTTAAATATTCCCAATTCCTCACATTGGAACTTATTCATCAGTATTTCCCACTGTGGAAAACATCGGAAAATGCTGAGATGCCAGACCTAAATCATGCACCCAAAATATCAGCACAGAAAACCTGCATGCCTGTTTTATTTTTATGTTATTTTTCCTATAACCTTTATTTATCTGGGGAACATTGACTGTGCAAGTTGGCTGCAGCTATGGAGTCAGCCCTGCCCTACTTCACTGATTCACTCTCACAGATTCACCACTTCAGGTCACAATCGTGCTTCTTTAATCTGGCCGTCACTGCATTAATGTCAATGTAACCCTTTAAATGAGTCACAGGTTTTGAGGTGGATTGCTCAATCCGGTGGCAGATAGAGTTCAGACTATGAATTCATGCTAAAATCAAGCTTGTCTGATTTATAGCGAGCACAGCCTCACACCAAAATGTATATCTTTGTTGTTCTACTGCGCTAAAATGTATTCGATTCAATATAAAAGCTGTAAAATTGTGAGACGCCTACGTTTTTTAGTCCAAGCCTGGAGAGATGGAAGAGATTTAAACCAAAGGGCCTTTGTCATTGGAAACCATCATTTTAGGGCATCTTCACTCACGGTTATAAGTTGTTTTCAATCACAATTTTTTGTATTATGTTCCAAAACAACTTGAGGCACCAGAATTATTTGGTTGGGTTTTTTCTTCATTGTTAGGACAATCGATTCCGTCCCAAGAAAGTCGATAAAAATGTAATCCTTTTTTAAATAAAAAGAAAATGCTAGGAATCCCAACCATCCATCCATCCCTCCATTATCTATATGCCACTTAATCCTCATTAGGGTTACAGTGGGGCTGGAGTTTATCCCAGCTGACTTAGGGCGAAGGCAAGGGACACCCTGGACAGGTATACAGTCGATCACAGCGCTACATGTAGAGACAAACAACCACAATCACATTCACACGTACGGACAATTTAGAACCACCAATTAACTTCAGCAAGTTCTTGGACTGTGGAAGGAAATTGGAGCCACAAATTCATATGAATCAAAACATTTCTAAAAAGTTCTTAAGCTTAACTGAGGTGGAAAAAGCAAAAGTGTAATGGAAAAGCACTAAGTAATAAATACATCATGACGTACAAGTGGCATGTCAGCATGAGCAGACTTAAACATTTGTCAAATTAATGTGCCATAGTCCCATCATGTTTTCGATTTCTTTTTCCACAGTTTGAGGACTGGAGCTCTTTTAATTACATCATTTGTTGCACCTTCTTCTTGTTCACTGCCATAATAACACCCAGCTAGAAAGTTAGAGCTAGATGTGGATCGTTTATGACTTTTATCCATCATATGATCTGCTTTTCAGAGGAGCTGTCCTTAACAGTATCATTAAATAAATAGCAACATGGTCCAGACTGTCCAACATCACCTGAACCGAGCAAAGTTGCGATTGGGACACAATTAGGACAAAGCTCAGTGGACTATCTGCACATGTTGATGATGTAATTTATCTGATAAACAGAAGACAGGATAGCGGATGAAGTGGCAGACAGACCAACATCCTTATTTTGTACACTCTGTGGACTTTGAATGTGGATAGGTATTAACCTCAAATTAGATAAATTAATTCTGTGAGCTCTGTCTCAGATGCCATGTTGGCATTCTGTTCTATCCCTTAATTGACTCGTTGCAGCAGTTGGGTATGCAGAAGCCATAGATAAAGTGAGTTTGATCTGCTGTATTGAAGCTATTTTTCCTGTTAATAGTGTTCTGTTCAAGTGATTTCACTTATTAAGTTGATAAATTTGATGATGTATTTAGCTAGACGTACTATGCAGTGTTGCCATCCTTACCAAGGCTGTTATTGTTGCAATGTGTGGGTTAGTGGGGGCTGCATATTTGAACGGTATCAGATTTATTATGTTTGTTCAGAAATTAATATCGAGAAAATGACTCTCATGTTCCCTTTCTAATGTTCTTATGTTCAAAACTCCCACAACTTTGTATCTGTGCAGAATCATGTAAATGTTCTTTAACGTTGAACATCACTTGGCGACTCTCTAATAGCAGTTCTGCAGTGATTAGCTTGTCCTAAAAGGTGGAATCTCCACATGTGTCAAAGTGGCAGTAGTCAGAGTTTGAAGAATATAATCAGATTGAAAAGTTGGGCCTTTCAGTAATAGGAATTGTCTCCATGTAGCCGTATGCACATCTAATCATGTGATCATGAGTTCAACTAGATCTGTGAAGGGAACTGTGATTCACATTATGGATTTTTCTGCCCTAAGAGATCTAGATTTGATCTGTGTGGCTACATCATCCATACCTATTACCAACAGTCAAATAACAGTAGTGGACATAAATGTGTATTTAATTATCCATACATGCTTTATCTATACACCGATTAATCCTCATTAGGGTTGTAGGGGGGCTGGAGTCTATCCCAGCTGACTTAGGGCAAAGGTAGGGGACACCCTGGACAGGTCACAGGGCTACATTTACAGACAATCAATCACACTCACATTCACACCTACGGGCTATTTAGAGTTACCAATTAACCTCAGCATGTTTTTGAACTGTGTGAAGAAGCCATAGTACTCAGAAAACCCACACATGCACAGGGAGAACATGTAAACTCCATGCAGAAAGATCCTGGTACTGCTTAGATGTGAACCGGGGATCTTCTAGCTGGAGTGCTAGCCACCATCCACTGTGCAGCCCTGTATTAAAAAACAAACAAACAAAGAAAGTAGATAATTTGATGTTAATGCTCTCCAAATTCACAAGACAAACAACAGAACAGTGTTTTGGTTTGTCTTTGCATTTTTGTGTGTTCAAAAACTGAACATTTTACTTTGCTACCAACTGCTGCTGGAAATATTCACTGTTCTGCTCATCTCCAAAGTAAACTAAGGCCACAGTTGCATCACTGCTGAGTAAAGTCACAGTTGAAGCTTTCCACCTCAGAGTTCAGTGCGGCAACATCCCTTCTCTCCCATAAAATACTGACTGTAATATATGACTTAAATTGTTATCCACTGTCTCCTGCAAAGGTTTTGAATCATGAACATAACTGTGTGTTGCCAAAACTGGATTATCTTTGTCTCTTTATTGTTTAGTGTGGTGTTGGATTGATTTTCCTTTCACAAAGTAATCCTTTAAAACGTCAATTTTATTGTTTGCATATACGGCTTTTCAACTTCTTTTTTTTTTTTTTACCACACATGGCCACTTAATGGTTTCCCAACAATTGTAACATGGTATGCAGTATGCTTGTGTTTTGCCACTGTATCAGTCAAATCCACAATAATACCTAAGGAACATATATCACATACGAAGGGGGAAAATATTGGTGGTCAGAGGGCGTGATTTGGATGCGAATCAGCCATGGCTGTGTTTTTCCAGTTGTGTACATACGCGTGGGGATGGTTTACATTGAAACGTGCATGCGTGTGTGGATGCCAGCGCTGCAATAAGGTATCGCTGGCAAGGGGGGAGGTGAGATTAAGTTTCTCCAGTGAAATGTCAGCTGAATATTGTTACCGCCAGGGGATCAGAGAGCAGTCGGGCACCAGTGAACCGTTTCCGGATGGAAATCACTTCTGCTGGATTTCTCCCCAGCAGCCTGGCCTCTCTGTTTCCACACCACTCCTATAGATTCCTTGATGGAGTTTCCCACTGTGTGTTTGTGCGTGAGCGGCTACACAGAAAGAACACGTGTACCCTAACATTGAGATAATGCAGCAGAGGATTTTGCAGGCATGTGTGCTTTCGTGCACGTATTAGCAGGTGGTGACAGAGGTTTGTTAGCAGTGATGAGCTGGATTCTTATGCATGAGCTTGGAAACACCACCCACACACATGCACACAGGCAAGATGGCTTGTTAATGGTAACAGCGATTTGCTATGCAAATTCCTGCATCATGAACAAAGTGTCGCTGTGTGTGAGAGAGAGTAAGCTCACCAGGTGGTGCCCAGTCTTGTGTCTGTCAGGGTGGTCCTCTGAGAAGGCCTGAAATTAATCCTCATTACATTAATCAGTCTCACATACGCACACATGCACAATGAGCCAACTTAATCACAAAGCATGTGTGTTGCAGTACACTTCACATTCCCTGGTGTTACTGGCACGTACTGTATATACTCCAGAGCGACCTACATTTCAGCTGGGCTGCTTTTCACTTTTTTAATTATATTGACACGTTACAACAGATGATCAATATGTTTTATACGCGAAACACTCCAAAAAAATGCAAGATCTGTGGAATCGTCTTCTTCTTAAGATATTTTAATAATTTAAATACAGGGGTCCTCAACTTATGTCGGAATTCTGTTTCTAAGGCACAACGTAAATCAATTTTCACCATAAGTCGGAACTCACACTCTCCTATGCATCCCCTGTGTTAACACAGTCCAGTGTGTTGTACAACTGGCGAATGAAAATAAAGCAGTCTTCCTCTTATAGCGCCGCATGACAACTATTCATCCTCTCCGCTCGCTGACTAGCCACCGGTCAAGGACATCGTAAACCAAGGACACCCTGTATACTCTACCGTTCAAAAGATTGGGGTCACTTAGAAATGTCCTTATTGTTGAAAGAAAAGGAATGTTTTTCAACAGAGATAGCATAACATTAATCAGAAATACAGAGGCAAGCACAGGCTAAATGAGCTTTTGTGCATCTGCCTTTGAGAAATGGAGTTATTCTCGGTCTGCCTCCATGCAGACCAGCCAGAAGTTTGAAGTGTCTATCTAAAGATGTTGGCACCAGAATTGCTCATAGTTATCAGGATGTTTTTGGTGGTGGTCTTGGATTCTTCTTGGCACTCACACAAACCTTCCCTCTAGCACAGGGGTCACTTTTAGCTTCCTACCTTTGCCTAGGAGCTTTTTCCCAGCGGGGATCTTTTTGCACTTTCTGATGATGATTTCTGCTATGGCCACTAGCACTTGAAAACACTTGGATAAGAATTCATAGCCTTTCCCTGTCCTGAGAGCAATCATGATACACAAATCTCTAAGCAATGTACCCTAATACCAAGCTCACTAATCTCTTTGGTTTTAGCCATGACTTGCAATTAGCTAGAAACTGACACGAGAGCTACTGCATCAGCTTTTCTTAGTTTAAAGTGTATTAGAATGCTGTAGATATGATGGGGAAAAAATAGTGACATTCGGAATGACATAGTAGCTGCATTTTCTTAAATATTTGCAACATTTCAAAGGCTACGAAAATTTTCGGAAGATATAGGTTAAATACATAATTACACATTACATAAATAAATTCAGTTAAAATGCATCTATTGCAACTTGTTCATGTAATTTCCAGCCTGAGGAAACCTACTAGTGAAATGAACATTCACTATGAATCAAAATTTGGCTTAACTTATCCATTGACAGTAGCAGCACAGAAGGCCAATGGTTCAGTGAAACAGCTGGAATTTTCAGAATGAGAGGAATTTAAATGGAATTTCTTTCAGAGGATTTATAATTTGTGGTGCCGTAACAGCTTTCCTCATCATCTGTGATGACTGTATCGTATTTCCACACAGAGAAGTAAATGGGTTCGCCCAAATCCTAATTAAGAAACATAATCCTAGTCTGACTGACCGCTGACAGCTCTGTCAGTCTTACTGGATGGTAACAGAACAGACTGTACCAGCTTCTGGTTCGACAGTAAAAGAAAAATGGAATGTTAGCTGACTTGGCTAGCATGTAGTGCCGGAGCTAGGAGTGCCGCAGCCGCCAGCAGAAACCAGTCGATCTGCTCTATGTTTCCATCACCCTACTCTGGTTGACGTTTATAGTTGGGTGATTTAGAGACAAAACTCAGTTGGTAAAGGTTTATAGTCTGCCATGTTGTTTTTCTGGATTGCTCTGTGTACAATTTTTCAGCTAAAAAGAATTCAAAACCAAAATGTCTTGCGTGCGTCTGCTCAACCACAGTTACTGACAGTTTCAGAAACCCCTTATTTTTGAAGTACAAGGATGCTAATCAACAGCTTCTTGCATTTTATATTACAAGAACCCTGATTTGGCATCACAAGTAAAATAAAACACACAATCATCATCACCAGTCTAATGGGGCACATGCTTCAGAGTTTGATGGATACATGTGACACCATTGTATACAACATATCGACAAACATCTGTGATTGATTCAGTATCCCAACACCCTGCCCAGTATAATGTTTACAGACACCAAAAGGAATATTTGTATTAAGGATTATGAGTACTGATCATTTACTGGAGGCAGTCAGTTGTTGATACTGGGTTGTTTTGTTTTCAACCAAACTCCCTTCTTTTCAGCTGTAGTTTTGGTTCTGCAGTGGATGATAGAATCAACCCACCCAACACCAGAATTAAACCTAATCAGTGGCAGGGTCCTGAAGTACCTCACAAGTTATTTTATGATGGTGGGAGACCACTGGATAACTTTAATTTGATCAAGTTTAGATCCGGTCTAGTTGGTTTTATAGACCTTAGAATGTACCATAAAAAACACTTCACACTCCAAAATACCAAAAAACAAAACATCAGTTGGACATACTACGCCATAAATTGACACTAATGATATCAAAACCTCAATAAATAATATAACGCATCAGTAAGAATATGAAGGGCAAACCAAATCTGCCATGACTCAATTCTTGAATACTGGAGCCTTGCTGTTTTCAAAGTATTTAATATCAACCTAAATAAGCAGAAAATTGCACACACCCAATATATAATGGTGTGATAAAAAGTTATAATACAGTAAAAGACATTTTGGAGACTTTCTGAATTAATGTCAGAAAGATTTATTTCCACATTTAACAAAACAAGAAAGCCCAGATTCTGAGAGTGTCTACAAGGCACATTAAAGACACATTTATAGAAAAAAATGCGTCATGTGATGGAATGGATTGCAAGGGGAGCTTGCTACCAAATCTTCTGTAAATGAGGCATAGCCCATAGGAAGAATACTGAACATGAGAGTATTAGTAATTGTCAGAAATACCAGTTTTTCATAGAAGCGTATGGTTTCGCCTTTTTTTTTTTTTTTTTTTGAGGTGAGGAGTTGCTAAGCTAAATGGCTCAGTGAGTGTGTGTTTGTGTGTCAGTAGGTATGTTTTGCGCTCATCACCTCACTGTCTTGCATTCTGTGACTGTGACTGACAGGGTGCTGTGTACAACATGTTTCCTTCAGTCCAGTCAGCCTGTTGCTCCATGTGCTGTACCTGTTTCACCCTCCGTGTATTTCTTCTGTGTGTTTATGGCCGTGAATGCATTTGCCAGTGTCGACACACTAATTGTGTCTGTGTGCATATAGACTTTAGTGCACGCATGTGTGTGTACATATTTCCAGCGACTCTTTCTCCAGGAATGCAGCATGGCTCTTCAGAAGGGGATATTAGTGGTGACCGCAAGGCCTCTTTCCCCTCTCCGCTTCCATCTGGTGTCGCATTAAATATTAAACTTTTTAATTTGATTCAATTCCCGACGACAAACACCCTTGATTGGATCCAGATGCCGGCAACCAGTGGGCCCACCCCAGGCCTGTTCTGTGCCTGGGGTTTGGATAGTCTGGAGCTGGAAGTGAGACCCGGATTAAGGCTGGAACTGCGAGTGGAGGGGCGGATGATTCTCCAGTTTGGAGTGAGGGGTGGAAGTGATACTTTGAGTAGGAGAGGAGAAGGAGCTGCCCTTTGGGACTGGGCATGGAAATTGAGCTGGCACATGGGTTAAAACTGGAATTATGACTGAAACTGGGATGTCATCTCCTTTCAAATTAAGAAACCTGTTTGTTGTTGATTGAGTTCAACATGCCTGTTTTCCAAACCTGGGATTAGCCAATGCCCTGGCAGTGTTTGCCTTCGCTATGAAAAGGTGTAAAAGCTTTCTCTTATGTAGTGTTGACTGAACCCTGAATGTGGTGACCTGTAGTCCACCATAGCAATACTCTCGTTGACAGCAGAGGCAAATGAATATAATTGTAGAACTTGTTGCATCTGCACACATTGTTTCTGGGCTTTTTTCTTACAAGTCCTTAAAACAAATGACAAAATACATACTTTGTAATCAACCTCAAAAGCAATACATGATTGCGTTTTGGTCTGATACCATAGTGGTCAGGGTTTCGCTACATTTGTCCACACAATGTTATGGCTAGGGTCCTGATTTCTATGTCAAAGACTGATGTAGAGTTACCTATGCTCCAGATGGACAACTCTAAATCCCTGTGGCTGCTGCAGAGCATGTGAACATACAGTAATCTCTTCTCTCCAGCTTACCTCACAGTCCACAGACAATCGGACTAGGTTAACTGAAAACTCATGAATGTCAATACCAATCAGCAAACAACATTAAAATCACCTCCCTAATATTGTGCCATCAACAAAGCTCTAAACCACAGGGACACAGGACATCTGGGGTCTAGCTCTGGAACGTTGGCAGCAGATCCTTCGAGTGCTGTGGCTTGCTTGGTAGGGCCGCTGTAGATTGGGCTTGTTTTTCCACCACATCCCACAGACGCTTGATAGGATTGAGATCTGGGGAATTTAGAGGTTGTGTCTGCACCAATTAACTCTGTTATGTTCCCCAAACCATTCCTGAAGAGTTTTTGCATTGTGCCAGGGTGTATTACTCTGTAGGAGCCGACAGCTTCGACCACTGTGTTTACTCAGTGTGCCAAACCAACAACAAACAGTAGTAACTGGATGCAACTCCAGTTCTATCAACACGTTGGTCGTAGAACAACCGAGGTTTGGTATGTGAGTTTTAAATTCTGGAAAAAGAACAACAGCCACTCAATGAGGACACTGAGATGACAGAAAGAAAGCACCAATAAGCACTTATCTTAACTATTATCATACCTATTATCCAGTCATACATTTTTTTTTCTCCTCCACTGACCATGAAGGATATTTTGCAGGGCTGGTTCTTGTAGTCTGAACATGTAGAAAGGTCTGGGAATCCGTAAAACTAAAGTTTCTTCATTGTTAAATAGCCTACTATCTGGGTAGGTGGTACAAGTCAGAGCAACATAAACATGAATGCTGGGATGATCAGCGTTATTCACTTCACCTGTGATTGGTTTTAATATTGTGGGTAATTGGTGTAAATGCAGTATATCATCTCTGCAATGGACTGGTAACCTGTACCTACTAAACCAAGCGAAGACAAGCAGGTATAGACACCTGTGAGCATCTGTCAGCATCTGGTCTGAATCACTGAACGGTCAAACACAAATTCAGTTGCCTGTTCAGTATCACAAGGTTTTACTTAGCAAAAATGATTAAAAAAAACCAAACAATGGTGCCAGGACTGCAGGACTGGTATTGGAACCAGAGAGGGATTCATGGGTCATTGGAAAAATTATGCGTAATTAAAATCTAAAATGTGATTTTCTGGACGTCAGTCACACCCTGACTTGACATTTTGGCTCACATGTTGCTATTCTCCCTTTATGCTGTTTCATTCAGATTGATAACTTTTCTGTTTTCTCATTGTGTCATCCCCTTCCTCTCCCCTCTCACGTTGGTATGTTGAAAGAAGCTCAAAGCCAAGTGTAAGCTGAACTCTGGTGAGTGAGGTTTGGATGACAGTCTCTGCACTCCATCTGCTCAGGCCTCCGAGCCGTTCCAGCGCGGGCACTTGTACAACACAAAATAGCCATCAAGGTCACCAGGCTTCACATTTTATTTTGCTTAAAACAACAAGAACTCATTTTTCTTTCAACAAGTATAAGAAAACGGCAAGTGGGGTGAGATAATAGCATATGTTTGCCAGTGGAAGTCAGTTTGCTTGAAAAATGTCCTTGAATGACTGCCATTATCTTGATTCTGGTGGATGTCTTAATCTCTCTTACTTTGACACATTTTGCTTGACAATTTCTGAAATAAGTGAAAGTGCTTTGGAAACATGTGCTATTATCTCATTTCACTGGCAATAACTTGCCTCGTATTCAATCATGAACTTTCTTTAAGATTAAGTGATTTGTTAATACAGATTGTCACACTAAATTACGTATTTAATGGTGTAAGATGTGGAGCATCTGTCCACTCGCCGGAATTTTGCATCTTTTAGAGTTGTCACTGGGACACCCCACTTGTTCTCTTCTCCATGTGTTTCCCCAGTTGTATGAAATTACTGTATCTCTGAATTAGTGTCTCTACTGGAGATAAAAGTGCTTGGAGGGCACTGGAGCCATCCAAAGGAGCTAAAAACTAAATGTGACATTCTTTGCCTGCGTGAGGACCTGACAGCGGGCTTCGGTCCAGGGGTCTGTGTCCTCACCCACCATCCCATCTGCCGCATTGATCCAGATGTCTTGGCAAGGATGAATCATAAGTACTTCAGCTTGTTGCCATTTGATTCTGTGTTTGTGTTTTTCCAGTATTATATCCTTTAACAATTTAGACTGGAAAGAAATACATAGTAAAGGGTAAACTGGGTTCGGCTGGTTCAGGAGATCAGTTTTGAGCTGACATTTTTTATTTACAGTAGAATTCATAACTTTTGCTAATCAACCATACACTAACCCCTTAAACTACCATCGTCCAATTACAATTTATGAACTACAACAATGTGATAAACTTGTCAGACATTTGATTTCTTTGTAGTAACAGCAATACTCATCATAGTTTGGTGGTGGAATGTGAGCCTCAGCTATGAGGAATTTCAAGTATTCCTAGTCTTAGTCCTAGCATTTTCTAAGTGTTAGTCGTGTGTGCTCAAAGTGAGGGCAATATTTCAGGCTGTAGTCAACCAAAGAAGACATCTTGATCAATTGAAATCGTACCCACTCTTCAACCAATTGATTTGCAGTCTACCTGCTAGCCTTATAAGCCTAAAGGAATTCTAATAACATAAACATGAAAAAAACTAGTATTTGCTGTATTAGTATTAGATCATTTTAATGTCATTGTTTTATACTGAAATGATAACACATTGCCAGATTCATGTCAGTTTTGAAAATAAAACTATACCAACTGTTTATCGTATAACAAGAACAATTGAGGAATATAATAAGAAGAAGTTGGACAACAGATATGCCATGCTGACTGTTGTGCTGGGATATTCAGACAACTGTTGCAAAGTTTAGTCTCATCTTTTTGACCATCCATGTTAACAAAACGCAGCCACATCGACAACTTTTTTGACATTGTGTCAATTAGTTTGGGGCAGAATCTGAGTAAACATTCCTTCAGGTTGGGCCAGTTTAAAGTTGTAAAAATTCAGGGGTGTTCACATGCAGTCTGTTCTTACTGTCAAAAGTAATGGATGAATCCTGGAAGGCTACTGAAGGCTACTGAAAATGGCTTAATAAACAAGAATTTGACTGAATGAAATGTCTACCAGTTAACCTGAAGACTACAGTCCCAGTAACATGAGCACTTCTGTCTCGCAATTCAATCTTACCTGAAACAACGTTAGGTTATAAGTGAAAATATGCTCTTAGAAAACATAAATATGCAAAGTAGCTAAATAGGGTTACAGCAGAGGGAAATATGTTTGAGTCTGATCTTACATTTTCCTACAATATGTATCCTTCATTAGCTCTACATTGTAATCCAAACACAATTAGATTTTTTTTTAGCTGTCTTCCTCATTAATCGTTACCTAGTGAGGATACTAGAATACTGCCAGGGACATGCAGCTTTAGTATGAGTTCATTTGGAATAATATAATGTTTGTAGTCATCAATTGCTTAGTTCTGCTCCATTTTCCAGGATGTACATTTAAAAAAGACCAAAACTTATTGAAAACTTCAGCTGGAGACTCAACCAGCTGTTGGACCTAATCTCAGCCTGTGTAGTGTCACTTCAGCCAGTTGCTGTTACTGATGGGAAATGTGAGTCTCCGTTTTGTCTAAAATCAAGAACCCAGTGTTTAGAAAATTCTGAAGAATTCACAATGCAAATGTTCCTCTATTAACAGTATAAACTGCATTCATACAGTGAAGGAACAGAAACCAGACATTTGTAAGTGGGCCTTGGTCGGTCATTTGTTGTACCTGTCCAGTGTGGCTGGTCAGTTGTCTTGTTCCTGGGTTTATCTCTAAGCATCAAAATGTGAGGCTCAGATTAATGAATGACAAACAAACATTTGGGGAGAACTGAACTGAAAATGTGTGTATGGATTCATTAAGAGCAAAAATGACAAAAGAGGAGAAGCGATGGGGGAAGCAGATAAAATGAATGAGCGAGAGTAGGAGTAATTACTGGTATTAATATTTTAACATTATTCAGTGCTTCCTCTCTCACTGGTTCATAGTGATGTCCCCCTTTGACCAGATTTGGCCTCTTTCAGGCCTCAGTAATCAGAGAGAAATGGGGTGTGAGACAGTTTTTTCTGCCAGTATCTCAATTTAGCCTCTCTTGGAATGTTATGTAACACAATCTAACATTATCTTCCACTTTACACTTTCCAATGTGCACCTTTTCACAGTCCTGCAGCAAAGCAATGCAAAACATTTACAGTTAAATCTAAAACATCAAATGTGTCTTATAGACCAAATCCTTTGTCATGGATTTTCGGATACATTGCTCTTTCACAACTCCTGTAGTCAGTTCTTTTCTAAATATACAGCTGAACAGATTAGTATATTCTTACATCATATTCTGCTGTATCTCAACTGATCCGACTATTTCTTGCAACTCCTGGCAGCTTTTTCCTAACATGCTTTTGCTAACATGGCAACTTTTTCCCAACACGTGGACCGTTAGCCAAGGTGCCGCATGGGGTAAAAAATGACCCTTTCAGATTTGATGAGATTAGATTAGATGAAACTTTAATGATCTCCTTTGAGAAATGTGGTTATTGCAGCAGCAAGAAGTAATCGGATACATCAAAGAAAAATAGGATATAAATACGAATGGGGTAAATGGAGGTTATATAAACACGCACAACCGACAATAATTTACAATGACTGCATCTGTGCAATTTAATTTACGGCAAATGTTCAACACCAAATGTGTAGTATTGAATTATGGGCCATATGTGCTTTGTGCATGTTACCAAGTGTCACATTTCTCTCCATGGAAAGGAAAGTATACACAGTACTGTATGTATTTCTGCATTCTCTTCTGTAGCTAATAAACGACAGTGAAAATATGCTACTTAGTGTGTTTGTATGAACCCTGCACTGCTGTGTTATGTGTGTGTGTGGTTGGCATTGCTGATAAACAGGCAGTGGGTTGGGAGGTGGAAGGAGTCCACCGCCTCAGATTATTGACACAATCCTGGCACAACGCAGCATCAGGCGCTCCAAGAAATCTGGCTGGCGGGGCTGAGCACTGCAATCTGATCCCCTCCATCCAACATACAGACACAGGCTGCAAGGGACACAGCTCTATCTGCTCTTATACCTCTCCTGCCTTTTTCTTCCCTCCATGTAAGAATCAGCTTTAGGGGATTCTTTTTTTCTTAGTTCAATTTGCCTTCCCGTCTGTGTGTTTGTCTCTTACTGTTTGGCTCTCTCATCCTGCCTCTGTCTCAGGGCTGCATGTTAAGAGATGATAAGGCCACATACAGGCCTTAAGGTCCGAGGCTTGATGTTTGGACTGCAGTCTCAGCATGTTGTTTAATGAGTTGTTTGTGTGTCTGTATCTTTGTGTCTTTGAGCGCTGAAGTCGATATGGCCTCCACCGTTGGATGAACATGAGAACAGTTTACTCATCCCAAGTTCCTTTCACTCTTGGCTCACGTTTACTTTGTTGAGCGTGTTGCTCTCAGATGGAAGTCCATTCCTTTCAGATGACAGATCGATTGTGCCGCAGATGCATTGCATTCATGCGTTGAGTTTATTCTGCTATTGATTGTGTTTCCGTAAACGAAAATGAAAGTTTTACCTCCTCTGTGATGTTGTCATCATGAAACATTTCATCAACGTGTCAAAGGTGCCCCAAATATTCATGTTAAATCAGCACAATCAGTAACCAAAACTGATTAGTGTTATAAAGAAGGGTGGACACAGTTGTCTGCAGAGTCAGTGTTTTGCACTGTGTTGGTCTTCAGTAAAAACGCATGAGAATTTAATAATGATTAGTTTAGGAAACCATTTAGGAAAACAACAGGACTCACTACGATATTCAAACAGTCATATGATCTAAAGTGCAGCTTCTTTTTGACCAAATTGCATTCCAAAACTAGCACTTATCTCAAGAAAATAATCAACTCCTGCTAACTTTGACGATCCTCTGATTTCACCTGCACCACCATGAGGTTAACCTTTAAATATGGCTTGTGTCCTTTCTGTGTAAAATATCATTGAATGCCAAGATAATTTTGATGATGCTGTTCTGAGTCCTGACGGACTTGACATTGACATTGTGTACATGCAGTCTGATCTTACATGTTTACTAAATTACATATCCTTATCTAGCTCTACACTTTAATCCAAAACAACTGCTGTTTTTTTTAGGTGTTTTTTAGAGTTCTTTTACATTGATTATTAACTAGTGAGGACACTGGAATACTGCCAGGGTCATGCAGCTTTAGCATTAGTTCATTTGGAGTGGTGTAATGTTTGTAGTTATCAATTGCTCAGTTTCACTCCATTTTACAGGATTTACATTTAAAAAAGACCGAAACTTATTGAAAACTTCAGCTGGAGATACAACCAGCTCCTGGACCTAACCTCAGCTGATTGCTGTTACGGATGGGAAATGTGTATCTCCGTTTCATCTAAAATTAAAAACATATATATAAATACAGTTTTATGCAAAACTGCTGCTTACTTTTGGCCAAGTTGCATTCCAAACCTCGCACTTATCTAGACAAAACAATCAACTCCTGCCTACTTTGATGATCCTCTGGTTTCCTCATGTACCACCATGTGGTAAACATTTACATATGATTTGTATCATTTCTGCGTAAAATATAATTAATTGCCACAATCATTGTGATGATGCTGTTCCGATGATGACGGACTTGATGTTTGGTAGATGCAAGAGTCCCTGTTTGTGTCAGGCCAGCTGCAGCTGGGCCCAGTTAGTGCCCCTCCCCTCTCTCTCTCGCCACCCTTCTTCCTTTTCTAGGTTGGTCCTGCAGGCAACAGCGGCAACAGGTGTTCCTCATCCACAATCATCATCAGCTGGTGCAGGAGCAGCTGGGAGCGACCAATCAGATCCTCCTCCTCTACAATATAAGCAGACGCTACCCACCTCTCAGTGCCGGATAGTAACACTGCCTTTCCTGGTCCAGCTGCTCCTCCTTGCGTTGTTTCAAGAACCGCCACCACCTTACCTTTCTGTCCATGGTCAAGTCGAGGATCACCCATCCATGCAGATCCAGTCCCCTGGCGTCAGTTCTACTCACCTGTTGTCGCCTCTCACCACCTGCCACCTGGACCCCAAGTCAGCTGCAACATGCACCACCATTCTCCCTAGAACCCAGTCCGAGCATCATAGTTCGTGCTTTTCTTGGTAACCGAGAAATCTGATTTATTGCATAAGCTAAAGTAAAGTGAATTATTATCTTTAGAACCTTCGATGACTCTCATTTTAGAGTGAGCTTTTCTTCTCGAGTATTTTTGATTCTGTCACAGTAACAGTTGTACTTTTGCATCCTCAAGTTAGCTTCACCTTAGGTTTAATAGCTTTGTGTTTCTAAGACTTTCTTGCCTGGAAAATACCCATCGTGAGTTTGTGATTTTGTGTTTTGAAATTTAGTCTTCCTAACCTCCAGTTGTCTCTGTTCCTATTTTAGTAGTGCGGCCAAGTTCTGTTCTTACGTATCTCCTGTTGTAGTTCCCTATCTGGGATTTGTAGTCTAAGTTCTGTTTGGAAAATAAACCTCACTCGCATTTAAACCCCGTCTGTTCATTCCCTGCGCCTGAGCTCCCGAGAACTCGTAACAGTTTGGTTACAATTTTGCTGTGCCCTGGGGTTTCACTTGATTTCTTGTCGTAATTTCTATCTTTCTATCACTCCTTCATCCTTGTTGTTATTTTTCTGTGTAAATTTATGCATTTGTGTGTATTTTGTATTGTTGCGTTAGCATTTAAAGTATTATGTGTGTACTCAAATAAAATCTAAAGACAATAAATTCTCAGATAGATGGCTAAATTTAAATTTAACTAATACTCTCCAGGTTTTCCTTCAAACTTTCTATATCAGCATTTCATTGTGATATTCATTTCATCTTCTTCCTACATGACCAGAAAAAAGTGCAGAACCTATGACATTCCCATTAGCTGAAATGGGAAGTATCTCACCTGCAAAACATCAGCATATTCTCAGTATCAGCATTTTTTCTGAAAGCAGCATGGCTGCAGTCTTTCTTCCCACAAGAACATATGATCTCAGTTATATAATTTCATTTCAGGTAATTTGCCTTGTTATGAAAGCTATTGTTTCCTTAAGAAGATATAAAACTTATTATGTGTATCCTGGTGGTTGCTGCTTGCTTATTCAATGTAATATCCATCCAGCCTCCCACTGTTTCTCAAATTATTTAATGGCGCGTTACAGCCAGGACTGTTGAAATTGATAAACTCAAATCCAGTCAGCATGCCTGATAGTTATCAATCCCTGCTGCCCATGGACAAATTCTGCAGGTGATTCTTTGTTAAAGGTCAGAAACGTAATAATTGGAAATTTGCATGTTCCATTAAAACATTTTATTGCCTGTAATTTACCATTACTTGTAAATTCCAACAGTTAAAAAGGCAGTAAATTGTGTTTTCTATGCATGATTGCCATTTAAGATTGTTGCAGAACCACATACGTTTTGGAAATTTGCAATGAAGTTGGACTTTTTAAAAAATCCACATTCCTCTCTTAACCACTCCTGCTACCATGGATTCACGTGCAGCTGCTTCATTCTTTGTGGATATATTGAGATACTGCGTTTGAAGTGATAGATTATTTTAATTCCGTCAATGATTCAGTTCTTGCTTACACCCTTTTTCACACCTTTAAACACGTGAAAACATTTACAGTACCAATAAGCAGCTCCAGTGGTAGCTGTTAGCTGGCAGCACACCTCTGCTTCACTTTTCAGATTTTCTCAGATCAGGTTTAACCATCTGTTTGATTCAAAGTCTGAGCATCCAGCCTGTAGTCCACTGCTAATAAACGTTTTAAAGAAACCATTAAAAAGGGCTGTTTTGTCATAAGAGACATCAGTCTGAGCCATCAACTATTTTCTGTTTCTGCATATAGCATATAAGCTATGTTATAGTATAGGGCCTGAGTAAGGGTTAAGAACATAAGCACTGCCATGTGTTTTGCTAGGCAGAGTGGGTCTGTTTTGCCAGGCCAATCATCTACTGTTGGCTGTTTAAACTATGGAACTGGGACTTTCTTCTGCCAGCCTCTGCTGCCAGTGGACCAGTGGACTTGGCTAAGTGCGACTCTCTCCCTCCATGGCACTTAGTGCAGAGCTATTCAGCCAATAGACTGTGATCTTTTGCAGAAATGGGCTGGAAACAGGACTGCTGAGGGCTGCAGGCCGGGTTATAATCTTCAGCAGTATGCCCAATACTCTTGGCTTAGGCTGAGCCGCTCTCAAATACCCTCTAATTCTTCTAATGCAAGGCCTTGGCTCGGTGATCTGCACAGACAAACTTTCTGCCAGTTTGTTACTTTTTTTTATTGTCATTAGTAAGTTTTTATTTATTCTTTATCAACGGCACTAAAGCAATTGTGATCCAAGTAAGCGACTGTATGTTGCGATTCATGGAAACGCATGTGATGTATGTATACCTCAGTCAGGAGTTTCTCTTTCATGAGTCTTGGCGTGAGTCAAAAACACACAAGCGAGGCCCTAACGCTGCCATGGCTAGGGGATCCATTCCCACGGGTACGATCTTTGCTTAAAACATACACACTCCAAGTGTTGTAAGGCACTTTAGGAAAGAGTCCATCGAATGATGTGTTATACCACATTAGAAGTCCAAAAGGATTAACAGTTCAATGTGTATTTAACTGGAATGTGTTGTATATCCAGAACCAATCCTTTGAAATAATATTGAGCAGTCCAACAGGACTGTTTGAGAGTCATTGAACAAGGTATAAACTTGAGTTTTTTTTTTCCCAGGAAGTGTCACCATACATAGCAGCTTTCTCAAACATGTATGTTAGGAACCTACATCCTTAATCATGGGGCAGCTGACTGGACACAGCAAAGGTATCACATAACATAACCATCGGCAGGACATGAAATCAAAACAACTGCAAATGCAACATTTACAATATGACAACATAATTTTGATTGTGCGTGTGTGCTAGCTGAAAACAAATCAAACAGTTGTTCGATTTTTGACAGTAATCACGGCGGACAACAAAGAGAGGAAACAAAGTGTTTTTTCGAGCATACTAGGAAGTGGTGTGGTTTTGGAGCAGCAGCTTACTGGCTCCTTGTTTCCTGGTTTACAGTAGAATCTAAGTGTATAATGAGAGCCCTGTAAACCTTTGGTTCTGTGGTCAGAGAAAGCTGCATTGCAGTTAACATAATTAGGACCAATACCACTGTACTACCACATGTAGGGGTTTTTCACACCGCTGGACCAAGCTGAGGCAACCTCTGCTGAGAGTAGTTAACTCAAGGAACAAGGTCAAGTTTAAGAACTCAGAATCTGATTTAAATCTCCTTAAATGCATCAATGCTGTCTTCAAAGAGATACATTTGAGATATGTATAAAAACAAAAAAGATTTTACCTATAGTCTGTTCATGTCTGTGTGTCAAAAATCTCATGAGTGTTGCAATTTTTCTGTGGCCATTATGCTTAATGTCATTTCACAATGTATTCTGATTAGTTGGTATGTAGATGTGGGTTACAGCAGGAGGCACATTGACAAAAAAATTGGACGAGACTTTTTACAATGTCATAATTGTTCAACAGGTTACCGTGATTGGCCAAACTCCCAATCAGCTGTTGATGAGTATGCCATTTATGATTGGCAATTTCCATTTTTCGACCAAAGTTTTTTCCATGTTTCTTTCAGGATTGTCAAAATTAGTGCCAAGTGGCACTAAATAGCACAATGTGAGGAGCATTTGTTCACAAACACACAAGAGCATACAAATTAAATATTCAATGCTTGCTGTTGTACAGATTTCATGGTAGAGGCTTAGTGCTCTCAGGGAGAAAGCTGGTGAACTCATGGACTGTACATTAAAGATGGATGTAACCATTAATTTGTCCATTCTGAATTGTCAGCTTGGAATTTGTCCATTGCCATCTTTCACTTGTAATTCGAGACAATGGGTGAATCTGACTGAGAACTTCAGAACCCTATGCACACAATCTGGTCGTGACTTGTCAATCAAAAGGCAGCCAAAACCTACAGCGTCATTGTGGACAATACTCGACAAGGGACTATAATTTACTAAACACCATGATGTATTGGAGTTTTCAAACTAGCGCTTTACATCATAAATTCATTAGGATGATATTTACTGAGGTAATAGATCAAGTAAAAAGTCAGATCAATGACTTCTATTATAATCAGACTTCTTTTTGCAACCAGCAGAGTTGTCCCTTGATGAAGGAAAGAATGTGTTGGCCCCTTTTTTATCCCCCACCGGCCGTAGGCACGGAGGGGGATATTGGCGTGGGCACGTCCGTCCGTATGTCCGTCCGTACGTACGTACGTCCACATTTCGTTTCCGGAGCATATCTCAGAAACTACTTGAGGGATTTCATTCATATTGCACCCAGGCCATCTCTATAGTATAGATGTGCCTTTTGGGGTGCATGACCTTGACCTGATTTTCAAGGTCATAGTGAGGCACTTCAAATATTTTTTGGTTTCCGGATCATATCTGAGAAGAGCCCGATCTCACGAGGATTCGTGAAACTGTCACGTAAGTTTTAGTTTCGGTTTCGTGCGCACCAACACGATTTCGTCATGTTTTCCGTGCCGCTCACCACGAAATGCGCACCAATGTATTTTAAACGGCGGACTTTTCGTGCCACTCAGAACGTATTTCAAAAGAATGTGTATATTATATTTTTAATGTAAAACCGTGGCGAATCCAACGCTATATTTTGCATGACATCGTTCCTAAATATAACCCTAACCATAACCATAACCATAACCATAACCTAACCATAAGCTGGTGGTACACTTACCAATTTGCATAGGAATTTCAAGAATGTCCGGCGGCCGGCGGCCGCAAACGCGATCACACAAGCAGTATACGTCGATGGACAGCTTAGATCGTCATGAATCCGCCGGTATAAACCACTTTCAGATGTGATTACCACAGCGAAAAACATTTCGTGGTGAGCGGCACGAAAAACATGACGAAATCGTGTTGGTGCGCACGAAACCGAAACTAAAACTTACGTGACAGTTTCACGAATCCCCGTGAGACCGGGTTGCTGAGAAACCAGTTGAAGGTTTTCCTTCATATTGCGCACACTTAGCCTGTTGGTAATGTAGATGTGCTTTTTCGGGTGCATGACCTTGACCTTATTTTCAAGCTCATTGTGAGGCACTTCAAATATTTTTTGATTCTGTTTCTGGAGCATATGTCAGAAACTACCTGAAGGATTTCATGCATATTGCACCAACGCCACCTGTGCATAATGTAGATCTGCCTTTTTGGGTGTATGACCTTGACCTGATTGTTTTTATTGTAGTGAAGATGTATCATTTTGTAGGTGTATCATCCAGTATATATTATTATTTCTTGCACTTAGAGGCACTATATATATGTTTTAAGTGGAGCGTGTTTATTCAAACTTGGAGGCTACCTCCATCTTTTTTACATCTATGGGTAAGCTACTGTAGCTGGCAAGCTAATGATGAGCATCCAAAATTACTTTACTTAGTAGCCAGACTAAATCTTCTGGGTGTCTTTGATATTTCTCTGTACCAGGTCATTCACTTCCCTCCTATGTACGCTATGTACTATTTTTACACCTACCTGGTTTCCACCTTGCTAGCAAATTAGCCATTACCTTGCCAACTAGAGTAGTACATCAACTAGTCATGTGAGTTGTGGTGCCTTCAAATGGGGTCGTATTTACAGTGTTCATGTAAAGACTTCTCATATCCTCTTAAGTTAGTCATGCCCTCGTGGAAATTTTCTAGAATCACAAGTCATAAACTATTTGCTGATGTTTTCAGAGACGGTGAAGGCCATTAAAGTTCATTTTTCGGTGTATAGCTAGCAATGAAATTTTAGTTGTAATGAGTTATTTTTTCATTGATTTTGTTTGTATTAATAATGACTGCATTCCGATTAGGGGAGGTTCTGCTTTTGTGCATGTTAGTTCCCCTTCTTCGCTCACTGGGACACTTAACGGAGCTGAGCCATCATTAATTTCACTTGTGCTTTTCCTACTGCGACAAGTCAAAATGTCTGCCGTGTAACAAAGGCACACTGGAGTTCCCAAGCACTGCTGATAATTTGATAACCTGCCTTATCCAGAGCCAAAGGAACTGATTGTGTATTTAAGCACAGATTGGCTCACATAATTTAGTTTACGAAGAAAGGGGCACACAGGGAAAATTGTATTTTGAGGGGGAAGTTGCAGGCCAAAGCTAGATTACAGGCCTTTAATTGTAAAGGTGGTGACAAGCTCTTGGTCCTGCAGAGGTAACAAGATGGCTAGTTTAGGAAAAACATCTGACAAGATTAGATAGGTCGAGCCAACTGACTGTTAAATGATAGCAGAAGAAGTCTCATGATGGAATGATGTCAAAGGAGTGTTTCTGTGTTTGTATGTGGCAATATGAACATAGATTACAAATGCTGTATATGCTGGCCTATGTGTGTTGATTTGAGTTTTTCCTAGCAGCTACTGTACAGGCCACAAATACAGTAGCCCTTAATAAGATAAGTGACTGATCAAGCCTGTTAACTACGACAGTGACTGATAAACCCCAAAACATTCCCTTTCTTATTGTCTCTCCCACACACACACACACACACACACACACACGCACACGCACACGCACACGCACACGCACACACACACATACACATTTTCAGTTTTCTTGTCTTTCTCTGGCTGACTGCTGGATCACCAGGGGTTCCGTTTTACTAGGAATGTTATCAGACTTGCATGGCAGCAGATGGCCTGTGTAACTCTGCTTCCCTGCTGGGACAAACAAAAATGAAGATTTTTCGAGGGAGTCAGATCCAAACATGCGGTGTGTTGCAACTCCAGTTAGAGTTTCTTTCTAGTTTGTTGTGATGAGGGCTTGGCTTGTATGCGGATGGTGCTGGAGGTGCTGATGTTGACCTCCACACTCACACACATTCATATACATGAATGTTCTTCCTCTCCTGGGGCTGCTGGAGGTTTGGCTCTGCACAGGAGATGGTGGTTGTGGTCTCTCCCCAGACACTGCTGGGGGTGGAGGAGACGCCTGGCTGCTAAACCACTAACTATTAGGCAAAAAAATGCACAATTTGTCCAGCTGGACTGTATGTCTTTGTGGGCATGTACTGTACATTCACTACTTTATTTGGGTATATGATCTCTTTTTAAAAAAAATATTATTATTGTGCTAAGCATTCCATCTTTAACCAAGAAATGTCAAACAAGCTACATTATAACTGCAACAAACTGAAACAAATGAAACCCAGGTCAAACGTGCTCTGACTCATTTCAGTAGAATTCCTTCTAAGACCTTTTTTAAAGATACTATTATTCATGAGACAACACTTAAGTATCTAATTACAAGTTGGGGTTTTTCTCGCAAAAGAAAGAGCCTTTCGAGGTGGCATTTTGAGTGATGGCAATGACAGAAATCTATGCATTTTCCTGGCTTTCCTGACCATTTCATATACAAAAAGAGAGCCATTTATGTGTAATTGAAACCTAAATTAACAAAGTTTTTTTTTTCTGTCATCCTGTTGCTTGTGGTTTTTCTTTGAGGTTGGCTAAACTATATCCAGGTGTGCCTAATACCTCTTTGAGGACTGCCAAAAATTCATGTGTGCAGGAAAACCCCTGTTTATTAGTTTTACTATCAAAAATCAAGCTAATAGTTTATAACTTTTTTGATGAGTGACACAGTGCCGCTATCATACAGTGACACAGAAATCTTTAACAAATTCACTGATCCAGATTATAAGCCGCATCACAATCAAAATCTAATCGCTTAGTCCTTATGTCATTTCTAATCTTCCCTGACAATTTCATCAAAATCCCTTAATCCATTTTTGAGTAATGCTGCGTACCGGCTGTTACGATTTGGAGGTCAAGCGCAGGAAATGATCAGACAGGCAAATGCAGTTTAAAGGGATTTATTTTAAGGAAATGGTAACAGAACAACAAATCTAAGCCGGAAAACTACAATCGGAACTTCTCCAAGTAAACACTGAACTAAGATTAGACTACAACTAGTGGCTAGGAAGAATAACTACAAAAACTCAAAGGCAGACTCAGGGTAGGTAAACCCAGGCAAGAAAGACTAGAATATACTAAGTGACCCAAGATACTAGATAACAAGGCTCAAAACTAAAGACGAAGCTAAATTATGAGCTCGATAACTACAAACACTAGACTGTAACTCCTAACTATAAACACTAAGCTCAGAAGCAATAATTCAAACCACTCTAGTGACTCTAATAATTAACTAAGTTGTGCTACTTAAATGACTCTGGTAATCTGATGCTCGGACTGAGCTCAGAGCTGGGAACCACTGTGTGCATGCGGTCCTGGACGTGTTGCCGCAGCAAGCTGGTATGGAGGGATGCCAGATGGTAGAGATGGCACAGGTGAGTGAACCCCAGGTGTAGGACGAAACCATGAGTTGGAGACGAGGGAGAACCCAGGTGGAACCAAGCGGGAGCAGGTGGATCCGGAACTAGGACGAAGGAAGATAACCAGAGTTACTAAAGGCACAGAGAATCAGAACACACTGGCTGGAGAAACACAAGTGGACAGTTACTGGCTTTGTCACGATCCGGCACTGAGAGGTGAGTGGTGTCTGGTTATATTGCGGAGTGTGTGAGGCTTGAATGGCTGCACTCCACCTGCTCTTGCACCAGCTGATGATGACGATAATGATGAACACCTGCTGCTGCGAATACTAAATAGACAAACCTAAAAGGGGAAAAAGGGGAGGAGAGAGAGAGAGAGGGCACTATCTAGGCCTGGCAGCTGCCAGCCTGACACAGACAAACCAACACCAATCGTGACATAACTCCCTCATATTCCTTGTTCCTTGTGATAACTTAATTTAAGAGTAGACAATCTTTAACTTCTCCCAACCATCAGTGGGACACAAACAGAGCCTTAAGCAGTGTGATCGGATGGTCTTAATCCAAATGCATGTTGGGAGTTGTAGAGTTGTAGGGGCAGCGTGTGGTTCTGTTCTGATCCAGTACAGTTTTTGCTGAATGAAGTGAATAGCTCCTTACAGCCTGCTAACTGTCCATTCTGCTGGGGAAAAAAAGTCTGGTGTTGGTACACAGCCCTGGCTCTGTAAATGGGAAACAGACAAAGTGGTTTGGATCGATCCACAAAAAATTGTTCCAGGACAGGGGGGAAAGGGACAGAGGGAGGAATTAGGGGAAAGGGGATGGTGAATCTGGCAAATGCTATCTAAATATCCCAACTAATTAAATATCAACAATTGTCCTCTAGAATTGCAGACTCCACCTTTAATTGTACAGAAGCCTCAAAACAAATCTGGCCTGATATCACTGATGCAGTATAAAATGAACTATAGGCATCCATACATTCTGCACATTTTGTTGCCATGGTATCATTTTAACAAATCAGCCCACCCATTGCACACATCCCCAGTACAGCACTGTCATAAGAAATACCCCACAGATCAGCTCCAAACACAGTAAACAACTGAGACCAGCATGACAAGAGTGCTGACAGGTATTATTAAAATGCCTTCATCTTTATTTCATTAGAAATTTTCAAAGATTAATCATGCAAGTGGAAATGTGAGCTGTGTGTTAAGACGTTTATTTATATCTATAACCTGAAATAACGAGGAGAAAGCATTTTGTTGATCACTAATGTAAGCACCTGGAGCAAGAAATTCCATCTTAAATCACCAAACAGAGCGAGAATGTAGGTCCGCTAATCCGACATCATTTTCCTAAGCTGCGTTTTCACAACCTTGCCTCTGAGAAATGTTTTCCCCTTTGACATGCTGTGTGGTTTCTTCTGATCACTGCTTTCAAATCTCCCTGTATTTTCATATTTTTTTTAGTAGTTTTATTATTTAGTCTTTTTTTTTTGAGGCACTATTCAAATCTGGTTTTTATTACCAACCATCATGTCTTTGTGATGACTTTATTACATCCAGCTGATCCCCAGCAGAACCATTGTACAGTAAATAGACACTGAACTAAACTCGTGGTCTGACCCCATTTTACCTCATGTTGTTTGTTCTCCTTGGTTGCCCTAAAAGGCTGTGGGGTTGAAAAACCTCGCTGGGGTTTCCTGAGATCAACCAACCCCCTTTCTATTCCATGAGCAGCTGGTTTGCTTTGTTTGAAAAGCATCTGGTGGATATTTTCAGATGATTTATCAGAATAATGATAATAATTTCCAGTATTGGAACATAAAGTAAATAAGTGGTAGCGCTTTGTAGCTTTGCATTTTACACTGATACAAAAGTAATACCCCAATTAATAATATAGTTTGAGTGAAATGAAATTCAGTTTTGGACTGAGCTCATGATTTCGATAAAATTTAATATTTTTACCTTTTAAGCATTGAAATATTTATTTTTCAATAACAATATTTGGTAAGTGTACAACCATTAGGACTGTACCATATGTAACTTCAGCATTGAAGTTACAATGTGCACAATCCTCACATCTTAGAAAGTTTAGTGCTAAGTGAAGCAACTGACCTCAAATGCGTCGTGCTACAACTTCTTTGCTGTTCGACACAAAAAGAAAACTGTCATTGTTCTCATTTTGCATGACTAATTTGCAAGAGAAATCTGTCTGATATAATTTACCCTGATTTAAGGGTACACTTATTTAAAAGACAGTTTATGCATCATGCAGGCTCCATATAAGCACATCAAAATGAGCAAAGAACAAGAGCGAAACACTGAAAGGGAAGATTTGATTGCAAAACAATAAACACAGCATCAATTGGAAATATTCTTGCAGCAGAAAAGATCCTAATGATCAAAAACAAGTATTTTAAATAGTCAAAGTAATTGTTTGTTGAGTGCAAAACCAGATCTGAATTCCATCAAAGCCAAAAAAGTGAATCTGGATCCCTATGGCAGTGTTACACCATATGAGAAAGGCTCTAAACAGCAGGAAGGAATCAGTGATGTGATAACTTTTCACCTCATGAAAGATATGGTACCAATTAACACTGTTACCAAACAGGATTTTGAAAACATGGATCCGCTGGCTTGACAAGCGGAATGCAACCATCCCAGAGTGGTATTAAAGGTTTAAACAGAGCAGTCACAAGTGTAATTTTAGGCAGGTACAACTGACTTGTGGTCCAGATGGAGCCCAGTTACACCAGTTTTATTAATGAGAGTTTCCAACCGAAAAAGCCACTGTTTGCATTTTTCCTAGCTGATTATACAAGTGAGAATGGCTGTGAGAAAAGCAGCTTGGGGCCTTGATGAGAGATATCAAGTCTGTATAACAACACACAATGCGGCAAACATGATGAAGTGAACCAGGCTGCAGTGCTTTGGTCACAGTTTGCAATAAATATCACAGACAAACAACAAAACATTGCAATGTTGGTTATTTCCGGTATTGTGCAGGCTTAACTACCACAGCAGCAGGTAAGTGATAGATGCCAACAGTTCCCTAAAGGGTTGAGCAGTACCAAATATGTCTACTACATCATTTTCAACTATGCTGTATGGCTGCTATTGCTGCTTTTGCTTCAGTTTAAGGAAAACTACGAGCAAATTGGGTTCTATCTCTCATCACAGCTTCTGCTTCAGTCTTGACAGCTCTGTTGTGTCATTCTAAATCCATCTACCACATGTCCTTGGACATTTCTTTCCTTCCTGTCCAGTCACCTACCACTTCCACCTGGCCCTGATCTCCAGTCATCCTTGCCCACTCAAACACCTCTTCCTAGTTTTTTCATTTCCCAGTCTTTATTCTCACCAATCAGTTTCACCTCCTTCATGCAGTGATGCATACAGTGGTCAGACTGGGGGCTCCTGACTTGTGCTGTTCCTAGAGCACCTCCTCTTTTTGCATTCTGCATGTGAGATGGAAATAAAATAACGTGGGTTCAGCACATTGATTAAAGATCCGTAGGTGTAAAGCAGGAAGCCTTCCACAATAAGGATGTGAGTCTCCTCCTCCTCCTTGTGGTCAGACTTCGGGACAATCTCTGTGTCCAGGGTGTTATTAACGCCATGAGACTTCTCAGACTTCACCGGGTTCTCCAGCCACATATAGATTGTACTCATCATGGCGTCCATGTCCAGAGCAGTAATGACACCGTGCTGCTTAAAGCCATCTTCACCAACTTCAATCTGATCTTGGGGCTTTAAGAGGTCATCCTGAAAGACCACACAGCAGTTGGTCAGGTTCTTGATCAGTCATTTGGCGAGGGTGGTTTTCCCTCCATTGCTTGCACTGTCAATGCCAATGATGTACTTCATGTTCACACATTGGTAAAAGCCTGCCAAAGGTCAAAATGTCAATAAAACAGGGTCGAGAATGATTAGTTGTGGAAGAAACCTGAAAAAGAGAAGGCTGCAGCAGGAAACGTCCACGTGAATCCTCCATGGTACTTGAGTTTAGTGAATAAGGTAAGAGTAGAAGAGGGGCTATCACTCAGACGTGGTTCTTCCACCAAGACAGGACCTTTATGTATGTCTCGATTCTCAGTCATCCAGATCATGGTAATTGTAGGAGCTTCAGTAGAAATCAACTGGACCTCTCTTGTAGGTCCTTCAACAACTAGTTGCTTTGCACTAAACAATAAATAGATACAATGTAGTGGTGCTTTTAGTGGCTACAGAGCCAGGTATTGCACTTAAGGGTTGGTGGAGACCAAATACAGATCAGAAATAGCACTGACTTGCTGACAGGTTCACCATGTCACCCCAAAAGGTGTCAATATGTTGCAGTGTCAATAACTTGTCCCCCCTGCATGTGTAAGACTCGTTCCAAATTTCTTTTTGTGTGTGTTTGCATCACACTAATCAGCCTGCTTACCTAATGTGAAAGGATTATTACAAAATAAAAGAAAACACATGGAAGCTGGTAAGATGGTGTTACTTAACCAACAGTCTGGCATTATCAGCATAAAACTGTGTTGAAAATCAATCTTTTTTATTGCAGTCGACCAATCTTCTCACTGTTTACATTTGTGTTTAGGCCTCACTTTTCATAAAATGTGCTAAGCTCATAACAGTGCAGCGGAACAGACACTCTCTCTTCAGAATAATGAGAACCAGAAGCTAGTTCTGTGAAGAAACCTTTCCACTGTACACCACATCGCACTGCTGTTTTGAGATGTGACCTACGCCATCGACACTCACCAGTAACAACATTTACCAATGACTCATGGGTTCCTATTGTATTTCTTGAGTCATACAGTGAATCTCACGTTTCTCTCGCATTTGGCGGCGTATGTTCGAGCATTGCATCTTTAACAAACGCTCAAATCTTAATGTCTCATGTCAAATTTTGGGAACAAGCTGCAAGTTGCACACCGAAGTTCACAAAGGCCAAAAAAGATGGGCGCCATTTTAATTCTGTCCGAGACTTTTAAGGGATGATGTTGTTCACTAGACTGTACAGTTTTGTTCGACAATATATGCACAAATTAACTGCATGTAAAAAAGAACTCTCTCCACTCTCGTACAAGCTGAACTTACACACCAACTGCCACTGTAAGGCCTTGTGTGATTCTAGCAGTGCCTGTACAGTACAGCGTCTATATTCTGATAAAGATCTCAGCACCATTCCAGTCTGGGGTTACTGCTTCTTACAGGACAGCTTATAGAGATTTCATTCTTGGATTCTGCTTCCTAACTCTGACATTTACAGACATGAGGTTTTGGATCATCCACACTCACACAGGGGCATGGAAACATAACCCCCGTTGTCCAACTCCTCCACCAGCCTCCCTCTATCCTCCCTCTCCCAGCTATTATAACCAGACCCAGCTCCTATAAAGCTCCCTGGCTGGGCTGGGTTGCTGGCAGACAGCTTGTCTATCTGCTCAGCTCCTCTCTGCTCCGCTTAATCTGGTCTCAGTGCTGCTTCTAGAGGGAAATCTGGGCCCACAGTGACCCACATCAGCTCCTCCTGAGATTGTTTTAGGGATGCTACGATACGATGAAACAAAATGCATGATTTGGTTTCTTCAGTTTCTTCTCCTGTGAGCCAAACTTTTAGTGTCAAACGTTTATTTATGTCACCATACTTTCACTCAGAGAAAAGTGGCCTTTTGGGGCCACTTTTGGGGTTGGGAGAAAACATTTGCCTGCTTTGCCAGCCCTTAAAAAAGTACTGTATATGAACACGTCAGTAAATAAAATAGTGACGTTTATTTCCATTAGGTACTAAGCAAAGTTGTTCTCCACTTTCTTGATTACACAATATCCCACTCTCATGATTCTAATATTGCCAGATCCCATGTAATTTTTGCTACACAATTCTGAAAATATATTTCTATGGCCAGCAATTTATGGTGAAATGCAAGTAAAACAGAATAATCTCAAAATAAAATACAACTTTTCCACTCAAAAGTAGCTTGAAAGAAATCTGGAAGAATTTTCATATCAAATGTTCGAAGATCTGACTAGCCAAGACTAGTTGTCAGTCCTGTGATTTAATTCAATTTTGTAAAATTACCCTGAAAATAGCACAGGACTCGTAGAGTTAAGGACACAAACACCATTAAAGCAAATAAAGCATGAATGCCAGTGTGTGGGAGGACACTGTTTCTGCACTGATTGCATATCGAGCTAGTTTATTATTGTTTTCCATGCTGACTTTGTAGTTTTGTCCATTCTGCACCTCAGTTACATCAAATGGTCCATACAAGCCGTCACGATTGTCAGGAGGTTGGGAATGATGAAAGAATTCAGGGAATGAAGGATGAACGTTGTGGTTTATATTCCCATTGTCTCAGTCAAACCACAACATGAATAAAAACAAAGAGTGTGTCGAAATCCAAAGGTAGAAATTTGACAAAGCAACCATAGGTGCATGATTCTAATAGAGATATAACAGCCAATTAGTCGACACTATTTAAAAAATGTAACAAAGGGCTGTGTGACGACGAAAGGTGAGTAAAAATGGTCAAGTGGTTGGAAATAGTGCGGTGTCAAGGTGGTGACAGACTGTGTGCACATCTGTCCTCCCCTGCAGCAAGCCTCATCCTTCTTTTCACTTTCTCTCTTTCATCTTTCATTCCTCAGGTCTGCACCACCTAAGCCCGACACACCAAACACCCTGCCAAGGGAAAAACAGGATGGGCCACTGTGGATGATGTCATGATATCGGCTGCTAGGTGGTGATGGAGTGATGGCCGCTGGAAGTGTGTGTGTGTTTGTGTGTGTGATTTTGTAGGTGTAGTGGAAGCAGTGCTAGTCAAAGAGCTACTGTGACCCCACTTCTGCTTCACTGCTCCCAATTTACCACTAAACATCCACACAAGTGTGTGTGAAGTTACTTATGGGGTGATAGTAAGATGTCAATGGGCTTTCACCCACACTACACTGACTTGAAAACATTCAATGGAACATTCAAAACCACTAATGGCTTCTAATGGTGAATGACATCAGAGCTGTCATGATTCTTGTTATTTTTCACTTTTTCTCTTTCATTTCAGTCTCTAACTCTCTGCCACTCTCTGTGAGGTGAGCTGTATGGGCCTATATGTGGACACTGGTGAAGACCTCAGCTGCTCCTTGCCGTGTGCTGATGGATTTAGTAGGGTGGAGAAGGTGTGATGGACGGAGTGACGCTGTGCAGTACCTGCCTTCTGTCTGCCTTCTTCTGCTCTGGTTGGAAAAAGAATAAAAACTGGGTGTCAGAAAAAGAGAAGACAGAGACAGAGGAGAAGGGAAAATTCACATCACAGGCGTTCGTGCCAAAATTGCTGCTCATATCTCTCTATTCAAACTTCACCTAATCGCGGATATGGACAAAAACAGACAAGTAACAATAACAAAAGATGTCACATCTGTTTCTGTTTCAAACACACGTCAGTCACAGTAGATCACTGAAATGAGGCGTTTCCCCGATTTCCAGTCTTGTCAGTGATCTGGCTTCTTTTTATTGTTGTTGCTTGTTGTCGTCCGGACTAAAGCTGCCAAACCATGACATTTGTCTCATAAGAGTGATGTCAGATTTACTTGACATGGAAACGTTGACATATGTTGATGTGTGTGTTGGAGTGTAAGTGGCATTACATTTTTGTGGCTCAGGGTCACATTTTGTGCAAAAGTGCTAAAAAATAATGAAATAACAAAACAAACAAACATGGTTTGACAATGTTCACATAGAAAAAAGAACATGTAAATGTGAGGGCAGCACAGTGGCTCGGTGTTTAGCCAGGCCAAGACCGCGGATCTTTCTGCATGGAGTTTGCATGATCTCTCTGTGCATGTGTTGGTTTTCTCCAGGTACTCCGGCTTCCTCCCATAGTCCAAAAACAAGCTCAAGTTAATTACTGATTCTAAACTGTCTGCCAGTGTGAATGTGAGCGTGATTGTTTGTCTCTGTATGTAGCATTGAGATAGACTGGTGACCTGTCCAGGGTGCCCCCTGCCTTCACCCTAAGTCAGCTGGGATAGGCTCCAGCCCCCTCAGTGACCCTAATGAAGGTTCAATGGTGTAAAGATAATGGACAGATGCATATAAATGGGATTACAAACTGAGGCACTGCTGAGCAAGACATAAAAGTATACATACAACTGTTGTCCCTTGTTAAGAAGCAAACAAAAAGGTAAAGATAATGGGTAAACACTGGAAACTCTAACACTAAACAAATGACTACAAATGGAAACTTTGCCAATTACTACAGAAAAGAAAGTTTAGGTAGGTATGGCTATGTTTTAATTATCCTGATTCTCAATTCTGGTTGTTTGAGGTGAATTTGGTTGTGGTTACTGCAACAGCAGAATCCTGCTTTTAAGGAAATGCAAAAGGATTAATAAACTCCTAATCTTCGACTATATTAAATAAAGACTTCAAGTGAAGTACTAGTACGATTATGGCAAGATATAATAAATTAAAACCATATTGGTGGTATAATTAATTAAACCCTGTTCGGTTGTTTGTGGACATTTTTTTGTTTGTAGTCATAGTATTTTTCTGCAGTGGGTCCTTTACATTTGATGCAGTTGTACATTTTCCTCATTATACTTACATATTTTTGCTACAAGTAACAATTTCAGTGCGTGAAATTTGCATTTTTACCTTAATAAAGGATCTGAAAACTTCCTCTACACTCATTTCTGTCTACTGAGGTAAGAACTTAATAATTACATGAATGAATGTAGTTGCTATGTTTTTAAACCAGAAATGTTTCCACAGCCACAGCCTGACTGCACATCCTCTTTAATGCAGCTGGTGACGTAGACTAGTGGGTTTGTTGTGGCAAGTGAGTTGGTATCTGAGAGAAGTAGCAAAATGTTGCCGCAGTCACAGAGAATTAAAGTTACTTTCGTCAGCTGTAACTACCTCGATGACCACAATAGTTACTAAAAGTTTGTGTGTTGTGTTCGCTGTCACTAAAGAGAAATGCAGTCCCTGTTTCTATTATGTTACTCTGACGTCCTCCAGCATTCTTCACATGTGAAATGCTGCTAATCGTGGATAAAATGTTACCAGGAAAAACCCAGAGTGAAATAAAGTAATCACAACCATAGTGACTGTGGTCTCTCTTCTGATTTTTTTTATTTTTGTGTTTACTTCAACTGCTTTAACTGCAATAATAGTGGAATTCATTCCTGATCCTGTAAATCATTGTATTTGCTAAATTAAGGTGAATGTTACGACAGTCAAACAATTTTGTGCTGTCCTGGTGTATATCTTTCTCATCTGGACTTCAAATGTGGCTGATTAGAACCAACCACAGCACCTTCAAACAAACCACTTGGTTTCATCCATAAAAAATACTTTTAGGAAGCATGTATGAGGAGCAGTGCAGCTTTTAAACAAAATGTTACTAATTGCGTGTGGTCTTGAGTGGATTAACCAATTCCATTATCATTTTGCACAGCTATCCACAAGACTGAATTACTTCTTTGACCATTCAAGTTGAGTCCCCCAGTGCATAATACCACCAAACCAACAACCAAACAAACCTTCACTGGAGTCTCCACAGAAAGAAACAGAACTGGAGGAAGACTGGGAGAAAGAATGACTCAGGTTCTCCTCCCAACTCATCCATCCATCTATCCCTCCATCTGGTTTGCATTTGTGTGGATGTCTCTCATCCTGCAGCTCCTGCCCCAACAAACCCCAGTTCCTCCGTTACCCCTCCCCACATTATGCCGATGCCAACTCAGGACTGAGACGATGGAGGTTCCCTGGACATGAAGCAGAAATGTTGGTCTATGCTGGCTGGGGAGCTGAGCCTCACCAGGATACGATTGGATGGAGTGCTGGCTAATGCGGACATGTTCTGTGTGGGAGCAGTAGTCTGATTGCTCGGGTGACAAACTGGGCTAAATCAGACAGGCCTGGCTTCAGGATGAAATAAACAAGTCTTTGGTTTCTATCTGGGTTGGGCTTGGATAGAAGCTGACGGTTCATGGCTGAAGATGGGATTAGAGCTGGGGAAAATGCACCGCCCTCTAACATGGGCTTGGATCCTGTAGTCCGAGGGAAAACTCTGGCTCGATGACTGATGCATCACATTGTCTTTGGCTGTTGGTGGGCTTGGCACGAGGCGCATGATGATGTTCTGACGGAGCACGTTCTGGGGAATGACGCAGTAGCTCATCGATCATCCCTGATTCCAAATGGTGTCGATAGGCCTCTGTGCGGACGACAGGAGCCCAGACTAAGTTGAGACACAGTGAAGCCTCATCACTTGACACCAGAAACAAACGTCATTGAGTGTGGTGAAGTGTGTCCGAAATGACAGATGGTGGCAGTCTGAGAAATCTGTGGTCTAAATTGGTGGCCATTGCAGCTTAACGGTTTGCAGCTTGATGCCTTTTGTGTCAAATATTTAATCTGTTCTTTTAAAGGTGCATAAAAAGAAGGCAACGTGAATTTTCATTGCAAATTTTGTCAAGTGAATTGCAGGGACGTTAGCTGAAAGTTCACCAAGAATTGATACACTGACATGTCTGTTTTATGTGTTGGTGTTCCCCTTTAGTCTCTCCTGTTCTATTCCTGTGCATCGATAATGTGGATTCATAAAGCTTACACGCAAACTTTTTTGCTCAAGTTGAAATCTTTTCAAATCCCCCAGACACATCTTCATATTGGTTTGTACTGCCTCTGGAAAATTCACATCCAGTCTCATCTTATCATCCAGTTTGCAGTCACACGTTCTCTATAGTTTATTATGCTTTTTTCTGAATACTCCAGAACAATCAGTCAAATCAGAGCACACGTGTCATAAATATTCTTCTGGAATGAGCACCACTTATTACCAACATCTACTGTCCATGTCCTTTGAGAATGAATTCCCATAAAAACTGCAATAAATTTTCTCCCAGTTAACTGTTTCAAGTTGGTGAAATATAGATTCCTCAGTATGAAAATTACATCCATTTATTTTAATCTGTGTAACAGTTACTCAAATACAAATACCAGCTAATTGAGGATAATTGTGTTGGTGTAGTTTTACTAAAATGCAAAAAAAAAAATGTTTTGAGGACACTAAATTCACACTTGCTGTAAACATGGTGGGGTTTTCTGTGCCAAAAGGCAAGAGATGTTCATTCCAAGTAGAAATAAGATAATTACATGCAAAGTTGACGAGTTTGGTTTTCTTTTAACACTGTCGGAGCAGTTTTGGGCAATGCTGAAGCTTATATTGTCTTTTCAGAATGTTTCTTCTACGTAAAAAAACATTCACATGCCAGTTAGTAAGGTTTCTGAGTAATTGATCAAATTTTGACATAAATACACGAGTTAAAGTTGACCGAGGCCATTTCAGATTCACACACACGCTACCAGTCACAAGTTTGAACACACCTTCTCATTTAATGACTTTTCTTTATTTTTCCATGATATTGTAGATTCTCCCTGAAGGCATCAAAACTATGAATGAACACATATGGAATTATGTAGTAAACAAAAAAGTGTGAGATAAGTCAAAGCATGGTATATATTTTGATTTTAAAAAACACCCTTTTCTATGATTACTACTTTGCACACTCTTGGTATTCTGTTCATGAGACAGTCACCTGAAATGGTTTTCACTTCACAGGTGTGACTTGTCAAGGTTAATTTGTGGAATTTCTTGCCTACTTACTGGTTTTGGGACCATCAGTTGTGTTGTGCAGAAGTCAGGTTGGTACACAGTTGACAGCCCTATTTCACAACTGTTAGAATCCATATTATAGCAAATTGCATTGTGTACATGTGTATGGGTTTTTGTGTGTGTGTTTGTGTGTATGTTTTGGTCTCTGGTGGCTGTGTACTTTCCTTTTTGTGGCGAAACCATGTAGCTTCTATGTTGGGAGATGATTTGTGCAGACTTTGGAACATGACAGGCTGAAGAGCATCTCTAGATCCCACCAGTCTCCAATCTGAATGATTGGCCTGGATTTGGCTCAAACCTGCACTCCAGCTCTCATTTCTTCTTCCCACCTACTGCCGTGCCTGATTGGACCACCACCCAGTTCCCTCCACCTATCAGACTGCAGCAATCACCACACCTGTGGTTTAAATCTGCAGCCAAATTCACAGTCTGATTGGCTGTCCTTGATACCTCTCGTATTTGATGTGAATATGCGTCTCCTAAAAGCATGCACTTACAAGTTACTCATTGTCTTTTGACAGCCATGGGCGTTGCTATCTTTACATAAACTTTGACTGGGGAGTTAAATTGTTACCGCCCGGCAAAACTGAGTTTTCTGGAAGGTATTGTTTTCAGCTGCATGGTCTTGCTTGCTTGCTTGTTTGTCTGTAACAATTTCGTTTCCGCGTGATAACTCGATAAAATATTGATGTAGCCTCACCATATTTGGTACACAGGTGTACCATAATAAGACACAGGTCAAGTTCGAATTTGGTGACAGTGACCTCATTTTCAAGGTCACAGGGGTCATCTTTGTCGCCGGGCGGTCCAAGTTTGGTAAAACTTGTTTTAATTTATTTTGTTTTAGCTAGCTTTCTAACTCGGTTAGCCCTCCTTTGATATTATTTGGTTGTTTGATTTAGCAATGCTCACCAGCCCTCTTACTTAGTAATGTTATCACCCGTTTTCTTTCAGTGATCTCAAAAAGCAATAAATTGCTTCATCAAACAAAAACACCTGGTTTTATGTTCTTACATTTAACCCATTAGAACTGGGACGTAACAGAGCAGCAAAAATATGACTGTATGAGTATGTATACAATATCCATCCATCCATTATCTATGTACCACTTAACCCTCATTAGGATCACAGAGGGGCTGGAGCTTATCTTAGCTGACTTATGGTGAAGGCAGGGGACACCCTGGACAGGTCACCGGTCTATCACAGGTCTACGTATAGAGACAAACAATAGCACTTGCATTCACACCTACGGACAATTTAGAATTACCTTTTAACCTCAGCATGTTTTTGGACTGTGGGAGGAAGCCAGAGAACCCAGGGAAAACCCACACATGCAGAGAGAGAACATGCAAACTCCATGCAGAAAGATCCCAGCAAGGCGGGGACACAAATCTGGGATCTTCTAGCTGCAAGGTGAAAGTGCTAACCACCAAGTCACTGTGCAGCCCTATGTATACAATATGTCATACTGATAAAACGCACCTACTTTCCTAGTAAAAATCTGTTTCCACTGGAGCCCCATAGCTAAATCCTGTCTCCCACAACCAGCCATGAAATACAGCATGCATAGCAAATGCATGAAATTTTTTTTTTTGTCACATTTTGAATTTTTTTTTGGCAGTCATATGGAGAATCAAGCATTGGAAAGTTCGAAAGATATCGAAAGGCATTTCGAATGTTAGTTTTCAACTCTGTTCTGCTTTAAAACTTGTGCTTGGACTTGGATACAGTTACAAGTCTTAGATTTCTGACTGAGGAAAGGGCAAGCAGTAGGGCAGATACAGCATGTTTCTTCATTTGGATAAGCTTAAGTGAGCTTGAAGATTCACATACAGAACACCAGAATAGATTCCGTGCTGTCTTTTGGAAGCTAGTTGCAATATATGCCACATCTGTCATCTGGTATGCATCTTACAGCTTGCAAAGTTGTTTTTTCTACATATTATAGCAACAGGTATTTCTAACTTCCATTTGTGTGCAAATTTTTTTTGTTTGTTTTTGTTTCAGTTACAGCATTCTTTCCCTTGATCTCCAAACACATTTAAAGCATAGAAGCCTTCCTTGCTTTAAGACACTCACATGGCACAACTTTCCAAGAAACACAGTAAACAAACAAGGCCAGAGAGTTGGAATGAACACTGAACACCAACAAGCAGGCTTCATAGGGTTAACAGAGGGTGCAGAGTGTTAACACTATCAGAGTTAAAAATCCTCGCTGTAGCAGCACTTGGGCAAGTTTCTAAACATATGCAGAAGAAAAAAAGCTGAGCGTCATGTATGATTTGGTGGTGCACAGGCATGCACCAGCAGCATTTATCCCTCTCACTCAGCCCAGCATGGCAAAACATGACTACCCTCTTGAAGCAGGCTGGAGTTAAAGTACAAACTTTACCAGAAGTTATGTAACTTGTCTGCATTTTTTATTCCCATGCAGTGTCATTTACTGTAATAAGTTGGCAATATTTTAGCTTTTTTTTTCTCCCCCACAGAAGCTCTTCATCCAAAACCCTTTTGAACCTAATATCACCTCACAAACATGAATCATAACGAGGCCTTGCTTCTGTTATATCATTATAATTGGCCACTTATTTTGTCTCAGCCTCGGCGAGCTGAACATGTTTACAGTTTAGTTTGGGAACAGAAAGGTGTCTGGTTGTGACAAGGTGCCATGTGGGAAAGCTTTGTGTTTTTAAGAGCACACGCAGACCTCATATGTTTGGAGCTTTTCTGCCATTACTGAGTGCCATTTGGCCAGGTGAGACTGATGCCATTTGACTCGGTGCCCACAGTAAATAATCGCATCAAGTGATGACTGCAAATGTGGGTTTCTTTCTGCTGCCAAGCAAGCTGCGGTGAGGTTCATTACAATTGTAACTTGAACCAACAACAGGAAACAAACTCCCAAATCACAGATTTTTATGCGCACTCTGAGACAGATGTTGACATGTGATAGCCAGCAGTTACTGATGCTTGGAAAGCCGATCATAACAAAGTGAACTGAGGGGAAACCGCAGTCTGGACGGAGGATGAAAATCTTTCTAATAAAGCAGCTACCTGTGAGTCCATGTGACTTAAAAATAAAATGAAAACAAGCAAATAAAAGAAGGAGAGGAAGAGTTTTTAAAAAAAAATTTATTCTGTGCCATTCTGTTTCAGTGAATTTTAGAGGTTTTATTTCTTCTGACACCGGGTCAGGACATTTCCTATGTGGTGCACCACAGTTTAGGATTTCCTTCAAATCGGCCTTTTATTGCAGGCTATTGTGTTGATGAGCTCTGGGCTTGGCGTGGAGACGGAGTGTGTGAATGTACACTGGGTGGGGTTGGCCGTCCGCTGTGCAGACATGTGGGGAGGGGAGCTTGGTTTGATGATATCTTCATTGTAACTAGCATCGTCCCCCCCTTCCTCCTCTACAGGCACTCAGACAGGGATTTTACTCACAAGCCACCCAATGTGGGAGAGAAAAGTGAGAAAAGTTCGATGT
Organism: Acanthochromis polyacanthus; assembly: GCF_021347895.1. Lineage (NCBI taxonomy): Eukaryota > Metazoa > Chordata > Actinopteri > Pomacentridae > Acanthochromis > Acanthochromis polyacanthus. The sequence continues at coordinate 23,538,966 of NC_067131.1, forward strand.
TGCAGTTCTGTCCAATCACGTCACTCCGTTTTGACATCATATTCCCAGGTTGTCGCTCCTTCTGGGAGTCTGGGTTGCCTCAGCAACACAAAACAGGATGAAGTCATTGGTTTGTTGGGCCCCCTGAAGTTTGACAAGCCTCTGTCTTTTTTTTTTTTTTTTTTTTTTACTAAACAAACATCCTGATTAGCATTCGGAGGACACGGAATAGTGACCCGGCATGAGGTAACACACCAGCAAACTGCTTCAGCTTTACATTTTTTCACTTTTGAAGTTTTAATCGGCTCGGGTGTGACAGCACTCCTGAGTATAAGCACGTCGCAGACACCTCTTCCCAGCCCTCTTCGTCGGATGAGCCAAAGTTTGCTCTTCCCATGGTGCTTTGTGCTCGGGCGATATCCCGCTTCCCTCTGAACTCCCACAACTTCATCAAAGAGGAATGAGTGGATCAAGGAGGGGCAGGAAAACAAAAAAAAGGAAGAAATAAAAGATGAGGGAGAGAAAGAGGCCTGTTTTCCAAATCACAGCCCCGTGAGGTTTCAGCTGCGGAGGTGAGGGCGAAGTAAACAATTTTGTTTATCGTGTTTTTGTTATGATGTTCTTTCATTTCGCAGCCTCTTTTGTTTCAAGCTTTTTTTTTTCTTTTTTGCTGAGGAATAGAGGGGTGATTAATGCAGATCCCCTCCCTATTACTCCCCACTCTAGCCCCCTTTCTCTCTCACTCTCTCTCTCTCTTCTGTTTTGGGAAGATTCCCCCCTGGTAATTAATTCACAGCAGAATTAATTAGAGCAAAGGGAGGGAAGAGGGGAAGAGGGGGTGCAGAGATATTTGGAGAAAGAAGGGGGACAATATAGGGGAAAGTGATGATGAGAAAGGTGGAAAAATGGAGAAAAAAAAGAAGAGCACAATGTGGAAAAGGGGTATCAAAAAGGAACATTTTGCACGCTCGAGGCTGCTTGCAGAAGACCCAACTCCACTCCCTCTGCCTTCTCATAACCGTGTCCAAAAAGGCTGACAGAAATTAAGAGCCCAAATTAGGTTTTGCCCTGAGCCTGGTGGTGCTCTGCTGAGCCCCACTGCAGAGTGAGATGGCATCGATGAGGACCAAGATAAGAGATTTGAGATATTCTTGATAGATGGATAGAATGGCTCACTAATGGAAAATGACGCATGGACATATGGATGATGTCTGAAAGATGAGAGGAGGAATGAATGAGTGAAGGCAGGCGGATCGTTGGAGAGAGACGGCGAAGGATGAGGGAGGTGAGGGATGTGTTGGTTCTCAGTCTTTGCTCAGATTTGATTGGTTTCCTCGGCTGTTGCGTAATCCCGATTGGCCTCCAAGAGCAAAGTGAAATAGGGCTCTGACATCCAAGTGTCGTACTGTGACCAGCATTAGGACAAAAGTATTCCTATTCCTAATTCTTAAAGAATTATTCCTTTCTAAACTCAATCAAGCACTTTTCCATTCTGATTCCGCATTGACTGCCAGTACATTCGACTGTCGATGACTTGATTGAGGCCGGAACGAATCTTTGGAGCTGGCACGACACGCCTCTTAGCTAAATGGATAACTGTATTAAGGAATTGCAAAGTGCTTATTCATTCTCAGGTACAGTCTCCATCCCATTTTCACCACTTGGCCGGTGTCTCTTTTCCTGCCTCCCTCCCTCTTGCCCCTTCACCACAATCTCACCTCTGTTTCCTACTCTTCTCTTCTGCAGCTCTTTACTCCCAGTTGCTGCTCTTACTTTCACAAACATCCTGCTGCCCCCGTCTTGGTGCTTATGCTCTCAGTTTCACCCTTTTTTCTTCTATTGTGTTCATTATTCAGGCTGTCCCAAAGATACAGCCAAGGTATGTTTGCTGAACTCCTGCAGCACTTTGACTCACAATGAATGACTCGGAAACGGCTTATTTTCCTGGTAAACCTCTCTCATCGGCTGTTGGTTTGAAGAATTATTGGCTTGAGAGCCGTTTGAGTTTAACTTATGATTTACCAACTTCATCACTCTTTAAAACAGAGAGCTGTAGTTAATAATGTTATTTAAATGTCAGCAAACAATCCTTCAACTGTCCTGCTAAACTGAAAAAGGGTCCACCCATGTAATTAAACAGGTAAATATAATGTGGAAAGGACTGAAAGAATTTGCTTATTACATACATGTATGTATATTATCCAAGATGTAATATTTTACAGAAAACAGAAAAGTAGAGTTAGACCAGCGTATTTTATTGTTTTCAGTTGCATGAAACAAAAGATATCGTGGTGAAATTAGGTTTTTTACATCGTTAATGAGTCCAGGTTTACAAAAAAAAAAAAAAAAAAAAGATAAGCAGTCAACACCATTGCTGTTGCATGTAAACTCACAGATTTATGGAGCCATAATGCTGACAGTAAGTTTTGGCATTGAAAAAAGTTGAATTGAAAACGAAAATACAAACATTGAACTTTCAATCTTACTGGCAGTGTTTTCACGGGAGGGGCGGGGGCTAGGGGGCGGGGCTTATAGCGCGAGAACGTGCTTCTTGTTTTTGAGGAAAGGGGACAGGAGCAGATTGCCCTGTGCTGGCTAACGCCATTTTCGTTTGACCAAGCATGGATCAGAGTTCACCTGGACCTGGGACTTCGAAAACGCCAGTAAGTCTGTTTCTCTTTGTACGTATTAGTATATAACATTTTTCCACACAGAACCTTGTAGCGTTAAAACCACTTTAGGCTTCATATTATGCTAATTTAGCAAACGTGCTAACGTTCTCTAAGCTAGCTAATGCATAATCAAGGATTTAGCCCGCAGAATCAAGAATTTTTACCTGCGTTTTTTCTGGAGGGGCTAAGTTGTGGTGAAATAATATTTAAGTTATTTAACCCGTTGCGCTTCAGTGTTCCGCCCGCGGTACACTTTGAGATCTGCATAAGCAATTTGCTAAATCTCTGAAACTGCAAACGCGATTATACAAACGCTATACGCCGATGGAAAGCTTAGATTCTCATGAATCCGCCGGTATAAACCACTTTCAGCTGTGATTACCACAGCGGGTAATATAAACACATTTGTCCGACAAACAACGAATATCCATCCATCCGTTCTCTATACACGGCTTCAACGTACACAGCGCGACTCACGTTTCCAGGTTCATTATTACATACAGATGAAAATATTCCACAAAAAACAGCCATAATCCAACCTTGGACATCCAGACGAAACAAGCCAGTAAAACATTTTGTCCAAAACACGTCTTGAAGACGGTATATGATCCACAAATAGGTCGTTTTCGAGGAAATGCACGTCGCGATGCGCGTCCAATATTCCCTGTATTTCTCGTCATATTTTTATTTACAAATAGAATATTAGCGATTTTTTTTGTACTGAAAATGGCTGGAATTGACTGCAGCTTAAAGGGGTTATTTAATAAATAATATTGAATAGTAATATTAATATTTAAGTTGATGAAGAATCCCTCCTGTAAGTGGAAATGTGTCTGTGGAAACGAGTCAAAACCCTTTTACATTAGCTAGCTTAGAGAACGTTAGCACATTTGCTAAATTAGCATAATATGAAGCCTAAAGTGGTTTTAACGCCACGAGGTTCTGTGTGGAAAAATATTACATACTAATACGTACAAAGAGAAACAGACTTACTGGCATTTTCGAAGTCCCAGGGCTGGGATTGGGAGTCAAATTCGGCCCGGGACTTTTTGGACCAGACCAGCCCACCTGTGCAATCGACTCGAATCTCCCCCCAGCTCATAGAGTTGATTACAATTCAGACCATATAAAATCCTTTTTCAAACATTTTACCTGTGAAACACACATTAAGACCATCGAGAAAAAAACTATAATATGCAGATGGAAGACTATAAATCACATTTGAATATTTTGGCAGCTTAACAAATAAAAATAATATATATATATTTTTTTGCCTTTAATTGTGATAGTCGCAGTGAAGAGGGACAGGAGATGGGGAGAAAAGTAAGGGGATGACATGCAGCAAAGGGCCGCAGGCAGGAATCGAACTCAAGCCGCTGCGTTGGATTCTAGCCCCTTTACATGGGTCGCCTGCTTAACCCTATAATACGGGCGTCGGGTGCCCAATAATCAAAATTATTTAATAAATACCAGCGTACCGGCCCACATGTGGACCGGCCCTTCAGTCAAACGATCGAATGACATAACGTTCAATCCGCCCCTGAGGTGAACTCTGATCCATGCTTGGTCAAACGAAAATGGCGTTAGCCAGCACAGGGCAATCTGCTCCTGTCCCCTTTCCTCAAAACCAAGAAGCGCGTTCTCGTGCTTTAAGCCCCGCCCCCTTAGCCCCCGCCCCTCACGTGAAAACTGCCAGTAAGATTGAAAGTTCAATGTTTGTATTTTCGCTTTCAATTCAACATTTTTCAATGCCAAAACTTACTGTCAGCATTATGGCTCCATACAGATTCAGATTTCTGTGAGTTTATATGTAGCAAACCGAGGGCACCAATCCTGTCCACTTGCAGGGTGAGGTTTCTGGATTGCTCTTCTTCGGAATTGGTTTCTCATTTGAACATGCATTGCTGAATTTCTCCAATTTGACAACTTGCTATCGTGTAGTGCAAAGAAGGTTTGCAGTATTTAACTTGTATTTGGGGTGGTATGCTCAAGTTGCGGTGACTGGTGCAAAGTTTGGCTCATGACTCCGATGGTAGAAACTGATCCAACACAGGCAGAATGACAACAGAAAACAATACAATAGCTTAGTGCGATTACGTTATTTTATAATAATTTAATATACACTATCAGCAGAATGCATCATCCATACACATAATCTGCATGTACAAACTGTAGACGTAACATATAGTAGGTAGGAAGTGCAGATTCAGTAGTTATTCATGTGTAATAGACTCCTACATTGCTCCTGCTATATGCAAACTTACATTCTGGGTATTTTTACAGAGTATTTTCATATCAATATTAAACTTACCTAATTATGTGCTGTTGACTGCTTATTTTGCTCACTATACACTACAAGTCAAAACTTTGGGGTAGCCCAGACAATTTCATGTTCTCCATTAAAAAAAATCACACTTTTATTCATGTTCTAACATAACTGCACATGAGTTTTCTAATCATCAATTAGCCTTTCAACATGATTAGCTAACACGATGTGTCATTAAACCACAGGAGTGTTAGTTGCTGTAAATGTTCCTCTGTGCCCCTCTGCAGATCTTCCATGAAAAATCAGCCATTTGCAGCTAGAATAGTCATTTACCACATTAACAATGTCTAGACTGTATTCCTGATTAATTTAATGCTATCTTCATTGAGAAAAAAATGCTTTTCTTTCAAAAATGTAGACATTTTTAAGTGACTCCAAACTTTTGAACGGTAGTGTATATCTAGCCTGTAAAGATTTATTTTTCACTAAAGCAGGTCTTTAAAAAGACGACTCCAGCATGACGCCTTTTGCACTGCACTATTGAAAGCAATGTATTACGCAGACTTTCATGAGACAGACTTTTCTACTTTTCTGTGAAGACAAGTAGTGTGAAATAGAGTGCCTGAGTAAATGTTTGTGTTTCGTTATATTCCTCCACCATTGGGGCATCTCTTCATTGGTTACTGTGTCTGGGAAACTTATTCTACCTGTTCCTTTTGATAGCCTCCAGATGTTTCCAGACTCTCAGTATAAGACACACAGCTGACCTGGTCTATGTCAGTCACTGATCCAGATTAGTTTCTGCATTCGGGGAGAAGAAAAAGGTGCATCATGGTCAGTAACTTAAGTCATCTCTCACAGATGCCCTTTAGTTAAATCCAATTCTGATTACTTGGGATGCTCTTCTTACACATTTGTAGTTTTCTTGTTAAGCATTTAACCGACAGTCTGCACGATTAGGTGAAAAGGTACATGTCTGTGGTTTTGAGAGGCTTAACTTATTAACACTGGATACAGATTCCACATCCAGCCAACTCACACCTCAAACTTTCTTTCTCCTCAGCCCTGAAGCCTTGAGAAAGTTCAGCCTAATGGAACTACAGCATGTTTTGCTGCTCAGCACACACTGTCTGGCAATGTCTGATGGAGCGATCTGCCTCGTTAGTTTATATTAGATTGGAGAGGGGTTTGCTAGAGCAATTACACCCTGGTTGAGGGTGGGAATATGGACCTGTTTCTGTGCACTGATGCCTCTGTAGTCTTAAGGGAGGAAACATTTGGATAGTATTTAGAAGATCCTGCCTCTCCCTCATTTTCTCTGTCCACCTTCTGTTTGATTTCGACATCAGAAGAAGGTTTCAGGGGACCAAATCCTCTCTGTTTCCCACCTCTTAACTTCACCTTGTGTTCACAACGGAGCCATGCACACAAGCTGCTGCTAATCAGTGTCTGTGTGTTTGCATGGCCTGTGTGTGTGTGTGCTCAGATAGCGTTGGTGTAAAGCGATAAGGTTAAGTGAATGATTCCCTCCAGTAAACAGACGGCAGCAGGAGACAGAGCAGCGCTCAGGCCAGCTGCCATGGGAATCTGGATAATCCATTCTGCTCACTTTATTAACATCATTATGGAGGAAACAGAGAGGGCAGAGGGAGGAGAGATGGAGGGGTGGGAGGCTGGAGGAATTGCAAGACAGCTGGAGGAACTGTGGGTGGAGAGCCAGATAGAGTGCAAGTTGATTTCAGACTGAAAATAAATTACAGAGGTGATAACAAATGAGGGATCAGAGGTCAGAGAGAGAGAGAAGCCTGTAGGTGATTCTGAGGTAATATTGATCCTCCTTTATGCATTTATCCCACTTATTCTCTTCCTCTGTTTTATAACATTGGAGACGAAAGCCCAGTTATGACATTTTATATGCTATAAATCAAATTCTAAAGTTGTTTAACAAGGATGTAACCTAAATTGAAAATTGCCGACTCTAAGAATAAGCAAAGAATAAAAGGTAGAGGATTAATGGTGAATTTATAGTCCAGGCACCATTATATATAGCTTCGTGTTTGATGTTTTATTGGGATTATATGACACACAGGGCTTCAGTGAATAAATGCAGATGTATCTATATCTAGCAAGACAAGTAATTTTGCAATGAGCTACATCACCTGAACAATAGTGGACCAGTGTGCATTTGTAAAGTGAATACTTAATTTCAGCTGTTTACCTCACCAGAACAGCTCCGTTGCTACTCAGCATTGCACACACACTGATCCAAGACTCCCATAGGTGTTTAGTTGGGCTGAGATTTAGTGACTCTGAGGGCAATTTTTTAATGATTATCTGAAGCAATAGTCAGCAGCATTGTCAATCAGTAGTAAATTAATTCCTTAAATGATGGATTTACTGTAGGTAATATTCGATAAGCTGACAGAGTTATTTTTAACAATGGACACCAAACGTGTTGTAAGAAAGCTGTCTTAGTTGACTCCAGTATGTCTTCAATACATGGTTGGAAGCCATTAACTGCCACAGAAGTCTTTATAATGGTGCCCACTGCTAGCTAAAAACCCTCACAATGCTCTCTACTTGCAAACACAAAATTGCCGAATTAGCAACCCCTCTTTGGGATGCTACAGTTTCATACAATTTTATTAAACACAGAGGCACAAGTACATACCACAGATAATCGACAATACTTTTTTTAGATTTTTTTTGTTTGATTTTGGATACGTTGTATTATAGGTGGGACTGCATGGTATCTCAGTGGTTAGCACTGTTACATTGCAGCTGGAACATCCCCTGTTCACGTCCCGGTCTGGTCCTGGGATCTTTCCGCACGGAGTTTGCTTCTTCTTGTGCATGCGTGGGTTTTCGGCGAGTTTTTTCCGAGTCCACTGTTGTTCAGCCCTGTATTTTTTTACTGAAGCCCTGTTTTCTCTGGGTACTCCGACTTCTTCCCACAGTTTGGACTGTGGGAGGAAGCTAGAGTACCCGTGAACCGTGGGTCTTCTAGCTGCAAGACGAAAGTGCTAACCACCAATCCACTGTACAGCCCAGTCCAAAGACATCCATCCATTCTTTATACATCGCTTTATCCTCACTAGGGTCGCGGGGGGTGCTGGAGTCTATCCCAGCTGACTCGGGCGTAGGCAGGGGACACCCTGGACAGGTCGCCAGTCTGTCGCAGGGCTACATATACAGACAAACAATCACTCTCACAATTGCACCTACGGGCAATTTAGAGTTATCAATTAACCTCAGCATATTTTTGGACTGTGGGAGGAAGCCGGAGTACCCGGAGAAAACCCACGCATGCACAGGGAGAACATGCAAACTCCATGCAGAAAGATCCCAGGCCCATGCCGGGATTTGAACCATGGGTCTTCTAACTGCAAGACGAAAGCGCTAACCACCAATCCACTGTACAGCCCAGTCCAAAGACATGCTGAGGTTAATTGGTGACTCTAAATTGTCTGTAGGGTGAAGGTGAGTGTGATTGTTTGTCTCTATATTCAACCCTGTGATAGACTGGTGACCTGTCTGGGGTGAACCCTAAGTCAGCTTGGATAGGCTCCAGCCCCCCTGCGGCCCTAATGAGAATGAAGTAGTGTATAGGTAATGGAATGGATTTTAGTATAGATTGTGAAATTCAGCAATTAATAATTTCATGGTTTATCATTCATATCATGAGCCAGAGCATGATTCACATCATATTCATGCTCTTCAAACCATTCAGTGACCTCTTGTGACAAGTCAGTCCAAACCGTGGTAGCAAAACAACCCCAAACAGCATCGCACAGCCATTAATTCCCCCGCAGCAAAGGTCAAGGATTCTGGTTTTTCCATAAATTCGTCACCAATTTGTGCTTCTTTTAATTTTTTGTCTACCCAATTTTAATATTTAATATGCGCTACCAGATAAAAAGGAATACTCATTGGCCAGAGTGCTGTCGTGCCCTGGGATCGAAAGTTCAAATAATTTACCAGCCTGGCTGCAAGTGCTTTAATAACATAAGTGATGTGAAGAAAAACTAAACTCGAATCGGCCTCTACCTTTAAGGGGGTCCATGATTTGTCTGCTCAGTGGCCATTAGTGGTAGCCTGTGGTTGAACTGGCGTCTCTCAAGTGTGAATGTAACAGCTTGAACGTTAAGCCGAGCATTTCTGAAAATGATCCTGCATGCTGAGTCGTCCTTGGGTAAATAACAATTTTAGAAAAGCAAACACTCAGCGAAGAGAAAAAGATTGGACATGGACAAAAAATAACTTACATGTGCAACACCAGCTGTTTTTTTGCATTATAGCAAGTAAATCAATGGCAAGCAGCTAATTTTGATTGTAGCCCAAAGCAGCTGTAAAGCCAGGACCATGTAGATTATTATTTTGGAACTCAGTTCTTCACGATGTGATCAATTCTCTCCTCTAACTACTTGTGCGCCTTTTTTCTTTGCCACTGGCACACAGCCTTGTTTTAATGTCTTTGGTCTCTTTGCTCACATCTAAGAGAAAGCTCATTTTACAATGTTTGTCTTGGGCTGATTTAATTAATCTGCTTATCCTCTGTTTATTGTCAATTATGTCAAACTTATTGCCTTTTCTGGAAAATGCAGCTCAGAAAAAGTGAGCAGACCCAGTGTGTTGAGAGGAGTGAAGAGGACAGCCAGGGAAATTTCCAAATAAAAGCAGGCCATGCACAAGTATTAGAATTAGGAGTGTCACACAAACAACTTTCTCATTGTGGAAAAAGTAATGAGCTCAATTCTGATTCCGCTCACATCAAGAGCCGCTTTTTTTGGGTCGTGCGGGTTTTGAGGTTAGAGTTCGTTGTGATGACTTTTATGACTGTGGTGACATGGCACAGTGGAGACAGAGCACACATACACGCAGACATTATGCACACATACACTAACATTTTACACTCATACTTAAAAAACACAGTAAAACTCCAAGACACACCTACACACACCCTCACACACACCTCCAGCCAGACTGTTGGATAAGCCTCATTTAGCCTGGTGTGTAACTGTCTCTGTGTAACGAATGGCTTATGTCCTGCAGTCACGGGTGCAGCCAGACCAACAGCATTACAAGCCCCTCTACACTGACCAGACACACACGCACACACACACCTCAACACTACCCAGATATCCTGCCTCCAGCTCCATCTATCACCTCCACGTCCACGTTGAACCACATATCAGGGGCCACCTCGCTCCCTCCAGTGCCAGACCCGTGCTTTGCTTTTGGGCCGTGCCAGTGCCACACCTCCTCTCCCATTCGGGTGGAACTCCCCTGTTTAAGATGCGCCATCACGTCCCCAGCTACCGCCACCACTTTCTCATTCTGTCCACAGCTACCGGCAGCGGGAAATTATGACAAATGGCCTGGTTTTTCATGGGTGTTTTTTCTTCCTATTTCTCAGTTTGTACATGATGTTGAATTTACAAAAAAAAAAGAAAAGATTAAAACTTTCCATTTTTGATGATGACTCAACACAGCGCAGTGTTTTGTGGCTTGACCTTTTACGAGGTGTGCGTGTGTATAAGTGTGTATAGTATGGCTGTTTCTTGTATGTGTGTTTATGAGGCTGCACGTGTGTGTGTGCATGATGCCTCCACGTACACGCTTATGGGTTTGAGCGGAGGATGAACAGAAAGAGGATGAGCGACTCAGAGGAAATCCAGCATGGTTGTGAGTGTTTCCGTCTCCTGGTTACTGCGACTGCAGATGCAGTTCCTTCAGTCCTTTATTACACTGATGGCAAAACGCGACGGCCAAATGGCAGGTGACATCAGTGGAGGATGGAACGGTGCCTCGGTAGTTGTGCTGTCGCCTCACAACAGAAAGATCCTGGCTGTTTCTTGGGATGTAGCACCTTGTGTGGAGTTCGGTTTCCTCTCAGACTTCACAGACGTGGATTAGGAGGATTTAATATTGAATTTGTTCTCAGTTGTGCCAGTTTTTTTGCGTGAAGGACTGGAGACCTGTTAAGATTGTACCTGGTGCATACTGGAATAGGCGTCTGCTATGAGACAAGCAAATACAGAAATTGGACAGATGATTCTGTGCCTAGAATAACTTCAAGTGTTCTGGAACACAAATCTGCATTGCTAAACTCTCTAACAACCTCAAACATTTTCTACTGTACACTGTCCCAATACACCATAAATAGTGACTTAATATGTACACAGAAATCCAGATATCAGCCTGTGCTCTTACGCTGGAATTGTAATTTGATTATCAGACGTACATATGCATAACTTCGTGTGGGAATATACACCATAGAAATGCAACTAAAACTGGATCGAAGCTGATATTGTTCTTATTTCATTAAAACAAACATGCAATTACACAAAGCCAAAATCAACTAACGACTCAACTCAGATGCATTGCTCAGTTGACAATCCCGTACTGACTCTCCTACTGTTCAAAAGTTTGGAGTCAATTAGAAATGTCCTTTTTTTTTAGAGAAAGCAGTTATTTCAATGAAGATGACATTACATTTATCAAAAATCCAGTCGAGACATCGCTAATGTGGTAAATGACTATTCTAACTGGAAACGGCTGATTTTTTTGTGTGGAATATCTCCATAAGGGTACAGAGGCCCATTTCCAGCAACCATCACTTCTGTGTTCTAATGGAGCATTGTGTTAACTAATCATGTTGAAAGGTGAATTGAGGATTAGAAACCCTTGTGCAATTATGTTAGCACATGAATTAAAGTGTGAGTTTTCAAATTGTCTGGGTGACCCCAACCTTTTGAACGGGAGTGTAGTTGTTGGTTTTTTTGACATTTTAATATGATATCTTGCATATTAAATTTTTAGCTACCTCATTGTGGTGCAAGAGGAGAAGTCAAAAGGTCCTCAAAGTCATCTGGATTCACTTGCTTTCCAAGGGCTCCAGAGTGCGACAAAAAGTCTGATTAACATTTTCATTGGTCGCACAACTGTGGCTGACATTTCGCAAATCTACCCACTTCTGGTCACACACCTGTCTGAGCTGCTGCACTCCAAGAACTGAGTGGGGAGACTACAGCTTTCAACTGTCTGGTAGCATTTCCTGTTGCAAACACCGTTGATGCTGTTTGGGTTTTTGCCCACAGTTGCCCCAGCTACACCTGTCACAATCCAGTTCTTGCTGGTTGATTGCTACCAGTCACAACAGGAACCACATTAAAGAAAATTCAAAGTATATTATGAAATGCAGAAAGTTAAAAATTGGATTAATCATGAACATGTGAACTGGTCTAGCAAGAAATCGATTGTAACAGAGGTCTCGTATTGTAGCTTAAAAAAGAAAGATTTGGATTTGCATTCTGTGCTACCTTATGTACAGGAATGGCACTTCACTGTTCTGTGCAAACATTGTGATTTATCCCGTTTTGATCTACATTTCACTCAAATTTCGTCAGCGTAGCTTCTTTAAAATCTGAGTGTCACAGCAGTGCACAAACAGATTCTGATTTCTTTACACATAAGGTCATAGTGAACAGGTCATCAGACAGCTCTCAGCTTTAACTGGGCTCCTTATCATCTGTGTGAAAACAGCAGTCCGTATTGATCGCTCCCCAGCACACTGACAAATATTGACCTGCTGTGACTTCCCACCAGATTTGCAGATTAGAGGCAAGCCACAGTGTCTGACCAGTGGGAAAACACGAGTATTAGCGAAAGCAGACAGCAACTGCATGTAAACAGCAGTGAAACCTTGAGTTATTAGGTTTCACACCTCTGTAATATTTTGGCAGGGGCTCTTCTGTAGTGATGTCAGATGTTTACTGGGCTGCAGAGGTGTTGATGATATCCAAAATATTCACAGTGTGACTTTAAAATATACAACAGCTTTTTTTTTTTTTAATGTTTGCTGTTTTCTACTCAGGCATTACACATTTAAAACTATGATCAGTTTCTTTTTTATTGTCTCAGTCTTTTCTTTACCTATTCACTCATGCTTCTTATCTCTGTCTATGTGCAGACAAACACAGTTGTTGCTGCTGTAAATGACAATCACGACAACTTTTCACACCTTCTAGGGTTTTTTAGTCACACTCCTAGCTGGAGTGCCCTAGACTACTCCAATGCCATCTCTCCCCTCTTCAGCTCTGATAAATTAATCATATCTGGCAGAAGTGGAACGCATCACTACAAGTGCACCAACTCAGGAATTTTTCGACAGAAATCAGATTTAAAACTCCAGTAATCTGTGAAATACAGAGAGAACTATCTGGTACTGATTGGCGTCATTTCATTTATGTCTTAAAGTCCTGCATTCTAACTTTAAAGATCCACTTTTTCTGTTTTTTCTCTTGCTAACATTCCTATCAGGTGTTCTCCATATGCTGATGACACCCTCAGAAACCGAGATTCAGGCTTCCAGAATTTCATAAGCAACAGACCTCAGAAACCAAACCTGTTAACTTGCAGGGTGGGATTTGTTGCATTATTCGTCTTCTTTAGAATCACTTATGGGTTCAAGCATGCAAGGTTGAATTTCTCCAAAATTACAACTTGCCCAGCCCGATCTCACGAGGATTCGTGAAACTGTCACGTAAGTTTTAGTTTCGGTTTCGTGCGCACCAACACGATTTCGTCATGTTTTTCGTGCCGCTCACCACGAAATGCGCACCAATGTATTTTAAACGGCGGACTTTTCGTGCCACTCAGAACGTATTTCAAAAGAATGTGTATATTATATTTTTAATGTAAAACCGTGGCGAATCCAACGCTATATTTTGCATGACATCGTCCCTAAACATAACCCTAACCATAACCATAACCATAACCTAACCATAACCTAACCATAAGCCGGTGGTACACTTACCAATTTGCATAGGAATTTCAAGAATGTCCGGCGGCCGGCGGCCGCAAACACGATCTCACAAGCAGTATACGCCGATGGACAGCTTAGATCGTCATGAATCCGCCGGTATAAACCACTTTCAGATGTGATTACCACAGCGAAAAACATTTCGTGGTGAGCGGCACGAAAAACATGACGAAATCGTGTTGGTGCGCACGAAACCGAAACTAAAACTTACGTGACAGTTTCACGAATCCCCGTGAGACCGGGTTGACTTGCCATTGTGTAACACAGAGTAGTTTTAAAGTGGTTGAGCAGAACTATAGGTGAGGTGAGGTGCTTCTGTTGCAGCATGTAGTGGTGAGAGAGAGGTGGGGACTTCATATATCTGCACATTCTAACTGAAGCTACACTGTAGAGATACATCTAAGTCATTTTAAGGCAGGAACAGAATATTTCATGGAAACATGTAACTTTTAATCAATGAAACTTGATTTTGAAGTTACTTATTGTACTGTCAATAATGTTTTGAAAACATAATACAAACTCACTGACTGTAATTAATTTTATCAATCAGGCTTGCAGACTGCATTCTGAGTTCCCGACAGAGGTCTACAGGGAAATTGTTTAACAAAACTCAAAGATGAATGCAACTTGAGCTAATAAACTAATGTATCAGATTGATTCAATGATCATAATACTAATAATAGTATGAATGGACCGATGTCAAACAAGAATGACTAGGTGGTTGTGTTTGACCAAAAATCTACTTTGGAGTCATGTAGAAATGTCCTCATTTTCAAAAGCAAACTATTTTCTCAATGAAGATAACATTAAATTAATTTAAAAATACAGTCTAGACATTGGTAATGTGGTAAATGACTATTCTCGCTGGAAATGGCTGTTTTTAATGGAATATCTACATAAGGGTACAGAGGGCCATTTCCAGCAACCCTCACTCTTGTGTTCTAATACTACATTGTGTTAGCTAATTGTGTTGAAATGCTAAATGTGGATTAGAAAACTCTTGTGCAATTATGCTAGCACATGAATAAAGTGTGAGTTTTCATGGAAAACATGAAATTGTCTGGGTGACCCCAAACTTTTGACTGGTAGTGTATGCTTCGATCACATTTTATACATGTGATAACTGGAATCATCCACCATGATAAAGTGCACCTTGTTGCAATAGATGGTCAAATCTCTGATATAACCGTCCATCCTGCTCTTGATGACCAACGGTGACAGAAGTTCTCACCCCCGTAGCTGAAATACAACCCCGTCTCCACAAAATTACATCACTACACACATAAACTGTGCTTTCAACAAACGTTTGGGGGACAACATAATTTTGAAAAAAAATGTAGAATTTGTTACATTTGAAATCGCAGGAAAAGCAGCCAATTGAAAAGAGCCACAAAATCCCCATCTGCAGGTAGAGGGAGACAATGGAGTTATAAACCAGAGACCACACCTTCCACCTGATGACCAAGGTTTGCATCCATGACAGATGATGGACTATTAGTCTCAGACTTAAAGGCATTAGAGGAGATTTAATTTCCTACGACTTTGAAGGTAGCATGCGCATGCGCACATACAACCTCTCCCTCACCCCCCTCTAACCTCCCCCCTCTTAACATTTGCGAAGAAACGCCCCCCTCCAGAAACTTGCGTAGGACTCGTGAAGTTGTCTTTTACTACTGGGTCCCCCTGGATCTTTATCTGCCATTATGTAAAAAAAGATGAGCAAAACAAGTCGCCAGCTAACTACGAAGCTATACCAAAGCAACACATACAGAAAACACGTAAGTCCAAGGCATACGTAATCTACGTAACTAGGCCTGAGCCGGAAGATTTTTGATTGACAGGAAAGGGAGCAAAGCAAACGCCTTGGTCCGAGCGCATTGATTGTCTGATGTTTTTCAGGTCCTGCCATGTCCACAGTTATTTTTTTAGAAACCATACATACAAGTCCACTAAAGGTCAGTATATTCATTTTATGTGAATCAGACAAATTAAACAAAACAAAAAAAAGTCCTCCATAATGCCTTTAAGTTTTTTTTTTTGTTTTGTTTGTTTTTCACTTTTGGTTTTCATTCACTTTCTTATTAGTTTTAGGCACCAAAATTGGCTGGTTAGGTTTAGGACAATATGCCAGAAGCTTGGTTGAGGTCAGGCACCAAAATTATTTGGTTTAGGCTCGAAAAAATTTCATAATTTGAGTTAAAACATAGCCCTTTAACATCATGTTTGAAACTTCTCCATTTTCTTGGTTACCAGGGTTACAAGTCCCACCCCAAAGCAATAAAATAAATTGTGAGGATACCCTGATTAAAATTGCTTTTGTGATATGTTACATAGAAATGTCTGGCAGAAAATACATTACCTCAGAATGCAATTGACAATGCAGTTTAGTTGTGTATAAATATAATCTTGTGGAGACTGGGTTGTGATGAGTGTTTTCTGACTTTTCACCACCTTCTTGGACAAACCACACAACATTCAAGATATTTCTCTGAAGAACACACAATAGGCCAGGAGAGAATACTGTGAGGATGGGGACTAAACCATTCCCAGATGTGACTAATGTTGTAGTCACCAAATCTTGAACCATAGTCTTTACTCAGTACACTGAATGCTGTGATATCTCAGTTTGCAATATGGAGGGAAATTAGATGAAAGCCGCAAGAAACCCTTTTCTCAGCGCCATACTGATTAAAATTCATCTTACTGAAAACAGCATGGGGCCACTATGTGATAAGCTGCAATGTTTTTGGCCAGCCAAAAGTTAATGTTTATCCCTCAGAGGCACTGTGGGTCCAATTCACAATCTTTGATGGGAGGTGCTATCACTCACTCCCCCTTTCCTCCAGCATCCAAGGCAGTGTAAACAGCCTAAACAGCAGAGCAAATACAGGAGAAGTTACATCAAGCTGTGTGTTAGTGAGTGTCTCGGTGACTCAGTCAGTTTTTTAAACTTTTTTTTTTTTAAAAAGGCCTCTAATTAAAAAGTTTAATAGACGATTAAACCACATCATCCAGTCTGTGTGTTTCTCGTTGCAGATTCATTCTTGCATAGCAATCAGACCCGTATGTCCCAGTCCTGTGGTTTTACACGCATAACCACACTCATAATTGCACACACAACCACACCTACACAAGGCTGGTTGTTTTTCCTTGATCTCTTTTTGTTTTTTCCCTGTTTTCCTTTAATTTTCTCCTTCCTTTCTGTCTTTTCTTTCAACCCCTGCTGTGGTTCTGGTGCTGCCCTTGGGAGGTAGTACACGTACAGGATTATCAGATGCTTGTCTTACATTGTGCAATTATGAGCTGCTGCCCAAGGCCATACAGGTATCAGGTTACTTGCTTCTCAAGTACACGTAGTTGGAGCAACTATGGGCTTAAAACTAGTAATCTCTGTCCTCTTGTGCCTCTGGAATTGAAGTAGATGCTACCGGTGATGCTTTCCAGCATTCTTGGCGGGGGTTTTCACTCGCTACATTGAACAGAGAGTGGAGATGCTATCGCAGTATTAGATCATTTAGAGAAATGTCATGACAAGAATTGCAGAAAATTCCCTCAGTGCATAATTCATCAACTGTTTTATTTAAGGTTTGAAACTATGACTCAGTATCTGAATTCATGCATTCTTGAACAAAGCATTCACTTGTGGCAGGATAATGCTTTTGTACAAAATTCTAATTTTTAAATTGACAAATGACCTTTCTAATTCGATCACTTCTGGGAAGATGAGCTAAAATATCTCCTGCCTGTGATAATTCTTTGATTTTTCTTAGTTTTAGGACTGCTGAACCATTTATAATGTAATATTATAATATAATGATGCAAGGCTGTAAAGCAGGCTATGAACACTTGCTTCAGAATTAAGCCAAAACTTGCATTTTTGACAAGAAATCACATACTGCTTATGCCACGTATATAAGGATAGTCCTGCAACAGTTATTCATCAAAATGACTTGGTGTGACTTAATTAATCTACACCAGGGTTTAGTTATTCCCTGTTTACCCCCAAGACTGGAATGCCACCTCTTGACTTCAAAATTGTTTTCTTGTGAACCATGATCCCTCACAGGCTTCCCACTTGGTCAGTTGTGTTCCTTACAACACATGACAAGATTTACCTTTACTGGAAATCCAGTCCCGATTACCACATGTATAAAATACGATTGTAGTATACACTACCATTCAAAGGTTTGGGGTCAACCAGGCAATTTCATGTTTTCCATAAAAACTCACACTTTTATTCATGTGCTAACTTAATTGCACAACTGATTTCTAATAATCAATTAGCCTTTCAACATGGTTAGCTAACACAATGTAGCATTAGAACACAGGAGTGATGGTTGCTGGAAATAGACCTATGTACCCCTATGTAGATCTTCCATTAAAAATCAGCTGTTTCCAGCTAGAATAGTCATTTACCACATTAACAATGTCTAGACTGCATTTCTTAATTAATTTAATGTTATCTTCATTGAAAAAAATGCTTTTCTTTCAAAGATAAGAACATTTCTAATTGACGACAAACTTTTGAACGGTAGTGTAGATGACTGCAAGTCTAGCGTGTTTTTTTCTTCCATGCACCTATACAATATCTGTGATACAATCTTTGACTGTGTATATAAGACGGATATAAGAACTGTGACGACACCCGTTGGTTTGTGGGCTACAAATGCCAAACTTAAACTCTTAAGGTTGTTGTCTCCACTGTCTTCATCTTTTGACATAACAGTGACTTATCAATTACAAGGTAGTCACACCCTTAAAGGTACCCAGCTTTATTGTCTATGGTACCCTAATGGGACCATAATTTACTAAATGAACACCATGCTGTATTCAAAAAGTCTTGAAACTCGCGATCGAGATCATGAACTCATTTGCAAAATGTTTACTGACATACAAAAAAAGTCAGAATTAGGGTCAGTTTGTCATAGATTTCTATACATTCTGATTCCTTTTTGCAACCAGACAATTTCCTGATGGCCATCAGAAAAAATGCAGGTTTAAGTCACCAGTGTTGACTTTTCAGATCTGGAGGCTGCATCCATCTATTGCACACAGCCTGTAAGTGTGACCCGAGTCACACATTGAGTTCATTTTGAGTCTGTTGCGAGGTCTTGTACAATTATAAAAAACATATACAAGCAACAAAGTACTTGCAACACTGTTACCTTTCTACTGTGGTTCAGATGTGACAAATCTGCATCGTTTACGAAGATTTTGACAGTGAAGACAGATCAGACGATCTGGGCTTATTTGTATATATTCCCTCAGCAGACACACACACATACACGCTCACACACACACACACACACACACACACACACACACACACACACACACACACACACACACACACACACACACACACACACACACCTTGTCCCAGGGCAGCATACACATACATTTGTCATACCAAGGCAGTTCCTCTGTCTGTAATAAGGGAAAAACTGTGATTTCTCCGTAAGTACTATCAAAGAAAAACCAGCTGACGGAAAGCTGAAAAGAAGCCAACATGTACAGTCACAAGCACAATCCTGAAACCGTGTAGATGGAGCTGCAGCTGTAACTTTATCTGGGAGGAGCTTTTCAGAGACAGGAGATAAAGATCAACGGGATTATTAAGAAGAAGAACATGTTACATCCTCCTCCAACTGGTTTTCAGTTGTTTCCACTACATCCCTCTCCTTTTTTGTAAAACCTGATCAAAATACTATTATGTCCAGACCAGAAGAAATCAATGCTGCATTTTTGTTAGTTTGTCAGGTTAATAGACAACCACAAGTTACAATGAACAGCCCCTATAGCCTGTGTTTATCTTTATTTACTTCCCTGTCACTCCATTGTTCACATTTCTCTCCGATCTGATTTCATGGATCTCAGTGTTGATTTTTATGTCTTGCCTCTTCTTGACATATTCCCAAACCTCAGTGTTTTAATTTTAAAATGTAGCCAACCACAGACGTTTGGCCTGTGGCTTTTTTTCTTGATGACATGTCAAATATACAGTAAGGGAGATGGCATCGGCCTACGAGAAAATGAATTCCCCTTCACCATGTCATCACAAGAAAGGTGATTGACCAAAATTTTGTTGCTGTGAACACAGCCTTGATATGCAAATTTTAAATAAGTCCATATTGTTCCATGTCTTGATTTCCCAATCTCTGTCCAGACCAGAATATCAGCTGAATGACGATCTTTACTGTGCAATTTGGTATGCGGTGTCTTATTTTAACCTAAACAAAAGAAATATATGAGTTTTTGTACTTTGTGGTTTAATACATAGAAATACGCCAGGAAATATGGCAAAAACAGAGAAAAAAATCACCCTTGGGAAGAGCAGCAGAGGATAGGAGGGATAGGAGGCTGTTAGAGGACATGCAGTAGCAACAGAGTAGATGGACAGCCAGGATGACATAATCGTAGATTCTAAACATATGATTCAGGGGGACGTGAACCAGCTTCCAGAGGTCTGGATTAGGAAGCAGAATTTAAAGGTTAGTGAGGTAACTTCAAGTTTAACTCTTTTTTTCAGCACTGTGACGTGGTTCACATCTAGGGTAAATCATTATGATAACTTACACTAAACACCTAACCTTCTCCTGAGCGGGTCATGTTTGAGAAACCAGATCAGTGCATATAAAACCCCAACCACTGACCAATCAATTTGCTTGGAATTGAAAATTTAAAATCCTGTCACCCAGCCCATTAAATGGCCTCTTGTCATTGCTTATCTTTCCCCTCCATATAGGCTAGTATACTCAGTATGCCTATATCACCCAATTTAATAGTGATGGCGGAGTTGTAACTCAGTGGACTTTGACTCAGAAGACTTGAGTTCCCATTACCAACCATTCATCAAAAAATTCTGTTTCGATCTAAGTTTAATTTTGATTTTGGTTTTCTTCTTTGCTTTTCAGTTGTTGTTTAGTTAAGTGTGGCCACCAAAACTACTTAGTTACATGTAGAAGAAGGATCACAGATGGAGTTAAATACACCATGCTGTTATGTTTACAACAAGTTAAATACTCCATTTTGTGTGTTTCATGCTGATTTTATACTTGTACTTATTTACACTAAGGTTGATCAGTGATCAGAACGTTGCTACTGAGCTTAGTAAAAGGTAATCAAGGTTTTTACTGGCCCTTCTGTATGGGAATGATATGCACTGAAAACAGACCATTTATTAGTTAGATAACATTGTAACTGGGTGACCTTGTTGCCTGGGCAGTGAGAGAGGAAGGTAAGAGTTGCTAGGGACCACTGATTCCCTTTTATTTTCCTGACCAGCATGTATGTGAGATATGGTAGATTCTCATTTGAGGAAACTCCAGCTTTCCTCACTTCATGTTTTTCCAGTTAGGTCAAAACTATTTAAAATAAATAGCTTTAAATGCCTTATAGCAGTAGGTTATTATGACAAAACAGACTGATTATAGCACTAAAACATTGTTCTTCTAGGCCAATAAGATTTATAGTGAGCAAACTAACCAGTTTGAATGATCCCAGTGGTTGCAACTGAAAGTATGTAATACACAGTAAAATATAGCCGCACACATTTTACTCAACCATAAAAACTGGCAACATTTAAGCAGTATGTGAGCATAATGGGAGGCATAATCGTAATTTGTCATACTGACTCGTGCCATGATGATGATGGGGCAGCAATATTAATAAGCCTGTGAACTTATGGCCAGTTCATGCTTTTTGTGTACACATCTGCGAAGGTATGTGTGGCATAAATTTTGTCATCCACCAAAGGGTGCCAGGTGCCAGAAAAACAATTGGTGCTTAAAGCAGATGTTTGATATGAGGAGAAAAGGGACAGAGTTTAATTCTTGCTTATGTTGCAGGATTTTGGAGGTGCTTTGATTTGTACCTGATTTCCATCGACAAACCCCTGACATGGTGGGAAGTTCTAAATTCTCTAGAAATCGTGTGCTTATGTTTGCCCACAGTGCTACAATCAGTCTGTGAACAAACTTTTAAAAATTGTCCCATGTGTTTTTCTCTGTTTTCCTGAGAGAGATTGTGACTATCTGTGCTGACTGGTGCAGCCCTGCTATATTTGGAACAGAGCATTGTGCGTGTTTGCAATCCACTTATTGGCCTGAAAAGCATGACTTGGCCATGATACATTCACATAGTTGGCAGTTTTTTTTAGCTTGTATTATATTTTTTTCAATCCTCATATTGGCTTGGGATTACACTTTGGTTTTCTAGTGAGGAACAGGTAACTCTACACCTGTCTATGTTGAATTTGGTGCCAACACTACCCCTTTTATGTGAACACAATCATAGCCAGACTCAGAAATCCTGGGTCTACACACGTGGACAAAATTGTTGGTACCCCTCAGTTAAAGAAGGAAAAACCCACAATTCTCACTGAAATCACTTGAAACTCACAAAAGTAACAATAAATAAAAATTTATTGAAAATTAAATAATCAAAAACAGCCATTACTTTTGAATTGTTGATTAACATAATTATTTAAAAAAACAAACTAATGAAACAGGCCTGGACAAAAATGATGGTACCTCTATAAAAGATTGAAAACTATTTGACCAGAGTGACATGATTAACTCAGGTGTGTCATTTAATTGACATCACAGGTGTTTCCAAACTCATAATCAGTCAGTCTGCCTATTTAAAGGGAGACAAGTAGTCACCCTGCTGTTTGGTGAAAAGGTGTGTACCACACTGAACATGGACAACAGAAAGCGAAGGAGAGAATTGTCCCAGGACATCCGAAAAAAAATTATAGACAAACATCTTAAAGGTAAAGGCTATAAGACCATCTCTCAACAGCTTGAAGTTCCTGTGACAACAGTGGCTCATATTATTCAGAAGTTCAAGACCCACGGGACAGTAGCCAACCTCCCTGGACGTGGCCGCAAGAGGAAAATTGATGACAAATTGAAGAGACGGATCGTTGGAATTGTATCCAAAGAGCCCAGAGCAACCTCCAAAGAAATTAAAGGTGAACTCCAAGGCCAAGGTACATCAGTGTCAGATCGCACCATTCGTCGTTGTTTGAGCCAAAGTGGACTTCATGGGAGACGACCAAGGAGGACACCACTGCTGAAAAAAACTCATAAAAAAGCGAGACTGGAATTTGCAAAAATGCATGTTGACAAGCCACAAAGCTTCTGGGAGAATGTCCTTTGGACAGATGAGACCAAACTGGAGCTTTTTGGTAAGGCACATCAACTCTATGTTCATAGACTCAAAAACCAAGCATACGAAGAAAAGAACACTGTCCCTACGGTGAAACATGGAGGAGGCTCAGTAATGTTTTGGGGCTGCTTTGCTGCATCTGGCACAGGGTGTCTTGAAAGTGTGCAAGGTACGATGAAATCTGAAGACTAGCAAGGCATTCTGGAGAGAAATGTGCTGCCTAGTGTCAGAAAGCTTGGTCTCAGTCGCAGGTCATGGGTCTTCCAACAGGACAACGATCCAAAACACACAGCCAAAAACACCCAAGAATGGCTGAGAGAAAAGCGTTGGACTATTCTAAAGTGGCCTTCTATGAGCCCAGATCTGAATCCCATTGAACATGTGTGGAAGGAGCTGAAACATGCCATTTGGAGAAGACACCCATCAAACCTGAGACAACTGGAGCTGTTTGCTCATGAGGAGTGGGCCAAAATACCTGTTAACAGCTGCAGAACGCTCATTGACAAATACAGAAATCGTTTAATTGCAGTGATTGCCTCAAAAGGTTGTGCAACAAAATATTAAGTTATGGGTACCATCATTTTTGTCCAGCCCTATTTCATTAGTTTGTTTTTTTAAATAATTATGTTAATCAACAATTCAAAAGTGATGGCTGATTTTGATTATTTAATTTTCAGTAAATTTTTATTTATTGTTACTTTTGTGAGTTTCAAGTGATTTCAGTGAGAATTGTGGGTTTTTCCTTCTTTAACTGAGGGGTACCAATAATTTTGTCCACGTGTGTATATACTGAGTTGATTCCAGCTGCACGTAACTGCAGCTGTTAGACTTAGTGAAGCCGGATAACATAAGCCTATCCTGGGTATGTTTCATTTGCTTCGTAATGCAGTCTTCAGGTGTAGCCAACAAACAAGCCCTGAGCCATATGACCTTCTCACCACCTCGAAGGTCTGGATAGATGACAGACTACACAAACATTCAATCTTATAGAGGGGAATCATGTTTCAAGTGGTGAGACATTGGGACAAGAGGATAAACAAGATCTTGAGTGAGTGAACAAGGTTCAGCGGATAATGTTTAGGATCACAGTTCACTTGAACCCTTCAGATTGTCCATGTGTATGTTTAAGTCGACTTGTATCTGTGTATACATGCATATGAGGGAGTGTGGGAGAACATTAATGGACCCTGAGAGTTTGACCCTTCACCTTGTGGTCACCCAGAGGTCGACCAGCTGTGGGTAAGAGTGACTGCTCGCTGTTTTCAAGACTGAACTGTCAGCCCTGTTCTTGTTGTTGAAATTATTTACTGCAGGCTTGGTGAAATATTGCTGCGTGTCCTCACATACCATGAGGACATGTCTGGAAAATTTAAAGCTCTTGTTTTTTCTAGTTTAGTTTTGTAGCAGCTTTGCATTGTATTTTACTGAGAGATTTGCCAACTTGTTGGCTACGTGACAATGGAAATGGCTCCACAAGTGACATTTTTGTCAGAACAGGGAAGAAACAGATGTAATTGATAACTTCGACGTTATCTCCAATTTAGCTGTACCAGTGAGCTAGCATGCAATAGCAATCGCACAACCCTGGAACTAGAATGCCTAAATGGAATCTGGTCGTAAATAATGTTATCAGTTACACCTATTCTTTTCCTGATCTGACATGCCACAATGTAGTGGAATCATTTGACCTTTTCTGCAGCAGACAATCCATACAATACACGTGATACATTGTCTGGAGTTCGATGCATGCACAACAGCAGAACCCTTAAGAGTGTAATCTTCTTCCGTCTCCCTTCCTGATAAAAATACAGTAAATGACATCATTAGTTAATGTTTGCAGTAGAAAGCTGTGCAGGAAATACCAGTGTTCCTCCACACAAACTGGTTTGTGCTGCGGGGTTAATGGTCTGACGGCTCTGCTGGAGTGCCTCATTTCATGTCTGGGTCTCAGGAGCCCTGTCATAGCCTGTTAGCTAACAGGAAGTTTTATAGGTTATTGAAAATTAACTAAAAATTTGTAACTGCTTTTTTTCTTGTAGTTGTTTGTCATGCAATAAGATTTTTTGGTTAATTGAGAACAAACTTGTGCAGAAATGTAGTTTGCATTTGTGTGGCTCAACACATGATCCTTGCTCATCATTCACAAAGTAAGCATTGAGCTGATGATTTGTCAGACAGAGAAATTCTCAGGATATTTATGAGTATTAGGAAATATTTATATAATTAATATTATAATTAATATAATATTTATATAAAGGATATTTATGAAATTTTGCATTGTTCAAGTATTCACGATTAAATTTACTTTCATAATTCTTCAAAATCAAAATTTTATCTCAATAATGCATTATTTACAGTTTCTTTCCAGCCATTAATTAAACTTAAACAAATCAAACATATCCCTATATAACAAAATTACATCCATGTTGTTTTTTGTTTTTGTTTTTATACATGAAAACAACCAATCAGTGCCTTTAAATACACTGCTTGTCCAAAAAAAAAGTTGCACACTAATATTTTGTTGGACCACCTTTAACTGTGGTATCGTTTCAATGAGCTTCTGCAATATCACAGCATTTATTTCTGTGAGGAGTTGCATTAATTTTTTGCCAAGATCTTGCATCGATGAATGGAGAGTTGGACTGCTGCACAAAGTCTTCGTAACACTGCCCCTACAGGCTTGTACAGTTGGCACTAACCATGATGAGTGCATCACTTCATCTGCCTCTCTTCTTACCCTGATGCCCCAATCACTTTGGAACAAGGTAAATCTGGACTCATCAGACCACATGACCGACCATATTTCTTCCTGGAAGACGATGGTTCACCGCAATCCTTCCAGGTTTTAATGATGCATTGGACGGTTCTTAACCCAATTTTAGTAGTTTTAGCAATCTCCTTAGTTGCTTTCTTTGCTTGATGCAGGCCAATAATTTCACCCTTCTGAAACAGATTAATATCCTTTCTGTGACTACAGGATATGTCTTCTAACATGGTCAGTTAAGAAATGAGAAGCCAGTCAGTGCTAGGGTTAAATAAGTGGTTCCCAGCTGAAATATATTAATCACTGCAGTAATGATTGAGTTAATTCCAGGGGGTGAATGTTTTTTTTGGACAGGCAGTGTAGTTTAGATGCAACACTACACAGTTGCTTCCTCCATCCACACTCAGTGCTTGACCAGTTGCTGTAGTTCAAGCACAAAAGCTCACCTCCAACTCAACTCCAATATTTTAAAATAACTTTACACTACATATTGGCAAATTATTATATTGGAGTAATTCAGGCACAGACCTGAAATCAACTTAAATAACAGTATAACAATGTATTAAGTTCCACCTTTGTTGACAGGATTGATTCCTTAGAGTTGTTACATATGAAACCCTAGAAATTTGAATCCATGTTTGTGTCTATCATCTGTAAACTGCAGTTGCTCAGAATGTAAATGGTAAATGGTCTGTATTTATATAGCGCTTTTCCACCTGCAAGGTACCCAAAGCACTTTACATGATATGTCACATTCACCCATACACACACACACATTCACACACTGATGGCGGAAGCTGCCATGCAAGACACTAACCACGACCCATCAAGAGCAATTAGGGGTTAGGTGTCTTGCTCAGGGACACCTCGACATGAGCACAATGAGCCGAGGATCGAACTGGCAACCCTCCGGTTGCAAGACGGCCACTCTGCCCACTGAGCCAGAATGTCTAGCTATTACATTGACTGCTTATTGTACTCATGACGTATCCTTCACCATATAAAAACACCATATGGATCAGGTAAAAACACTAGCTAAAGAGGTGCTCTTGTGTGATAGATTTGATTCACTAGTAAGTTCCAAGATATTTGATTTTAAAAGCATTTTTATGGATTGGAGACTTAAATTCAGACCAGCTGAGGAAAGGATGGATGGATGGATGGATGGATGGATGGATGGATGGATGGATGGATAGATAGATAGATAGATAGATAGATAGATAGATAGATAGATAGATAGATAGATAGATAGATTTTGGAAATTCAAGGAATCCAGTACTTACAAAGGACGATGTACAAAAAAACAAAAGAACATGCAAATTGACATGCAAACTATGTTGGTCGAAGAAACAGCATAAGGTATTTACAGAGGTGTGCATAGAATGGTTAATATTTACAATAAAGTGCAAAGGTGAGGGGGAACAACAAGCAGCAAATGCATCAGAATCGATATATGACCAATGAGTCACATTTCAAACCAACAAAACTACCTGCTGCTCATTTATCCGGCATGTGATCACTTAAAAATGTAACCCAGTCCTTGAGTTGCCCTAACTCCTCCAGGTCTTCCTCTGTAAGCTCTGAGCCACATTACAAAAACTAAGACAACCTTAATGATGCAGTCAATTTCAGGTCACATGAAGCTTGATGACAGAGGAAATGGAAAAAAAAACTTTGAAAAAAAGAGACATGAGCTTCCCCTTACATCTCTTTCATTTTGTTCCCCCTTGTCTCGCCTGTTACCTGTCAGTGCTGTTGTCACCACAGAGACGTGACGAGCCATTTAAATCCACCAGACCAGTTGTTGCAGAGCTTGTTTGTGCCCTGTGAAGAATGTTTTCAGTGTCAGTGAATGTCATGCAAGTATGCACGGCAATGACATGGAAACACACAGCTTGCAGTTTTATCTTCGTAAACAACAAACACATTTCAGTTGTCTTGCTTCAGTGCCTAGCAAAGAAAATCTTTAAAAAAAAAAAACGTGATAAATTACAAGTAAAAAAACAACAAAAACAAACCAAAAGAAAGCAATATTGCAAGTTTGAGGGACTGTTCCACACCTAATGCTACTTCAAACAGCAGCTCCATACAACAGCAGAAACACTAAGATTGTCTGTCCTAAAGTTGGGACTTCCGGTTAATGGGGGCTAGCTGATGAGTTGTGTATAAATCTATGGTGCTACTTAAACCGCTAAATCCTTTCCAAAATGCTCAATTTGTATGCGCCACTCAGCCTAACTACAACACCAGTGTTAAAGAAAATGCCGATGTCAGAAAGGAAGATAAATCGCAGCTGGACACAATAATCCAACCTAACTAATTTTCCTACACCGATGGTCAAAGCCAAGCTTACAGCTACCAAGGCCATGGAATCTAGTGTCAGTGCTAACGCTACCACTAGCATTAGCGCCAAGAAACAGTCGGAGGGAGATACTGCGAAGGAGGAGTCCGGTGGCTCTTTGTCAGCAATACTGGCAGCTATTAACACTATGAAGTTTGAGTTCTCAACCAAATTTGATGGCACTGTGGTTGAAAAATGTAAGGAAAGACATAAGACTGCTCAGAAAGAGTCACACGGGCAGCGATGAGAATCTCAACAACAGAAGACAATGTGACTGCACTCCAAGAGAAGGTGAAAAATCTAGAGGGGAAAAATTAAGATCTGGAAGAGTAAATACTGGACGGTCATGTCGCTAGTTTACCTGAGGGCGCGGAAGGTGAAGACACCTGTGGATTTCTGGAGAGCTGGATACCGGAGGCACTGGAACGAACGCCACTCCGGGGGAAAACTTACAGCGGAAAGAGCACACAGGGTTGGTCCAAGAACAAAGGCTGCATTCTATCCAAATTCACCAGTAAACCATGGTAGTGTGACTGTGAAATTGGCCCCCAGTATTGAACATCTTCAACAGGCAGACTCAATATGAGTGTATATGACTTAGATGAAACGAGAAGTGAGATTTTTAAACACATACATTAATTCATTTGTCACGCACAACTGCACTTAATCATAATACTTCACAGTGGTAGAAATGTAATCTCAAATGCAATACAGAGATCCTGAGTGCATATTTGTATATATTACTTCGAATCTCTTATTTCAGTACAAAGTTGTAGACAGTTAAAATTGATGTAAACTACCGTTCAAAGTTTGGGGGTCATTTAGAAATGTCCATATTTTTAAAAGAAAAGCAGATTTTCTTTCAATGAAGATAACATTAAATTAATCAGACACACAGTCTAGACATTGTTAATTTAGTAAATGACTATTCTCACTGGAAACAGCTGACTTTTAATGGAATATTTACATAGGCGTACAGAGGAACATTTCCAGCAACCATCACTGCTCTGTTCAAATGGTACATTGTGTTAGTCAATCGTGTTGAAAGGCTCATTGATGATTAGAAAACCATAGTGCAGTTATATTAGCACATGAATAAAAGTGTGAGTTTTCATGGAAAACTACTTAAACTTGTGAGAAACTACTTAACTGTGAACTTTTAATCTTTAATTTCAATTTCGAACCTACTGAAGATCTCAAAACAACCATCATTTGTAAACACAACAGCCTTATCTGACTAATCATACTCATCTTGAGAGTTGTAGGTCCGGTACCACAATAAATTATCTGAACATCTTTCTTCCTTTTCCTTCTGGGATTTCTGTCTTCCTTCTTGCAACGTCTTCTTTTCTTCCTTCCTTGGGAATTTCACACTATCAGCTGAGTATGTACTGCTTACAATGCATACTGGAACTACCTGAAAAACTCACAAGACATCGAAGCCTGCAGTACGATATTGCACAAGGTGACAGTGAAGGCAGCTTTGATTTAATTTTGGATGTAGTTTGGATTTCAATTCAGGAGATGCACTGTGAATAAGGGCCAGACTTATTTTGATGCTCAGATTTGTACATTTGCAAAAAAGTCAAGTCAATATGGCAGTAAAAGCAATGTTCTCTTTTATATGTGAAAATGAAAAATTGTTTGTCCATTAAGTCAGTAATCATTTGTGATAAACAGGCATGACCTTAATATTGACCACAGTTATCATGATTATTATTTTGATTAGAATTGTGCAGAACTATGTTAAAAAGTTATTTTTTTGTTGTTCTTGGAGTAATAAATGAATGAAAAAATAATATCATGCTTTCAGTTTCTGATTTTGGATTGTGCATTGAATATAAAAATAAATGAGGCACAAATTCTGAAACCAACGCAAGTATATGGAATGAAGGTGTCTGTATTAACACCAGTGCTTTTCTTAGTGTAACATGCCAAAAGTTGTTGTTTGACAAGGCATTTTAATGTACAAAGTTCATGGAAACACTAAAATGAGAATATACACTACCATTCAAAAGTTTGGGGTCACCCGGACAATT
This sequence comes from Acanthochromis polyacanthus, assembly GCF_021347895.1. Lineage (NCBI taxonomy): Eukaryota > Metazoa > Chordata > Actinopteri > Pomacentridae > Acanthochromis > Acanthochromis polyacanthus. Next base: position 23,569,022 of record NC_067131.1, read on the forward strand.
TGATGTTTTCCTTTGCAGGACAATACACTTAAAGGTCAACTCATTCAAGTTTATTTAACCAGGTTAACTGGTAATTCTAAATTGTCCGTAGGTGTGAATGTAAGTGTAACTGTTTATTACCTCCGCCAGGAGGTTATGTAATCATCGGAGTTTGTTTGTCTGTTTGTCTGTTTGTCTGTTACCAGCATAACTCAAAAAGTCATGGACGGATTTTCACCAAATTCGGCCATCTCTCAATTGTACAGAGTCCTTCAAAAAAAATCCTGGATCCAGATGGTGATCCGGATCACCTCCAAAATCTAATCGATTGTTACTTTTGCTCTTCCGGACATTCTGTAAAAATTTGGTGAAAATTCGTCCATGACTTTTTGAGTTATGCTGTTAACAGACAAACAGACAAACAGATGGCCTGGCGGAGGTCTGCGCTCGAGCCCGATCTCACGGGGATTCGTGAAACTGTCACGTAAGTTTTAGTTTCGGTTTCGTGTGCACCAACACGATTTCGTCATGTTTTTCGTGCCGCTCACCACGAAATGCGCACCAATGTATTTTAAACGGCGGACTTTTCGTGCCACTCAGAACGTATTTCAAAAGAATGTGTATATTATATTTTTAATGTAAAACCGCGGCAAATCCAACGCTATATTTTGCATGACATCGTCCCTAACCATAACCCTAACCATAACCTAACCATAACCTAACCATAAGCCGGTGGTACACTTACCAATTTGCATAGGAATTTCAAGAATGTCCGGCGGCCGGCGGCCGCAAACGCGATCACACAAGCAGTATACACCGATGGACAGCTTAGATCGTCATGAATCCGCCGGTATAAACCACTTTCAGATGTGATTACCACAGCGAAAAACATTTCGTGGTGAGCGGCACGAAAAACATGACGAAATCGTGTTGGTGCGCACGAAACCGAAACTAAAACTTACGTGACAGTTTCACGAATCCCCGTGAGACCGGGTTGGCTCTCCGAGTGCTTTTCTAGTCTGTCTATGTAGCCCCGTGATAGACTGGCGACCTGTCCAGGGTGTCCCCTGCCTTCCCTGTTAGTCAGCCGGGATAGACTTCAGCGACTCCAATGATGATTAAGCGATGTATAGATAATGGATGGATGGATGGATGGATGGATGGATGGATGGATGGATGGAATTTAAAACTTCAAAATCACTATTCTTTGTGGTAGTGTTTAAGAATTATCAGAAAGTTTTTTGCAATCTTTCTTGCCATGATTTTGCATATAACTTCCATTATACATCAGCTGTGTCATACACACCATTTCTTTTCCCTGTAAAGAAATTATCTATAGTGTCATACCTACTTTCAAGCAATATTTTGTTAAATAACTTTACAATAAATATAAGTTTTTATTTCTGGTGCTTTATTTTAAATGCTGCCATTCTGCTGTTATCTAAAACCCTGATTTATTTATAACGATAAACACTACAGTCATTGTTTGGGCTTTATAAATGAGGGCAAACTATGAGGGTTCCTTTTAAGTAGTTTGCATATTTAGGAGTAAAACACAGGAATGCAGTGAAGAAACGCCAACTCTTTGCTTACCGCAAGAACCTGCACAGAAGCCAAATCTGGTTAAATCACTGTTCACTTCATAAGAATTATAGGTGCGATTAAAGCATGTTCTTGGCTCAGAGTAGCGGCTGTCTATAACATTTAGTTATATTTCAGGCCAGATTCCACATGAAATCATTCTTTCGCTGGACTGCTGTTGGATAATGTACACACTGACCTTATCCTCACAAATTTTACGTTTTGATGTGCACATTTGTGTGTGTGTGTGCGCGTGTGTGTGTGTGGTCCATTAATCTTGTTTCTCTTCCAAATGCTTTTTAGCATTTTCTCTTTGTTCACAGCTGAGGCATTTTCCAACCCAGCTATTCTGAAAGCTAAACATCACATAACACATCCCAGTGTTGATTCTCATGCCAGCATGACAACAAGCACAAACTCACCTCCTCGCCTCATAATGCTTATCGCCATCTAAACTCTCAGACTATGATATCATCAGCGAGCATCCACGCAGGAAGCAGATCCTCATGAGGGTTCATCAGAAACAGAAACTATAAAAAGCCTGCATGGTAACAAAGCTCGGTAAATAATCACAGACATCGTACTTTATGATGTACTGTCGATGACATCATGTAACCCGGTCAGTCTACCCTCATGCTGTGTTTGCAGTCTCGTGGTGATGAGGATGAGCCACAGAGTGCTGCAGAGGACAGATGAGTCAACAGGCTTTCATGGACAGATGTAGGAAACAGATGAACGTGTCAACAGTTGATTTGGTTTGTTCTGTAGATGATATCGAAGCGATAAAACTGGAAATATACATCATGTGTGATGCTTTTATCCCCAAAGTATTTTTCCAGTTCAGTTGGTTTGTGTTTAAAACCCCAAAACTCCGTAAAGTTGTGCTTCAAATCAACAACAAAGTAAATTCACTAGGGAAACTGCTGAATATGACAAAACTTTATCAAAAATATGGAAGGGGATAAGATTACACTAAATTATTCAGAAGCACATCAAAATATTTGCAATTAAAAGCAATCAAATTCTTCATTTACATGTTAACGTTTGGATTTCACAAACCAGATGAACGATCACGTTTACGTTGTTGCTAAATATACACTAAGTAAAAGTTTGGGGTCATGTAGAAATGTCCATATTTTTGAAAGAAAGGCATTTTTATGGATGATCTACATAGGGGTACAGAGGAACATTTCCAGCAACCATCACTCCTGTACTTTAATGCTACATGGTGTTAGCTAATCGTGTTGAAAGACTAACTGATGATTAGAAAACCCTTGTGCAATTATGCTAGCACATGAATAAAAGTGTGACTTTTCATTTAAAACATGAAATTGCCTGGGTGACAACAAACGTTTGAACGGTAGTGTACATCTAAATAAACTTATATGTCCAAAACATGTACTGTGGATACATCCCACAAAAAAGTACCTACATAAGTAACAAGTATCAATGTATACTCCAAGTCTTGTAAACAGAGAAGTTGGCGAAGTTGACCTTTAAATGTATTATCCTGTAATGTCTTTTACTACTGTCTGCGATTAACTGAACACATACTAAAAGATCTTCTTCAAAGACTGCTCCTGTTGTGTAACAAGTGATAATGCCTGACTGCACTGTCACGGTCATGATCAACCTGGAAGCAGGACTGTGACAAAGCCTCCATTAGAATAAGGTCAGGGCAGCTTTTGGAAATAATTCATGCCTTGATGTTTATCTTTTGTACAGAAAGAAGAATATTTTAGCAATTTATATAGCTGCTTTCAATGAATATCAAGTCACTTCAATTACTTATGTACACCCCCTGTCGAAAGTTTTAAGACAGGTTCTAATTTATTTGAATCTCAAAACCTTTGACAGGGGGTGTAGCTCGCACGAGCTACAGCTAATATGTAGGTGAGTTTAAAGTTGTGTTTTTTGGTCTTTGCTAACCAAAACAAGCTGTAAAATTTGTCCAGTGTTTGACACTGTTGCCCAGTTATAACTGAGCTGTGTTGAGTGCATTGCCAAGGCTGTGTTTTCCCATGCATTGTAAACTACTCTCAGTGCCTGACCGTGGACGTGGGGTGCCCCGTAAAGAGACCAGGGGTTATGAGTTTTGTGCCAGATCATTGTGGTGCGTGGCATACATTACGTGGGACTATTAAACACATATTACCCTGTATGTGCACAAAATTGTTGATATGAGATTCCTCAAGGATGAATTTTGCATGGTGGAAAGCATTCACAGGATCCAGTTTGTGCTTGGCTTGTACTTGGCGTTGAAGTAGTTGTTGTTTATAGGGCAGGAACACTTATTAGGAGAGATGTGATCCTTAGTACCACTGGATGTTTTTTTCTCTCTTTGCATTAAGCCGTGGCTTGGTGCTTTACGAGTCTACTTCTCCGGGCATATTTGCGTGCTAATGGGGAGATAAAAGCAACTAAACTAGACACAAACATACATATACACCTCCAGACAGAAAGATTCATAGAACATTAAGCTGCTTCAGTGAACACCTCAGTACACAATTGCACAAACACGCATACAGGTGAGTCGGTCAGGTCATCTGGGATCAGTTAGTGCTCTTCAGGATCAGTCCTGCACTGCTGCCGCTTAACTCTCTGCCAGCTGGCCTCAAACCAGCACACAGGAGACAATCGGTCTCCTCATAGAGGCCGACAGACATACAGGAAGGAATCATTGTGACCTGAAAAGCAGCATCTGATCAAATATCACGTAAGAATGAAACAGCCTAGATAATGGCTCATGCAAGGAGTTAATCAAAGAAAGAACATCTATATAGTATTTTCAGGCAGCCACCCTCCACTGGTGTAAGCTGAGATAAAGATGGCAAACACTGTGAAATCATACAGAGCGGTGTTTATGTTGGCACAATGCAGCAGTATTTACATAGACTGAGGAAAAATATGGAATGATGAACTCAGCTCATGCAAAGCAGGTACAATAACAGCTTATTTGCAATCAATGGACATCTAGAATGGCACCATGCAGAGGAAAAATACAATTTAATGTATGTAACTTAATGAATCCTTCAGTCCAAAGCAACCCATAGCAGATAATTGTCTTCACATTCAGCTATGGTTGAGAAGAACTTGCTCATGCTTATTCAGGTGCAGTTACATAAAACACTGTGATAAAGTAGATGTCTACATGCCTTGAATTTCATACATAGAAATATGCATCCATCCATCCAGCTCTCTGCTCACCTGGACATTGATCCATGTCTCTGTAGCAGCCTGGAAATACCTGAGACCGCATGGTGTCTGGCAAGGAAACTTGTATCTTCTTTTGGGTAACAGGAATTGAAATGCCATATACATGTCCTAATATAATGCAGTTTAAGACATTTGAAATAGATATGTTAAGGGTTATTTATTAATTGATTGATTGCACTGGCAGAAAGACCCTGTTACTGTTTATGGAGTTGCAGGTGTGTTTACTGACTGCCAGAAAGGATTGCATCAAACAGGTGTACCTCCCTGCTGTGTAACTGCTAACTATAGCAGTCCTGTTGATGAACACTGCAGTATGAAGTTGTAAAAATGTGTCTGGTGGCAGTCTTGGAGAGGTTGAGTTGAAGGTAGCGTTTTTTCATCCATGCTGAGATATATGCAAGGCCTGATGAGATCGGGGCAGAGACAGTGTGGCCGTTTGGAGGAATGAATGACAGGAAGAACTGGTTATCGTCAGCACAGCAATGGCATGAGAAAATATGGGAGTGGATTATTGCACCAAGTGAGGTTGTGTATATTGAAAAGAGGAGGGGACCAAGGACTGACCATTAAGGAGGACAGGTTGTGCAGTTCAGGCACTTCTCTCTTTCAAGATACTCTGAAGTGTATCTCCCTGAAAAGTAGGACATGAACCAGTGGAAGGCAGATCCTGAGATGTCAAGCTCAATGGGTGTGGAGAGGTGTAAATAGTTTCAGATTTGAATCTGAACTGAACTGGTGCTATATGGAAAACTCTTTCAGGGAATCTGAGATTTCTGGTACTCTGCTCAACTATTAACTCTCTCCAAGTAACATGGAATGCTTGTCATTATGGTAACTTATGTTTCCTTACATCCTCTCCCCTGTCATCTGGAAAATGTTTCCCTTCCACTATAATGGAGGATTTTCCAATTACTAAAATGCACCTTGAGAAGAGAGGAGGCTTAAGGAGGAGATTAGAGTGAGAAAACGCAGGAGTACCCTATACAGAAGTGTTGTTTGAGTAGTGTGACAGATAAACGCCGCAGTTTCGAGGGTGTCTGTTTTATCTGACAAATGATAGAACTGTGCAGCTACATAAGCAACTGATGTAGTTTAAGAGCAGTGCAATATTACAGACTTTTTGATTTGGAAGCTTCAGCCAATCCATCCTCATTTCTGTTTCTTGCAATCCTTGCTAGAAGAAGCTAAGCCTTGAGAAGGAAGGAATGAGAGCGAGGAGACAGGTTAGCATAATGAATTGCACCAAGAATCTTCTAGTGCTTCAGGAAGAATAGCTGCGATGAAAAAAATTGGGCTCAAAAATCATGAATCATGAAAAATTCCAGTGCTGTGCAGTGATTAATATCCACTACAAAAGGCTAGTTGCCATCCAGACAGAAAATGATGCTTCCTGACCTTCTGCATTGTCTATCATCGAATAACAGCCTCAGATTAATTAAGGCACAACTTAACATATAGATTCAGCAGTAGTAGTGAAACTGACTAAAATGAACACAACATTTTACAGTTAAGGTTTTGCAATAGAAATTTACATCAGTCTAGTTTTGAATGTGTTTTAGAAAGGCTTGTATGCTTTCCTTGCCTTTTTGAATGCGGTCTTTTCACACATTTCACTGCACCAGTAGCATTTTTTGTTGACTGTCACATAGTAGAACAGATACCGTCATACTCATATGTCAGTTCCTATGCTTTGATTGTTGTTCAGTTGGTGTTGTGCTGACCAGTAAGTGGAGTCAAAAACAACCGTTGTCATGACACAGCAATTACATAGTGATACTGAAGAAAACATTAGTTAAAATAGTGATGCAAACACATTATCAGCATTGACGTCACTGATTATGTCGACTAATCGCTGCAATTCTACAGGACAGTATTCCTTTATTTAAGGAAATATCTACAGAATCCTCAGGAGAGAAATCAGCACTGAAACTGATGCAAGAATAAAAAGTACATCTCTCTTAAGCATGTCTTTAAGATGTAGTTCCTGTTGGAGGATCCTTTTGGAGAAGGAGAATCATTACTCAATGTTTTATTTTATAATGAGAAAAGCTGCACATCTGGACGTGTCCACTTGCCATACCATTAGAAGAAGATTGCTTTTATATTACAATGCGTTGCCATTTCCAGATTTTAAACACTGCCTACTGTAGTTGATTTATTGGCCGGTGTGATTTTCCAATCTCAATCATTGAGAACTTTCATGGTGTGTAATCATCCAAATCTCCTCTGTATAAATCTGTCCCCAGGCTGCATCTGAGCCAGGCTTCCTTCTCTGTTTGGCTGGTTTGTGCTGGATACTGTCTCTGCATATAATACTCAAATCTGTCAGACAAATGCAGGCATACAAGACAAAGATGTAATATTCCTAATCAAAAAAACTAATGGAAAAATTAGATTATGCAACTTAACACTATTAATATTGACAACCCTACTTGTGTGACATTAGTTTGAGACTGGACAGTAAATGTCAGGGGTTGGTAGCATTCTGTCAGAGACAAAGAGATCAAGCATAACGCTGCTGTTACCACCAGAGTTTAACAATCATACAAAATGAAATTAGTCACAGAAGACCATGTTGGACACCCACAGTAGCAAAAAAGCAACCAGATTCAATGCAGCGAAAAAGGAAACGACAACAGGAAAAATCTCTCCCTCCATCTTAGGATAGATTTTCTAATTTTATTAATGTTTAGTCCCTTTTTCCCTGGAAATTGTGAAAAGTAATTCTTGGATATGAATATGGATTAAACTTTAGGGGTCAACAGATTTAATCGCCACGGAAACCCTTTTGTAATTTTATTTCTATGCTACAAACCATCCAGAAGGCCTTTTTGTAACTGACATGTTGACCTGTCATCGTACGAAAAACACAAGCGTTGCTAATAGCATTAATGAGGACTCCTTTCTATTCGGCGCTCCAATAAGCCATGACACTGAGCCAGCCCACACAATACCAGGAAACTGAAACTAAAGCAGCTACATGGAACTCGGCCATCATTATACATTGTGCTACTGTGACATATCAAAATATCTTCTGGTTGTCCACAGCGAGTTCCATCTGTACCAATGGGATCTACTCAATCAGGATGGTGTGGCACAACATTTGGCCACTGATACATATATCAGGACATTTCATTGTTTCCAGCAGCCCAGTTAGTGGACTGGTGGTTTGGTTTGCCAGTCCAATACTTTTATATAGAGAATGATATTTAGACTACTAATGGATAGATTTCCATGACATTTAGTGGGGATATTTGTGGGTTTGAGTGAGCCCTGTCTCCTAAAAATCATGTTCCTGTATATAAATAAAAAAAACTGCAACTGGGAAACACATCTCCAGGATTATGTTTGTAAGAAACACAATCTAATCAACATATCCTTGCCATTTATTTGACTCATTTCCTGCTCATGCTCATTTTCAACCAACCAATTATGTACTGAATGGAACGTCACTCGTCACCCTGGCAACCCAGAAAATGGAGAAGCTTTGAACTTCTGGCTAGCATGGTGAAAAGGTGTATTGTAGTCCAAACTATGATATTTTCAAAAACTTAATCTTAGTCTGGAGCCTCAACATAATCAAAATGTGAGTAAAAATGAAATTCAACAAGTGAAAATGAAACTTAAAGGTGGAGCCTGTTACCCTAGCCGCGCTAGACAACCCACGGCAACGAATTTAATTCTCTGCCAGGGTGGGTCTAGTTACCCTCCATAAGGCTCGAGGCTGGATTCTCCTAAAACTGGCCGGATGAATCACCATGAAGTGTAGAGTCAGAAGGCGGGCGTAACTAAGTGACGACAGAGGTGCGACGATTCTGACAGAAACAACCGGCGCACAATAAACAGTTATCTTTTGACTCAGCTTTGGCCACAGCCCTTAAAGATTTGAAGCTAAAATTCAACTTGAAAGATAAACAAAGGACGGCACTGAAGTGTTTCATTGATAAGAAAGACGTATTTGGACTTATGCCGACGGGATATGGCAAATCCTTAATATACCAGTTGGCTCCGCGGCTCCACTGGTTGGGAAGCTAATGGGACTTAGCCACAATCCGCCGGCACTCTAGGAACTACATCAGCCTATTCATTGCGCTGATTGGTTGTATACCTACCCAATTGCTGCAGAGTGATTTGAAAGACAACCTTTTAGCCCGCCTCCCTCCCTGTCGAGTGGCCCTAGACCCTTGTGTCTTCAGAACATGGGTCTAGTGTGGCTAGGCTAGGAGCCTGTGATTCCGGAGAAAGATTGTTGACTTTTAGCTAGTTGGCATGTTTACTGGTTAGCATGCACCAGATTTACTCTCTCACTTAGGCTGCCCTCTTTGTGGCACTTTGAAAGTGAAAGCATTTCCTAATATGGCATATAGCATTATCATTTGAAAACAACTAAACTGCGTTCTGTAGCAGTTGTATAGGAACAGATTTTTTTAGCGACAGTGTTGTTTGAGTTGTTTCATCTTAATAGCTTTGATAATCTCTTGGCTTTTTGTTTTTTTATGGTTCCACGAGTAGGCCTAACTCTCTCCTTGTGCAAAGATGTATGAGAATTCTATTGGGTAAATTTTCATAAAATGTTCTCAACATATTCAAGTTTTCCAGGGAATGAACCATTTTCACGATGAGCTCTCAATTTAGCCAGTTTGTTTGCATTGATCTTATAATGTCAATGTTCACTGAACATTTCAGTCTTTTGGGGCCACATGAAACTTTTAAGATTAGTGCACTAAGAAGTCACATTAAATTCAGTCATGATCCTTGATGATGATCAGGTAAGACATTTACTCGTAAAACCAGAAATTACAAAACGAAGTCTTCATTTTCTGCCGAGAAACATTAAATCAAACATGACAGTTACCAAAAGAAAGAGAAACAACAAAATTGTACCTCATGGAGCTGAGACCATTTGGCACCATGAACTTGGGGTGGGGAAATTGGATGAATACGACTATCGGTGATTGGCCAAGTGTGTCCCTGCTTGTTTTTGGTGGGGTTGATACCTTTTGGGAGAGATTTTTGAAATTTTATTTTGCTAATTAAATTGTCTGCCTCTTTGGAATTCAGCCTGGCAAGCAAATCACTGATAAAGCAATTCAAACCATGTGCTAATAGGAACTAACAGCAGGAGTTGCATGTATTTTTGAGACGTAAATTAGCAACACCTAGCTGTAGCCGGTGTAATGTTCATGTCAACTGAGTGTGCAGATTCACACTCAGTTGACATGAACATTTAACTCCAACAGTTATCTAGATGAGTGCACCATGTTTGCTGCCTTTTTATGAAATGCTACAACAGTGTCTCTTGCCTCTTTTTACCACTGCAGTTAGTGCAGACAACAAAGGCTAGACAGCAGCTAAAAGCCTGGCTAAATTACAGACATTTGAAAATGGAGGTTCCACAGTGTTTTTGAGCTGGAATCTAGAAAGGCAACAGGACTCCATACGCGCTAGCAATAATTTAATGGCACTGAGAGCCACATTATCGGAATTAATGTGAATGCATCAGTTTTGGATAAATTTATGCAGAGGTGTTTGTGATACTAAGTATTAGTGAACTTGGATTGGTTCTGTTCTGCAGGGAAAAGCCAACAACAGTCCTTCCTCCCACACATTTTGATTCAGAGTGTGTTCAGAGGAGGGGCTGCTCACAGACGGGTCCATTGTCACTTGTCAGACAAAGATCGGGAAAAAAAAGAGTGACAGAGAAAGGGGCAAAGCTTGACAATATAATAAGACTTTACCCTTTTTAAATTGCAATAAATGTGCAAAATCAGTATGCAGGAGTCAGTGTTGATTATGTGAATGAAATCAGTGAATGGCAAACATGGATATAATGACTTCAGTCAGTGTCGAACACCTCTGTGGCTTTTGTACTGACAGTTTCTAGTCGAAAATTTTAGCATTTTGTAAAAGAACAGGATTTTCACCATTTGATGTCAGTCTGTTTGGGATATTAGAACTGTGTACAAGAAACACTGCTATTATGAATATTAATTCCGGATACTTGCTGTACCAAAATTGCTTGGTAAAATGTTTGCTTTTCCCTCCAGGAAATTTACAAATAATCTGCTCTGTATCAAGAAGAACAAATTTTTCGTTCCGAGTGCTTCACTGCTGCATGTTTGAGCTGTCATTAATTACACTTACATTCTTAAGATTTCTAAAACAAGAAATAACAATCTTAAATCCAACATTTCTTCACCACCAGCAAAGTTTTAGCATTTTGTCAAGCGTTTGAATTGAGTTGCCAAAGTCTAATCCTTGTCTTGAACTGACATTCTTACATTTTTGTGATTTGTTTTCTCCATTGCAGTGAAATAGCTGATTTTTAATCATCTATTAAACTGATCAGAAAGACACACCTATACAGAAAATAGAATGTCAGTACAGAAATGGACGTGCTTTGTAATTAAAGCTGCTGTCCGGAGTTTCCGTTTGTTTTCAATTTATGTATCATTTTTTAACAAAGCTTAAATGTGTTAGTCTAGTTCGATACTATAATATAAAGTTAGTATAACGCGATATGAAAATTTATTCCTGAGCTCCGCCTTTCTCTCATAGACCCCCATGTTATTCCAAAAAGCGCCGGTCGCTGCCGACCAATCAAGTTCGAGCTTCAGCTTTGTCATGCTGTCAATCAACGGTTACGCGCACAGCAAGCAAGCCCATGCAGAGGTGGGCGAGCTATGCACTACGCAACCGCGCGCACATTTGTTTTGCTTGTGGAGGAGAGAGCATCAGGGATCAGCAACTTCCAGAAAAGTTAGCAATCCCACGGCTTGTCAGGCCAAGAGACTGCAGGACGTTTTTTGGCTCGGGGTGCACGTGTCGCTCCCCGACCACGGCCTCCATAGCCCGCCTGACGGCTTCGTTTAGATGCCCGACCTCTGGAGGAAGATGTTGGGGCGTCTGGGACATACGCTTCGTCAGAGGAGTCATGCAATTCTGAACTCTAGATAGAAATAAATAAACAATGTAACACATATACACACATAAATACACTAAGTTTGATAAACAACGTCATTGAGAGGAATACACGAGTGTAATCACATATTGAAACTTTACTCGTTCATCCTAGCAGATTCATGTTATTTTGGTATTAGGACAAGTTAGACTCAATACAGAAATCTAACGTAATTCCTTTATTATTTACTAAATGTATTAAATGTAGAAGAGGGGAAAAAAGCAAAACAGGCAAGATGCTGCAGCACTCCGGGCACTTCTCTCATGTACTGCGCGCGTGCACAAATAAAGGGGCGAAATCAGAGGGAGGGTGGGACCACCAGTGTTTTGGGAGACGCTGCGATTCAAACTCCAGACACGAGCTTTAAGCTGAAAAAGCAACCTTTTCCTTTTGGTCAGGATATGCAGTTTCTAACTATAATTATGGACCAACACTCTTAACAAAAAAAATGAAAAAGAAAAAGAACATGCTCAAACTGCAAATGGCACCCTCATTAAAAATCTGTATTTTTAAAAGAGCAATTTGATATTTTAATAGGTTTGACCTTATCATTACACTATTTTTTATTGTATTTAAATCAAATTACATTTTTTAAATTTCTGAGAAGCTTCAATTTGGCTTGGCTGTGTTGTTTTGCATATACACCTAACACTATGAATGCTCCTTGCCTTGCTACAATCACTGGTTGATTAAAAAGACAAACACGGCACAGCTATACTTCATACCATGGTTGAAGCTGGCAACTCTATAGTCTTTGACTCCCACTAGGATTTATAAATGTGCACTTCCTAACCAGCAAGTCCCAGAAGGAAACTGATAAAAACAACACAGTCTACAGTAAACTAAAGGGACGTCTGGGATGAACTGCTTCGTCTGCTGCCTCTGTGACCCGATCCTGGATAAGTGGAAAAAAATGGATGGATTTTTTATTTTTTGGCATTTATTATACAGGACAGTGGAGAGAGAGTCAGGAAGTGTTGGTGAGAAGAGTGGGGGAATGACCTGCAACAAATGGCTGTGGACTGGGAAAAAAAAAATCAAGTTCCCCAAACTGTCCATATGTGCACTTCAAAATTTGTATTTTTACAAATGTACTTTTTTTTTTTACAATTTGTTACAGTAAAGTCTGATCGTTTTACTGTATTTAAATCATATAAAATATCATAGCTTTACACATACGTAATTATTATTATTTTATTATTCTGGAAGGGGCGACTGGAGGGGTCTGGAGTCTGTCCCAGCTGATTTAGAGTGAGGACAGGGGACACCCTGGACAGGTCACCAGTCTATCACAGGGACACGTATAGAGACAATCACACTCACATTCACATCGACGGACAATTAAGAATCGCCAATTAACGCCAGCACGTTTTTAGTGGGAGGAAGCCGGAGTACCTGGAGAAAACTGATGCATGAACATTGAGAACCTGCACCTCCATGCAGAAAGATCCTGATCTTCTAGTTGCAAGGTGAAAGTGCTAACCACCAAGCCACTGTGCAACCCAAGTAATGAATATTCTGTTGAGAATTGATTATTGTAACGGAAAACACGATACATTCGACTTTTGCTTGACTTTGTGCTTCAAATGTGGCTTCCTTAGCTGTTTGTCCGTGATGGGAGACTGTTGCTGGCTCTTCGTTACTGGCTAACAAGCTCGGTGAATGATAGAGAAGGGAGAGTGAGCTGTGCGTGTCTAATGACCACAGAGCTTGTAGTCAACCAGCTGGCACAATCCGGCATGCTGTAATATCTGCAGCCAGTAACCCACTGGCACTGCTGACCAACTGTCGTCATTCTCTTTATGAAGTATGGAAGCGGTTGCATCGCAGCAGACAAACACGCCGACACTGTTGGGCTGTCAGTCACATTAACGAGCCAGTAAAATCCCACCCTCGCTGTTGCAGGGGCGGGACCCAGGGTAGGGGGTTGTTGCCCTGTTAAACTTAATGAGAGCTCATATCTTTTACTGGCAAATTTTCACCTGCATGGCATGGGGCTCGAACACTGTAGCTCGTCTCCCTTCCAAATGCTGCTGCTACTGCATTTCATTAATGAATGGATGACGCAAGTGTGTTGTGTATGGTGTATGAAGGTGTGAACAGTCGCTTGTTTTTATAATACCTCAGTCCCCATGGTGTCACTACTTCTGTGCAATGATGCAAGCTGCCTCTATTATATCTGAGGTGGGAAAAAACACATTTCGCTCCGTGTTGAGATGATTAAGAGTGTAAAACCCAAATGCTTAACACATGTCACATCAGCTGTGTGTCTAATGTCAGACTTTCAAAGCTCATGTTGACTGATTTGTGGTTGAAACTTGTGTTATTGTAAAAAAAAAAAAGGCCTTGCAAGTGTTGAACACTTGACTCAACACTTGCAGACACACTTTAATAAGATTAAACAATATTAATATGAGCTTCAATGTAATATGTGGTCCTAAGTTTAGGTAGTATTATTAGTACTTAACAGAAAATCTGCAGTTCTCAACACATGAGCATCTCCAGTACAAGTAAATGCCTACATAAATTGAAAATGAGAAGCTGTGATGTAAATTGTGACCTATGTAATCGAAGAATAAGATGTTCATGTATCTGACAAGATTTTCAACGGGACAGTTTTTTTTTTGAAAAAACAAATCAAGATAGTTGGCCTAAATTACCCAAATTTTGCATATATGTATACATCTGCAAGCATTGTTGGGTCTTCCTTTGCTTTGATCTTGATCTTGCACATTCATTCATTTTGTACCACTGGAAGGATTTGCTATAAAATATTGTTGAACAACTCTGTGATTGCAGTCTACTAGGAGGAGTGTCAGGACTGGCTTTAATGTAGGACTTTACCAAAAGGGCCCCGGCTGTCGTGAGGTCAGAGAAAATCACATTGGTTGAGTTGAAGTTCTGGAGTTTTTCTCATCCTTGAAGGATAAGTTCTCCCCCAAAATTCTGCTATAATCCTCCCACCAAGCATGTTTAAAGAAGACAACAGAAGAGTGGATGGCAATCGACTGTAAGAAGATCAGAGAGTGTCGTGTTGTTAGCAAGAGCTGACCAGCCATTAGAGGCTGATTCTCCAGTGGAAAGCAAGGATTGGAGCTCTGACAGCCACTAGAAACATGTTTGGAGTTAGTATGTGAATAAGTGAGCTGTAGTTGAACTAGTGGTTCAAGCACAAGAGGCTCTCTGGGGCATCTTCAAGGGACTGCCAGTACAGACTGTATGTAAAGATGGCCAAACCGTCTATGATGACACCCATAGGTTTTCTGAAGATCAGTTTTTAAGCTCAGTGTGGTGACTCCACCAATAAATGACTTTGCACTGAGCACAGGTGTGTGTTATGCATGTGTACATCGTGCATGGATGCCGAAGTGCATGATCTAAATATGCTGCTGTCTCGCAACGATACAGAAATCTTTAACAAATCCGTAGATCCAGACTCTAAGTCGCATCACTGCCAAAATCTAATCACTTGGTCCTCGTGTCATTTCTGACCTTCCTCGAAAACTCTTCCAAATTTCTTCGTCTGTTTTTGAATAATGTTGCTAACAGACAGAAGGACAAACGTACATGAGTCGTCACATAACTCCGCCGCGTTCCTTAGCGGAGCAACTAAGTACGGAATGATAACTGACCCAGCCAATTATTGTATTCAATATTGTGCGTTTCTCCAATGATCTGTATTAGTTTTTCAAAACATATTTCTAATAAAATAGGCTACAAATGCAACAAATGCATTGCTGTGACTCTGATGCAGCTACCTCTATCTGTGCCTCCTCTGTGGTTTTGAGCAATGCCTCGCCCCCAGCACTATCTGAGTCACAACCTATCAACACTGAAGGATAAATGTTGAAAGATTCTCTTTTAATTATGCATATGTAAAACGTGAATGAATAATGCATTTCAACAAAGTTTTGAGTTAGAGCTTGTCTTTTTCCATTTCAAAACCGACCTTCTGTACAGTTACAATTAGCAAAAGAGACCAAAATTGTTTTTGTTCCAGGCTGTAAACATGTTTAATTCGGCTGTAAAGTTGGACATTTTAACATGGAAGTCTATAGGGATTAACTCACTTATGGATCCAGTGTCAAGTGGACATTTAATGAACTACAGTTTTTGGCTCTTCCATGTTCAGCCCTGGAGATTGTAGTTTGGTACAAATCAAAGTTCTACTTTTTATTGCAGCTGCTATATGTTTAAATGACCCAAAATATACAGTCATCATTGCACTCATGCAAATTTTTACTGCTACAGAAGAGGAATACATTTCCTGCAAATTTGACTTATTTTGGTGCAGTCTACAGAAAACAAGGGTCTTGTCAAACTTGTATCACAGCTTGAGGGAATTTTTATAATTCCCACAGATTCAAGCTAATTTTCAACAGAAACGTCAGTTTTAAACTCCATCCATCCATTATCTATATACCGCTTAATCCTCGTTGGGGTGGCAGGGGGACTGGAGTCTATCCTAGCTGAATTCGGGCAAAGGCAGAGGACACCCTGGACAGGTCAGTAGTCTATCACAGGGCTATATATAGAGACAAAATTCACACTCACATTCACACCTACGGACAATTTAGAGTTACCAGTTTACCTCAGCATGTTTTTGGTCTGTGGCAGGAAGCCAGAGTACATGAAGAAAACCCACGCATGCACAGGGAGAACATGCAAACTCCATGGAGAAAGATTCGGGGAAGGCCGGGTCGAAAACCAAGGATCTTCTAGCTGCAAGGTGAAAGTGCTAACCACCAAGCTACTGTGCAACCAGGCTTGAAACTCAATTTTTTAAGATTTAGTTTACTGGATTTCAAATGTCACAAACACTTCAATGTTATAGTCCACTCTCTGTCCCAATTGTTGCTATTGCTCTATGGTGTGTCTCATACTCAAGATTCTGTAATGAAAGCACACATAAATGCAAAAGGTTTCATATATGCAACATTACTCAAACAGTAAAAGTCAGTCACATTAACTAACAAAACTGCCTCACAGTCCATTTGAAATATAGCTAATAAATAAATATTGAGCAGACAGTGTATGAGAGAAATGCTGCAGTTTATATTCTGGCAGTGGGATAATGACACATCTGTATAATAATGACTTCCCAATTCCCAGACACAGTGCATCAGTGTTTGTGTTGGCTGACTGTGTGAATTCACTGTTGAACAAAGGTGAAGTCTGACATGTGACTTTGCCAGAGTCGGACAGCAGATTGCACTGACTGAGAAAACACATGCTTTTGAATTTGTCATCTACACTGCCCTCCATTTAAGTGAATGAGAGATGTTGACATACAATAAGTTATCATTCAAATACTGAATTTATGCTGTTTCAGGAGACTATGCATGTCTTGTTTTGCTGTTATCTGTGTATTAGACTGATCCGATGCTCTGTAATTATCCGTGGAAAAATCATCAAAAATGTATTTTCCATCTGCTCTGATGTTATGTGTTTCACAGCAGCTTAGTTGAGGTTTCTTAGCCCTTCATGTGCTCATGTGCACCAGATCTGATACCATATCATTTTGCTGCTGAATGTGGGACAAGATAAATAGTTGTCATCTTCACGGAATAAATGGTGAAATCTGTGGTTTGAATTTCCCTGGCAGACTATGGTAGTTACCATGACAACTGGGACATGTTTTCATTAACATTTGGGTTTTTCATCTCCTGGTTTGCTGCAGAGTGGGTGTACCGCGCTGTTGTGTGGGTGCCTGCTCGTGTTTGGGTGTGACGTGTGTACATGCTATCCATTCCCAGGTATTCACGTGGGGCGCCACACTGACCAAACAAATCGGTCGCAGGAGACGTGCTACGATACGTCCACATGTAAACCTGATCCTCTGTTTGCAGGAGAAGCCAAACAGGCTGTGTTAACCATCCACTCTGATGTTATCTGAGAGAATCTGATCTCAGTCTGTGGTGGAGGAAGGGGGAATGTGGTTCAGCTTGACTGAGGTATTCCAACCACACACAGCGACGACTCAACATCTGACAGAGATGCGACATTGCCAACAACAGTACATTATTTTCTTTATTCTGTCATATTTGTGAAATGAAGGGTAACATAAAGGATTGAGGAACGTGGAAATGAGATTCACTGCTTGAGATCTGGTGGAAATTATGTGGAAACGTTCACAAGATCAGTGAGAACTTTCAGAGTCCAGTCATTTGTTATGTAGGGAAGCAAACTGAATTCATCTTGAATTTATGTTTTCTTCGTTGGCAAGGTTTTTTGCACTAACAAGAACGTTTTTTTCACAACAGTGTTTGATTATAAAGGGACTTTTGCTTTACATTTATAAGCAAAGGACCCCAGTTCTGATTTTGCATGAGGTCAGATAAGGAAAATCTTTATCTTTATATCTAAGCCTATAATGACGTAAGCATTACTTTTCATTATAGACAAATATGACTGGTCTTCAGAAGAGACTGAACTGGCAGCTGATATTAAGTGTTGTTCTCAAGTCAAATTGAAGATATTTATATTGACAGAAGTTTGATTGTTTTTACCCAGTTTCACATTTCTAACAAGACAAGCACTCAGAGAGCGCAGTACTCCGCCAAGGCTTGACGGATGAAATCTTTAAAAAATTTCTGATCCGAAGCGGTTGATTTGTAGTGGGATCGCAATCACGTGACTGTCAGGAGGCAGCTGCCGCAGTGTTCACTTATTGTCATAGAGTGACACTATCTCTCAATGATACAGAAACCTTGAACAAATCTGTGGATCCAGACTGTGTGGAGTTCAAAGATGATCGGGTGACAGTGGTTGATTTTGAGGTCTTCTTCTGTGACCTAACAGATAATGGACTCATTTGACTTGAGACAGACCTGCACAGAATCGATCACCAACTATCGGCGGGTACATGTCGGTCATATTTCTGTCTGGCTTGATCTGAATTTGCTCTGCTGTCATGCAAACGTGGCCAACAAGAATCTCACGAAATCAAGGTTGCTGCAGTATTTGGAGCCAGGCGTCGCAGTTGCTTTGCTTCAAATGCATGACCTCAGGGCATGATGGGAAATGCCTGGCACTTACCTGACCTGCTGCTGATTGGTTTAGATGCTGCCTGAACAATCTGATGCTTGACAGAAATGTATTTTTTTCTATTTTGAGAAGTTTAAGTTTTTCCTTTGTCAGATTTTGAATTTTTTTCTCTTTTTTTATTCTGGTAACAGAGTACATGTTATGTGGCTAATAACAAAGCTTATCAGTCACACAGGCTGAATATGTTGTGATGACGCATCATTACCTGCATACCATTAACATACATTAATTTACATTAGATTGACTGTGATATCACAGTTTTAGTCTGATGTACGTTAATTTTTCTGATTTCATCTTTACCGAATTCAACAACAAAAAGACTTTTGGTGGGGATCTGAGGATTCTTAAGATACCATCTGTGCATTCAAAATATCTGACAGATCAGTAACGAAAGCTATCGGCTTGTCTTTTTCCTGTATTTGAATGTTTATCAGTGTTTTTATTTTATTTTGTACTTTTGACTGATCTAATACTCATTTAAATAAAAATTTAAGTGAAATGGAGGCTAAACCAAGAACAGAGATCCCAGACCGCTTGTATAGAACTTCAATAATCTACCGTAATTAAAACTATCTCAGATGGGGCACAAACTGATTTTGGGTCTGATAACATTTAATAAGTATGTGTGCGGTGCTCAAGCTTCCCGTACAGACTGAAGACTGCTGGAAACTGTCCAACTTTTCTGCAGTTTTTGGCTCGGTCCCCTGCTAATGCTGCAGCCTGCTCTCGTCCGCTTTTTAGACGAGGCACATTTCATCTCAAATAAGCCTGTTGTCAACGTTCAGATCTGTGAGGTCACATATCATGTCACACTTGGCACTGAATGGGCACTGCACTAGTTTTAACCAAATCTTTAAAAAAAATCTGAAGAAGAAATTGAGTTACTGTGCGTTTCCATCAGATATCGAATCTTGGAAGATGAACACATTAAGATGGTGACACTAAAGCCAATAAATCAGTGCAGATGAAGATGTGACGTAGTTAAAATAGCTGCAGTTGAATCTCAAATTGTGGAAAACCGTGCAGAAAGCATAATGAGTTTTGACATTTCTGTTTGTTTTATGTGTTAATCTGAAGAAGGTCATTTTCTTCTGATCATTCTGATGTTTCGCCTGTTGCTGTTTTGCATCTCTTTCGTGGATCGGTAGCTTGACTTAGAAGTCTGCCACAGCGTACATATACATCATGATTTATTAGCTGAATCTGTTTCCATTCTTAGCACATTTAGTTGTTTTTTTATTGACACTACAGCGTTTCTACATCTATCAGAGGGTATTGGATTTTTCTTGTTTGTCTGCCATTTGTTTTTTAAACGTGCAAGTTAAAAATGCATAAAAGGTATAATAAATTGTGCTGAAAATGCTATTGCATACACACTTTAAATGTAAAATCATTGAATATAAATTAAGTAAAATTTTGATGTGGATGCATTGATTGATCTGTGGACCAGCACACTGCAATAACAGCACCTTTAGTGACATTTTATTAGCACTCCAGTACAACTGCTAGATTTTAGGAAACACTGGAGAATATTTGAAGTCAAATTTGATTTTATGTAGCTGGAGCTTTTAGGTTTTGCTTCATGCTTCTTTTTTTTCAAAGCTGGAGTTTACTGTTACTGATAATCAGTTTTGGCAATATGTAACTGTTTAGCATTAAAGACTGCAATCTGGGTTGAGTCTACTGGACACAAATCAAAAGGCTGGTGTTTTGATTTGTGTAATGTTACCCTTGTGCAGTTATGATGCTTGATAAACCAAGACAAGATAGAAAAGTACAAAATAATTCCAAAATCAGTCATCATAAGCCTGTAGGTATTACATGCTGCATTAAACTAACAAAGAAAATAAGGAGGGGATCAGGTCTGCAGACTCAAGCCCTGTCCACACGAAGACGAAACGAGGTCTAAACACATAAGTTTCTTGCCGAATATGCATATCATCCACACGAAGACGGCGTTTTGGGGGCCTGTAAACGATCATTTTTGAAAACGGGTTCCAGAGTGGAAAGATTTTGAAACGCCGTTTACGCAGCTCCGTGTGTATGGGCGATCCGCTGCTTTTCAGAAACGCTTGCGTCATAGTTTCGTATCTTCATTGACACGAATGCGCCACACGCGGCCACGACAACAACAATGGCGGCATACAGTGTAGCAAATGTGCTGATGAAGCTCTCTGTTTACAACTTTTGCCGCAAGTGCCGCATGCCCACCGTTTTTTTCTTCTGTTTCCGCATGTTTCCGTCATATCGTTACAGCACCCCTAGAGGTCTGGGATGTGTTTTACAGCGTTTCCATGCATATCGAGTGCATTCGTGTAGACGCATAGATTTTCTGAGACGCCTTCGTCTTTACAGCGATCGTTTTTGAAACTGTTCAGCATTTCGTCTTCGTGTGGACGGGGCCTCAGGTAGCAATGGTTTACAGAGGCAGCAGAAAGCCTGTTTGTTTAAGGCTGTTGGTTATGGAGTGTGACCAAACAGACTCTTAACCACATTCCTTTCTCTCTCTCTCTTCCTGCTCCCTCCCTCGGCTGGTCTGTGTCTCTCTGGCATCGACATCCAAACACCACAGGACTTCAACTCTGAACTGCTGCACATACCTGAGTAGCATCTATGACCAGTGTTAAGTAGTAACACATGCTACTTTAATAATATTATTTTCCACTGAAACAAATAGTGGAATGAATTACTAACTCACTCAAAAATTACTTCCAAAAACATTACTTTTATTGTCCTCCCCGAGTGATTTCAGATCCAACAATCCAATGTTATCCCCAGATCCATTTTTGTGATCATGGCCAACCAGCATGTGAACTTCAAAGTGGCTTGAAACGTGTCTTAATTTGATTTTAGTGGTAGACAAGATGACAATGTTGTAAACTGTCTGCAAGAAGTGTTACTAAGACTTTTTCAACTTCAACAAACACAGCTTTGAATTGTCTGAAACAGAATAAACAGCACAACAATTTGAAGGTTGTAGAAACCCCAACAAAGCTGATCCCTGTGAGGCCATTGATGATAGCGGTATCCTCTACTATGACAAATCTGGATTTAAGTTGCAGACAGCAAAAACAAACCAATGAAACTTGGCTAAATATGTGGTGGACGCTTTGCCCATCTCCTCAATGGACTCCTTCATAACAGATCCTTGCAAAAATACTGGTCACAGACACCAGAAAAGCATCTGGAAGATAATTGTTTTTGGGCCATCTATGCCATCTGAGCTGAAGAAATCTTTTAAGGACCTGTTACAAACTCCAAATGTGGTCTTTTGTGTCTTGATGGACATGCTTTGAGACTTGGCCTCATCTTGTCATGTCAGAGTTTAGTTTGGATCTAGCTATGTAAGCCCTGTTGCACATGTGTCTTTGTATTTACTTTTATAGAAATAATGCTGTTTGAAACATTGTGTCTTCATTAGGTGGGCCTGCAATATTTATGGATTTTAAGCTGCAGAAAAAAGGCAAGTTTGCTGGCAAAAATCCAGAAATTCACACACAGGCGCACATGTGAAGTCTGAATTTTGAGGGGAATGGAGACAATTACCAGTTTTATGTGGCGCAAATGAAAAGCAGTATACATATACATAACATTAGAACAAATAAAAATGCTGTCTATGATTATATAAGTTCACTGGAGGTTGCGAGCAATATCTAAAACTATACCTGCTGTGATGTTGCAATTACTAAATGAAAACAAAAGCTCATATCTGTTTGCTTTCCCAGTTGGCTTCAAACACACAAATTACTGAGACGTCCAACAGGACAAACCACAGAGCCATATCCAAAGCATGAAGTTCCACTAAACACTGTTCCGCCTCTAACTTGTGGTGTGAATCAATACCAAGCCTTTCTGTTATGTCTCCTTTTCCCTCATGCTAATGCAACTTACTCAAAAAAATGAGCCCAGGTTTATGTTTTGTCATGGCAACAGCTACAACCGAGTTTGCCTTGGGATCCGATACAAATTATACAAATAATAATTAATCAAAGAAACATGTCTTCATGCAGCTGTTTGCTGTAAACAGCATATCGGAATGGGAAGAGTTGGAGCCACCTTCTGAACATAGCTTCTGTTTTACATTACTTGCTTTTAATTTAATACAAAGTAATGACCACTTTGATATACATTCTACCAATCATGCAACATTTCCAGTGATATCCAGTAAAAAAAAGACATTGTAGCCTTTAATTTTTTTTTATAACAGCACCACACAAACATACATTTTAACTACTCAGTGTATTTAAGGGATCGAGTTAAGGTGGAGTTAATTCATTTAAGGTTGAAGCAAGTCATTTGGCATGAGGTAAAATGTTTTGGTTTTGGTTAGAAGTTGTAGTCATGGTTTGCTTACCTTTATGTCCACCTTGCTGGAGTCCACGCAGTCTAATGCTAAAATGCAACACTTTAAATCTATAGCCATGTTAGCAGCTCTGTGAGTTTGGACTTTGCCACATTTTGACATGTTGACATTTTTACAGTCCAAATGCCCATATGCTGATGTTTAGCAGAGGCAATGTTCACAATATTCACCGTTTCGGTTTCACATGCTAGTGTGCTAAAGTTTAATTATTATTGCTAAGCACAAATTACAGCTAAGGCTAAAAGGCATGTTTTGTTTTTCAGGCATATTTGGTGCTACAGGGCAAGCAATGAAACCAAACTGAAGGCACTAAATGGAAAGTTACAACATTTAACCCTGTTAGGACCATGAATGTATGTGATATAACCGTACCCTCTTCGTTACACTGTGTGGAAAAGTCAAGAACTTGAAGTAT
This sequence comes from Acanthochromis polyacanthus, assembly GCF_021347895.1. Lineage (NCBI taxonomy): Eukaryota > Metazoa > Chordata > Actinopteri > Pomacentridae > Acanthochromis > Acanthochromis polyacanthus. The sequence continues at coordinate 23,592,584 of NC_067131.1, forward strand.
TATTGCAGAAATAACAATACCCTACTCCATTTTATTACAATCAGTACCTAAAGAATAACAACGATTTAGTAAAACATGTATTTTCTGTAGATTGTCCTGAGCTGCTCTCCCAGGCAAAACTACAGCTTTCAAGGTGCCAAAACAAGAAGCTGCAAAAACAACTGCTCTTGCCGACCAGTGATGAATTTTCCACAAACTATGTCATTTTTATAGGCAACTGTCAAGTCGAGACTACAAACACCACAAAGCTCATCTGTATAAGATGTTCTAAACCAAAGCAGTCTGACAGAACAAACACATCCAACTTGGTAAAACTTCTCCTGACAGACATGATGACTTGTTCGAAGGATTCAAAGAACTGCTCCAGTTCTGGTTCAGTATGGAAATATATCAACACACACTGGTACAATCATTCCGTTTTGGAGTTTTGTGGCTTCTTTACCTATAGAATCTTCCTTTTCTTTGCAGTGATATTGTTAATTTTTCATTTTGTTTTATTAATTAAAAGAAAAGTGTCAGCTTCATATTCCACTGTCGATGTTTTGATCATCGAAGTTTTTGGTGTTTTTTCACCATCGCTATCGTGGACATCATCAATACATATACACCGATCAGCCACAACATTATGACCACTGGCAGGCGGAGTGAATAGCATCGATCATCTTGTGATAATGCAACGTTCTGCTAGGAAACCTCCTGCCATTCATGTGGATGTTTGACATTTACCACCCACCTAAACATTGCAGGTCAAGCACCCACCCAACACCCCATGGCAGCATCAGTCCTTGATGCCAGTTGCCACCAGGACAGCAGGACAATGCACCCCAATGCACCGCAAAAAACACTTAGGAGTGGCCTGGGGAACACGTTAGAGTGTTCACCCGGGTTCCACACTCCCCACATCCAAATCTTATTGAGCATCTGTAGAATGTGCCAGGATCATTTAGGTAGGTCCCACCCTGCAACCCACAAGACCCACAGAATTCACTGCCACCATCTCTGAGGTGCATCCCCAGAGGTCCTGTGTCCATGCCTAAAAGCACCATTTTCATGCCATCCAACAGCTTTGAGATATTTCAGTTTGCACCAAACTGGCAGACAGACCCTCCAACATTGCCATGACTACAGCCAAACCACTGCTCTGGCTGATAAAGATGTGATTAACTTGACTTCATCACCCCACTGTCCGCCTGTGCTTCTGCAAGTTGGTATTTACTCTGGTGGTAAAAAAGTGTCCTAGCACTGTTTTGTGAAGCAGCATCACTGTTGCTACAGCTGATCCCTTGTTGCTGAATCCACATAATACCATGTAATATTATGTCTCTGTACACTCGCTGCAGCTCAGTGGTTGCATTTGATTCACTTGTTTTCCACATTGCACTGTGCCAGCCGTATGGTTAGCAGCCGAGCGCTCAAGAGGGGCATGACTCTCTTTGGTTTTGGACCCGAGCAGCCTTACTTCCATTTAATGAGGCCCGTCTTTAAAAAAGAGAGACAGAGAAAGAGAGTGAGAGAAACATATCCTCTGCTCTGTTCCATCTGAACAGCTGCATCTGTGGTTTTCTCCTCTGATGGCGCTGTGGTTTTGGGAGTTGTGCCCTTTAGACAATCTACCTCTGCTCAGATGTTTGATGGCAGCTCATCTGAGACTGACAGAGAAAGACAGCGAGTGAGAGACCGAGATACACAGTACAGGCAAAAGGCACGATCTGCTGCTACAGAATGATTGATAGCACATAATTCAAACTTAGAATTTCACTTATTAGGTAACTTACTGAAAGTCATTGGTTGACAACCTGCCAAACACTTATGCAAACCTAATCGTCAGTAGTTAAGAAAAATGGCATGATGACCTTTATATAACGATTCTATCCCCAGAGTGGACATAGAACATTTTGAAATATGGTTGCTCAAGTGCTAAATGGCACCAGGCTTCGCCACAGTAACCAAAACACCATGCAACATTTCGCCTCGAGCTCTGCCTCTGCCAGAAAGTCTCAGTGCAGGACCGATACCCAAGAGCAGACACATGCAGGACAGCGGCATGGAGAAATAATCATCAGAGGAAAAGCAGAGGGAATTGGAGGAGATGAGAGAAGTAATAAAAGTGAAGCATGGACGTTGCAGCCAGGACTTGTGGTTGGACTAAGGTAAAAGCATTGAAAACAAATTTAGTGAGCACATTTCATGGGCAGAAGGGCTTGACGTAACATCAGTGATTTAGATCCTGATGATAAGATGGGAGTATATGAAGCCTGACAGTTCATGATAGGCTAGAAAATCACTTTTTCCTTAATTTACCTCTCTTGTTTGACAAAACTACTTAGTACTTTCCCACCCGTACTACTTACTTAGTGTTTCTTACTTTACCTTTTTTTGTGGTTCATTATTGTACTTTGAGGTTTTTTATGCTACAATACTTTATAGCACTTAAATGATGGTTTATGGAACTTTGTGGTTCTCTGTGGTACACTTTGAGAGCACTGGGATGTGCTTTGTAGCTGTTTCCTGTACTTGTGGCATTTAGTGCAACCCTCTCTACTTTCCTTTCCTGCATTTCTCATTACAAGGCTGTGTTTTTAAGGGTCAGGTGTATCAGAAGGCCTGTATCAACTTGGCAGCATGTGAGATGTGAGGGTACATATCTACTGTATAACCCTCTCAGCTGCCAGCTTCTCTCAGCAGACTCTTATCAGTCAGTAATGAAGGTCAGACACCTAAGGTCTCACTTAGATGACTGAGGAGGAAAGCAAGAGATAAAGGCGGAAGAATAGCTTATGTGAGAAAAAGGAGTGCAGGAAGGAAGGCATTTTTAAATGGAGTCAAGGACAGACAGAAAGAGGGAGGAGAGGAAGTTCTTCTGGTTCACCCACATAGTGACTTGCGAAATCTTGGCCTTGGAGCTCTTATCGAGGGCAGGTGTAAAAGTTATCAGATCCTATGAAATGTCTGACCAGTATTTAAAAGGGTAAAAACTCATGATGGACTCAGTGTGTTTCAACTGAATTCAATTTGCTCCCACAGCAAATCTGTGTGAATTGGGCAGACCAAATTGATAGAATTTAACAATAGGGACTTCCATTCCCTTCTATAAGGCTTAGTAGCTCATTATCATCTCATTTAAGAACCATCTAAGATAAAGGAACACAAGTCAGTGTTTAGAGATTGGAGGGGTGGTTGTAAGACCAGTATTATACTTTCTGCAACCATCAGTATGCAATGATGTGCATGGTTCCACTAGAGCTTGTGTGACATAAATTTTGTCACCTGCCTAAGTCTGCAGAGCCTTCGTAATTCAGCCTAAAATGAGTGTTGACAACAACAGCAGCAGTGTTCATTCACAGAATATGCAGACAATGTCTTACTGTACAGGTATGGAATGGAGTCCTTCAAACAAACTGGAAAGCATGATAATAAGAGCAACTACGCATGCATGGTGTCTGTCCACAAGGGAGTAAAATTAATGCTTAAGTCAGTGGACTTTCATCAAGCTGACTTGTGTTTGAATCCCATCTGGGACCAATATTTTCATATTACTTTCATTTGTATTTGCTGTTTTTCCTTTGCCTTACTTTCTCTCACTGTTTGGTTAAGTTTGGACACCTAAAGTACTAGTTATATCCAGTATATACATGATTACAAGAGGTCACCAGTGGTATCAAGGGTAATTTCTATTCATCCATGATCAGGATGGATGATTATGCACCTTCTGGTGTACTAAAAAATTACAGAACATATCTTACTGCCCCATGTGTGTAGGACTGATGTGTGATAACAGTCATTTAATAGGCTTGTTATGACTCGGCTGTCTAGGATAGCCAAACAGGTCCAGAGTGGTAGCGGGATTTATTTTGAAAGGCTTCAACGAAACACAGAAAACAAAAAATTTCCTCAGAAGTTGGTTTTATAAAAACCCAATAAAAATAATCAATACAAAGTGAACAAAATACACTGAAATAGCACCCCAAATTGAAACCTAACACAGAATTCTATAACACTGTTTCTTCTGTCACAATTCAAAGGTTCCAAGCTAACTTTTACCCCCACATGCTCGCTAACCAGAAGCACAATTACTCACAAGTTCACCGGGCAGCTGAACTTCTCCTATTCAGAACTGCCACCGAATGCTGGCTTGAATGAGCCTTTTTAACATCAGCTGGATCCATGATTGGAGGCGGTAATTCCTTCTGCTCCAATCCAGATTTGGGTCCAGCAGCTGTAGGCAGGGCGAATGAAGTTGCAGGACTGGCTCGCAGCTGAACACAATACAGGTTAAACAGAGGAGGTGTCATGGCCCCTCCCTCACCTGTGCAGCGCTCTGGCCAAGCTGTGCCTGATTAAGAGCAGCTGTGGAGGAGCGCAGCTGGCTTGAATCTGCAATCAGCTGCAGATAAAGCCTGGCTCTGCCGACAGCTCTCTGCTGGGCCATTGTCTGTGGTTCGCCGGTCTGTTTACTCCCGCCTGGTTTGCCCTGCCCGCTCTGGATCCCCCTGTCCGCTCCAGTCTCCCCCCGCCCTGGATTCCCCCAGCTGCTTCAGTCTTCCCCCCCATTCTGGACTTCCCCGTCAGCTCTGGGCTCCCCCACATCGCTGTCCCTGCCACAACCCCGCCACCAGCTCACATCAGCTCGATCCCTGCCTCGTCTCCCGCCAGCTTCCCCCCGGACTACTGACGTGAGTCATCCCGTTTCTCCTTAGTTAATTATTCCCCACCACGGCCGACTGGTCCATCGCCTTAGTTTAAAGTTAATTCCTCATTCTGTTCCTTTTCTGTGCCTCCCATGTGGAGCGTTTTTGTTGAGTTGTTATTAAAACCCTTGAATATCTGCCTGTCTGTCTGCGTGCCTGTTTTTGGGTTTAAACACCTTGCCTGTCTTAACAGGAGGAGGAGTGGAGGCCCAGTGCCGCAATGAGGCTGACAATGTCCAAACTGAGTGGTCCTGATGATGCCAACCTTTGAGGCAATGGCAAAAAATAATAGAGCTTCAGGGCACCCAGATATCTAAACTGGTTGAGTGGGAGACCCATGAACAGCATGTCTTCCCTCCATTGTTCTCCCTACTTTTCTATCTGTCTCTCAACTATACCTACCTAATAAAGTCAATAAAAGGCCAAAAAATAACTAAAAAAAATATTTTATCTTTGTTACACTGTCCACATCTATTTAACCCTGCTTTGTTGTTATGCTGAAGTATAAGCTGCTCCATAGTTTCTCAAGGAGGCAATGTTGGCTGTGAGGAAGTACAAATGTGTCTCTTAAGAACAGACAGAGCAAGCCAGCAAGGTTGGAGAGCTGCAGCTTGATGAAAAATTTCACCAAACCTTTCACGCCATTTACTCTGTAAGAGTGCATTAGCACAGCTAGCTGTGCTATTTTTTTGGTTAAACAGAGCTTTAAAAGTTTGCTTTTATATTTAATGGTTGCTTAACAGAAGTACTTCTTAGCCTCAGAATCAAAAATGGCTCACAATGATGAAGGGGAACTGTAGCAGGATTTGTATGGGAACCAGTAAATTTGCTTGCCGAATGTTCCATTTAGGACAGGCTTTTCCGTAGTAATACTACAGGATCAATGTAAGATATTCTCATTAAAGGAAACTTTTTGTGCTGCAAGTAAATCTATTTTCCTTTTCTGATATCAAAACATGGAAAACATGGTCATTTCTCACCATTAAACATATATGCAGTCCTATGTTTTTGAATGATCACTCCTACGTCATTGTCACCGGAAACTTCATGCAATTCACTGGGAGGTTGGCAGCATGACGAGTGAGCAGCAAGCCCCGTGGGGAGCCCGGGGTTAACCACTAACAACCAGAGGCTTTCCAGTGCCGACCATGCTGCGCTTTAAACAGCCACTTTGCCAGCCCAATGATGGGCGTATGGAGCCAGGCGAGAGGGCCGCACTAGCTGGGAAGCCACCAATATTCATTGTTCACACATATGAAAGGCAAAAGGGAATGGACAGCTCCAAGAAAATCTATTATGGGGTGGTATTTAAGAAAACACAGTTGGAAAACACTCAAGGGCTTTTAAAAAAAAGTCCCCTTTTCCATCACTTTTCTGTCTCTGTCAGCCTCCTTTCTCTTTATCTGCCCATCCAACAAAGCTGGGAACACAGCAGAGTGAACAGAAAGAGAGAAAGCCGTGTCTCAGTAAGAGCACCTCTCCGTTCATAATCAGCCAAATCAAGTTTATCCTTTCTGACGGGCCGTTCCACTGAAAGCTCTGCTCCCTGCCAGGGGTGTGTGGGTGAGTTTGAGCCAGCACGACAATAAAAACCATTGTTGTGTTTGTTTAGACGGCCCATCCAAGTCTGACCCTCCCCTTTGGAGCAAATGCTCAGGTTTTTCGGCCCAATAATGGCACCTAATTTGTACGGAAGTCGGGAAAAATCAGTGTAAAGTAAAACCTGAAAAACAAGCACTTTCACCAGCCACCCTATTTGCTCATGCTTGCGTCTCGTTGTCGTATGTTTTTTTTTTTTTTTTTTAAATCCTTGGATCCTGGGACTTGTTGGTGATTTAAGTGTTGCTGAAAGAGAGTGACATTCAGGGGCTGTGTGTGCCAGGGAAGTGTCTGAGCTGTTTAACGGCTTGCTGTGTTGTTAAGGGGAAAGAGATGCAAGGAGAAAAGGTGAGAAAGATCCAGAGGTGGATGAAGATTATCCCCATCCTTCACCCACATCCTTCCCACTTTCTTTGCCTGATCAGCTCTCTGGATCTTGTTTTCCTTCACCCTGTCTGCCATCCACATGCCTGTGCCAGCTGTAAGAACCTGACAGGGCAACAAGCTGAGTGGGATTTTCCCAGTAACATGAGCCTCCCAGAGGACAAGGTGAGATTGGTGGGCAGGATGACTATCTGTCTAGCTGTCTGTCTCGGTCAGTCTCACTGTCAGTCCTGTGCCACTTGGCTTCAAATCGTTGAGCTCCAAAACAAATTCATCTTCATCATCAAGATATATGAGATGTTTCTCCACTGTAGGCTGTAAGAAGATAAATGGTATGAATAAAAATAAAAATAACTCTCAAAAAAGAAACTTTCCATTTGTTTTTCCACCCTTTTTCCTCACTTATTCCTTTTTCCCACCCTGTGAACAATGCCACTGAGTCATTGCAGGTTGTGACCCATCTTTGCCGATCCAAGTCTCTAAGTCGTGAGGATCAACGAGGTGGGCGAAAATGCTTTCAAAGATCATGTCCTATTTCAGTCAGGTCACAGAATTATCAATCTTATATGACAGGATTAACTCTTTTTTTATGAAAGTAACTGGTTTGGATCAGATTTGTGCTGTGGGGCCAAGGAGATACACAAGAGCAAAACGATTGTGTCACAAAAGAAGGAATAAACGATGAGGATTTCTCTAAATTGCCAGGTCCAAACAGAATAGATGTAGTGTTATTTTCCAGTCATTTAATATCCAGTTGAAGGGGCTTCTTCTACACAGAGGGCCTGGGTGGGTTTCTTACTTTGAGGTCACTAAAGGGGCCCTGTTGATCCTTTTAATGCATGGTAAAAATTTCAACATTACTTGACTAATACTGTTCAAAGCTACAGGAACAAGCACATTTAGATATATACGAGCATTTAGTATAGAAGGCACTATATATTCGATGATTTAAGTCATTATCAAAACAATGATTTGTTAACATATTCCAGGTAGTGTCCATAGTTGTACAAAGATTACTGAGCCATCACGTGTAATCTCCAACCCTGTTTTCCAAAAATTCTATTTCTGCACCACTAAACTGCATTTGGGTTATGGTTTGAAAGTGATGTATTTTCTCCCAGAAAGTGAAATATTTCCCACTACATCATACTGACGACCACAAAGTGCGCACATTGAGATTGCAGGGTTGGTGGTGACATAAGGCTGGTGTTATACATTTAGCATCTGTGAGGACACAGAAGTCAGCTAGGGTCCATGTGACATAAAATTGTTTATGTCCACAAATCCATGGGAGAGTGTTTGCAGCACAAAACCTGTGTCCACTGTCCGATACACCAGGGCAGCGGTGTACTCATTAAGCATGTTAAGTACATGCAGATGCAGATCTACTGGGCATGAATGGAATACATTCCTCACAGTGGACTAGAAAGTAAGAAAGTAGCTATTAAGCATCCATGGTTTACACAGCTGTCCATGTACTATCACTCAGCAGACTGGGATTTGTGTCCCATGTAGGACTATTAGTTTCGGGTTGGGTTTGTTTTAGGCACCAAAACAACACTGGGTTCAAATACACCCTTTTACAACATGCTTGAAGCTTCTCTTCCATTTTCTTTTTACCAGGGTGATGAGTCCTGCTACGACTAGCTGAACAGAAAGGACTGGGAGTAGGAAAACAATCAAATCAATAGCAAAGATATGTTGATTAGAAACATATTTGTGATGGACTCACAAACTAGAAAAGTACTCAGAGAGCACAGTACTCCAACAAGGCTATTCATTCTCTCATATGGCATTGTCAGAAATACAGCATTTCTTTATTATAAATACAGCATTTGTTTATTAGTTATTGATGATCAAAAATCAACATATAATGTGGCATTTTAATACAGATGTACCCACAAACAAAATGAAGTTGCATTGAGCACAGGCGTGTGTTCTGTGTGCGTCCTTGTGTCATTTCCGACAGATAAGTCCCAATAAGTCCAAAACAATCGATTTATAGTAGGATCTCTATGATGTGACTGTCACCAGGCAGCTGACGTAGTGTTCACTTGTAGACATAGTCACAGTGATGCCATGCCGCTATCTGGCAATGATAGAGAACTCTTTAACAAAGATTTAGTGTAAGGCTGTGGATCCAGCCTATAAGCTGCATCAATGCCAAAACCTAAACACTTGGTCCTTGTGCCATTTCTGACCTTCCCTGAAAATTTCATCCAAATCCATTAGTCCATTTTTCAGTCATGTTGCGAACAGAAAGACAGACGGACAGACATATGTCAATCATCACATAACTCTGCCACGTTCCTTGGCAGAGTAACGAAAATAATATATTTTGCTCAAGATAAAACTGAGTATATAGTTTAGTTGTATAGGAATGTAACTTTTTGTAGACAGGGCTCAAAGATTTCTGATTCAGGCCTGTTTTTTCCACCTTAACAGCACTGCCAAATCCAGATTCCTTTTTATGATGTCATGCCTTGACTGCTCTAACACCTTTTACAGCTTTAGTCTAGAACTCCACCAGAAAGTATCTAAAAAATTATCACACATATTACACCAGATTTTGCATCTCCCCATTCACATTTAGACTGACTTGGGGAGAAAAAGTGGATAGAGCTGTGCTAAATGAACGAATGTTTCTAAAAAGAAGACACTTTGGAACTTTCCAGGAAAATGACAAGCGGTATTCAGCCAGTTGTCTTCCTCACCTCTGCTGCTATGTGTAAGTCTCCCTGTTCCTCTGCAGCAATCTTTGCAGTTTTATCAGTATAAAGAAAATTAGCAAAGAAAGACAAAAGATTAATAAGTTTCCAAATTACTTGCTAAGTAGAAGAGGTCATATGCTTGTATGAGCTATGAGGTACAAAAAGGCATGAACGTTTCTCTACTTGTTTTTTTTTTCTTGTTAACAGGCCTCTCCAACTGTAGATGTCCTTTGCACTAAATTGTTTCTCTACGTCTGGTACACTTTTGATATAGTGGCTAGGAATCATCCTGTTATGTATGTTTTGCTTCTCATCTCATGTCACAAATAACACAATTATGTTATTTTTATTTTAGTGTTTCTTCAGGTATTACTAACTATTTTGTGGGTCCATTTGCCATAGCTAAAGAATATACTCATGTGCCTTGAGTAACACTTTGAGCCAAATAATGTCTACAGTACTAAACATGATGGTGGCTTGCACAGCACTTGCCTTTGCAATGTAAACTGATAAGTCAGTGTAATGTTCTGAAACATCTGCAATTTGTATCCTCCCACGCTAGTTGTAGCCCATCACAGCAGAGACAATATAGAAACATATCAATGACCTCATTGAAGCACAATTGTTTCACAGATTTCTCATGTCCCGGCACACAAACTGTGCTCTTGAGTCACTTTTGCCTGTCAGGACTCATCTCTACTGATCCCACTGTTGAAGTCCCTGAGCTCAGCAACCTGATAGAGCAGACTGCTACAACAAATATACCCCTATTTGTGCTGAATCATATATGAAGGGAAGTTTTCCTTCACCTTTCTGCTTTGACACAGCACAATCAACAATCGGTTGAATCTTAAGAACCTAATTAGTAAACCTTTGGGGCCTTTTAGCGGCTCTGGAATTGTATCATAAATCTCTCAGCAAGCTTCCAAGTGTTTCCAGATGTGGTTTACTGTGGAACAGAGAAATGTTCTGTGAACCTTATCGCCCAGCAAGAATGTCGATATTGGATGATTCAGCAAAACCCCCTCTAATGCCTAATATCTTCATTTTTTAAATTCTCACTTTGTGGTATATCTATGCTTTACACTGACTTTCAGGTCCACAGACCCAGTTTTTTTTTTCTCCAGAAAAGTTTCAATATCTCAACTAAGTGTGTCTCCATCCAATATCCCCCCCCCCCTTCGAATTAATGTCTGTATACACCACTGTGTGGAAAACACCAGAATCAGTTTCATTTAAAGGTTAGTGTTAATGAGGCAGGGCATTGCTGTGGCACTAACAAACTGATTTGGTAGTCTGTATTCCAAGACAAAGTATGGCTAATGTCAAATGGCCTACCCATATATAATGCCATTTAACCATAGCTCTCTAAAATGGTTTTTACAATGTGTTTCTTATTCACCTATTCACACAAACATGCACACACCAGTGGTAGCAGAGTTGTCATGCAGCCGATGTCCGCCATTGGGAGCTACACACCGACTCTCCCAAATGAGCCACGGTTGCCCCATGGGAAACTAAATATCATGATCTTCAAAAGGCTGAATTAATTACCAATGGGACATTTCATTGTAAATTATGCAAAGATTTCCTTTACAACTACATACCCATCCTCCACCACCACTAGCTCCACATTTGTGCTTTCCTGCTTGACATGCATGGTACAATGTTGTTCCAAGAGAATGCAACCCTTTTAATTTCAGATCGCTAACTTTCATTCACGATACGTTACATTAATGACGACCATCATGATTCACATCCCAAAAAAACAATTTAAGCTAAACTTAATCAAATTAAATTAATAGCTCAGGTATAATTAGCATTTTAGCCTTTATACAACAGTAACCATGATGTTTATGCCTGAAATGTTATCAGAAGCTATTTTGATAAGCTATTATGACTTTATGATGTTAAATGGAAAACAAAATCCAACGTTCATCAGATGGTCTCCTGACACAAACAAGGAATAACTACTACTCCTGCAGAGTGTGTTCATATGGCTGTAAGTAACAACTGATGCAATTCTGCATCATCAGATTCTTCTCTGATGTAGTCTGTAAGAAATATTACCATGCAACTGGGCTATCTGGATGACAAGTTTAATTTTATGAGCTGATGCACTTTTTTGAATACAAGTGGATTTGCATTACCAGTGAATGTTGATCTTTACATCTTCAAGATAACAACAAGCACAAAATACATTTCAAAAATGGATTTTCACCACATTACGCTTTTAAATGACTAAAATGCATTTAGCAACTTGTGTTGCCCCTCTGACACTACCGCTTGCTTAGAAACAGATTTGCTGTAAAGTCTCACTTTTTAGGTATTATGTTATTCAGTCAGTTGACATTACACAGCTCTGCGTTGTGTACATTTGACATCATGTAAAACCCATATTTGCTCCCTTGACATAAGTTCAGGTGACCTAATGAATTTACTGAACTGCTTTGACCAAACAGCATATGCGAAGGTTCTCACTATGTCATTATGGGTTTCTTAGCAAACAGGGAACATTTATTTTGTACTTACTCACCCGAGGGCTGCAGTGGAAAATGTACAGTTGGTCATGTTCTCGTTTTGTTCTGGTGCCGTTTGGTCCGGTGCGGGAGCTCACACACTGACAAGCCTTCAAGAGCTCATTTTAAACAGCAGAACTGACCTCAAAGTTATGGCTATGGGATGTGGGTACGGGCTAATACCCACTATGCTAACTATACGCCTGCTGGAAAAGTGGCAGGGAGAATGGGAGACGGGGTGACTGTGACATTTGATTTGTTCTGCCATGCTGATACTGCCACAATCTCATGGTTTGTGAAATTACAGCCTTATGCTCCTTCTTTGCTTCATTATTCCTGCCCCGCACACACACACACACACTTTTTATTATTCATTCACACACAGTCATGAGTGATGTAAGAGTTTAGAGGCAGAGGAAGAAAGAGTACTGGGGATTAAGGGAAAATCTGTGGTAATTACATTCTTTTCAACACCTAAAGAGGACATCTTTTATAGCATGTCTTGTTTAATTTGCGGTTGTTTAAATGTCTGATGAAACGACTCAATCAGTGTAAATATTCAAAGGCAAATGTGTACTTTAATACATTTTGGTCATGTCTGTGTGTAACCAATCTTCGCTAATAACATGGCTCACCAGCCAAGCTGCCCAAAGACAGCACAGATGCCACTAAAACCAGCCAGCCAGCCACCGAACCGGCTCCGGCAAACACACACACACACGTACACACACGTGTACACACACACACACACACACACACACACACACACACACACACACACACACACACACACACACACACACACACACACACACACACACACACACACGTGGGGACTCACCAAATGTAACACGCTCCTGTAGCAAAGGTACATTCTGCTCCTGTGGCGACTTCACAAATAGACTTGTTTTCTTCACACTGGAAAATGTGACATGGAGCCAAGCAACACTCACCACCCCCGGCCCTTACAGCCACACCCACCCACTCATCCACCCACAAAATACGTTTATGGCGGAAGATAGAGGCAGGTCTGCAGGGGCATGGTGGAAACGTGTGCTCTTGAAGGAGGATTTGTATCGGGGGGGTAGGGAGTGTTTAGAGAGGATGCCAATAAACACCTTACACCGCATACTGAAGCATACTCCAATGTGACTCATGACACATTTATGAAGACTGTCTTCGAAGAACCTTCACTTTATGAAGTACCTTTAAAGGTTCTTCCAAGTGCTGTTTCTTCTCAGAGTAGATGGCACACTGCGTCCTGTTCCAGGACTAATAGGAGAACAGAGAGTTTCCATCAGCAGTCGCATGTCAAGATGCTTTTAATGATGGCGCCTGCTGTGGATTGGTCATCGTTGTTATTGCAAGGACATTGGGTGCTGCAGTGAGGCACTGGAAAGCTTGATTAGCATGTAGAGTTTATGTGTGTGCAGCTTAAAGCTTCCGACAAGAATGAAGCATCTCATAGTATCATGTTATGAAAGCAGGAATCTGTAAATATATTGTGTTTTTTTATGTTGCAGCCCTAATGTAGATTAGTTTTATTGTGGAGTACACTCAAGTCAGTGAAATTGTTATTTAGCGCATGAAATGGAACCACACCAGTGCAAAGACATCAGGCCTCATGAAAGAAGCAATCTACTAAGTAAAATAATTCTTAGATAGGAGTCAGTTGTTTCCATTTTTCTCTAAAGCACCAAAAAAGTCCAGGTCCACAGTTTGACTCATGCACAAATGGACTTTCTCTGGATGGCGATAAACACTTGTTTGACTTAACAGTTAAGATGCATCAAATCAACTGAGCCTTAACTGAATGGATTTTGAGTTTAATCTGATACCCAAATCAACTTCAAAGCAAACAAAAAAGGAACATAAAACTTAACAAACTCAGCATAAACTTAACATTCTGTACAACTTAGCAGTTTGTTGTTGCTACATTGCATGCAATTTTACCAAGAGGTTTGAGCACAGAAAAGTTGTTTTGTCCTCAGATTTTCAGGGTGCAAGCTATACCATGGCTTTCATAGGCTTTTCATGGTTATAAAAGACAGAAAAAGCATTTAAAAAAAAACAAAACAATTGATTTAGTTTGTATTTAAAAATGTCATATTAATAAGATTATGAATAATAATAAAACAGATGAATGTCGCTGTTGCTGCCTGCTTTCTGCAACAGAGAGCTTTCAGAGTTTGGTTTGTTCCTCTGTTAGATTTTACAGCTACTGATGTCCAGGAAATTAGTCTTGGCTTATGAGGTAAAAGAGAGACTATGATGTTATGCTTCCATGCTTTGATAGTGAAAAATGACAAAAACAACATACTTGATGGTATCTATTTTAAAGTGAATCAGTGATAAAAAAAAAAAAATGCACAGCAAAAATAGCATAGCACAGAAGTCATATTTGCAGGAGAGCTCATGTCTGCTGCAACTTAGAGATATGCACAAAGTCAATTGGTGATGATGCCACATCTGTTCATATTTGACAGTGATAGACATGTCGGAGTTTTCCAGTTGCATAGAGCTCCACATACTGTTGAGTGTAACAACACACAAGACTGGAGACTGAAGTATGTGTCTCATGTTGGACCATCATGTTTTCACCTAGTTTTGTTTTATTTTGTGACTTAAATCTAATTTTCATTTGTTGTTTGGTTGAGTATAGGCATAACTGCTTGATTAGGTTTGAGAAACCTTTATGGTTTGAGTTAAAATGCGTCTTTTCTCAAAATTAACTTCATGTTACAAGTCAAACTTCTCGTTGCCTGAAAAGAAGGAACAGTGACAACACTAGCAGAGAACGTCTGACTATGTACCCACTGTACCTCTTTTTGAAGTTTGTGGATTGTAATTTATCTATCAAGATACCTGGTGCAGGGGAAAATGGTGCTTAAGGGTACCCAGTGTGCACAGATGTGACACCAAGCTGTGACACAATGGCTAGGTCTGGTGTCACAGAGTTCTGGAGGACAGTGGCACATCACTCCAGCAAGTTGGAGATCTGGAGAAACTTTTAAAGGGTGTCCAGTTTCTTCCTGAGAATTTAAGTCTTCTCACAATATTTCTTACATTACAACAGCTTCGTTGGGTTCTTCATGCTGGTTGCTCTGCTGCTGAGGAGTAGTCATAGCATTTGATCACTGCTGAATTTGTAGTGTTTGTCACCCGATTTTTGACTGCAGAACTTGAAAGAAAAGAAGGGAGTGGCACTTAACACAAGATATTCTTTTTCTCCTTTACCAGGCAGCTCCTTCAATCAAACTGCTCTAAATCCTTCATTGTGCCCATGTCGCTTTCTTTTATGTAACTCTTTTCAAGCTACGCACTTAATTAGCACTCCAAATGTGTGATGATTTCTTAGTTTATATCTGCAGAATTTGTAAAGATCTACACACATGGCTACATATTCACATGCTTAAACATGAGCCCAATTACTCTCTGTGGCAGTGGCGCTGACTTGGATCAGACCTAATCTAAAGAGGCCAATTCCTCTCCAGAGAGTCCATGTTAAAAAGGGCCGAGCCTGAAGTCTGATCCAAAACCATCGAGGTCATGGAGGTAAAATGAGATCAACTTGTAAGAGCAAGGACTGGTTTAACGTGCTGCCTCAGCTCTATCAAACTACCCTCTCTATTAATCCACAGATATGACGCATGAACATATGAAGCCATTTAAGTGTCCCTCATTTTACTGCATGCTCCCTGAGCTTGCTGCACTCTGGTTCCATCCTCGAGAGTATTGTTTGTCACAAATAATTTTTCTCTCTTTCAGGAGTTGAAACGATACCAGTGAATGAGCACTGCATTAAACCAGCCTTCTGCAAGGACAACTGCACAAAAACATTACAATATAGACACACACATAGCTCCACACACTTTGACACAATTTATTTGACCTAAGCACGCACTTGTCGACAATTTGGTTTGCACTCCAGCTCCTCCACTTCGGTTCCTTGCGCAAACAGTGAGGCACGGACCAGTGCAACACAGCATGACAGGAGCCGGTAGGAGGAGGAGAGGGAAAACAAACAAATAGAAGGAGAGGGGCCATGACAAAATGTCCACCAGATGTTGTGGGTCTTCATCCAACTCCATGTCTGATGGCTTCATCTGTTAGTAGACTTCCATTCGGGGAAAAGATTAGGGGTGCATCAACAATATGTTTCATTAAAACTGGTTTGGGTTGTTTGGGCACGCAATGTCATCTGAATTTACAGCGTCACTGTTGATGACATTCAGTAAACAACAATAAAGAGGACAGAATTGCTCGCTATAATGAAGTAAACTTTTGGGGATTGGAACAGTTTATTTCGTTTCCCGTTGTTGCCAAACTAATGACAAAACTCCATCCAATAAATGAGCTACTTGTGAGTCCATGTTATTTTCGTTTATATGTGCAGGTTCACTCGTATTAAGGCAGAGTGAAACCAAACAAAGAATCACAGCCATACTGGGCTGATGTTCAGCTAGTGTTTACCTTATTTGCTGTCTTTGATTAGCAAGTTGCCATGCTAATACTGGGACTAAACACAAACCACAGCTAAGGCAGATGGTGTTTGGTCATAATGAGAGGGTCACTAAGGATATTTGGTTGTGATTATTCTCTTGAAGACAATTATATAGGCTACAGTCAAGCCCAAGGGCATTCATACTCATACTGAGTTTTGATTTACAGTGAATTCATGTTTCCTCTGGCTGGAAATGACTTAATCAAATGACAAAATATAGTAAGGCATGGTATCAAAAATGTTAATGATGAATGTTTGTTTGTCCAAAAATTGTTCGCTCCATTTCCTAGAATTCAGAGGCAACACCTTTGGTTCAAACAGTTCTTATAATTGCTGACAATCTCTCTGAATGTCTCTGCTGGAATTTTGTTTCACTCCACTTTTTGTGATGATGTCCAGAACTTTAAGATTGGAAAGCTTCCTTGCCATCACTCTGGTCTTCATTCCCCTCCTCAGATTCTCAATGTTGGTAATGTTTTTTTCTTAACCATTTCTTGACAACCTTGGCTGTAAGTTTCAGATCAGTGTCTTGAAAGTCAAATGCTGCCCAGTGCCAAGTATTTCTGCAGACCTCCTAATGTTTTCCCTCAGAAACTTCATTTCTTTTCTCATGTTGTTGTTTACTTTGAAAAGGTTGGGTGGACCAAAACACCCCCCAAGGGTTATATTTGCACCAACATGCTTGGCTCTGGGGATGGTGTTTTCAGGGTTGAAGCCTATTCTTTTCTTTCACAAGACAAAATCCATGTCTCTGTAATTAAACAATTCTGTTATAATCTCATCTGACAACCGAATGGACAACTAATAGTTTTCTTCTTTGTCTAGGTGAAGTTTTGCAAAGGCCAGTTGAGTGTTTGTCTTGGCCAGCCTTGTTCAGTGTCTGATTGAAATGTTGGTACTAAAGCTGCTCAGATTTATCAAGGCTGCTCTTTGTGGTGGTCTTTGGATTCTTCTTGGCCCCCTGCACATTTTTGCAGGGTTGACTTTGCCTCCCTAACATGCTCACTGAGATTCTTCACAATGTGGAGCTGGTATAGTTTGATGATGCTTCACACTATGACCCCTGAATCAGCCAGTACTTGGCTTTGACTTTATGGTCTTTCCTGGTCATGTGAACAGCAACAATGCACAACTTTGTCTCAGTAATTGACCCTAATAGTGAGCTGACTAAGCTCTTTGGATTTAGTCAAAACATGCAATTGACTATTAACTGATTAGAGTACTACTGCATCAGCTGTTCACAATTTATAGAGTTTTGAAATGCATGGCAGAATCTATCAGGACGACTTAGAATGGTGCAGAAGCTGCATTTTCTCAAAAATGCATCGATTTAAAGGGGTTTGAAATATATTGGACATGGCATTTTTAAAAATTTTCTCTAAAAATACAATGAAAAAATGATAAATATTTAGAATCTTTCATCAGCATCCATAAGACCATGTTTAGTCACTTGTTTTTGCCATTTCCAGCCAGAAGAAACCTATTTGCCAAAAATAAAACCAATATAAATCAAAATGTGGTAAGACTACAACCAATTTGTGGCTTAACTGTTCATGTACAATATTCACCGGCAAACAGTTGAATAAGTGTTGAGATATTTCCCTCTGGACCAAAGCAGAAGATTGATTGGCTGTTTAACTGATGGCATCTCGTGCTGCTAGCATGTCTAAAATTAAATTCCACGCTATTTTCCTGATCAAAAGTAACAAACTGGGTGTGATCACCCTTAAAGGAGAAGTTATTGTATATCCACATGAAGACATACCTCACACACTCAACCAAATGAGTTCATATCATTAGGAACAATTGGAAAACTCACTGTTATTTAGTCATACAGTAAAAGGCTTTAGTGCAGGTCCATAAAGCGACTCCCTTTGCTCCATGGTAAGCAGGCTTAACACCCCATAACACACTCCATGGTGGCCACACTTGATCCCCACAGGCCTAAATCGTGGGTGACTGTGTATGTGATTTGAGGTGCGTGTGTGCTCGTCACAAACCATAAACTGGAGGATCAGACTTCAATCATGTGAGCTGGCTTTCACAGCTCGCCTCATGGTATCACACACCTTAGGGAAATAATGCTGGATTTCATTTAAAGGTAACATAAAGTAAACCAAGAAGGAGGAAAGTTACACAATGTGTGTGTTACACATGTCCACTAACTTAGAAACATGCACTTTCAATTGAAACGCCTCCCATATGAAACTGCAGCACATTGCATCAGGGTGTGGTTATGGCAAAGAGTGGAAATTATTTAAAAAAAATTATAAAACACTCCATGAGAATTCATAAGGTGACAAAGCTCGCAGGGTGACCTAATGTGACGGGAGGGTTTAAGTAGAGCTATCCGGTTCGAATCCGTCTTTGATCCTGTCGTCTTATCCAGCCCTTCCACTCCCTCTTTCCTTCTCTCCCTCTCTACCTCATTGGCACCTCATCATTGTGCTGCTTGTTATAGCGAGGCTTCAGTAGGCTTTTGGTAGCTGGACATGTGTAAAACGTTGCAGCTGCAGGTCGCAAAACTCTTTTCCTTCGACTCTCTTGACTTCTCGTCCTGTGTGCCTTAGATTCAGGAGGAGATGATATTTCAGGGAGGGCTCTCTGCAAAGCATATCAACATTTCGTTTCTTGACCTTCCAGAGGACACTGTATCCTCTGCTTTTCTCTGCTGTTTTTCCACCTTTCACCCTCTGGTATTTTCCTATATTTCCTCCTTCAGACTCACTCTCTCTATAATCTATTTTCCTGTCTTCTCCTCCCCAGGCTCTTCTTCTTTCCCCCCTCCCATGGGGTCTCATCTTCTCAACTGTATCAGCCATTCATTATATTCCACGCTCCTCAGATAATGCTGCTTTCACGTATCTGCATAATGATCGTACAATACATATCTTCGCTCAGCATCTTAGATATTTCCAGTGCAGAAGGATCCATTTATAGCTTATTCTTTTTGAGCTTTCCTTGCAGCTCATCTCTATCCTCCAGAGAATGTTTAGAAAAATCAAGTTACTTTCTCTTAGTTTTCATCGGAAATGACACAAGGCATATTTTGGGAGTGTTAATGCAGGACACATGAAGGATACACTCCCAAACATCTTCCAGTGCACCTTCCAAAAATCCGCTCAGTGTTGCCTAACATGGAGACAACATAATTCTAAAACAGGGGCAATTAGAAGTGATAAAGCTGTTGGCGAACCGAGAGGTTTCCCGTAATTAAAATTAGGCATTGGCACTCACCGGAGCTTGTATCAAGACTCATGTGAACGCTGTTATTGGCAACGAATTGTTCACCACAGATTGGAGTTTGGAAACTTGATCATCCGTTGGACTGTGAAACAACATTTTAGCAGAGACAAGGGTAGTCAGTGAAGCGGATAATATCCATCTCTTGGACACACACTCGAGTCTCTGGTGGACATTCGCGCATGTGCATGCATACGCATCAACACACACTACTTTATACTACTCTTTTCTGGTCTACTTCGACATCCATTCTGTGGAAATTAAGGTGATGTCCACCCAATTTTCCTCTTATTTTATCAGTAAGACAAGCGTAATTTTTCCGAGGTTACCTCGACATGTCTTACCCTGTTTGCTTGTGCCTGAAGGGATAACCACAGGCTTGTTTTTCTTCGCAGTTAGACCCTCAGCTCTTTGCCAGCAAGAAAAAAGGGTTCATCTGGGGATCATAAAAGGTATGAGGGCACTGATTACGAGAAGTGGCAACAATCAAGCATGAGCCAAATGTTTTCTGAGAGTGAGTATGTTTTTATTAAAACAAGTGGATGATTTCTCTACTTGGAAGACTGTTTTTGGAAATGTGGGGGAGCAACTTACTAGAAATCAGCTGCATTGCTGTTTGAATGTGAAGATGTATGCATTTTTCCAGGTGAAGTTATAATCCTTAAAGCTGTGCTAATCAGTAAGGTCACATTAACACTGTAACAAATGACTATGGTTAATATGAAAGGAGTTGTTCACGGTCATGAACCCACAGAGAATTAGCAGCAAACACAACAATTTATCTCAACTTTATGGAGCATTTTAGTGTCCTTTATTCTTTTTGCTTCACAATCAGCAACTTTAACGGTTTGGCTTCCTTTTAGTGCTCTCACCAGTCTTGTTTCCAGGCACAGAATGCTGCTCATTTTAGCAAGTAAATAAATAAATAAATAAATAAATCTAATAAGCCCATAATATTTTTACCAGATATGGGTAGAAGTATTAGTTGTTTAACAGAATGGAGCATTTAGCTGATAAAGGACCACACCTTTCCCTCAGGACTTGGTGGGGATTAAAAGAAAATGAAAGGGATTGTTCAACTTCAGTTTATTTGGCTTCTAGAAACACAGCGCTAAATGCATGGCAACATTGCACTTAACTTGTTTAATGTGGAAATAAGGACAGGGATAGCATTTGCTAACACATTAGCCGTATGTCAGCGTTGTGTTTACAGCTTGTTACACTGCCCAAAGTGGCTAAAAAAAACTGATACATATCCATGTCATCGAACCGCATTTTTTTCAAAATTGAAATTGTGTACTGTATGGATACAATGCCAGTTCTAGATATGTTGGAAAAGACAACTTTGGACCAAATTTCAGTATTAGCACAACAGACAAAAATGCTAAAGCGATTTTTATTAGAACCAGAAACAAAAAGACTGTCACATGACAAAAATTCAGGGACTTTTCAGCTGAACTGCACAATGTGTACAAAGCAGATAGAGTTGGTAACAGTAACACCTGTGACTCTTGTTTTTTTTTTTTTTTGTAAAATAAGTAATCAAGATTTTAAGATTTATGCCATTATCCTTTAATTACAATGCACAAAAAAAATCTGAGTTCCTTCAAGTTGCAGTGTGAGCCCACAGTGAGTAAAAATGTGATGTTAGCAAAATAAACAAAACAAAAAAAAGCCCAAGAAACTGCTTGAAGTTCAGAAGGTTAAGTGTCTTCTAAATGAATGAATAAAATCTAGTGTCTATCAGGCTACCAGGCTCTGCAGAGAGACAGAGAGCTGAATCTGTTACTTTTAGCTTTCTCCGAAACAATATGATGCAACAGTAATCTTTATGATCTTTATGTTGTTGCCATTGTTTTTGACATCTCTATTATTAACAATAAACTGGAACTTGAACTGGACACACATAAATGGCGTCATCCAGTTCTACAAACATGGAAATTGAAAGCAGCAAATGCATCATACTATAATGAATTAAACAAATAGTCATTTTGGGGGACTGTGACAGTCTGAAAAATGAAAATGTATTCCTTACATCCATTGCTTTACTCTGTTGGCTGTGCATAGGGAAAGATCTCGGTGGACCTGAGTGACGTGTATAATCCCACATCAGTGATTGTGGCCTTTACGTCAAAACTGTCTCACAGCCAATCGCTGCTCCTTGGGGCTCATGAGGTATCAAACACCAACATCCGGGTTGAACTGTAACTGCTCATGTTGCTGTTTTACACTTTTCCTGTCAAAACAGAAATTGTTATTGGCTTTTTTGGCAAGAATCACTTTCAGTTTTCCATCTAAATAATGTATTTGACAAAGTCTGACTAACGTGTTAACAACCTGCGTTATGTCAGACTTTGTTGTAGCTATGTCACTGTGTTCTCACATTTCAGCCTTTGCTTTATTGAATGCAACATGATTGTACTCAAGAGGCAATAAGGGCCCAGTTGTAATAACTTGCTCTAATCATATCTCCTCTGTGTTCTTGTTTCTACTAAGAGAAGCTCCAGGGGAGGAAAACAAACTTATTACACACTTTAAAACTCAATGTTTAGTGTCACCAGGCAGCATCACCGACAGCAATTAGCTTCTCCACTCTGTGTCTCTATAACAGGGTGTTTCTGGCCTGTAGCACTTTGGCTCTGAGTACACTGGGTGAAAAGACACACAGGAGAGTCATGGTGGGGTGGATCCACCAGGAGAGCCACTGGAGGTGTTAAATACAGTTGTGTTGCCACAAAGTACACGTGTGTGGTGTGTTGTGATTGCATAAAAAAAAAAAAACACAGCTCTGAAGTAGGGGAGGGATCCAGGCAAAGAGGATTGTGAGGGATTTGTCTTCATTTCCACTCATTTTTCACTTGGGAGCGGATTTAGAGGAAAGGTTGAAGGAGTTTTCGGGGTGCAGGGTCAGTTTAAAGTGTCTGTTTTTGGCTCTGTGGTGAGCAGAGTTACATGATGGTGCAACCAGGGACTGGATAACCCATGACTGTGGTGAGAAAGTCACGTTTGTTCAGTTGTGATAAGTGGAAAGAAATGATAGCCAAACTAATAATTCCTTCATGTCCAGAGCAGAGGGGGTATTCAAACACTATGATTAAGACCAACTGTGGTTAGCATTGTACGTTTGCACGTTTGGATATTGTTACCCAGCGCTTAACCACAGTGTCTGAGCTTGTGTGATCTGGAGGAATTGCTCTTGAGCTGATACTGTCATGACAACTCCGGCTTTAAGCCTTACATACTGTTTGGGTCAAATTTGACCGTTTTGACATTTGACAGCAGTAGAAAACAAACAAACAAAAAAACAAACAAAAAAACAAAGTGCATTGTTTCAGCCTAAAATTAGATGAGTTTCCCTAAAGTGAAACAAAACAAACAAAAAATACATTTTTCTCCAAATTTTGTGATTTATGTACAAGTGCTTCAACTTTTGTGCATTAAAGCTGTTTTGGGCAAAGTTCATATCACACAATGAATTTTAGATCTTCTAGTGGAAGTCAAATCAAGGAAAATGTTGGTTTTACAGAATCTTGACACTGTGAAACTGTACATGCCATGTCTGATAGTCTCTAAAGAGTCATGGGGAATCTTGAAACACTGGAAAAGCAAAAGTCCTTGGGAATGAAATAAGATTATATTTGATCTGCTATTTATAATGACTGACATTATGGCAGCAAGACTTGTTGTGTAAGAGACCAGTGATCTGATCTTTCAAACAAAAAGTGATTTGAAGGAGGATGCGTCAGGGCAAGAAGAAAAAAACTCTGGTGAAGATGACTACAGGGAGGAGCAAGTAGCAAGGAGGACATGTGAAAGTACAACAGTCAACTGATTGTCACTTCTGTGTCATTTTGCAGGCAGGACGGCAGCAGAACATATTCAAATGACTTCAGGGTCCACAGGACTGGTTACTTCTCTCGCCATTTTTAGTATCAATAAAGTATATTTAAATCACAGTGGCTATCTAATATAGGACATGATAGCAGATATTTTTCTCCATAAACGAATGGTACATAAGAAACACTAAGTCAGGGTTAATCATCGATATATCATCGTAAGATAGGTTATTTTTACATTCTAAATAGGTCTGTAGTTCAAATTTCGATGTCAGCACTTCTTATGACAGAATTACACTGTGGATGCATGAAAATGAACAGTATCTAATAGGGGTGTAACGAAATGATCAACTCACGAAATGATACGAAATACGAAACAGGGCTCATGATACGAAATACTCACGATATGAAATAAAGATTAAAGAAAATCCCCAACAATAGGAAGTTATGCAAACATCTCATTTTCATGATGGTAGTTGTACTCGCCGCATTATACGGCGAACTGTAGCAGCATATTTTGCACACGGTTTTTGTTCTTCCGCAGTCTTCTCACCGTTCTCTCGTTGTTTATGTAAGAAGCCAAAATAGGTCCACACAACCGATTTATTTGACGAAGAAGCGTCAGCTAACTCCTTAACCTCGCCTTCCTCCATTTTGAAGCTAGTGTTTTGCTATGGTAGGCGAGGAGGGTCAAAAATCATCAGTCTCAGTGGTGTGCGGTGCCCCTTCGCGTTTTTTATTTCGTGCTTTTATTTCATGCGTCTTTGAATTTTATTTTGTCATTTTTTATTTTGCGAAATTTCTTGGCACGAAATTTCATTACACCCCTAGTATTTAAGGGTTCAGCAGATGTTCTTTTTTTTAGAGTTATTATTGACTGGACAGCATCTGTAACTCCAAGCTAATCAAAAAGGAAAAATCAAAAATGTAAAAGATGACATAAGAGAAACGGGAGAAGGCAAAGGAAGAGGAAGAAGCTGTGTAGTTGTCAGGGTTCATGGTTGGGGTCAGCAGGTTGAACAGTAATCAGCTTTCAATGTGAACACATCTCTGTAGCTGACTGAGCAGAGCTTCACTGATATTACACACACACACACACACACACACCAACACACACAGATGGTACACAGTCGCCAGGGTGCTTAGCATAATCAGCATCCCACCACAATCACCAATCACTATCAGTGGCCTTGTAATCACCACGGCAGCATTGCACCCAGTCAAATGATGGATGAGCGGTGATGTCATCAGGATGTTATCATCTGGTTGGCTAATGACAGGAAGTCTGCAGAGCGGAGGTCACGGCCTTCAGGAGTTTGTCTGTGTTTTGAGACTTTGCTGCTCTGTGGTGTTGGGGAACGGAAGAAGAAATTATTGGAAATGAATTGATTCATATATAATGAACACTTTCATATTGTTAGAAAAAGTGAATTGAAAACCTTTGTGAGATAAGAAAATGCATATTTGACCTCGGAAATAGTCAATTAAGTAATCTTTATTATAGAGCATCTCATGTTCTCATTTCAGGTTCCTTCTCAAATTGAATTTTCCCAACCTTGGAGGCTTCATTTTGTTTAATGAACCTTTTTTTTCATTTTACCCTCTGCTATCCCTACCCCGATCCCAAATGTCTTTTTTTTTTCCTTTGCCTTAGACAGGCAGCATGCTTTAGGTGCAGCAGCCTGAGTTGCTTTGGCAAGGCAGCTCAAACTAGTTTCGTTGTATATGAAAGTGTGCAATGACAATAATGTTCTTCTCTCATTCTCATGTTCTCCAAAAGATGGAATAGTTTATGTTGCTCTTACTCAGCCTTCAGACAGATTGGACATTTAGTCATGCAAACATCAATGCATGGCGTGCACTGGGAGAGAAATAGGTGGAAAAAGCACTTGACAGTTTTCGATTTTAGACTAAGCATTCCAAAGATAAAAATTCCTTTTACAAAAAAGTAAATCTGGGGCATAGTTCTTACCTTGAGTCAAAAGTATTAGAAATTAAAACTCAGTGAGATCATTCATGAGGATGTAAATTTCCATAAATAGAAAACTATAACTAAATCCTCAGTCGAACACCTTAAAAACAAACTGAGAAACTTTGTGTCCAAGCATAAACTGAGAAAACCCATTGATCATCAGATTTTGATGGAAAAAGCAAAGGAATGGTTGACCTCACCTAATCATTTCTAGTTTGATACACAACCGGGATCTTGGGCTGCGGCGGGGGCGCCGGCCCATGCCGGGTGGCCGTCTGGGGTGGCTGGTTCCCCTGGCGATGTTCACCCTCTGCCTGGGGGGGCGGGGGTTGCCTCTTGGATGCCTGGGGCCCGGGGTCCTGTGCTGGGTCCGCCCTGGGCCTCCGGCCCCTGGCGGGGTCGGCGTCCGCCGGTCTTGGTCGCCTGGGGCCTGGCCCTGCTGGACGCTGGGGGTCCTGGCCGGGTTCTCCCTCTGCCCCCTTCCGGGCCGATCCGTGGTCGTCCTCGTGGTTTGGTGGCTCGGATCTCTGCTCTGGGATTGCTGCCAGCTTGCCTGGGTCTTGTGGGCTCTCGGGCCTGCTTCTGGCCTTCACGGAGGTCAGAGGTCATAGTTGCATGATCACAGTCACAATTGCACTGTACTCTGCATGTGGACATAGCAACCATGTTGTCTTGTAGGGTGTTAAGTTTGTCCTGGTGCCAAAATACCAAAAGACATGTTTGCTCAGTTTGTTTGTTTCACATAGATGATCTGAATAATTACTAGCTGTGTTTCCTAACAAAACCCGTAGTGTGTCTTTGTTAAGGTGTACTAGCTTGTTGTCTGTTGTGTCGGTTTCAATTGAAAGATAATTGTATTCTTGCACTCTTCCTTTTCTCTTCACTATCCCCTCTTGTTGTTGTTTTTTTTCTTTTTTCTTTTTTTCTTCCTCTCTTCTCGTTTCTCTCTTTCTGCCTTTCCCCTGTCAGGTCCGGCAAATTTATGTATATTTAACTAATCAACAAGTTTTCAAACTAAATAAATTACTGTACAGTATCAAGGAGAGTCTTATACTTATAAACTCCCCTTGGAAAAGCAAACTTGTATGGCACAATGCAGCAGCCAGATCCCCATTCTGCCTGCTCTGTTGCCGGACAGGACAAAAAAATAAATAAAAATAAAAATAATACAGCACATTCATATTCAGACTGAGCTAAGAAATATCACAAGATGTAATGCAGTCTATAACAAGCTTGTCATACTGAGGCTGGTGACCATCATCAGAACACTGGGTCCATGCCTTACATCACACACACAAACACACAGACACACACTGAGGAGGTCATTAATCAACGTCAGACCTCCCTCTTCTCCTCCCTTCGTCTGTCTCTCTGTCATCCATCTTTCCTTGTCACTCTTCTGTCCATCACTCTCACAGCATGTTCACCTGTCAAACTTTAATTGTTTGCACTCTTTCATGAGTGAAAGACATATTGCAGATTCACTGCTAAACTCAGATATGTCATTTCAAGTTTTCAATTTAGTGACAGCATCTAAAGAATATGGAGATGATGAGGCAAATTGACATCACTCTGGATGTCATGGAGAAACACACAAATATAAATATAAGTCTATAAAGTGCAGAAAATATGCTTAGAATTCCAACGTTTTGGGTTTTTTCAGCAAAGCATCTCAAAGAGTTGAATTAGCCTCAGTCCTAGTAGTAACCATATATAATTTGATGGAGATAAAGGGTGATCCACTGACTATGATTAGCACAGTAGAGGGCCATGATTCCCGTTCACAACATACACCTTGGAAGGTTTTATCAACTTTTCAAATTTGAATGAAAAATAAGACCTCACCTTTACGCATGCACATCTGTCTACTTTCTGTCAGTGTTAACCCAACTGCTGCTGTGCAAGAGATGTCACTCCATCTCCAGGGAGAATACTGCCTCATAATAAGAGGCCTTAGTCTTAGTGAGAGAGGGACAGTAGGCAGGCACTTTTGATTAATGACTCCTTTTTTATGTGGCATGTTATGAAGCCATTTGTTGTTGCTGTTAAACATTTTTATTCAGGAGAAAATTAGGAGGAAGACAAGACATCGTTCTGTCTGACAGGTTCCCCAGCTGAGGTCACTTCAAGCAGCACACTGCACTCTCCATCTGTCCCTCCTGACTGGATGATTAACAGGGTGGAGTTCAAGCTTCTATATCGCACTTGACACGAAAGTCGAATATCAACATGTCTAAAGGAACGATGTACTTTCATGTAAAAGCACACTGAAAAATAGTGTCCCTGCCATGAGGACAAATGTCAGTACCATAAACTTGAGGCAGGTGGTCTCTCTGAAGAAAGATGTGTTCCATAAACTAGACTTGTTTTCAAATCCTGGTTTTAAGGAGCATAGCAATTTATAAATTTTTTCATTATGTTCGTATGTGGCCTGCACAGTGGAGTGGTGGTTAGCACTTTTGCCTTGTAGCTAGAAGATCCCTGGTTCGCGTCCTGACCTTTCCCGGGATCTTTCTGCCTGGAGTTTGCATGTTCTCCCTGTGCATATGTGGGTTTTCTCCGGGTACTTCGGTTTCCTCCCACAGTCCAAAAATATGCTGAGGTTAATTGATTACTCTAAATTGCACATAGATGTGAATGCAAGTGTTATTGTTTGTCTGTACATGTAGCCCTGCAACAGACTGGTGACCTGTCCAGGGTGTCCCCTGCCTTTGCCCCAACTCAGCTGGGATAGGCCCCAGCACCCCTGCAACCTAATGAGGATTAAGCGGTGCATAGACAATGGATGGATGGATGGATGTCAGTAAAGTGGTTATAATCCAGGAATTCCTATATAAAACAAGAAAAGTTTGCATGAATGGAAGGCAATAGTTTAGTGTCATCTGCAGAGAAGCGAATATTTGCATCAGATAGATTCTGACCAACAAAAATAATATTAATCCAGAATAACAATGGTCCAATGATTGATCTTTGGGGCTCACCTTTTGGTACTGTAAGTAAACTATCCATCCATCTTCTATACACCGCTTTATCCTCACTAGGGTCGCGGGGGGTGCTGGAGCCCATCCCAGCTGACTTGGGCAAAGGCAGGGGACACCCTGGACAGGTCGCCAGTCCGTCACAGGGCTACATACACAGACAAACAGTCACACTCACATTCATACCTACGGGCAATTTAGAGTGATCAATTAACCTCAGCATATTTTTGGACTGTGGGAGGAAGCCAGAGTACCCGGAGAAAACCCACGCATGCACAGGGAGAACATGCAAACTCCATGCAGAAAGATCCCAGGCCCACCCCAGGATTCGAACCAGGGATCTTCTTGCTGGAAGGCAAAGCGCTAACCACTTACACCACTGTACAGCCCGTAAGTAAACTAGAAGTGAGGTATATCTTGTATGTATACATCTTGTACACACCGAACACTGTCTGACAGGTGACCATTAAAAGCAACAAACAGAAGTTTTGGGGTGTGTTTCATGATTGCATGATCAATGGGATCAATGATTTTGGTAAGATTCCAGATTAATTTGAAAAGGTCTTTGGTTGCAGGTGAGTAAACATAATAACATCAAGTGTGCTCAGTTGTCTTGTTTTTGTGGCTTTGTGTTGTTTTTTTCTTTTCTTTTCTTGTTTATTTTATTTTATTTATTTTTTTGCTAAAGTTGCTTAATTCTCCATATTCAAAAAGAAACCAAACTACTTTGAATGCTGATGTTTGCTGCATGTGTAATGTATCTTAGTCTTCTACTTCCCATCTTTGGTTTTGAACTTGCCACACTTTTGTATGCAAGAGTTACTCTCTTACATCTTCCCATCCTCCACTCTCTCAGTCTGTTGCGAAATTAAATCATGAAGTTGCCCAGCGTTGACTTTCAGACCCACCAACATGACTCCCCCTCCACACACAATGCCAGCTGTCAATCATGATGACTAATGAGCAGTTGATCACATCACTGGTCGTCTAATGGTCAGCTGGGGACTCACTGTGAGGTAAAAACACTGACGGACAGAGAAACTGAAAGCGTGAGTGAGAGATATAGAAGAAGAGGGGCAGGAAGAGACAGACAAAGACATGGGGGAGACAGTATTTATGTTTGGGAATAAAAGAGGAGTATAATGAGTAGGATAATGAGCCCGGGACATCCCAGTGCAACATGCAGACGAGAGATGAGAGATCTGGTTTCTGCTCAAAACCGCTGGGGGTTTCCTGACTGAGGAAGGGATGAGGGGGAGGGCTGAGAAGAGGCCAGGGGAGGGAGGATGGTCTCTGCATCCCAGAATTCCTTTACCCTCCTCCTCATCCTCTCATCTCCGCACCCTTCCTATGCTCCCTCTGTATGTCCTAAACTCTTTCTTAATGTTGTTTTGACAGCTGATCTGTTTCCAGTTAATTCACAGTCAGTTGCTAGAGAGTATAATCAGTCGTCTTTACATTTTATCCAAAAACATGGGATTTTGAAGAAGTAAAGGTAAAGATGGAATAAAAAAGAGGGGGCGGGGGAAGGTGTGACCTTTTACCTAAGAGTAAATGTTTCTCAAAAATATAAACTGTGCATTTAATAAGGACTGTGTCTCCTTTGTTCATCTACAGAAAAAGAAAGCACTGTCTGAATAGAGGCTTTTTGGTCACGGGAAACTCACTGAAAGGACTATGTCTCATTAGTGTAAGGCACAGTTATTAAAGATATAGGTTCTTCCAAGTACCTTGGAGACCTTGCTACAGTTCTTTTGTGGGTCTATTCTATCTCATTTACTTTCATCTCTGCATGTAATCCCAGAATGATGGTGCATTCCATTTAAACTAAGTCAGGATTCCTGATATGCCAGTCAGAAATTTCCCCTGAAATTCCCTCTATGGTTGAATTTATAACTTTGGAAAGTAGGGAGAGTATTTTTGTCCTACTTATGTGTCATGAAAATGGTCATACCATCAAAACTGTATATACATATTGTTATGTTATTATCAATTGGTATTGCTAACAGTTACCAAATAGCTAACCTGAAATCAAAGGCTTCCATCTTAATTTTCCAACTTGTACTGGAATGTGGTCAACTCAGGTGTGACGTCATTCCCAGCTCCAAACTCAGAGGTAAATGAAATGTGATAGGTATTGGAAGTTCTGAATCTTTGAACTTCAGCTAGTAAAAAAACTAAGAAAACTGCAATTCACTCATGGAAGCGTCATCAGCAGAACTCACTCTCATGAGCATTTTTGCAGATGATACTGGACTGTTCATCATGACTACACAAGCCTGATGTCTTTGAGACAGTGTCCTACCTTTGCTCGGGTGTACTTGGTAAAAGTCAATACTGCAGGATGGATGTGTCTGTGAAGTCAAGCTTTTATTTTCTAATAACTGTGAAGAAAACACTGAAGGCTATAATTATGGGGCTGTGCTTGTCATCAGTCAAACAATCAAACTGCACATGTGGTGAAGTGCAGGTTAACTTGTCACCATGCTGCATGTTATGTCCAGCAGATAAAATTCACCATGAAGTCACATGAAATGCAGATTTTAAATGCAGCTACAACAAAGACTAGGAAACTGCTTAGAACTGCCTGAGGCCCAGTCGAAAGTGATTCTCAGAGAAACTGTTGCCTTTTTTTTGCCAGAGGTTGAGAATACAACGTGAAATGACGCAACACATCTCTCAAGAAACACAGGAAACGCACAGCGAATGTTTAGATTTTAATACCATGTCAACATTATATAAACATTTTGAAATGACCTCTCAGCACTAGTAACATGTCCTGCATTGTCCTATACAAACATTCTGTTTGGCAAATTAAGCCACAGCAAAAAAAAAAAAAAACAGAAATTGAGCCAAAATTCTTCCCACTAGGGGAACAAGATTTATGTTACAAAGTTATTTAATAAGTTCAAATATTAGGGTTAAGTCCCTGCAGTATTATATGTACCATACATTTACAGAAATATTAAGATTAGGACTCTACAATATGATATGATCTCCCAATCTGACCCAACAAAATTATGCAGAAAACTCAGTGAATTCAAAGATTCCCTATGAGCAATCAAATTGGTGACATTCATACTGCCTTGGTCCTTTTTTGAAATCAGGACTCATGTTTGAGGTTCCTTTATTGGCACACAAACAGACTGATTGGTCCATGGACAAATTGTAGAATATGTTTACAGGAATGAAAAAAAGATGGAGAACAGTAGGAGTCCACATATGGCTTATCAGAGGACAGCAACAGGCAGATGTTAATTAATGACAGTAAGATAAGATTTGTTCCCGTATGAGCAATGAGCATCCATGCAACTCCCACACAGGGGCTGGTGCTCCTCAGGAAAAACATCACCTCCGCTACTATTCCTCCATCTCTCAGCCTGCCTTACTTTCTCCTCACTGTCACACCCAGTGCAGCTGACTGATAATATTTTTCTATTAATTTTCATTTTCCCTACTGATACTAATGAGGGGCAGAGAGCATGTGAGGGAGGGAAAATCTGCCGACCAAATGTTCTTGTAGTCTCTTTGGTGGAGCTGTTGCTGCTGTTCAAGGAGGGGGGTAAAATTTCAAACTTGATCACAAGAAACCAGCAGCTACACTCCTTATGTAAGTATCTCACAACTGTCTCAGCAGAACTGGATTCTGCTGATCAATTACGAAAATAAGAAGAAACATATGTGGAAAATGGAGCCAGTCACGAATATAGCACGAACAGTGAGGAAGGTAGAGAAACAGTTAACTTTACGGTTGTTGTTGAATGTTCTTATGCAATCCTGAGCTCCAGCCAAGTGATCTGTTTGGTTACACTAGTCTTCCTACAGAGCTTTATTAAATGTTATTTATCCAGCAAACATTCGCTCAGCGTGCATGTTCTTCTGACCCACACACTTACTCAAGTTCACTCATTTACACCTGCTTCAGGCTGGAGGCTACTGAGCTGCACCAGATACTCTCAGCTGTTTCAGTTCTATCCTTTGGTGAAGCTGATGCTAAACAGCTATGGAGTCTTATAATCGCATGAGGAAGCGTGTTTTTATATTTATGAATCAGTGACGGAGACCATCTTAGTCAGAACGAAGATTCCTAATGAAAGATAATTTATTCCTTTTAAGATACCATTTCATTAGCGGTGACCTCCAACAGACAATTGGTCAAATTTGCCATCAGATTTGTGTCATTCACTTTAACTGCCAGACTTTTGGACATGAAAATTCAGGGCACTTGACATTGTGAACATAGACTACCCGCCCATACCCACCTCCTGAGGCAAGAATGAAAAAAATCCCATTTTAAAACCATTGTATTTATCATCTGACCTTAGATCATATAGTAACCATAAGTAATGGCAGCAGATGATGATTAATTTATAATTTACAATAGGGATACTTGATAGCTGAATTAGTTTATACCAAATGGGTACAAATGCCCTCAGCAGTAAATATCCTGGTTCCATTCCCAGCCAGACCTTTACTTCATGTCATTTTTCTGTTTTCTTTTTCCTGCATTTCCTGTCTGTAAAACTGCACTATATGCCCCAAAATGCCCCCAAAATAACATCACAGTGATCATCTCATTACAGTGCTACAGCTTTAAAAATAGTCATTGGACCACCTGCTGTTTCCTGCACAACAGGCGTTCCACATTGATGTTTTTTTGGTTTAAATTTTATCATACTGGATAATTATATACAGCACCTTATAAAATACATGAAAAAGTCTTATAACTAAGTAATGCAATAAATTATGATAAAACATGTGATGTATTAAAATTCTAAAAAATTATCAAAATTCACACTAGATAGTTGGATAGATAGATAGATAGATAGATAGATAGATAGATAGATAGATACACTCAACAGAAATATAAACACAACACTTTTGTTTTTGCTCCCATTTTTTATGAGATGAACTCAAAGATCTAAAACTTTTTCTACATGCACAATATCACCATTTCTCTCAAATATTGTTCACAAATCTGTCTAAATCTGTGATAGTGAGCACTTCTCCTTTGCTGAGATAATCCATCTCACCTCACAGATGTGCCATATCAAGATGCTGATTAGACACCATGATTAGTGCACAGGTGTGCCTTAGACTGCCCACAATAAAAGGACACTCTGAAAGGTGCAGTTTTATTGGGGGGGGGACTGGTACACACTGTTGTATATGCTGATCCAGAGCATCCCAAACATGCTCAATAGGTGACATGTTCGGTGAGTATGCTGGCCATGCAAGAACTGGGACGTTTTCAGCTTCCGAGAATTGTGTACAGATCCTTGCAACATGGGGCCGTGCATTATCCTGCTGCAACTTGAGGTGATGTTCTTGGATGTATGGCACAACAATGGGCCTCAGGATCTCGTCACGGTATCTCTGTGCATTCACAATGCCATCAATAAAATGCACCTATGTTCTTCGTCCATAACAGACACCTGCCCATACCATAACCCCACTGCCACCATGGACCACTCCATCCACAACATTGACATCAGAAAACCACTCACCCACACGACGCCACACACGCTGTCTGCCATCTGCCCTGAACAGTGTAAACCGGGATTCATCCGTGAAGCGAACAGATAGATAATGTAAACTAAGGTATCACACAACAATGCCTTAAAGACGATAACTATGAGATAATAAATATTGGCCATTTAGTTTCTGACTCTTTTGTTCAGACATTAGGTGAATAGATAGATGTTAAATACTTTACTTGACATTTTTGGCGAACACTCTCGCCTTCATCAGAAGCGTCTCACTGACAGCGTGTGACGTGTCAGATGGCAGATTTTGACAGTCGGCATTTGCGGCGTGCCCAGTAGAGCCACCAAATCCGCTGGGCCAACCACCTACGCCGTAATGGCATGAACCCAATAGACCCGACCATCACACCAGGCATGCCGCATCCCCCGCCATCCTGTCAGTGAGACGCTTCTGATGAAGGCGAGAGTGTTCGCCAAAACTGTCAAGTAAGGTATTTAACATCTATCTATTCACCTAATGTCTGAACAAAAGAGTCAGAAACTAAAATATCAACAAGAAGACATGATGAACATTGAATCTCAGACTGATGGACTTTAAGGTTTAGTGTTGTTTTATGTGGTGTATTTATTATTTTTTACTTTCCTGCCCAGGGACAAACATGCAAACTAGGTGCTAGCTAAGCAAATTACTCTACATTGTGTGCTGTAACTACAAAAATAAGCAATAATGTGAATAAACAGCGCTAAAGAGCCCTTGCTAGCAAGCAGTAAATGGTGAACATATTGTTCTAATGATTAGTTCTAAATCTGTATGTTTTAATGTTCCGCTGGGAAACCTTGGAGAACAAGCATACCTCTATGAGCCCTCTGTAGCCCCTGTCTATAGAGTGCCCACTCAGCCAGCTGAGCTACCTAGGCTCCAAGACCACACCATGATTTCTAGGTCTTGATGCTGCCTTCCTAGATCCTGATCCGCTCAAGCCTGCAACCAGCAGGACCGAAGGATCTGGTGCTAAAGCCCCAGAGTCAGACAACACAGGACACCCCCATATCCCAAATCCATGGCCTGATAGGTCAGAGCTATCTGTTTTAAGCCTTTTTAATGCTGGAGGAATCCTGGCTACGACAGAGATGGAGCTGTTTGACATTGGTGTTTACCACCAGAACGTCTTGATAATGTTTTCCTTTCACTGTGCCAGGCAGTTGTGAAATTAACCTCTAACTTAACGTGAAACATTGTGAATTGTTAATATTAATTGCAACAAACCTCAATTTGGCCCTTTATGTTCCTCTTTCAAAAGTCGGATATTCATGGATCTTTTTCCATGGTTCCCACTTTCATTCAGAAAGCAACACCTCACATGATTCTGACATTTCCTTTGGTTCTTTTACCATTCAAACTATCCTTCTGTTTAGTCTGGGGCAGTTTTTCTTGCAGCTGCATCCAGGGAGGTTGGCCACAATCCATGGAACTTAAATTTCCTAATAGTATTAGAAACTGCGGTCAATGGAACAACATGCAACTTGGACATGGTCTTGTAGTATTCACCTCAACTGTGCTTGGCAGTTATTTTTTCTTTATCTACTCAGACAGTTCTTTTCTTTCTCTTGTACATGACTAATACTGTGTCCAGTAACTTTGTTCAGGCCACTTAAGAAGATCATTGTAGAATAAACAGGATTTGAGCTCATTTCACAGCTTGTTTTTGTTTTATCTTCTGGCAAATCAAAGACATGCAGGCCTGTCTAAAGAATTTTCATTTCAGTTCGCAAGAAGAAGATGAATTGTTGCAGTGACACATCAGGGTACCAACACTTTTGGCATCTCTGTATACATACAGTACCGTTAAAAAGGTTAGGGTCACCCAGGCAATTTCATATTTTCCATAAAAACTCACATTTCTTTTTTTTTTTGTGCAAACATAATTGCACAAGGGTTTTGTAATCATCAATTAGCCTTTCAACACCATTACCTAACACATGAATAAGAGTGTGAGTTTTCATGAAAAACGTGAAATTGCCTGGGCAACCCCAAACTTTTGAACAGTAGTGTACATATTAGTGATTCATCGTTAATTCATTTTAATGAAGGCATGCTTGCAATATCATAAACTTTACTCACTTTATCTCAAAGATCTCTCTTGATGCCAACTGTTGGAAAAGATCAAGAACAAACTTTCCCTCTAAGTTTGTGCACTGTTTTGGAGTCAATATGCAGACATGTCAAATAGAAAACAAGACAATGTAATCACAAATTTTGGACTTTTTCCAAAAAAAAACAAAAAACTAAGTCAGTCAACTTTGTAACCAGTGGTAATATTTGTGGAGTGATTTCCAGAAATCAATCAATCAATAAATAAAGAAAGCAAGTAAACATTGAAGATGACCTCTGTGATTTTTTCCAAAATTAAACCGATAATATTATGGTTGTCAGGGTTTTGTGTTCTTTTGTGTTATCATTATGCCTGTGTTGATGAGGCCTATTATTACTCTGCCAAGGAACACAGTGGAGTCATGTGACGATCAACATTGCTTTGTCTGTCTGTTTGCAACATTATTCAAAAATGGACTGACGAATTTGGATGAAATTATCAGGAAAGGTCAGAACTGACACAAGGACCAAGTGATTAGATTTTGGCAGTGATGTGGTTTATAGTCTGGATCCACAGATTTGTTCAAGATTTCTGTGTCATTGAGAGATAGCGACATGGCGTCACTGTAACTATGACTACAAGTGAACACTACGTCAGCACATCACGATTGCAATCCTGCTACAAATCGACCGCTGCAGACTTATTGGGACTTATCCGTCGGAAATGACACAAAATGTAAGTCTCTGTCCCCAATATTTTGAGGGACGGAGACAAAAAAAATTGGGAATCCTTGGTTTAAGCTGTACAAAAACCAAAGTGTGCAAATAATAAATGAATCACATGTCCATAATTAGTGATCTTTAGGCTTAGGGGTGTTGTTGGTGGAGTAATTAAACTTTCATAGAGCCACTGTTTTTACTAAGTATGTTCCTATGTAACGAAGCTGCATTCTCAAGTGACGTATTAAAGGACAAGCTAATTTTCTCTCTGTAATGTATCACTAATGCATGTCTAATCATATCTTTGCCATTTCTTTAATGTTCTCCATTTTAGCTAACCAATCATACATTACATGGGGTGGAACTTATCACCATGGTCATCCAGAAAAATGGAGGAGTAGCTTCAAACATGCGAAAAGTGCATTTTAACCTAAAATAGATTATTTTCCTAAACCTAACCAGTAGTTTTGGTGCCTAGACTTAACCAAGCCAACCAACCTGAAAATAACCAATGAGTGAAAGAATAATGCTTCCAGATGGCACATGAATCCAGATCTCTTCGGTGATGGTTGTGTTGCTCTCACAGATTGCCATCCGGTCCTCCTACTTCCTAATTTTCTTTAAACTTGAAGGATCCTCAGCTGCTCAACAGCCTCACCTTTTGGGGTTAAAATGTGTTTCCTGCAAAATGTAAATTACAATGCAGTCTACCTTTTATAGATGTATAATTTTGAGCAAACATTACCATTAAATTCTCTCTCTCTCCAACTCTCAGCAAGAAGGTGAATAATTTTCCGTTATGCCAAACTATATAAAATCTGAAATAAAATCTGATGGATCTTTTTGATGGCTGGAACGAGAAAGAAAGAATGGAGTAGATACAGTATCCCGAAAAGCAGATAAGATGGCTGTTTTTCTGAGAGCATTTTCCAGACATTCACGGTCCTCTGATCCTGAAGGTGGCAGTAATGCAGCATCAGTGGTGGTAGCTCCTTTAAAGTGTCAAAGAAGAAGAAATGGAAGGAAACACCACACCTGAGAGAAGAAACTCAGGAGGTGCATGGCCACAGCTGGGCCATGTTCGTTCAATCACTGGATTACTGTGGAAAAAACAACCAATCAGGTAAGATTGATACCTGTTATGTCTTGCTAGTCCTGTTTCCATTGGCCAGCTGACTAGTGCTTTTAGTCATAGCAGCAGCTGGAACAGTGATACTCTCCATGTTCCTTGGGAAGACTGCACCATGTTTCAAGAGTTTCGTAGACTAATATCATGATTCACGTTCTCTCATATATTTTGCTCCTGCTGCAAACATAACTCCCTCAGGCTCAGCTACTATAACTTTTATTTTCATAGTACAGCCTCACATTACCAAGCTTTGTAATATTGTGAGATGATGCAATATGATGAAAGAGCGCAGCAGAATGGTCTTTCAATCAGGTATGTCTGAAGCATCTGCGAGCCCTAACACTCCTCAGTGCATGTGTTTTAGTCCCACCTCTCCCACACCATGACTTGAATTTCACAGCTGCAGGACCTCATCCCTCAGCGTAAAACACAAAAACAGAGACTACTACTTTGGCAAGTCGTTCTTTTATTATTGCCATTCCTCCTTTCTCTTTCATGCTCCATCCTTTGCTTACATCCCACTCTGTACTTTTACTCGGAGTTGTTGTGTCTGCAGAGCTGCGTTCGCTGGCCGCTCTCCGCGACGAAC
The DNA here is from genome assembly GCF_021347895.1 of Acanthochromis polyacanthus. Taxonomy (NCBI): domain Eukaryota; kingdom Metazoa; phylum Chordata; class Actinopteri; family Pomacentridae; genus Acanthochromis; species Acanthochromis polyacanthus. Next base: position 23,631,034 of record NC_067131.1, read on the forward strand.
TCTTTTGTTTTCTCCAAGCCAGACTCTCCCCAGTGCGATGTCCTATTAGTGAAAATGAGACGCGGCAGTCAGGCTATAGGAATGCTCCTTTTCCCCCAGACAGCCTATCAATTACCATGATGGAAAGTTATGATGATGCGTTTTACTGCTTCTGTAGAATCTGAACTAACTTTAGAAATCACACACTGTGCTTGTTCTCGTCCTCTGTCCAAAAAATAATACGATAAGTCTTCTGGATAGTGAATAAAATATTATCTAATATCACATCATCAGATGTTGGGGGTGGGGAGGAAAAACATAACCTCGACTTATTCAGGGAAGTTAACTCTCTCAGTTTTTAACCAGTTTCTTCAGTTTTATACAACATGCTCAGTCATCATAGAAGTACATTTAAACCTTGTCAAAACAGCTGTGTTTCGTGTCTGTGCTGTCTGAAGCATCACAGGAATTTCAACTTGAAACCTTCACATTTTCAACAGAAAGTTTACACTACCAGTCAAAAGTTTTAGAATGCCCCATTTTTTCCTTTTCTTTAATTGAAATTCAAGAGGCACCCTGAATCAAAACAACTACCACAGCATTCTGCAGCACCATGCAGTGGTCTGAGCCTAGTTGGTCTGTGGTTCATCCTAAAGCAAGATAATGACCCAAAACTTAAGTCCAAGCTATGCCAGAACTACCTTAGTAAAAAGGGGCAAGATGGTAAGCTTGAAAACATGGAGTGAATAGCACATCTCCAGACTTAAACCGCATGGAGCTGGTTTGGGGTGAACTGGACAGAAGACTGAAAGCAAAGCAACCTACAAGTGCCACACATCTATGGGAACTTCTGCAACAGACTTGAGATGAACTTTCTGAAGGATATTTAATTTCCATTGTGGAAAAATACCACGAGTGTGTTTACCTGTTATACAGTGCCTTGTGAAAGTATTCGGCCCCCTTGAACTTTTCAACCTTTCGCCACATTTCAGGCTTCAAACATAAAGATATAAAATTCTAATTTTTTGTCAAGAATCAACAAGTGGGACACAATCGTGAAGTGGAACGAAATTTATTGGATATTTTAAACTTTTTTAACAAATAAAAACCTGAAAAGTGGGGCATGCAATATTATTCGGCCCCCTTGCATTAATACTTTGTAGCTCCACCTTTTGCTGCAATTACAGCTGCAAGTCGCTTGGGGTATTTATCAGTTTTGCACATCGAGAGACTGAAATTCTTACCCATTCTTCCTTGCAAAACAGCTCGAGCTCAGTGAGGTTGGATGGAGAGCGTTTGTGAACAGCAGTCTTCAGCTCTGCCCACAGATTCTCGATTAGATTCAGGTCTGGACTTTGACTTGGCCATTCTAACACCTGGATATGTTTATTTGTGAGCCATTCCATTGTAGATTTGGCTTTATGTTTTGGATCACTGTCCTGTTGGAAGAGAAATCTCTGTCCCAGTCTCAGGTCTTTTGCAGACTCCAACAGGTTTTCTTCCAGAATGGTCCTGTATTTGGCTCCATTCATCTTCCCATCAATTTTAACCATCTTCCCTGTCCCTGCTGAAGAAAAGCAGGCCCAAACCATGAGGCTGCCACCACCATGTTTGACAGTGGGGATGGTGTGTTCAGGGTGATGAGCTGTGTTGCTTTTACGCCAAACATATCGTTTTGCATTGTGGCCAAAAAGTTGGATTTTGGTTTCATCTGACCAGAGCACCTTCTTCCACATGTTTGGTGTGTCTCCCAGGTGGCTTGTGGCAAACTTCAAACGAGACTTTTTATGGATATCTTTGAGAAATGGCTTTCTTCTTGCCACTCTTCCATAAAGGTCAGATTTGTGCAGTGTACGACTGATTGTTGTCCTATGGACAGACTCTCCCACCTCAGCTGTAGATCTCTGCAGTTCATCCAGAGTGATCATGGGCCTCTTGGCTGCATCTCTGATCAGTCTTCTCCTTGTTGGAGGTGAAAGTTTAGAGGGACGGCCGGGTCTTGGTAAATTTGCAGTGGTCTGATACTCCTTCCATTTCAATATGATTGCTTGCACAGTGCTCCTTGAGATGTTTAAAGCTTGGGAAATCTTTTTGTATCCAAATTCGGCTTTAAACTTCTCCACAACAGTATCTCGGACCTGCCTGGTGTGTTCCTTGGTCTTCATGATGCTCTCTGCACTTTAAACAGAACCCTGAGACTATCACAGAGCAGGTGCATTTATACAGAGACTTGATTACACACAGGTGGATTCTATTTATCATCATCAGTCATTTAGGACAACATTGGATCATTCAGAGATCCTCACTGAACTTCTGGAGTGAGTTTGCTGCACTGAAAGTAAAGGGGCCGAATAATATTGCACACCCCACTTTTCAGTTTTTATTTGTTAAAAAAGTATAAAATATCCAATAAATTTCGTTCCACTTCACGATTGTGTCCCAGTTGTTGTTGATTTTTGACAAAAAATTGAAATTTTATATCTTTATGTTTGAAGCCTGAAATGTGGCGAAAGGTTGAAAAGTTCAAGGGGGCCGAATACTTTCACAAGGCACTGTATCTGCCAAAAGTTTAGAATACATTTTGGTTTCTAAATTGATTCATTTTTTTATTTCATTTGTTTATTTGTTCAGTGCTTTCATTTCAGAGTAAGATGAGACATTAACATGCATATTTTCCAATAAAAATACTGGAAAAATTGGGGTGTTCTAAAACTTTTGACCAGTAGTCTATGTTGCAAACTGGAGACGTGGAATTTGAAAGATTTCATTTTCTCGGCACTGAGGGTCTAACGGAAGATGTTGTCAAGTTGCATCATAGCAACTGTAGGATTGAGAGGTTTTGCATGTTGGTCTGTTTTAGGGATTTAGGTATTGTCATGTCCAAATAAAACAATTACTGGAAGAACTGTGAACCTTTTGCAACCTCTGTGCTGAATTTCATGCTCTGTTCTTGTTCTGATCCAGACATTTAGTCACAGATTAAGTTGCACAATTTGTCACAAGTGAAATCCATCAGATGCTAGAAAAACTTCTGGTTAAGCTGGTTAAACATCCTTAGCCTCTTTGTCTTCTCTGTCGTAATGTTTGGTGCATTTTGTCACTTTATCATCTGATGTAATTTTTTTTCACAGCTAGTAGTGGGTTTGTATTGTCCAGAATTGTAATGTTTATTTTTTTCATGCCATTATTGCTATGTGTATGGTACCCGCTTTGATTAAGGTGGACATCTACAGGGCTTCTGTGGACAACAAATACTGTATACATAGGTGCCATTTAAGTTGCTAAGATTTATGGGCTTCAGAATGAAAAGTAACTAAATAATTTCCTCCTTCCTGTTTTTTTTTTACTGTATTTCACTTAGATGTCTCCTATTTATGGTACTTCATGCAGCAAGGGAGGGAAACATTGTGTTCTGCTACATTTATCTGACTTCTAGAGTCATTGGTAACTTAGATTTAAAACTAGACCAATGATCAGATGTTAAAATATGATGCATTATTATCCATTTTATACCCTACACATCCATGGAAGTTTTCAGTCATGTGACTGATTATACCTGTTCAGGCTGGAGTTTAACTGATCCAACTCACTGTATGTAGGAGGCGGGTATAAGCCAGACATAATTTCAGTCGGCTTCACCCCTCCTTCCACTCCCTGAGCATTACCGTTTTTTTCACTATGGGAAAAAAACCTCTGAGCAGCAACCTAAGACGTTGCAAATTTAAAATTTTCCCAAGGACTGGGTTTTGTTGGATTGATGGATTTTCTCTATTTATTTATTTATTTATTTTATATCTATCTGTTTCATTTATGTTAATGACAGTGCTTGCTCCCTACATGCAAATATTCTGCCATAGCAATTCCAATTATTGTTGAGGGAAAACCAAAGCTGCATCCTTTACTTAGCTTTATGAAAGAAATGCAAACAAGGCAGAGCCTTTTTCCCCCTAAAGCAGAATGATAATGTGGTGCAGACGGACCATCATGCTCTACAGAATGGACTGGCTCAGCGCGACTAGAGTTTCACTTACAACAATAATGAAATTTGCACAAAAAATACAATCTTATGTGCCCATAAATCAATAAAGTATTTTAATATTTCTTATATTTGACTCTCTAAAAATGGCCATTATGCTTATCTACTGGTAATGCCTACTTGAGCATACTTTACCTTCTCCACCACTAGTGGCCCTAAATTCAGAGTTAAAACAGTTGTAATCCCTATTCTAGCCTTCAGCCATTTCAGACGTTGCTGCTTCATCAGTCCATTAAAGTGACGGCATTCTTCATTCAAATGCAGATAACTGTTACATCAATGTTCCTCATCTCCTCATCTAGGAATACCAATGACAGAAACAGACAACCATTTTATAAAGGCAATACTTACCACAAGAGATTGGACAATACATCGAGATTCAGAGAGCTACTATTAATAAAAAGCTTGAAAAGCTTGTTAAACTGCCCAAAACACTGTGGATAGTTCAATGTTAGTCATGCATAGCTAAACCTGTATCCACAGCTCTGTGTCAGTGCTGGGGAACTGTTTTTGTCTGCTTCCTGTTCAACGACTCTATTAGAGACGTGACGTTTGCCAATGAGTCAGTCATTTGAACGTCTCTTTTAAGTGAATGAGAACCAGTTGACAGTTGCAAGCCGTTCATATATGCAAATTGAGCATGCTTTCTTCACATCACCTGTGTGCCCCATGAGTCTAAGTTCATGCTGCCTTCACGTGCCATGTCCGAGTTTGAGTATGCGCCATTCATGGGAATGCAGCGATATATGCGGAGCTAACATAGAGGAGAAGGAGTGCGAACGCCGCCCGAGTCTGACTGACTGGAGACTAGAGTGGGGCCACATTTAGCACTTCAACAGGGAAGAGGAGTTACTAGTGATATAAAGAAAGAAAAAAAAAACACACAAAATGAGCCAGAGTCAAAGGAAACGTAGCAGCATTTGGATGTAATATTCTTAGGATGACACGACATGCAATATTGCTACCACCAAGTCAGTAGAGCACAAGCTTGTCCACTGACATGACAGCATTAGGTTCAGATTTACCAGACCGTCTAAGATTGTTTCGCCACTTTCACAGAAGCATGGCCAGGGTGCTATTTCAGACATGAAGCCAAGTGTTCCAGATACCTTCAGATTCAATGATAATATGATATGATAATGATACAATAACAATGATAATATCAATGATAGAGAGCGATTTTTGAGGCAAACACACCTGTAGCTGTAAGAAGATTAACATCTACACAGCTTACCTTTAAACTTGATGCAGAAGTTAAAGATGATCCAGTGATTTAAAAAGTCTTTTGAACATGAACTGAACTGATGTCTTTCTCACTACTTCCAATTCTCTCCACGTAGCCAGCTGAAGCAAACTATTTGCAGAACCAATTTTCCCAGATATCCTGCTTTGATGCAACAAGTTACTTCTTTATTTTCCAGATCTAGAAATATTTTCCGCTGTGTTCCAAGTATTACATGCTCTTCTCTGACACGTGTTCAGCCTCTCAGAAAACCTGTGTGTGAGCTCTGGAGGATGATCCACTGCTCTAAATCATGACTTTGTGATTAGGGTTAAGCTCCCTTTGTGGAAGGCTGGGGGGGGGGGATGAAGCTGTGAAGTTTCGCTGGTGTGTGTGTGTGTGTGTGACACAGAACCACTGAGTGCTGCCAGATACTGTTGATTATTATAAATGTTATTGCTGCATCCAACAGGCATGCATATGTCCTGAATGCATGAAAACATTCATACAGAGAATATGACACGTATACTCCCTCCTCCTGCTTCGAGCCACAGCCCCAAGCAAGACGCCCTTGATCTGCTTGAATCTGTACCTGATTCTGCAGTTTACCAAGTTCCTCGCATGGCAAAATTTAAGCAAAAAAAAAAAAAAAACTATTAAAAATATAAAGTTTCATTGTCTAAAATCACTCAATTTTTGCATATCTGTGAGTGAAAGCACGATTCTCCAGCTCTTTGTTCAACACACACAGACACTGTTTCCAAAAATGCTGAACAGTCTTCAAAGCGGCCAGATGCTGATGAAGATAACGAAAGTGCTTTGATTAAATCATCCGGCAAAAAAATGTTCATTTACAGCTTTTGTTTCGCCAACACACATCGTGTTTATTTGCCGGTGGGGAACAGCTGGTGTGCTCCCTCCCCCTTTTTTCTGTCTCCCACTTCTCCCCCACCCAAGGCTGCACAGTGCACTAGGTGGTTAGCAGAACAGCAGAGACGGGACCATCTTCCCTCCTCCCTCCTCCACATCTGGCTGCGTCGTGTCGAACCTCCCAGCTCGACCGACAGATAAGCTACAGTGATGGATACGCGGTGTCACCATCCCGAGCTCTGCCTATCTATTAACGCACAGCAGCCGTTTCATGTGGTGACTCTGTATGCTGGTTTTTCTACATGTGTGTGTGTTCTGTGGCTGGCAGGATGGTTCACACATTGGGTCGGTGGGTGTGTGAGGTGAGTGGGTGTTTTGAGGAGCTGTGACTGGAAAGGGAAATTATTAGTGGGAGTCGAGAACCGAACGGCAGAGATAGAGGAAGATAAGTGGAGACAAAGTTGAGAGAGACAGATGGAAGGAGTTAGAGCCGGTAGATAAAAAACGACAGCAGGAGGCTTAAAAGATAGAAATGTGTAGAGACAGTCAAGTACATCTCATGTAAATTGTTGGCTTACTCTAAAATAAAAAAATGTCATTGTTGCTAATCTGTTACTGCTTTCTGTCAACATTTAATAGAAAACAGCATTAAATTAAGTGATACTACACTATATCTGTTGTGATGGTGCAGGTACGCTGTTTAATGACTCTTAACCTCTTGAAAGTGGAATTGATGTCAAAATACAAAAGGCTGAAATTAATTCACTGGTAGCATCTATAAAGAGATGCTCCTCTTTTTTATATTTAGCTACTTCTTTATATCTTCTATGTATAACACATCTTTTTTGTCCTATTAGCTAAGCTGTGAATTTCCCTCTGCATCACAAACTAGTATTAAAGTCACACCATTGGACTTCTGAAAGAAAGAGCACATTCTTCCTCATAGAAATATAAAGTAAGATTCATATTTACTGAACACACCCTTCAACTCTAATGTTGCAAAGTAACTAAGCCTCTGTATTTTTATTTCACTTCAAACTTCAATCCACTACTTTGCAGAAGTAAATATTCCACTTCCTATTCCACTACTTTTATCTGAAGCTTTAAATACTTGTAAGATCAAGCTTTTACACAATAGATAAAACAAACTTTTAAAATACCACACATTGTCAAAAACGAAACCAGTGGTTTCGACCCTTTTTGGTTTCTTGTTTAATTTGGGTTTTGTTTCAAATGTTCTTACCAGCAAAACTAGAGTTTTTTTTCCCTTTAAACTTCTCACATTGTCGAACAACTATTCAAGCGATCTAATATTTCTCCAACATTCAACAATTAGAGAAAAATTCCAAAAACTAAAACCGATTTGTGTATTAGAGCTGCTTTTTCTTCTTTACTCTCTCATTAATCATGTGTTGAGCAACTCAGATTAATCTAATGTCTCTGTATATTGAACTGGATATAAAGCAGTTCAGACCTGCAGCAACTGCAACAGTAACATGCTGCTGACACACTGATGCTTCACTGTCAATAATTTAATCCTATGACATGTTGTCATGGGACTGACATGTCATTTATGGCAACAGTGGCTGCTGTTCAGAAAAGATTACATAGGTTTGCTGTAATGCATGCTATGTGTTTGTATTTTGCTTTTGATGAGTTGAATGCTTTGAAGTCAGAGAATTGTTACTGCTCTGAAATTCAGACTGATATACTTTTATAATTTTTGCACAAATAAAATCCAGTATATAGATTATCAATCAAAAGTTTGGGATCACATAGAAATGTCCTTATTTTTGAAAGGAAAGTCTTTTTTAATGAAAATAACATTAAATCAATCAGAAATATAATCTAGACATTGTTAATGTGGTAAATGACTAATTTAGCTGGAAACAGCTGATTTTTAATGGAATATCCACATAGGGGTACAGGGGAACATTTCCAGCAACCATCACTCCTGTGTTCTAAATGCTACATTGTGTTAGACAATTGTGTTGAAAGGCTAATTGATGATTAGAAAACCCTTGTGCAGTTATGTTAGAATATGAATAAAAGTGTGAGTTTTCAAGGAAAACATGAAATTGCCTGGGTGACCCCAAACTGTTGAATGGTAGTGTGTCTGGAAATTGTTATTTGAACAAGCAGACATTTGATCATCTTGAAACATCATCTACAGATAAAAGCACTAAACAAATGGCACAAAAAATAGATTTTGTTGTCATTTCCATAACATTGTCAAACTTGCAGGTCCATCAAATTAGAATCAGGGTTTTCAGATAAAGTAGCAATGACTGAAGTGTGTGGTGTCATCATACCAAGATCTAAAGAGCTCTGTAAGGCCTTCAGAAAGAAAGACTGTAAATTCTCATTATTCTGACAAATGGTTTAAAAAGATCTCCAAATTATCTGAATTAAATCATTCCCCTCTGAGGCAAATCATCTAAGAGTAGAAAATTTTAAACGCCAGTTCGACAAGGACTGACCACCACCCCTCATTCAGTCCAAGAAATAGACCTTTTGATGCAAAACAAAGTCTCCAAGAACTCAATATTGCCATCACAGGACCTGCAGGTAACGCTGTGCAGAAAGAGTCTGCATAGGAGATGTGCCAGTGTTTGCTGTCCGAAAAAACATTCGAGCCAAACTAGTTTGTCAGTGAGCGTCCTTTTGGAATAATGTGTTCTGGACAGAAGAATCAAAGATAGGGTCCTTATATTATGCTAAATCATTCCTCCCAGTGTCCTCCTGTTTCCTGTAAATCATTCCTCTTGTGTCATCATGGAGGACCTTTGGAACCCTTAAATGCTCCTGAAGCAGATGGGGAAAGAGAAGGCTTAAAGCAAAGGAAGATGGGTGTATCCATTTGCTCACATCTTTGCTGGGGGGAGCTAAGATATGTGGAAGAGACAGTTGTGAGGATAGCAAGGAAATACAATAACAGCACCCATAGAGCTGATAGGTCACAGTAAAAAAAAAAAAAAAAAGGTTATAATTTGGGGTTGATTTGCTGCCTCGGGAACTCAACAACTTGTAGGTCAATGATTCAACTATGAATCCGAGGTCATCAGTTTGAAAATTGAAGATGAACTGGAAGGTGACCTTAAAACAGGATGATGGACCTATAATACCAGCAAATCCACCAAAGAATGGCTCAGAATGAGGAGATGGGAGATTATGGAATGACCTAGTCAAAGCCCAGATTGGGATTTGAATTGGGCAGTACTTGCAAGGAAACCTTCAAACATCTTCCAAGCATCTTACTTTTTCCACAGAAGAATATGAGATCATGTTGATATATTTGTAGAATAAATGTTTTAAACATGAACTGAAAAAGCAAATTTTTCTTGTGGTTGCTTTCAAGTGGACCACCTTTACATGTAAGCTCTGTGTTAAAAGGAATAAAATGTTTGCTTGTCCAAATATGCCCAAAACAACAACAATTTCCACTACAGCAGTTAGGTTTTCATGTGACTGTAAATACTTCTGTGTCTTTACACGTACGAAGCAGTATCTCTGCCTCTCCATCTGCACATAAGCTGTAGCCCTGAGGGAGCTTGCTGTGCCGTCCACATTACTTTCTCCACCGCTGAAATGCTTCTGCTGCTGTGAAACAACTCATAGGGATTTATCAGCACTGGCCAGTTGTCAAGGCCCCTGGAAGCTCATAAACCTCAACATAATAGTGAGCCCTTCCTCCCCAATTTACAGACCGCTAGAAAGATTCAAGACCCCTGGTGGAACACTCAAGACCCCCATAAAGCCCAGTGACCGGTTGGAGGTAGCAGGCATGTGATCAAGGGAAAAGGTCGCTGTTTGGAATCCAAGGCAGCTTTTGAAAATCTAGGATAGGAAAGTGGATGAAAAATTTCCTACTAATGCGCTGTGCAAGTGCTGTCCGCCTGTGAGCAAGGCATTTAGTCCCTCACCTCCACTCACAAGAGAAGACGGTTTTACCAGCTGTGAATGATCTCTAAGCTGTGCGGATATCTTGGTGATCTATAGTAGAAAAGGTGAAAGGTTCAAATTCAGGTGAAAGGTCTGTTTTTGTTTCAGATGTTTTTTGATGCAACAGAACATGATGCAAACATAGCAGAGAGTACAACTGGATACATACATAGCTCGTGTTACTTATAAGGTGACCACAGGGACATTACTTTCCTTATGATTGAATTAGAGTTTGTGTTTTCAATCCAGCTACTAAGGCTCTTGGTACTTGCTAAGAGTTGCACTGGATGAGGAAGACAAATGTAAAGGTGGACTCATTATATTCTGATTCAAAGAGACCGAAATGGAAAAATCTGGAAAAGCTGAATGACATAGTTTCAGGCGCCTTGCTTGTGGAAAACAATGTGCATATGTCAAAAGAACAGGAGGAATCAATGGCACGATTTTGTGCAAGACGGTGACTTCAGTTTGTGTCCTGGACAGGAGCAAATTCAGTAAGTGTATCTGAGATTTAGATTAAAAGCACAATGGAGTGGAAATTGGAACATCTTTAGGTTCCAAAATCTAATGCTGGTTGGATTTAAAAAAAAAAAAGGCATGGTATATCCCAATGACACCTGCATCAACCTTGGATTAATATTAGAAGAGGACAAGGACAGAGCCGTGCAGCCTGGAAATCACTCCAGTGTGTCATTTGTCCTGTTGTGTGTGAACATAAAATTTTCTATTCATCATCTGTGTACTGTCACCACATTTTTGAAGTTTTAGATTCATTTGTAAGTGTTCATGTGGTCCAGCAACCAAAGTCGGTCATCCAAATTATATTCAGTCCAATCAGATCAGCTAGGATCCATTTCTGTTCTTGTGGGTGTCGGGTGTCTAGTCTCTTTCTGTGGTGTGTCCTAATCATCGAAAGAGAAAAAGAGGTGAAACAAATGAACAGTGGAATGCAGTGAAATATGACACCTATTGTAACATGTTCTACAGTTGCTTGTAGAAGCACATCGAGTAGCTGCCACTGTTGGTGTTCTCTATTTGAGTTTATTAGGCTTTGATGGATCCTAGATCTGGGATTGGTGTCATATACACAGACTTTGACAGTTGTTTAGGTCTAGACAATATTCAAACATTAGCTAGACATCTAAATGTATGTGCACAAAGTTGTTTAGTTGTTGATGGTCTTATGTAGGACTTCTTCACTATGAATTATGTGTGAATTCTGACTTTTTTCAAGTGAAATAACATGGGTGAATGAACAACAGCATCTACTACTACTCAGATCCCGTCAGTCAGCAGAAAATGGATGCCTCCTTTAATGTAACACTTACATTCATATTTTACTGTGAAAGTTCAGTGAAAAAGTACAGTAGTTACTGTTCTTCTAAATCAAAAAAGTTTTCCCATTTTATACCTTGTTCCATAAGATTATCAGCAAACCATATATCTCTCAACAAGATTTCCAGTGACAGTTGGTGCCACTGAGCATCACCAAGGCGATATATAGATAGTAGGCTTAAAATACATCAATCTTTACAACAACTTACCTATACTACTCATATACCGTGATGTGCCATATGTACTTATATTGACTTACAGAAGATCAGGCTAAAGTGTCTCCAGACATAGTTCCTTGTGTCTCTTTGAGTTTGGTTTGATAAATCCTTGCACTTAAAGTCATACATGTTTAAGTTTTCACTCCATCTGCTCCTGAAGAATCATGCCACCTCACTTTTTCTGTGCTCTAAGAAAGTCCAGTGACTTTCCTGATACATCAAGCAGCGCTGAACTGTAACTAAGTCAACGTATTTACTCAGGTACTAAGTGCAATTTTAAAGTACTTTTCTGTTCTTTATACCTTCACTCCATTTTAGAGAAAAATATTGTCCTTTTTACTCCTTTACATTTATTTGACCGCATTATAGTTACTTTTCAGCTCACTATTTTACATGCAAAACAAATTAGAAGCGTAGAGAATGATGCAGGGATTTGCCTTTACACCGCACATAGTGCCCAAAACTGACAATGTGCTGGCAACATTACATTTTAACATGTCTTTGCATAATTTGCATAATGAATACCGTTACCTTTGACACTTAAGTAACATTTTATATGCAAAAGGTTTAATGTATTTATGGTGTTTGTAGTTTAAAGAAAGTGTTTTAATATGTCATCAACCCCTGCATTCAAGCAGGTGGAGATTTAAGTCCTGACCCATATGTTCACACTCTGACCACATTACCATACTCTGATTTGTGCCAAACAATTGCAGCTTCCCACTTGCAGTGTTTCAGATGCCCGTTTCCAGGGGAGACCTGGGACCCTGTGCTACAGCCTCCAGCTGTGGATAAATGCAATAAAAACTTCCAGACTGATTTTTCCACACTGATGTACAGTTTCCGCTGTGATCGAAGTGGCTTTTTGGGAGGGCCAGGAGGTTTGTAAAGAGAGGTCAGTCACCACAAACACACACAGAGGCCAGGACCTGATCCAGAAAGGAAGGAAGCGGGGAGGGCACACAGCAGCACCCACACACATAAACACACACAAGAGGGTGAATATATATTATATAGGTGCATAACTTTGTTGGTATTTGTGTGCTCATAACTGCCACAGTAGAAGTTGTGTACTGGCACGTTTTGCCTACTGTAGGTCAGAGTTATGCAGTAAAAGCAGCCCTGGAGTGCAGTAAAGCAAACTCTTTACATATTTTGCCCCTCGGCTAAATTAGCAAAAACAATGCAGCTCTCCATTGTTTTTAATAATGAGCTGATTTTTAGAGCAGGGCTCAAGTTGTGTTTTTCATTTTCCCATTTTGTTGGATGGCAGCAGAAATGCAATTAAAGTCATTGTTTCATTAGGGCATGTTGCCTGTGAGCAGCAGGAATGAAAACCACCACAACACAGCTACAGCACCTTGTCAAGTACACACAGACTTCCCTTCTCCACAGTTTTTGTTTCTTGTCTTTCACTCACTCTCACATAATTAGAACTTAAATCCAAATAAATTATAACCCAATCAAATTTTCCTTGGTGCTTGTCAACAGTCCTTCCCACATCATATTTTTCAGTCATTTATCTGTTTATACTTGCGTACTTTGACAGGCCACCATTTTCCAGAGTTGTTAGTCGACATATTCTCTCCCTCCTTCTTCTTTTTGTCTTTCTCCATCTGTCTGTGTTTTTTCTCTCTGTGTCTCTATCACAGGCTCTTGGTCTCTAACCCTCATTTAGTCTTTGTGCAGTATTTTGCATTTGAAAAGACCACCCATGGGTTCAGGAGGGGGCAGATTCTCAGAGAGGAATTGGTTTAGAATATTAATTGTTTTGTCTTTTTTTTTTCCTGGGAAAACTGCCCACATTAACGCCGCCCTCCACTTTCATTCTAAGCCCCAGTTCTGCTTAGACAAACTGCTGGTAATGCATGCACCACTAGAATCAGGCTTCAGCTTTGCACATCAAATAAGCCAAGAGATGCAGGATTGGAATTTCTACCAGCTTTTACTTTAATGTTAATGTTAGTTTAATGGGGTTTTATTTTCTATTGCAAAATATGCTCCTTGATTCTGAAACATTTGTGATTTTGCTGAAAAAATACACAAGTTGTTAGTGTTTAAGAAAAAAAAAACTTTCTATTATACTCTGTAAGATGGAACCTCTGCTGTCTAAAAATATGTTAATCTGGTGACCTACAACAGTTATGAAACACTGCTAAAGATCAGTTCTTAAATTACTTTTTTTTTCAATTTTGCCAATTCTGTCTTGACGAACTGAATGAACTTAGCTGAAATTAAAATAGCTAAAATGTTGATAACTAGAATGAAATTAAATGTGTATTTGTGGGTGGGTGGTTGGGCTTCATAGGGTCCGTAAAGCACCATATGAGTTTTGTGGTGCTGATAGAATCCCAGACGAGAGCTGAAAATGCATCAAACTATTGTAATCTTTATCACAGACAAAGCACAGAATATCCTGCTAGATACTAAAGGCTACTAAGTATTCATGACATGTGTGGGTCAGAACATGTGATCACTGCAGTTAAATTATTGCTTGTCACATTTTGCCAGTGGCAGCAATCGACTGATTTTATTAAAGTCTTTCCCTTGCAAATTTTGACGCGCTGTCTTGGAGATATTCTGGCAGCCTTAGGCCTCATTCAGAAATGTGTCAAGGAAAATTGCTGGTTTCATCAATCTATTAAAATGACAGCATTCCGGTAATTCAGACATACACTACCACTCAAAAGTTTGGACACACCTTCTCATTTAATGATTTTTCTTTTTTTAAATGACTATTTGCATTGCAGATTCTCACTTGAAGGCATCAAACCTATGAATGAACACATGTGGACTTCCATATGTGTTCATTCATAGTTTTATGTAGTAAACAAAAAAAAGTGTGAAATAAGTCAAAGCAAGTTTTATATTTTAGATTCTTCAAAATAGCCACCCTTTGCTTTGATTACTGCTTTGCACACTCTTGGCATTCTCTGGATGAACTTCATGAGGTAGTCTGAAGTGACTGGTAGTGTAGGTAACTCGTCTGTTAATGAACGTCACGATTTTAAAAATTTTACTAAGTTCCTGGCGCTGTTGTTCCGTGTGCAAATGTACACAACACTCTCTCTCTTTGGAGAGACACATATTTATCCTGCTGCTGTCTGATGCTGCAGGTATTAAACAAATTCCAGGCCAATAATTCCAAACAGCTTGAAGAAACACGCTTCAGCTCTTCTTAAAATGTTATGGGGAATAACATCAGATTACGTTCATTATTGGTGAGTATCATTATTCTTCAAGCCATTAGTGTCTATTTTCATTGCAGTAAGGCTTTTTTTAATGGACATTTTATTTCGTTTCCTGATAGATTTGCAATTGGAGAGCAAAATGCATGAAAAAGGCGATTTCAGCTGAGAGTTAAACAACTCTGCCATGTTTTGGGACGATTAGTGATGCTGAAATGTGGAAAATTCCTTTGCACAGTGCAAAGTACCACTGCTTTTGTGTGGCAATCCACAGTTCAGTTCAGACTTGCGACGCGTTGAAAGTGATAGGAAGTGTTTCTAGGGCCGACCTAGTAACATTACTGACATGATTCTCGGTGGAAATGTGACCAAAGAGCGCATTTAGACATGAAGCTGACATGTTCAGAGCCAACAGGGTCTCACGGGGATTCGTGAAACTGTCACGTCAGTTTTTGTTTCGGTTTCGTGCGCACCAACACGATGTTGTCATGTTTTTCGTGCCGCTCACCACGAGCGAAACCCGCTGTGGTAATCACATCTGAAAGTGGTTTATACCGGCGGATTCATGACGATCTAAGCTGTCCATCGGCGTTGGCGGCCGCCGCTGCGGCCGCCACCAGACATTCTTTAAATTCCTATGCAAATTAGGCGGATTCATGACGATCTAAGCTGTCCATCGGCGCCGATGGACAGCTTAGATCGTCATGAATCCGCCTAATTTGCATAGGAATTTAAAGAATATCCGGCGGCCGCAGTGGCGGCCGCAAACGCCAATGGACAGCTTAGATCGTCATGAATCCGCCGGTATAAACCACTTTCAGATGTGATTACCACAGCGGGTTTTGCTCGTGGTGAGTGGCACGAAAAACATGACGACATCGTGTTGGTGCGCACGAAACCGAAACAAAAACTGACGTGACAGTTTCACGAATCCCTGTGAGACCGGGCTGTCAGAGCAGAGGATGCCACTGCAGCCTGAAAATTATGTGCCACATTCGCGGTGTCCATTGAGGGATGAGGAGAACCTCGGTTGCTGAGTGTTAGGGGCTAGAGTTGACGTCTTCTTTTGGCTTCAGAGTACCTGAGTACGAACCAAATGCTGATTTGGCAAGTGTGGTGGATTCTTGCAGGGGGGGGGGGGGCTGACGGAAGCTGGAACTGAGTGGTAGATGTGAGACCAGAGGTTGAATTTATGTTGGGAGCAAACAGGTCCTACAGTGCAGCAGATTTACTGGAGAGTTGACAAGAAACAATGCGGGAGCTCAGTCTCTAGTTGCTCAGAGGCAAAGAGTTGCAAATAATGTCCATGGGATCTTCTTCAGTGATCTCTGCATCATCCAGAGTATTACTGCCAGAACCAAACATGGTTGGAAAAGTTAAAAGAAGAACATGGAATGTGATTTGTTTTGATATCATTGTACAGAATTACTGAAATACAATCATATTTATAGATTAGGTACCAGATACTGATAGGCTAAAGGATCATTGGACAAATATGGTGAGATTGAAATTGTGAATGATGTGACTCTGGCAGTGTGGGAAGATGAAAGTGATAAAGAAAATAAAACACAAGGAAAAGTCATAGAGGAATAAAAACAGAACATGAGGGAACAGATCTTCTTTACTCAGCTTGTGCCCAAGCTTCATCACTGATGGCAAAAAAGAAACTTTTTGCTATTCCGCCTTTTTATTTTTATCTACTGGGGTACATTTTGAAGGAATGATAAATGAGGAAATCAAGGTATCTCCCAAAGTGATCTGAACTCCAATCCTTGTTATATTGGCTGTCACTCCACCCTGCTCCAGACTGTGTTCCTGCATCTGTAGTGAGCTCAGAGACTGATGAGATAAACATTTCTTCCCCGACCCTCCCTTCCCAGCTCCAACCAAACCCAGGGCCTGTCATGCTCTGTCTTTCAACCCTCACAAGTACTCCAACAATGGTGTGGTCCTTAATTGTCAGCCGTATCAAGCGTATAACCGGACGACCCGTCTGGAAGGGTATCGGATGATAATCAGTGCGGCAGGCTACAGTTAGTGCTGTCACTCAGAGCCTCTGACGTCACAGCGACATGCCTCTCTGATTAGTTCTGGTTCAATTCCGGCTGACCTGCATTGTCACCCGTGATCAGCGTCCTACAAATGCCTGTAATGGGACAAACATTGTTCATTAGGAGTTTGCGGTGTTCTATTTGTTCTGACGCAGGGGAAGGCTAGAGCTGTTGTTTTGCCTGCAGTCTGAAAGAGACATTTTTGAGCATTATTATGAAATGTCATAAATTAAGAATAGCGTATAAGTATTTTTTTCCTTCCGTATAAGATGATCCTCTGTGTGCTGTTCATTTACTTCCCTTTTAAAGAGTTGCACCTAAATTACCCGCGCACAAAACAGATTGTCTCACTTAACTCTAGCGGGATCAAAGCATGCCAAGCCTGTCTCCTAAAAGTTATACTCGTGTACTCTGAAATGTTTTTGCATAATTTGCGTAATTGCTGCTTGGATAATGTTCGGTGGCGATGTATTTTTAAGTTCATGAACTGGTACATTCGTGTTTGGCTCTGGACTTGGTAGCTGACCGGGATGGAGAGTGCACTTAAAGAGCAATGAGTTCTGACACTGGAGATGCATCATTTGCATAGTTTTAGGCTACAGAAACATCTGTAATCCTGAGAAGGAAAGCACAATCTGTTGGCTTCTCAGCATTTAACAAGAACTGCAGCCTTTTCTTAAACTGAACCAACTGCTTTGGATCTTCATACATGACAGCTGAAATCGTTGCCTCTATAAGATTACGAATCCAACGTACCCCTTTACAAACATCCACAGACTTTTGTGTGTTTATGTTGGAACTACTTTGCACTGAAGAACTAGTTCCACAAATACTATATGTGTTTATGGAAAATTTTGTGAATTGAACCTTTAAAGTACTGACATGATGATAGTTTACCTTCACTGACATGTAGCATGCCGCCCAGAAAACCTGTCACAATTCGGATTTTTTTTTTATTATTAAAGACCGCCACTGTATTTTTACAAGCCAGGCATGCAAATCCAGTCAGACAAAGATAGACTCAGAGCTGAATGGAAAAACAGGCCCATACCAAACTAACACTTGAATCTGTCTGCTACAGTAAATATTAGATGCACTTTATGTACAACCTGGTGTCAAATGTGAAAATTGAGGGCTAACTAGCATCTGTCTGACCACGTAGTTCCGTCTGTGGTACCTGCTGGGGTGGGAGAAGTTATCATTACCTCCGCCAGGAGGTTATGTAATCACCGGAGTTTGTTTGTCTGTCTGTCCGTCTGTGTGTGTGTGTGTGTGTGTGTGTGTGTGTGTGTGTGTGTGTGTGTCTGTGTGTCTGTGTGTCTGTTTGTCTGTTAACAGCATAACTCAAAAAGTCATGGACGGATTTTCACCAAATTTTTACAGGATGTCCGGAAGAGCTCTTGCTCTTGCAAAATTTGGTGAAAATCCGTCCGTGACTTTTTGAGTTATGCTGTTAACAGACAAACACACACACACACACACACACACACACACACACAGACGGACACACAGACGGACAGACAGACAAACGGCATGGCGGAGGTATGCGCTCTCCGAGTGCTTTTCTAGTTCTTATTGGTTCATGGATGGTGATAATTTCCCATTTCACTGATATTTGATTTGACCACAAGTGTAACCAGACAACCCGGTCTCACGGGGATTCGTGAAACTGTCACGTAAGTTTTAGTTTCGGTTTCGTGCGCACCAACACGATTTCGTCATGTTTTTCGTGCCGCTCACCACGAAATGTTTTTCGCTGTGGTAATCACATCTGAAAGTGGTTTATACCGGCGGATTCATGACGATCTAAGCTGTCCATCGGCGTATACTGCTTGTGTGATTGCGTTTGCGGCCGCCGGCCGCCGGACATTCTTGAAATTCCTATGCAAATTGGTAAGTGTACCACCGGCTTATGGTTAGGTTATGGTTAGGTTATGGTTAGGGTTATGGTTAGGGTTATGTTTAGGGACGATGTCATGCAAAATATAGCGTTGGATTCGCCACGGTTTTACATTAAAAATATAATATACACATTCTTTTGAAATACGTTCTGAGTGGCACGAAAAGTCCGCCGTTTAAAATACATTGGTGCGCATTTCGTGGTGAGCGGCACGAAAAACATGACGAAATCGTGTTGGTGCGCACGAAGCCGAAACAAAAATTTACGTGACAGTTTCACGAATCCTCGTGAGATCGGGCTGAACCAGAAAAGCACTTTTATTTGTATCATTTCCAAAGACTGAAATCTTGAAACAATTTGTGACAGAAATCATGCAACATAGAAAATGACCATTAAATATGGATGTATCCACAAACAAAATACCTTGCACTGTAGTGGGTGGTGGGAACTGATGGGATTCGAAAACTCCCCCTCAATTTAATCAATCGTTCCTTGTATCATTGACGGATAAGTCCCGATAAGTCCACAACAATCGATTTGTAATAGAATCCCAATCATGTGATCGTCAGCAGGCTGCTGACATAGTGTTTGTTTGTAGTCAGTTATAGTGATGCCATGTCGCTTTCTCGTAATGACACAGAAATCTTTAATCCATGGATCCAGACTATAAGCCGCATCACTGCCACAATCTCATCAGTTGGTCCTTGTGTCATTTCTGACCTTCTCTGAAAAATTCATCCAAATTTGTTTGTCCGTTTTGAGTAATGTTGCTAACAGACAGACAAACAGACTGACATGTACGCTGATCATCACATAACTCCACCATTCCTTGGTGGAATAATTAGCCAGAACAAGTCAAATTTAAGATTTTCTGTTTATAGTCAGGGCTTGTTCGTCCTCCAAGAAGAACTGGATTCATGAAAGTAGGGGGTTCTGTGAAAGGTTTGCTTGTTACCCTTTTGGTTTTGTCTGTTTTTCCCCAGAAAGTGAGGACAATGTGATAAATCTTTAAAAAGATGATGCTGCATATTGGAGCTCTTTTACCGCTTTGGCTCGGCTGATCTTGACAGTTGTGAGGAGACGGTGCTCATGCCACTGATGTGATGTGAGTTTGTCTGCTTGGCTGTACGCTGTGGAAAACATCCATGCGAAACATGTCATCTGTCCTGCGCTTGTTACTACCATTTCCCCTGACATGTGAGCGCTGCAGAGACTGATGGCTTTTTCAGATGGGCCGATGTGCTACTTGCTCTTGACCGCAGTCAGTCTATTCTCCCCTTTTGCTATCCCGCCATCTGTCTGTCCCTCGCTTGTTTACTCTGTTATCCCACCTCTCTTTCTCTCACTCAATCACTCTCTTTCATTTCCTTAATATCTGAAAACTGTATTTATCGCTGCACAAGGAGCTGTAGCTGAGCACCATCCACAGTTTGTCTGGCAGCTACAATGACCTTAAATGCCTCCAGTAAATTTTAACTAAACAAATATGTAACAGTCTCTGTTGCAATTTCTTTAACCACCTGCACCCTGCTCATGCTGTTAGCTACAACTTAGACACATCTGACAGTGATTAGTGTCATGTGCAGATCCTGGTTTACTGTCGTCATTTGGGACTGCAAATATATTTGAAGACTTCTGTCACGTGACCTCTTAAAATCAAATTTCCTCTATTTTTCCTTGAACAGACCTTTCAAGTTGGAACAATCATCTTATTCCACATTATCTGAGAGCATTGCACATACTGCATTTGGTCATTTGTTTGGCTGCAGAGCTTGACCGTTGGCCTGGCGAGGCAGTGTCCACTTACTTACATCATCCTACCTCAGACTGGTAGCAGCTTTTAGGTTGTTTAGCGCCCGGCTGTGAAAACCCAGCGGGTAGCAAGGGAAGTAACCTCCTGCTACATACTGCACTGTGTCCTGTTAGTTATTTCCCTGGAAATGTCAAACTGTTCATCACAAGGCAATTTGTTGTTTCACAGATTTCACGTACATAAGTAGAGGTTTAGATGTGTTTATAAAAACTTTTACTTGTAATTTGTGGGTCAAAGGTGAACATGCACAGTGGACGGTCTCTTCCTAGCTAGTTATGTAACTGTCAGTGAAGTTTGAGAGATGTTTCCTCTCTGCAAACAAGCCACGAACCAGGAAGGATGGATATGCAGCTCTTTATTTCCAAACCATTATCTCTCAGCAAAATACAAGGGGAGAAACTTCTGAATTAAACAATAGAGGACTTCATTGACAACCCAATCTATCCCATCCCTCTGGATTAAAGTTGTAGGTGAATATCCCGAAGTTGCTAAATGGCACTGAAGATCATGTAGCCATTCCCATCCACATGCGTTTGTAAAAATCTGATTTTCAGCTCTGCCTGCCATCAAAACAAGATTCTGCAGTTGAATGAATCTTCATAACACACTGAGCTTGTCAGTCACATCTATTAACACCCCCCTTGGACCACCTAATCTATGGAAAACGGACTCAGGGCTCATGGCGAACTATGTTTTGATTTTCATGTGTTTTCTACCGCAGTTTAGGTTGCATTTTGCTATTACAATGACATTAACATGACACAAGTAATGGGTCAGAAAAAATAGAGTTGCTGTTTGGTTCATGGGCTGAACAGTGGCGGCTAGAATATCCCCGGTTCGCGTCTTGACCTGGACTTGGGATCTTTCTGCATGGAGTTTGCATGTTCTCCTTGTGCATGTGTGGGTTTTCTCTGGGTACTCTGGCTTCCTCCCATAGTCCAACAACATGTTCAAGTTAGTTGGTAACTCTAAATTGTCCATAGGGGCGAATGTGAGTGTGACTGTTTGTATATGCAATCCTGTGACAGACTGGACACCTGTCCAGGGTGTCCCCTGCCTTGGCTCGAAGTCAGCTGGGTTAGGCTTCAGCCCCCCTGCAACCCTAGTGAGGATTAAGCGGTGTAGATAATGGATGAATCATATTCTGGTTCATGTGGTCAAAAAGTTTTGCGACCCCTGACTTCTTACAGTGTCTGTGTCCTGCCAGTTGGAACCACCAACATGCAAAATGTTGGAAAGCAAGGGACAATACTGTGATCATAAATACAATAATATTAGTATGGATACCTTATTTCAAAGTATATGAGGAAGCCAAGTTGTGTTAGTCAGATAGTTGCAATACTTGTCCCAGACAATTACACACATCAGGTACTGATAATAGTAATACCTGTCTAGGTAGAACCTGTCTAGGTATCGGGTCCCCTACCCAGACAGTTTCACCAATACTGGCGTTGAGTTATTCCTAGCCTGGCTGTTTCACAACCATTCACATCTTGGGTTGTTAAAAGGCGGTGAGTGAGAAAAAATACGTGGAACTCACCATCAGGAACCTCTTGGATAACAGGAGAAATGTCATTAAGACCCAAGAAGAGATGTTCAGTTGCCTTCTACTATTTAATGTGTGGGTGATTCATGTGTAACTTGGCTGTTTAATAGTGTCAGGTTCCCTTTAGGAATAATAAAATACTATATTTTATTGTAACATATCACGAGGTATTGCATAATCCAGTCAATATATGCAGTGTCATTCTGCAACCTCATTCACTGTCAAAAAAAAAAAAAACAGTTCCACACATGTAAGTCAGATGAGTCAGCAGTCATGACATATGAACTCTGTCGTCTCTCTGACTGGCACGTATTGTTGTACAGATTGATACTTTTTCCTTGTGTTTTCTGTGCGTATACTGTATCTTGTTTCTCAGACAGCAGTGGCATTTTCTTCCTTTTTTTTTCTTTTGCGTGTCAAGAGAAAGATCCATCATCTGCTTGTGTTGATGTGTCCAAGCTGGCTCTAGTTACCCAATCTGCTTTTATTATCCAGCAGTTGTGAGACATGAAAATCCTTATTTCATTTTTTTAAAAAAAAATGTACGTGTCATGATGATGAAGCTGTAAGGCCGCAGTCCATCAGCAGTCATGCGGCACAAAGTGAGTCTTGGCTTTGTATCTGTCTCAGCCGTTGGGCTCTTCAAATCTCCATAAATGGAGTGTTCAAGAGCCGCTTCCAATGAGTATGAAAACACTGTGTCACCTAACACGTAATCCACATCATAGGAACATGGTGTTTAGTCCCCTGACAGTGTGACATCACTCAGTATTTCCCTTCCTTGACCTTTGTTTGATGCCAGCTCCAAGGACCTGCAGGGAGGGGTCTGCTGTTTCAGCTTGTCCCCACCGTAATAATCAATACATAACATTTCATGAAATGATAATAAGAAACAACTGAGAGAAATACATGGGGTTTTATGGCTGTTGTTGTTGCTTTTTATTTGTTAATTAACTGTGATGGTTTTAGTTGTGTAGCAGATGCTCTGCCTGAAGGGCACAAATCCACAGTCCTGCAAAAAGGAGACTGTTAATAGTTCAGATGTTTTCCGACATTCAGATTCCCTATTGTTAAACCACCCTATTTGTGGTGTCATGCAAGAACTATAGATTTGAAGTGCAAACTTCATCGAAGAATATTCCAAGAATATTCTGCACGCTGCATTCTCCAATAATCTGTTTCTTTATAGAACTTAAAATCACAAATGTAACCAGGAGGGCATTAAAATGTGTACAGCACACTGGATATATACACAAGTATCTATGGAAAGCATTTTGGGAAAAGTTATAGTCACTATCAACAGTAATCACTTTGAACTCTTTGTATTTTGCTAATCTATACAAAAAACAAAATGCCTCCTAAGAAACACTCAGAACACATAACTGTGCATGGGAAACAGATTATGAATTGATGAGCTTCAGATGTTATGTTTTTTTTTTGTTGTTGTTGTTTGTTTTGTTTTTTTTGGCTGTTACTCATGTTTGCAGTCTTCCTATTAGGCTAGGCTAACCACTGCTGGCATGAGGGTTGCCACAAGTAGCGGTTTTACTACTTTAGCTACATTTCTTCATGGTGTAGTGGTAATGGAACTATTTTCACAATCAAAACAAGAGCAAGACTCTTGTACTGATAAAGTGGTAATGTCCACAAAAGCTACATTTTCCAAGCACGGACAAATACTGTATAGGCATAGCTCACAGAGGCACCTTAATACCATTACATACCAGCTAGCAGCTTGTCAATGGCCAATGGGCAAGCTACATGTTTTCATTGTCTCTGACTGCGAATGAATAAAATGAAATGTAAACAAAAGGATTTTTATAAAAGCTTACTTCTGGTATTTTTTGTCCTGTTGGTGTAGAGTAGCTTGATACATTTCTTTTACAGTTCTTTCAGTGTAGTGAAGCTTCATTTAATGCTGAATAACTGCTAGCTTAGCTCACTACAAGTACCAAGTTCCATGCCCAACACTAAAGCTAACCTGATGTTTACTGAGTCATATTTATGCACAGACACGATTCCGATCAAACTTAAAATGGATGAGCACTGATTATTCCACAAATTTCAAACTTTTTTTTTGAAAAATGACCACATAGCAGCAGAGCTAGTGCTACATACAATAGCATTTACCCTTTAGCGTATAGGTGAGTTTGTGCATTTCCAGATGGGTCTTGTCATAATACAATAGATCAAGAAAAGATATGCTGCACATAATATACCAAATCACAAACAGTAAGACATAAAAATGTCAAAATCAACAGAAGACAGAAAAAAATGTTTAAAATGAAATTTAAATTATCCATTTTTTTTAATTCTGTGCAAAATAGTGTTCTCCTAGACAGAGCAGGTGTTTCATAACTCCAAAGGTCCAAAGGAGCTGGAGGTTCATTTTGTCACTGACAACATTAAAAAACTAACTATGCAGATATTTAAGAAGCTTATTGGTAACAAACTCAGATTTTTTAAATGATTTATGTACTTAATACTCCTTGACTAATCATCTAGTGTATAAAATATCAGAAAATATTGAAAAATGTTGGCACACTTGTCAAAGTGACATCTTTAAATGTTTGCCAACAGGCCCACACCTCAAAATCTTCAAATATATACTTTGTTTTCTCGATAACTGAACAAATGATCAGCTATCAAAATTCTTGTTTTATTTGTTGTTGATGAACTAACTGGATGCAGTTTAAAAGCCACAATGTCTTTTAAAAAAAAAACTTTTATCATATAAACTCTCGGAACTGGGAATGACAAGGAGACGGACGTCTGTTATAGCTAAATATATACAAATCTGATATTAATTGATTGCAAATTTCACTGGTTTGCATTAGAATGTGTTTATGCAATTATGTCCATATCCAATCATACCTTGTATACAAACAAAGTGTCAGCTTTCAGAGGCCAGTAACAGCCTGAGTTTTCAGCCTGAGCATTCTGAGTTACTGCTGTGGGTTTTAACAGGCCTTCGGATGCTACGTAACCTGAGTTGTGAGGTTTTTCACAGGACATCAGCCACATGCATGGAGTGCAAAGTTTGGAATAGAAATCAGCGTTACAGGCCTGTTTTGCAGTGAAGACTTATTTATACGAATCTCTGCACCCCATGCCAGGATTTTATCTATGCGGGACCTGTCCAGCCCACGCTTTCTTTTACCCTTTGAAATCAATTCTGAATAATTTCAGCAGTTTTACCACACTTGCTATATGAGTGGCCCCCTCCAGGTCCCCCAGAGCCTCACAACCCCCTGCTGCTACCAGCTGACAGGGAGGAGAGGGAGGAAGAAAATAAAAGCAGAGGGGAAAAAAAACAAGGCTTCTGGGAAAACAAACACTAGTGCTGCTTCTTGGCACTCTTCATTTAACCCCTTCACTGACTCTGGCATGTGGAAAACAACAAGTATCGTCTGTTTTAATGTTTCCCGATTTTTATCCTGAGGGATAAATGACAGACGGTTCTGTTTATTAATAGCATTTTCTTTTTTTATTGCAAATACATATACAAAAGATTCTTTAAAGACAGTACAAATACATGGCGAGATTGCAGGAGAGAAAAAAAGAATATTGGAAACATCAGTTCTTTGATACTGAGAGAAAAGGAAATGGAGCTTGCAGAGCAGAAAGGATGGATGGTCCCTCTGGTGATCGCACAACAAAAGAAGCCTAACAGAAAAACTGTAAAGTCTGTGTAACTGAGATACCATTTTCCAGTTCTTTCAGCCATAGATTAAAGTCAAACTCATAGAAAATTCACAAATAACAAATAATCCGTACGCATTATTGTTAGATAATTCCCCTGACCCCGAGAAAAAAAGGCAAATACATACTTAAAATAGACATTTAGATAAGATAAATAAAACAAAAACAAAAAAAGGACGATTACAGCATGTACCATTTTGTCTAAGTACCTCCTGGGTTGAAAATCAAAAACAAATAAAGGGGGGGGGGGATTTATATGCTGTCTACATTGCAAAGAGGACAATTCATTAGTTATAAGAATAGTATGCAAAATAATTACTTTGAAATAAAGTTAACGCTAATAAATAAATAAAATGTTAAAACTGGATTTGACCTGGGGGAAGCTTGAGGGGAATGTGTTGGACACCAGCATGGAGGGGAGGGGGAGACTGCAGGGGGACACCCATGGGGTCAAAGGTGACATCCTGTAGCTGTCAAACACACGCTGTCAGACGGTAAGTGTAATCTCAGCTGTGGCCATTGCACGCACGCACGCACACACACATGCATACAAAAAAGTTTGGTAAAATGTAAAATCCAAGGCACGGATGGTGGAAAGAGCTGCAGTCTCCCCCTGTCAACACAGCACAACATTGTGAAACCAAGTCTCTCTCTTTTCTCTTGTATTGCCTAATAGCTTTTCCGATGATCATGACACTTGACTTCAACAGCATTACAGTTTCAATACAAACCATACTTGCTGAATGGCACATGGAAAGCGACAAAAAGAAGTAACAGGAACCAGAATCTGCACTACCGCAAGTGGTTAGTTGCTGAACTGGTTTAAAAAAACATATCAAACTTACTTTTTTGTTTTATATCTACAGATACAAATAATTATCCTAACCCTCCCCCACCCACCCCGATGGGTTACAAACTGCCAGCATATGAAGAAAAAACAAAAAGAAACATACACAGTACCTACTGGAATATCAACAATCAATATGTCCTCACAGAGGATTTTCTTAAGTCTTTTCATCTTTCTAAAAATATATATATAGTTTCTATCTTGATACAATAGCAAGGCACTACGTGAGCCAATCACAAGTCCAGCTCTCCTCTTCTTTGAATTCAAGTGTCTGATTCAGGGGAAGAACTCTCCCTGGAGTAAAGTGTTTTGGGGTGTGTTGGATGTGTGTGGCTGTACATGTCACTGTGTCAGTGTGCTCAGGGTCTGGTGAGCTGGGTGTAAACTGGAGCCTGCTCCCAGTGCTGGGGGCTGCTCTGCGGGATGGAGGGGACCCCCGTGTTGTCGGCTATGGGAGTGTACATGGGCCTTTGGCTGGGGCTGCTCATGTAGCTGAAAGTCGAGTACAGCCCTGAGCCCTGCCCCGCCCCCGCGTGGCTGTAGTAGGAGGCGGTGGTGCCTCCCCCCTGGTGGTCGGAGTAGTCGTACTGCTGCGCCCTGGAGATGGCTGGGTAGGATGAGGAGGGGCTGTAGTGCTGCAGGTTGAAGGGGCTATAGGCAACGTGCTGAGGGGAGCCCTGCTGCTCGCTGTAGTGGCTTGGGCTCAGCTGCTCTGTCTTGATCTGGGTCCTGTGCTGGGCCTGAGCTGCTTCTGAGCCGCTGCTGCTCCCCAGGGTGGTCAGGGTGTGCTGCTGCTGTCCCTGCTGGTTCTGGCTTTTTGCCATCCAGGCTGCCGCACCTCCTGCCTGGGGGCTGACCGGGGCTCCGCTGCTGATGCTGTAGCTGCCGGTGTAGCTGACAGGCGTGGCGTTGCCAGGGCCGCTGGCGGAGCCAGGGTGGCCGTTGGGTGGGAGGTACTGATCGAACTCGTTGACGTCAAAGGTCTCAATGTGGGAGATGACATCACTGCTCAGCTCACCGATGTCCACATCACGGAAGTCGATGTTGAGCTGACGTCCACTGGGGCCATCGGGCAGAGAACGAAGGCCCACCTCACGCTTTAGGTCCATCTTGCCTGAACTGATATCAGTCTTTGGGGTGGTGGGAGGAGTAGGGGGGCCCTGGGAGCCTAAAAAGTGAAACACATGAGGTGTGACTTTAACTATTAATTCAACATTAAGTCTTGTACTTATTAAGCAAATCAACAGTTCTGGGTTAGAAAATGATTTATTAATCTTTTTTTCACTTTTTAATTATACTCAAGAGAAAAATGGGAGAACATGAGGCTTCAAACAAACACTATTTGAAACATTGAACAACTGAAGAAAGTGAAAAAGAAAGTGAAAATTAGTTTTCTCTCTTCTCACCTGAGTGCTCACCCGGAGAGTGCACCTCTCCCATGCTGGAAGCTGGAGAGTCCGCCTGCTGTAGGGCCTTGAAGATGGCATTAGGGGAAATGTGCGTCTGCTCACTGCCGTCCTCCGGTTCGCTCTGTCCGTTCTTCACCGACTTCCTTCGCCGGGGCTGGTATTTGTAGTCCGGGTGATCCTTCTTGTGCTGCACCCGGAGCCGCTCAGCCTCCTCCACAAACGGCCGCTTCTCCCCTTCGTTGAGAAGTCTGTGCGTAAAGTGTACCGTTATTATTATTTTTTACTTGAAACGCTACGAATTTTCGACAGAAATCTACATTAAATGAGCTTTTACGAAGTAAAACAGCAAAAGAAAAATCAGTGAACGTGATAAATATTTTGCAGCTTTAAAACTTTATGTTTTAACACAGAACGTACAATTGTGCCAACAGAAAAGTGGTCAAATTTGAAATGCATTCGAAATCCAAATAACGCATCATAAATCGGTGCGTAAAAGCGGAATAGCAGATCATCCACACTTACCTCCAGAGTTTCCCCAGAGTTTTGCTGAGCTCCGCGTTATGAAGGTGCGGGTACTGATCTGCCAGCTTCCTCCGAGCAGCCTGAGCCCACACCATGAAGGCATTCATCGGTCTCTTAACGTGAGGCTTGTTCTTAGTAGATCCGTTAACGCGCACCGGCATCGGTACGAGGGTCCAGTCGTAACCCTTGAGCACCTGGGACACTGCCTCGCGGATGCAAGCGGGAAACTTATCTTCCTCGTCCTTCTTGAAGTCGGCCAGGGTTCCGTCCGCTCTGAGCAGCCCGTTCTCAGACGGCCGGGTGTTCTCGGTGTCGGAACCCGAGCCAGACGGACACGGGGAGCCCGCGGAGTCCTCGGACATGCTCGGGCTCGGGGCATCAGAGAGACACTTGTCTTGTTCCTCCGTCATTTTCAGGTAGGGGTCGAGGAGATTCATACGAAAAACTGTTTGGTGCCAACTTACGCGTGAAATTGGGGAGTTAATTCTGCTTTCTCGCGAGAGGAAAAGCCTCTAAACTGACTTTACCTTGCCAGGATGCGTTCGAGAAAAATCTTAAAAGTCAGAAAAGTGCGCAAAAAAGCCGATTCTCTCTTGCTCCGGTGCCGTGCGTAACACCGATTTGAACAGCGAGTGTCTTTACGCACGAGTTTTATTGCAGACTCCCCGGGTCACTCTGTTTTCTGCAAACGGATCCGCACTTGGAATGACAAAAAAAGCCAGCTGGTAAGAGTTTGTTTTCAGCTATGCAGAATGTAACGATAAAGAGCTCCTTTCTGGTCCCCGAGTACAATCCCCAGAACGCTTGAGTGCTTTGAACTGCAAACGTTTTGCATGCTGGCTTTATAGCAGCTCTACTATGCTGAGGAAAGCCCAAATCTGATTGGCTGGCAGCATGTGACGCCAAAGTAAAGGAATTTGATCCCATTTTCCCTCTCCTAACCAGCTCAGAAAACACACACACATTTCTTTGAAACACACACAGCTCACCAGCCTCTATATTCTCTGTTTAATTCTGCTAGATTTTCCTATAGATATTTTCAAGGCTGTATGGGGAAAAAGTGATTTTCAACATTTAATCAGACATATGGAATATTTATGTATATGCCGTAAGTGAGTCAAAGTGACAGATTTTATAATGAAGGAAAACAGTGAAAGAAACAAAGTCATTGCAGGAGGATGTGGTAAGTAAAAGATCAAACCACAAAGAAGAAAACCATTAAATCTACACGCCACATGACAAATGACATCCTACACAGCTATAGACACTTTATATTCCGACTTTTAAACCATTTTCTTGTGTTTCCAAGTATCTTCCCCCGCCTCGGTTTCATACATACAGTTCCATTATCTGGACAATAGGGGGAGACAGCAGTCTAGAAACCCAGTAAGCTCACCTCCCCTCCCTTTGCCAAGAGCAGCAGGGGGAGAAGGAGGGAGGAGGAGGGAGGAGGGCGAGCAGACTGCTGCAGAGCAACAGTTGCTGTCAAACATCAGCTTCTGATTTGTGTCGCTCATATCATTTCCAACAACAGAGCAATAATCCAGTGAATTGCGGATTCTGTTCAGTTTGCTGACTGTTCAACATTCTGCCTTCTGTCCTTACCTTTTTCCACAAATGGTCCTAATAAAACTGGGAACATTTAAAGAGTTGTGTTTCACAGTATTATAACTTTATATTCATTTTGGAATTAAACACATATTTGAGACTTCCAATATGACTTCCAATGGCAGGTTTTATTTAAAAGAGGGGAAGTACGTTTTTGTTTTTTGTTTTTTTTAGTTCTACATATTATTTTGGAAAAGCACTCTGTACAACTTTTAGCTTTTTTTTTTGGCTCAGCAGTTGTGACCCAGTGGGACAAATGATGGCAGATCCTTTACTTAAGAAAAGGTAACAGCATTGTCACATGAAAATAGCTCTTAATATGTTAAAGTGGAGCATTCAATTTCTTATATAGGGTATTGTATGCTAGTAGTACTGGCAAAATACCACAAGTATTAAAAGTGCGCCTCGTTTTAGACAATATGTTATAACGGATGCAGAAATATGCAGCAATATGTAATGTTGGCTAAGTGGGAGCTAATTTTAACTACTTTATGTATGTTTTGAATGGAAAATCTTGATATGCAAAGTGAATAACTGTAACTACAATGCAAAACTTGAACTATACAACCTTTAAATTTAAGTGCTGTTCTTCAGTACATACACTTAGTTACTGTCCACCGCTCGCAGCTATATTATTGTTCATCATCCATGGGTGATTTTGAGTTTTCAGACATCCTCTCACACACAAACACACACCCCCTTTGTCCTCTCCCTGCAGCCAAACACAGTGCGACTCTCCAATCAGAGCAGCACAAAGTGCTCTGCAGTGGTCACTGATGGTACCCTGCCTGCACACGCCTCCTTTGATTGTTTATTATGCTTTGTGGAGATGTGGAAATGTAAATCTCAGTTCAGCCTAATGTGGACAACATGTGCTACCTGAAGTCGCTTTTAATAGCTCACAGATGTCAGGTAGAGCTAATTTCACTGTGCAGGCTGCTCTGTTGTTGCTGAGCTGCACATGCAGACACCCAAAGCCTTTCTTTAAAAACAGATACTAATCTTATTGCTTTTTTTCCCTCCCTGCGTCTCTCTCTGTGTCTTAAAGAGTATGATTGTCTCTGGATGCTCTTTAATGTCTCTATTTTGCTTGTTTGCCTTCAGTCCGGCTGCTAAAACTCTGAATCACTCAGTAATTCTTTCTCTCCCTCACCAATTAGGCCTGCGGTTCCAAAACACTACAGCCTAACATCACCGACTCCTTCGTTGCTCTGCAAGTTTATTTACACGAGACATGCTTATTTAAGATACTCAGTTTGAACACAAATAGAAGGGAGCAGTTTGGCTCTGCGTTAATGGCTCGTGGGACGACGCTGAGGTCGCGTGCGCGCTGCGTGCCGTTGCACAGGGCCACCGAATGCCACCGTGTTTGCTTGTAGAGCTACGGAGGCGTGAACGCCTTGACTCACAGAGCAGAGTGGTGGAAAACGTGGTGTTGCTATTGACAGAGTAAATATGCCCAATGGAGGTTTAGCAGAGAGCAGAAGCTAAAAGCAGGAGGGAGAAGATGGTGAGGTGGAAAGTGTAAATGGAGGGAGGGAAAGAAGGACAGAGGAGGAGAAGCTGGAGCCGGCTGCTCAGAAGTTTAAACTTAGCCTAGTTGTAACATAATGTCAGGACTAAACAGAAGTAGGTTGCATCACACACGCTTGGTCTTGCAATGTGTTTAGTCCATGGATGGATAAAGAGAGCTTGATGCAGTGCCACCTCTCTGATGTGCTGTTTGTCAGGCCTAGAGGCTAATAACAATACTGCAAACAAAATAAAAAACAAAACAAAACAAAAAAACAACTGTGGCTCAAAATGCATTTACCCCATTGACTGGCATTTCAAAGTAGACATCTGCCAAACTGTCGACTATACGCCTTGAACTGCAGACTAATCCAGTGTAGAACATTACATTGCATTTATGTACAGACTATATTCGTTGTGTCAAGCAATAACCTTTTTTCATAACTACACTCCCATTCAAAAGTTTGGGATCACTTAGAAATGTCCTTATTTTTGAAAGAAAACCTTTTTTTTTTTTCAAAGAAGATACCATTAAATTGATCAGAAATATGGTCTAGACATTGTTAATGTGGTATATACAGACCTGATCAAAATCTTAAGACCAGTTGAAAAATTGCTAGAATTTACCTTTTGCACATTTGGATCTTAATGAGGTTTTAAGCAGAGCTACAAAATGCAAAAGCAAGAAGGGGGAGTGTGACAAAAAGCACTTTGAAAAAGTAATTTATTTATTGAAAACAACAAGTAAACTGAAATAGGCTGTTTGTCAGCTGATCAACAGTTTAAGACCACAGGCTATAAAAGCCAAAATCTGTTCAAAATTCAGATTTTTTTTTCAGCCATTCATACGGCCATGCTCTCCTGATGGCTAAAGCTAAGAAGCTTTCTCTTTTTGAATGTGGTTGGATCGTCGAGCTGCATAAGCAAGGCCTCTCACAGCGTGCTGTTGCTGCTGAGGTTGGACGCAGTAAGACGGTCATTCTAAATTTTTTTGAAAGATCCTGAGCATTATGGAACAAAAAAGTCAAGTGGTAGACCCAAAAAAATTACACCTGTGCTGAACTGGAGGATACGGCTGGCTGTCCGTCAAGACACATTGCTGTCCTCGACCCAAATTAAGGGCCTTACTGGTCCCGACTGCAGTGTAATAACCATCAGACAGCAGACAGAAAAGGGTTTCTAAAACAAAAAGCGAATTCAAAGGCCTCGTCTCCTTCAACGCCATAAAACTGCCCGTTTAGACTTTGCCAGGGAGCATCAAACATGGGAAATTGAAAGGTGGAAAAAAGTTTTAGATAGATAGATAGATAGATTAAACCTTTATTAATCCCACAGCGGGGAAATTACCATTGTACAGCAGCAATAGGACATTGAATAAGAGAGAGATTGCAGCACACAGAAAGCACACAGTGCATATATATATATATATATATATATATATATATATATATATATATATATATATACATATAAATATGAAAATTTTCTTCAGAAGAAGAAAAGGAAAGAAACAGTATCTACAGCAAGATTTTTTGAAATTGCACAGCGTCATTATTTATTCTCTGATGAGAAAAAATTTAACCTTGACGGTCCAGATGGCTTCCAATGTTACTGGCATGACAAGGAGATCCCACCTGAGATGTTTCCTACCCGGCACAGTGGAGGGGGGTCCATCATAATCTGGGTGCTTTTTCTTTCAGTGGAACACTTGAGCTTCAGGTGGTGCAGGGTCATCAAATAGCGGCTGGTTACATGCAGATGTTAGGGCCCTGTCACACTCTAGCATATAGAGCCAGCGTCTGAGGAACGTATCGAATATTTTGTAAAATTGTTAATACGCAGAACTTTTCAGCGTATGAGGTCGATTTTCGGTTAATGACCGTTAGAGTAACATGAGCCTAGCGTACTGTCAGCGTATGAGTAGCGTACACATAGCGTATGTCAGTGTATGTGAGCGTATGTGATGTGATGTGTATTTGAGTTGGACGTATACCGACGTATGAGTAACGTATATCAGCGTACCTCCAACGTATGAGAAACGTATGCGGAATGTCAGCCTAACGTATGAGGAGCGTACACAGCTGGTGATGTTGGGACCAACCCTGTCCAGCAGTTCATCATACATTTCTGGAGGCATGCGTAGGAAGTTCTTGAAGGCTCTCTGATCTTCATTTCTCAATTCAACCATAAGCTGGTCATAAAGGCCAAATTGACGCCGCCTTCCAATCCAAAGTTTCACCCAGATTGCACGTCTCATTCTACGCCTTCTTCTTCTGTGTCTAGCATACTCAACTGCCAACTGTAACAAATCTTGGTGATGTTGCTGCACAGCAACCTCCATCTCTGAACTGCTGGTACAAACTGATACAGATTTGGAAATGTGAGACTTTATATACCCCCCATACGCTGGAAATAAGCATGTAATACGCATGGGATAAGTTGGCTGTACGCTCAGAACACGTTAGGCATAAGTTGAGTACGTTAGACTGTCGTTAGAACTACCATCATAACGTTAGCCATTCGTTAGACACACGTCAGACACACGTTCATTATACGCTCCTCTAACGCTAGGTTTCCTGACCCACTCAATTTCAACGTATGAGAAGCGTACTCGACGTATGAGTAACGTACCTTCAGCGTACCTCTAGCGTGTTCAACGTATGAGGAACGTATGAGGAGCATAAAATTCATACGTCGGCATACGCTGAAAATTTTTGTGCATGTTCAAAAAACTTTTTGGCCGTCAGCGTACATCAGCGTAAACCGACGTACCCCGGCGTACTAGAAACTTATTCCAGCGTACCCCTAGCATGTTTCAGCGTATGTCAGCATATTCCCAAAAAGTCCATACGTTCCTCATACGCTGGCTCTATACGCTAGAGTGTGACAGGGCCTTTACAGCAAGCATCCCTCATGACTGAGGGCCCTCGTCTGTGTGGTAACAGCTGGGTTTTTCAAGAGGACAATGCTGAAGTTCACAATGCTCACTTGATGAAGGACTTCTTCAGGGAGAATAACATCACTCTTTTGGACCATCCCACATGTTCCCCTGATTTAAATCCCATAGAGAAGATTTGGGGATGGATGGCAAGGAAAGTTCATAAAAATGGCCATCAGTTCCAGACAGTTGAAGCCCTTCGTGAAGCCATCTTCACCACTTGGAACAATGTTCCCAAAAGCTTCCTGGAAGTACTGGCGTCAAGCATGCCCAAACGAATTTTTGAAGTGATTAACAAGAACGGTGGAGCTACTCATTACTGAGTCCTACTGAGAAAATGTTTTGTTCTGGTTTGGAGAGTTTTTTGTAATTTTTTGACCCATGGTCTTAAACTTTTGATCAGCTGATAAACAGCCTATTTCAGTTTACTTGTTGTTTTCAATAAATTACTTTTTCAAAGTGCTTTTTGTCACACTCTCCCTTCTTGCTTTTGCATTTTGTAGCTCTACTTAAAACCTCATTAAGATCCAAATGTGCAAAAGGTAAATTCTAGCAATTTTTCAACTGGTCTTAAGATTTTGATCAGGTCTGTATATGACTATTCTAGCTGGAAACGGCTGATTTTTAATGGAATATCTACATAGGGGTACAGAGGGAACATTTCCAGCAGCCATCACTCCTGTGTTCTAATGCTACATTGTGTTAGCTAATGGTGTTGAAAGGCTAACTGATGATTAGAAAACCCTTGTGCAGTTATGTTACCACATGAATAAATTCATGGAAAAACATGAAACTGCCCCCAAACTTTTGAATATTAGTGTGTATAATTTCATGATATTGTCCAAATAGAGAAAATTAATGAAGTTTAGATATAATTGTATTTTTTCTTTCCATTAATACAATGTGAATAAAATAATAATAATAATAATAATAATAATAAATACAGGAGTTTAAAAGAAGGCAAAACCATTATCATGCATGCATGTAGTTATACCAACATCCATATGTATAAATTCCTTAATTGGTGGTTAATTTTGCAAGTTCAACACATCTATGTGTATTTCATTTCCCAACATTCTGCTTCTATTCCTCTGTAAATTATTTTAGTAAAATTAGCATAGATCATTTTTAAAAAAAAATGTGACCCTCATCAGAGCCAGAAACTAAAAGAACAGAATGAATCTCAAGCTTTCAACTTTTTGAGGGGCCATCTCTGAAGTGCTGTTGCATAAAGAAAATGCTTTAATCTGAAATCGTAAAATTGTGATATTTCATCCAAATGACTTTATTCTATGCATATTTTTTAATGCCATAAAATAAATCATTTGCACTGGACTCTGTAAAAGCAAAAAGAAAAATTGTGATCCTCGGCACAACTAAGAAGATAGTAACTAAGTCAGCTGTGGTGAACTCCAGGCTGCAGAGGAGAGATGACAACAGACCCTAAGAGGGCAAAAATCATATTTTAGCAATCAAATAAATGCCTGCAAAATAGCATACAGAGGAGCAAGTTGTCAGGAAGTTGTTAGAAGATATATACAGCATGGTGAAACATTTTAGTAGAGTTGATACGCAGAGTAGAGTGAAAATGCCTGGTTGTAGAGGTTGTGAAAATATAAATAGGTACTTATCTAACACATGTAGAACCCCCATTTGTTTTCTAGTATTTATATGAGGATTCTGGTCACTTTTGTAAAACTAGAAAAGCACTCAGAGAACGCAGTACTCTGCCAGAGCTGTTCATTCCCCCGTATGGCATTGCCAAAAAAGCAGCATTTGGGTTTTTTTTGTTTGTTTTTTTAGAAATGCAGCATTTGTTTATTAGTTATTGATGATCAGATATCACAACAACATAGCATGTGGCCATTTGATATAGATGTACCCGCAGGGTTAATTTGTGGCCTCGTATTTGGCCACATAAAGCACCATTATATATACTCCATATCTTAATTTCTAACTTTGAAAAGGAACTTTTGGGTGTGGCCAGCGAAGGAAATAGCTGCACAATGGGGAACCAAACCGAGAAGCTCGAAAAATTCTTTGTCTTAAGTGCCAGGGGAGCAGTTTTCAAGTGAGTGAGCACTGTCGTTGAGACCAGTATGCAGCTCTTTCAATAAATCTACGGGTGCAACCAGTTTTACTACCTTGTTCATTGTTACAAAGAAGTTAGGAATGACTTTATGCACATACTTAGTGGTGAATTTATGAAAAGCAGGTGCAGCCCAGTCCATAAGAATAAGAGAATGTTGGCAATAATAAGACAAGACAATTGGCAAGAAGTACAACTACGTCTGAGTGTAAAACAAAAGGCTTCCTTACATATTGGCAGTGTAGAGCAGCTGCCCAGCTGTCACCTAGTAGATGTGCACATATCAGAAACACATGTATACACACGATGTGACAGCGCATCTGACCTCCACTCCCACGTGACATCTTGTCAAAAAGAAAACCAAATCTAACACGGACATATGGTTTAACACTCCTGAATACACTCCTCCTCCTCCACATGTCACACAGGCAAGTTCGACTTGCTCTTATGACAACTGTTCGAGCTGAATTTATTTGCATTCTCTCAAAACCAGAATACTTAATTTGAGGTCTGTAACTTTTGCAAATATATGCTATTACGCCCCCATCTAAGGGGTTAGGAGCACAAAATAACAGTTAAAAGGTCTCTGTAAAATTGACTGCTTTCTACTAGTTTTAATCATAAAGTTTCCAATCAATCTAACAACAGTTTGTGAGATGTCTGTCTGTGGTTTTAGAGCTGCTGCAGGATAAAAGGGGAGATCATTCTGTGGACTTTAGGCAGTAAAGGATGACCTGAGGCTGGCGGGAGCAGAAGTCAGGATAGCAGGCAGGGCAAGGTCTTGGGAAACTTCTCATCTTGACTTGGAGCTACAGCGTAAAAAATCTGAGCAAACAGTGGGAGTCAACTGCCAAAGTCTGGTTTGCTTTTCTAGGGGAGTCCCAATGGGTGTGCTCTACATTCATAAGTGTCACATCTGTGGTAGTGACAAAAGTGTGTCCAGGTTCCGGATATAAATTCTGATTTAAAGGTGTAAATTGATATTTCAAACACGAGTATAGTAGTCTAGTTTTTTTTTTTTTTTTTTAATCAACTTGGCTGCTCAAAATTACTGGAGAAAATAGTTTGCAGCGAATTTTCCTCTCGGCATTTCTCATACCATCAGCTTTAATGGTAGATGGCAATTCTAGGTTTAATGAATTCCAATGACGGCTGCACAGTTAGCACTTTCGCCTTGCAGCAAGAAGATCCCTGGCTTGCGTCCCACCCTTCCTGGATCTTTCTTCATGGAGTTTGCACGGTCTCTCTGTGCATGCGTGGGTTTTCTCTGGGTACTCCGGCTTCCTCCCACAGTCCATGCTGAGGTTAAATGGTAATTCTGAATTGTCTGTAGGTGTGAATGTAAGTGTGACTGTTTGTCTCTATGTGTAGCCCTGTGACAGACTGGTGACCTGTCCAGGGTGTCCCCTGCCTTCGCCCTAAGACAGCTGGGATAGGCTCCAGCTGTCCCCATGATCCTAATTGGGATTAAGCAGTGTATAGACGATGATAGATGGATGAAATTCCAATGATTGCCAGACACTGACACATGCTCTTGAGTGTACAGCTCCTAATGGATACTTAGTCAGTAATGGCTCTGACACCAGGTCGATTGAAGCATGTTTAGAACATACTGAAGATACATATTGAAAGTGGATAGACATTTTGTTTAGCTTTTGACTTGCTCTGACTTTAGGTTGTTACCAGAACCAATGTAGTAACTGTTGTCAAGCTGCTATCTTTTCAGTAGCACCTTTCATGCATTAAAAATGTAATGGAAAAATGCCCCCTTTTTAGCACGTGTCCACACTTACTACAAAATGTACTCGTTTTGAGGAGTACTATTAAAACACTGTAGGTTTGATGTGACCTTTTTTAAAGTTTCATAGAGTAAGGCCAGTGTTAGACTTTCCATGGCTTCCAGTATGCAAGGATCCACTAGAGTACAAGTTACTATGTAAATTTTGTTATCTGCCCAAGTCCATGTGGACCTAGCTGTGCATGTCTGTGTGTAGTCCTAAATTTGCATCCATGTGGACAGTGTATGTTACTGCTACACTACAAGAGAACAAGTGCACATGCTTTGCAGCAGACTTCAAGCACAGAACACATAGATGCTTAGCCACCGTGCATTTATGGAACAGAGCCCTCCAAGTCCACTAGAAAGTAATATAATCACAACATTGAAGGAGGAATAATAATCAAGGCTTAAGGAAACTGGGACAGGCAGAACAAATGTTCTGAAAAATGCTTTTGAGTTACATCTTTAGAAACTGGTTGAAAACGTTTGAGTTTAAATTGTGTGGAAAGTAATCCTGATAATGAACCATCTGCTGTATTGAGTTTGATAATTGTGTTTTTAATGTGTCACTCGCAATTCCCCTAACATTGTGTAAGTGCAACACTTAAAAGCTGCAGTAGCCTTTTAAGCGATGTTGAGGTGTGAAGAAGCGGAGCTTTGATTTGTTCATAGATCTCACAGTGCCTCAGTTAAGGATGTCATAATTTATTAATAGTTAAATGCCACACTTTCAGTTGTGTACTGACTATAAAAGGAGCAAGGAAAGATCAAAGGTATTCAAATACCAAAGCGGTGGAGAGAATGTGAGAGAAGCATCTTGTCTCTTGGACCCTGCGGCCGTCAGTTAGGTGTGATTCGTCATTCGTAGAGGATTCAGAGTGATTAATAGTTGCCTCGAGCCTGCGTGTGTCTTTTCCACTCTGATCTGATCGTCTAGGCACCGGGTGTCTGTTGACCGAATGTCATTCTGCTCCTCATGCTGTTCAAACAACACTTAGGAAAGACCCAGGCAACTCCCAAGGAGGAGCGCTCTATCTGCCATCCATCACTGGCCAGCCCCTGCTGCTTGTCTTAATACCCACACCTCAGTTTCTTTTTTTGATTTCAATATCCAAGTTTTCATATTCAGCATTTTCTTCTATACTTTCCCTCTTTTTTGCCTTCAAGTGGCATTAGCTTGGCTGAAAACCAACCAAGACACTCCAAAGTTAGTGAGTCGACACTCTTCTCCAGACTAAATCCTGCAGAAAACAGACCCAATCGCTTCATGCCTCTGGACACATTTCCCAGCAACCTGAGTTGTTGCTGATTAAAATATGTGCGTTAGCTGCTCATACCACGCTGTACGAGAGGTTGGAAAAGCGAACGGAAACCCAATCCACTCAGGCTGAGTCGAAAAAGCCGCAGAGGAGTACCATTTCCCTCCGAAGATATGGCTTGTGCAAACAGCCCTCGCTTTAACAATAACAATGGTCTCACCCAGCCAGGCCAAGCTAACTAATGACAGATCCACACCTTAATGCTGAGCAGTTGTTTGGGTTTAGCCAATGGAGGGCTTGTGTGCATGTGTGTGTGGTGGTTTTTTTGGGGAAAGAACGGCAGTTGTCAGCGGGTGGCTCGTGCCACTGGAAAACTCCCCTCTTCCTTCCCTGGACAGAGAGCAGCACCCACGACTCAGGCGGAGGTTGAGGGAGAAAAGCTCTGACGCAGCGAAACGTTACTCTGAGCTGCAGAAGACGTCCAACTATAACGCAGCACATTTTTACAGCTTATTGAATTGTGCAGGAGGCAGGACGGAGGTGGCGAGGGTGGGGGCAGACATCTAAAATTATTCCTGTGCGTTTTTGGTTCTTTCTCCTTAGTAACAGCTTGTTTCTTTGCCCCTCTCTTTATAGTTGCAGTTGATGTTTTTTAGTGCCAACCAGCTGACGTGCTTATGAAGGTTATTTGGTAACAGGTGAGGGTGAATCTAATCTTGTAAATACGTTACAACTTCCCAGATGAACTCTGAGCAAGAGGAGATGTGTCATCACAAGTGAAGTGTGGCACAAATAGAACACATACACAGATCAGGCATAACTTCATGACCACCTGCCTAATATTGTGTTGGTCTCTTTTATGCTGTTAAAACTCTTCTGACCCAGCGGGGCATGGACACAGGACCTCTGGGGATGTTCTGTGGCT
The DNA here is from genome assembly GCF_021347895.1 of Acanthochromis polyacanthus. Classification (NCBI taxonomy): domain Eukaryota; kingdom Metazoa; phylum Chordata; class Actinopteri; family Pomacentridae; genus Acanthochromis; species Acanthochromis polyacanthus. The sequence continues at coordinate 23,671,725 of NC_067131.1, forward strand.
GTGAATTCAGTGGGTCCCGTGGGTTGCAGGGTGGGACCTACCTAGATCAGACTTATCCTGGCATCAGATGTTCAGTAACATTTGGATCTGGGGACTGTGGGACCCAGGTGAACACTTTAGCTCTGTCGTATTCCCTGGGCCACTCCTGAGCAGTTTTGGTGGTTTGTCGGGGTGGCATCCATGATTTCTGTTGCCTTGTGGGAGGTGGGGTTGGCGGACTGCTTTACCTATAATGCTCAGGTGGATGCAACTTGTCAAACATCCACATGAATCTCATGACTCACGGTTTCCCAGCAGAGCATTGCATGGTAACAAGATGATCGATGTTATTCACTTCACCTGTCAGTGTTCATAATGTGTATATGCTGCAAAAGCTATAACAACTATCCTGCACATGCAATTTTCCAACAAAAACATAGTTGTATGATTCAAATATGAGACAAGCTCCACTTTTTTTTTTGGAAATCTCATTGAAATTTTGTTCAGATTAAATCTTTCTCAAAAAACTGTACATACTGTGCAGTGTGAAGTAACATTATATTCAACTGTGACCAAAATAAATGAATAAATATGATGTGTTTAATACATTATTCTGCTTTCATACACATATGGTTTTAAACTACAACTTAAACTACAGTATATTTTTTTACATACTAGTAGTGAATAGCTCAGCAAACATTTCTAAGCAGAAAATGGAATTTGTTTTAAGATTTTTTGTCATTTTTTTTGTCAAAGTTCTGTCCTTTTATTAAACAATAGGAGTTGACAGGCTGACTGAATGATGCATTAATACCATTTAGCTGCTTCCATTATGGGTCTTGTTATTGCACTTGTGGATTCACTGTCTCTAGTCATGGCTTACAGGTACAGCCACAGACTGTACATAAAAGATGGACTTGGCCACAGTGATGTGATCCATTGGTTTGTGGACTATTGTTTCCTTGAGTTTGAAATTTGGCCCTCGCCATCTTTGTCTTTTTAATGAAATTGGACATGATGAGTGAGGGATAGATGTCAATCAGAAGTTGAGGAGAATTCCAAGTCTACCTGGCAGCAATGTAGCAATCAGGTTACCTCCCACAAAGCAAGGCCTGTTTTGACATCTAATTTACTCTAAATAGGTTCATAACCTACAAAAGAACATCATGCTGTATTCAAGGGGGCTTGATACTAGTGATTGACATTTTAAACTCATTAGGAAAATGTCCAGCGGAGTAACCAATGAAGTGAGAAATAGAATCCTTTTCTCAGAGTTTTACATACAGTCAGACTTATTTTCTCTACCAGAGGAGTCGCCTCCTGCTGGCCATTAGAAACAACACAGGCTTATGTCATTTCCACATGGGCATGTTTTTTCAGATTTGAAAGCTATGTCAACCTCTCTCAAAATGTTAATTTCTTGAAATAGGACTACCAAAAATGCTATATATTTTTGCTTTTTAAAAGCATGACCTGAGATAGTAATTATCAAAACATTCAGTTTAAGCCACTTAATCCAACTAGCACAATGTTCTTACTTTTAGGTCTTGCAGTCATAGCACAATCCAGGTGCAGTTTCTGAGAGTTGTGTGTTAAATCTCATTTTAGAAGTGTAAATCTTCATCAAAATCTGGTGTTTTGTGGCTCTAGAAGACGACTGGACCTCTGCTTATTGCAGACTTTGAGGTTCAATCCTTGGATCCTGTTGTTGACATGTGTCCTTGGGCAAGAGCCTGAACAGCTAAGTCTCTTAAGGTTTGCAAGCCAGCTCCACAGCGTGTGTGCCAATGGGTGAGTGAGAAACAAAGTACAAAGAGATGAATTCCTAATGTGTTTTATGCAAATTCATGCAAGCTGGTTTGCCTTAAAAGGATATTCTTGCAGTCTCCATTAGTGGTGGAAAGTTTAAAGTGAGTACATTTACTCAAGTAATGAATTTAAAGACTATTTTGTCGTACTTGTACTTTACTTGAATATTTCCATGACATGCTTTTTTAGTATTGCGCTTCCACTCCACTACATTTCAGAGAAAAATATTGTACTTTCTGCTTCACTACATTTACAGTATCTGACCACTTCAGTTACTTTTGTTTAGAATTAAATCTGTGGTTTCCAATGTTTTTGAGTTCTTACAAAACACAGTGTGTAGTCAGGTTCACATTTCAGATGTCTATGAGTTGTTACAGCTCCACCAAATAGTTATTTTTTCCTCTAAATCTCTCACATGGTTTCATTTTAATAAATGTTCAAATGGTCCAATATCTCACCGAACATCAAAGATTGGAGAACAAGTCCAAAACTGAAAACAGATTTGTGTATCAGAACTTAGTTTTTACTTCATTCCTCTATGAGTCATCATGTTTGGAGCCTGCAGATTTATCTGCTGTCTCTGTATATAAAACTGCATATGCAGTAGTTCAAACTAGCTCCACCTGCTGCAGCTACAACAGTAACATGCTGCTGACACTATGATGCTTCACTGTAAATAATCTAATCATGTCTCATATAATTACATAGCAGTCAGAACAAACCTGTACCTGTATGTTAATGGATGAACTACCTTTTACATCTAATGTTGACATATCTGTATATAAGCAGCTTTTTTCATGCAGGACCTTTACTTGTAATTGAATATTTTTACATTGCTGTATTGCTACTTTAACTTAAGAAAAGAATCTGAATTCTTCTTCTAAAAGTTGTGGTTTTACTCTTGGGCTTTGAATTGGTAGCACAAACCCAGAGCAATGTGAAGGAGCGGTAGAACATGATAATAAAAGCAGGCATATTGTACACAATTATCCCCTTTAGGATTATTTTTAAATTTGTTTTGCAATTTTTCACATTTGCAATGTGAAAAATATGTGTAAAAATGTTTTTCTCTTCTCTTATTCTGAATTGTATTTTTAATATTCTATTTAACTATGACATGTTTAAAGGGGAACTTCGTTTTTTTTCAACCTGGGGTCTGTTTTCATATGTCATTTCATAATGACATAGCTCACGCCAAAAGCGGTGTTTTGGCGCGAGCTCTCACGCGATTTCGGAACGAGATTTGCTTTCTAGTGTCCTGAGATTTGGATACAGACCACAACAAAGAGCGATCGCCAGGTAATGTGGAGGTTTTCGTTCACTTCTCATCTCTAGTATGCTGTGGGACACTAGTTGAGACTATCCGAGCCGGTCAGTGTGGGGAAAAAAAGCACGTTAGGGCGGACTTTGACGCGGGGGGGCAAGTTGCCCCATACTTTTCGCTAGCTGAGCTGCTAGCTGAGCTGCTAAGCTGCCTGCCTGGCTAAATACTGGAGCTATGTCGAAAATTCATTTCTCCATCACTCACATGTATGAAATGACATATGAAAACAGACCCCAGGTTGAAAAAAAACGAAGTTCCCCTTTAATGCAGTATATGCTTTTAAAAGGGTGTTTTTATGTGTCTTTTGTGATCTGTTTATCTGGAATGAAAAAGCAACATGATTTTTAAAAACATGTAGATGCAAAATATTATATTTAACTATCACTGAACTAAGACACTATTTGTTCTTTGCTATAGGACTGTATTTAACTACCATTTAATGTTTCGTTCATTATTCATTTATTCAGTTATCTATAATGTGAATACTGCAGTAACTTTTTGCTGATTCCATTAAGAAAAGCTGCTGACTTGCTTTTAAAATATAAAACAGGGAGACTGTAGCAACAAATCCCTAAATATCAGATTTAGTCATTACATAAAAGAGATCAAACCTGTTACTTTACATCTGACTGAAGGCCTGTCACTTCTGTCACTCCTCCAGTTCCTGGTGCTGCAGAAAACCTTCTTCCTGCACACTCAAGCTGCTCGGAGACGCACACAGATCTACTCTTAATGAAACGGTGATGATACCTTAGTGCTCTGGCGCGCTCGCTGCAGCTTCGGCCCTCAAACTTCCATCCTGCTTTAACCGCAGCCATCCGGATTAAAAGACCATGTTTAAGGAAGGAAGACATAGGAAAGTTTAATGACATCAATAGTCAAAGCTTAAGAAAAAACAGTTGGCAAACAGTAGAAGGTGCCATTATGCAGAGTCTCCCTATAGCCATCAATCCCGCTGCTTATTTGGACATATTTTTTCATAAGCATTACTTCACTGGATAGTTAGAAGTTAATGTATTTTTTCTTTAAATGGCATGACTCATGCTGACAAGTCCTTCTAAAATTAAGTGCAAAAACTGTTTGAAGAAAATGACATGCAACATTCAGATATGTATTTATTTCCTTTAACAACCAGTATTCATGATTAGAATTGATTGATGCTGCAGAATTTTTTTTTTTTTTTTAATCTTTATTGGCTTTCTAAGTTTGTAGTGTTCAGATGGGAGATGGTGCACTGCAGCATGGCAAAGATCAACATACATTATTCAAGAAAATCTGTTATTTTTGACATATAGGGGAATGAACAGCCTTGGTGGAGTACTTCGCTCTCTGAGTGCTTTTCTTGTTTAAATAGTGCTGGTTGAGTGTAATCTCAGCAAGCAGTAAGCATCTGTGTCGATTACTAATATAAGGGCATGAGTACCCCGGTTAGACTTGTACATGTGACTTCATTATCAGATTTCTTTGCAGTTATCATGTCATTCAAGTGCATGTAAACTGAGTCAACATTTATCCGGCAGGATAAGCTGAGGGAATTAAGTCGAGGCAGAAACTGTGGAACAATACAGTACAGTAACATGTGGCTTTCCTGTCTCAAATATAAAGTAGTCCTTCTGGTCTGAGGTGAGAGATGCAGCGGAACTAGAGGAAGCTGACTATAACCGCTGCAGTTTGGTGAAACACTGACACGTCCGGCTCTGACCTTCCTTAATGCAGACTGCGTGTTGAGAGTTCGTGCCAAACAGTCGGCATCCGTTTCTCCATCTTGTAACTCAGATGTGCCACATGCAGATTTCAGCACACTGGGATTTGAGGTTCTGTGTGAGTGTGTGTTTGTCCTTAATAAATGGCACCGTACAATGACGAGATGACAGGGTGTGGGTTTTCTTTTCATTCTCAGCAACTGCAGAGGAACTGCATTAAAGTCTGTCTTCAGGCATTGATTCATCCACTGAAAGCCCATCTCTGTGTCTCACAGTTATGTATTTTGAAGATTTTTTTTTTTTTTAATGAAAATAATCCCTTCCTGGACCAGCTCACCTCAACGCTGCTTAAACTTGCAAAACTACTCCAAGCTTAACAATGGACAATGTTGTAGCATTTCTGCCATGTATGTTCCAATTGGAAGAAGAATGATACACAAAGTTCCCCCCAGCAAGTTGACAGGATTGGTTCTTTAGGTTTGAAACATATCGAGCCGAACAAGTCTGATCATTTCATTGTACTGAATGGTGTGTTAGAGTCTCAGAAAGAGATTCAATCATGGTGTTTGCTGCTTATTTCACCCATGATGTGTATTCCAGCAAAAAAAACAACAACAACAACATATGTACATGTTAGCAGGGTAAGAGAAAAAAAGATTTTCATCAGAAGCAGTCTTTGATGTAGATGTATTTCAACCTTCTTGTCTCCTTAATCTATTTTGGATATTGTGGAGTGTTCCAGAGGCCTTGTTTTTTGTAAAAAGCAAGATCTATGGTTAACATCAGCCCCACAAATCACAAGTTTGTTCTCTGACATACATCCAATAATATCCTGACTCAGAGCTGTCACTTGTTACAAACTGCTCGATTGAAGACTAACGAGGAGGCTATTACCAAATATTATTGGTGCTGATAAGAAAGAATAGTGTTGGCTCCCAAATTTCAGTAATACCACTCAAGGAAATAATAAATGTGTTGAGTCTTGTGAAACATAGCTCACTATTTGTCTGCTCACATACTGCAGCTAATCCAACCCTCAAACCAGAAATCCTAGTGGGAATAAATAGGTTGTGGAAGCAGCCTCTCATTTGGCCAACAAAAGACATCATCTCATTCTCTATTGACGCAAGTTATCCATCAACTCTGGAAAAACAGAATTCTGCTTTGCCTTTTGGCTTCAGAAAAACATTGTACTTTTCTCTGAAGTGTCTTGTGATGTTGCTTAGTTGAACGTAGATAATTAGTTTCTTCTGTTTTTCCACATTTTGGACCTTAACTGTGAGTGTCTTGTTCCCAAAATTGACAAAGCTGATTTGCATCCCTCTGAAATAGTGTGTTGGTCATTTTTGACAAGCAAACTTGCGATTATGCTAAATCTAAGATGGACTATTGTAATACACAGCTGTAGAAACCCCTCACTGTCAATGTGCTAATGTGTAGTGTAGTAATATCTGTTTCACTGTAAGTATTCCAGGTGGAAAATAGCGCATGTCCATCCACATTTATTTATTGTGAAACTGTTCAAATTTTTGGCACTCGTGGCTTGAAATGCAGGTGGACAAACTTATGAATGTCCGTCATTTGACTAATGTTAATATTTGATTTGTCTTCGGGACAAAAGTTACACAACTTACTTTCAACACCAATGTTCATTCAGGCTCTTTTACCATTTTTCCCCATTTTAAACCAGCAAACATATGGTGTGTTGGCGACCACATCCTCAAACAATGTGAACGCAATTGCATCACTTGTGTGTTTGTGTGTGTAAATAAGCGCTATGTGGAATCACATCTACTTTCTGTGGAAGCTCGCATATACATGTGCTGATGTAAAACAAGCCAGCTGTGCTACCATGTTCAGGCTTGATTTGCTCCATATGGACTCATCACCTCATGAGCTTTCACGTTGTCAAAGTCTTCCTGCTGCATACTGATCATTTAAATCCAACCTAAGCTTCTCTGAGCAGAGTTTATCTCACAAAGCTCTGTGTGATTGTGTCCATGAGGCGTAACTTTGGTCTAAATAAGATTCAGATGGAAGTTGGGGGGGGGGGGATCCATTGTTAGAAATCAGCTTGTTACCTCTTCTTTACCTTTATAAACCAACAAGTGGTTTGATTTAAATTTCTCAAATTATATGTGAGGTATTTTGGGGTATAAGAAGATGCAGCCATCTACATCTGATTTTTTGCCACTTAAAGCTCGTGTCGAGTTTGAATCGCAGCGTCTCCCAAAACACTGTTGGTCCCACCCTCCCTCTGATTTCGCCGCTTTATTTGTGCACGTGCGCAGTACCTGACAGGAGTGGCCGGAGTGCTGCAGCATCTTGCCTGTTTTGCTGTTTTCCACTCTTCTACATTTAGTAAATAATAAAGGAATTACGTTAGAATTCTGTATTGAGTCTAACTTGTCCTAATACCAAAATAACATGAATCTGTTAGGATGAACGAGTAAAGTTTCAATATGTGATTACACTCGTGTATCCCTCTCGATGACGTTGTTTATCAAACTTAGTGCATTTACGCGTGTATATGTGTTACATTGTTTATTTATTTCTATCTAGAGTTCAGAATTGCATGACTCCTCTGACGAAGAGTATGTCCCAGACGCCCCAACATCTTCCTCTAGAGGTCGGGCATCTAAACGAAGCCGTCAGGCGGGCTATGGAGGCCGTGGTCGGGGAGCGACGCGAGCACCTCGAGCCAAAAAACGTCCTGCAGTCTCTTGGCCTGACAAGCCGTGGGATTGGTAACTTTTCTGGAAGTTGCTGATCCCTGATGTTCTCTCCTCCACTAGTAAAACAAATGTGCGTGCGGTTGTGTAGTGCGTAGCTCGCCCACCTCTGCATGGGCTTGCTTGCTGTGCACGTAACCGTTGATTGACAGCATGACAAAGCGGAAGCTCGAACTTGATTGGTCGGCAGCGACCGGCGCTTTTTGGAATAACATGGGGGTCTATGAGAGGAAGGCGGAGCTCAGGAATAAATTTTCATATCGCGTCATACTAACATTATATTATAGTATCGAACTAGACTAACAGACTTAAGCTTTGTTAAACAATGATACATGAATTGAAAACAAACGGAAACTCCGGACACGAGCTTTAAGCAACCAAGAAAAGATTATTTCCACTTAAAACATCAATTTCTGAATGTTTTTGCAGCGGAAATGTCACCAGTTCAATTACTCTCGTCTTTTTCAGCTTAATGAACAGTTGTGCACTGAGCCACTTGTGTTACATGTGAACAATCATTTTGCATTGCATTGAAGAGGAAAAGAGATTGGTTGTCACTGCAATTCCTCCTCAAAATATCCACTCTGAAACTCTCCACCAACACAGCAGCTCAGTCTGATCTGTTCAGCCTCCATGATAACACAGTTAGATTTCGTCCTATGGTTTGTGCAGCGCCGGTTTTCTGTGCCCATGCAGGTCATACCTCCGACTTCACAATGCTACAGTGCCGACTCTGACCTGTCCGCCTTCTGCACCCCCGCTGTGGTAGTGGTACATGTGGTGATAGGAAATTGCTCGGTCTGATTCCCCGTTATCAAAATGTCCCAGCGTATCCTTCATGGAAGAAACAGAATGAGGGGAGGAGGAGGTGCAGCTGGAGGTCATTCCTTCATCAGCCTGAAGGTTTTATCAAAGGAACTCCAAGTTGTAGGCAGAGATAGAAATAATTCACTGACCTGTTTCATTCCTGCAAGCACAATGAATCCTACATTTATGAATGTATGTAATTACAGTAGTGGAGGCATTCAGTGTGCCACTGTTGTACTGAAAAAAATGATCTAATGAATGTTTAGTCTCTTATTTTGACGGTGCTCTATTTAATTAATCATTGCTCTATTAATTATTGGATTTCGCTAGGACATGAACAACTCAGACTAAAATAAATGGGCACATTAGCTACCCCTCCATACTACATTCATGTTTAGTTTACTACTAGAAAGTTTGTGTACAGGAGAACCCCAAAAAATTAAAAGTCCAGACACTATTAGCCCGCGCATTGTGAAATATAGTAAATGGCTGTAGGAAATTCTTGTCCATGTGTGTGATGTCTTCACTTCAACATCTCCCTTTGCTCCACTTTTGTCCGTTCATTATTGCACCGTATACACTAGTGTTTAAAAATTTGGGGTCACCCAGGCAATTTCATGTTGTCCGTGAAAACTCACACTTTTATTCATGTGCAAACATAAATTGCACAAGGGTTTCCTAATCATCAATTACATTTTCAACACCATTAGCTATCACAATGTACCATTAGAACAGGAGTGATGGATGCTGGAAATGGGCCTTTGTACCCCTATGCACATATTCCAAAATCAGCTGTTTCCAGCAAGAATAGTCATTTATCATAATAACAATGTCTAGACTGTCAATCTAATCTGATAAATGTTAATTCTGATTAATTTCAAGATTCAATATTCAAGTTAATTAAAGAAAAAAAAAACAGTTTTTCTTTCAAAAATGAGGACATTTCTAACTGACCCCAAACTTTTGAACGATAGTGCATGTAACATACATATGGTGCACTGACTGAATGGTGGACTGCACTTTCACTGAGGTCATACTCAGTCTGTTTATAATTGTGAAGAGGGCCAACGGTCTGAAAGGAGGGAACCACATGCACTAGCCTGTACGCACATGTACTAACATGTACATACACCCATACTGTGAAGTTCAAATTACAATGCCTCATGTGAGAGTGAGACTTCATTAAATGTTAAGGCTGAGGTTGCCACTGGTCCACGACCGTTTTAGATAACAGAAACCTGCTTGGTGCTAGATGAAGGCTATATTTATTCAAATCATCATATTACACATTTAACTTTTTTCTATCAAAGTCTACTTATACATTTTTACATAGAAACATATTAAAAGGTTCACACACCCATCTGTGGTACCTTTACCTTGGAAAGTTAATGACTAAATGTTAGTAAATGCTAGCACACTGAAGCCATGTTTCTAGCAACCTGACAAGTCCAATAGTCACACTTCTTTTAGCTTTAGTTATGTCTTACCTAACTTCTGGCAAGTAAAATTTGGGTTTTATCTTCAAGATGCATTGTTATGCTCCTCCACTAGTTGCTAACTTTTTCATCATGCTGTAGCCTTTTTTTTTCCTGCTGGAATTTCTACTTGAGTCAATTAAAAATACAGAAGAAGAGGAAGAAGAAGCAGTAACTCAAGGCCAGTTCTGTCACATTTTTCATTTATGCGTCCTGCACACATTTGAGGATTCAAATACACTTTGGTGCGTGTTACATGTGTTTGCCTCAAGTTGCCAACTCAACAGCCAATGTCCCCTCTACAGCTGGACAGAATGTTTTATTTAATATCATCTTTTTGGTCCCAGGGAGGGCTGAATATTGTTAGACCACAAAATGAGCTAATGAGCTGCTCTTCATCATGACAGCTGCTTTGTGACAGCTACAATCCCCAAAAGAACTGAGAGTCATCACCTGAAAAGAAAACAGGTAGTTGAGTAGAGTGTACCAATAATGAGCAGATGCAAAAAAAAAAAAAAAAAAAAAAATGGCACTTTTGTGGCCTCATACAGACAAAATGGCAAATTAACTTAGTTTGCCAGCAAGATATTGAGTAGTTATGTATTAATCAATTTGAAGAAATTATATGACTGTAAGGAAAAGGTTTGCTGTGTCCAGCTTTCTTTGGTCACAGCACATGGCTCATTGCTGCATAAAGGACAGTTTCACATTTCAGTGTTCAGCTAAGATTCAACATTTCCTGCATGCCAATTAGATTTTGAGCCAGTGACCATACCCATAATTTAGGCAAATAGGGTAAATCCACAGGGTCTTAATTACAGAGGATGGCACACTCCTTTCTTAAGCTGCCTCAATTTGTGATTTAGGTGGAAAAGATGGTTGTTCTCTGTCATCAAACTTTTGCCAAATGCTGCTCTAAAGCCTGCTCTGTAAAACTCAGGAACTATACTAAACCCTGGTCTGTTCAGTCCTCTTGAACTCGGAGCCATGAGCAGAGCTGCTCATCGCACCACTGAGGCTCATAATTAAAAATCTCCAGTTACTTCCTCCTTACCTCCGCTGACCCCAGCCTCGTGGATCAGCCGTGCCCGAGTCCAGTGAGCCGCCTCTGGGGAGCCATGGGAGGAACTTGGCCTGGGCGCTGGATGGAGACCGGACGGCGTTGGAAAGTAATGGGGATGTTGACTCAAGGGTGACGAGGGTGGGTGGACGTGACCGCTGAAGAAGAGCATGCCAGGTAAACACTGTGCACTCGTGATGCCAGATTCGCCTTTGCTTACGATGCCAGTGTGCTGTACTGTGGCTTTCTATCTCTGGAGGAAATTGTGAAGGTTTGAATGAGACTGAAAAGGGCGAAAGAGAAGCAATACAGGAGACAAACAGATGAAAATGAGAAGACGGGAGACAGGAACACACCGAAAGCGATCATGTTTCTGTCTCTGGGGTTGTTATTAAAGCAGCATCTAACACCCAGGAATGCAGGAATGTCCGCTGACGTCTTTCTCATCAGGTCGGGAGAACGAGACTGGGTGGAGAAAGTGTCAGCTTGTTTCAGGAAGGAACTGATACTGCAGGGTCATCTGAGGATTCAGCTATTGCCACTCAGGGGAAGGAGGGGAAGAAAAAGGTATCATTTTCATGAAGAATGAAACGGAACCGGATTGAGGGAGCGACAAAAGGAGCAGAGAAACCTGTTAGAATGAAACCGTGGTAGAATAACGCCTCAATCCTTCCCGGCGAACGGGGCCGAGGCTAAAGGTAACACTGGCCCCCTGTCACTGGGACCCCCTCTTTGAGTGCCAGCCCACTGTGGTGAGTGAGCGGTGGAATAGCAGAGGGTCATACGTACAGTACACACTCTGTCTATCTCATAGGCTCATTCAGCCCTGTGGTTTGGCAGGTTGAGCGGCGATGTAGGTGGCTGTGAGTGAAGATACGGAGAGCCATGTGTGCCGAGCTTAAGTATTCAATTTACCTCTGCCATTAGGACACATTACACATTGAGTCTGTGTGTGTGGAGAGGGCCAAAGTGTTGGCTTATTGCAGTTAATCCTTCACGTTTAACTTGCACTTGGCATTGTGCAGCATCTTATATTTGTCATGCAACTTAAGTTTAGGAGTCTAATAAGGAAGTCGAGGCCTAAGCTTCAGCAAACATTGCAGAAAAGCGCCAGCTATCAGCTGACGGAGTGAAGTGGAACGACTATTCCAGTAACGGCGGTACTACTCACATATATATCTAAACAGAGGTATTCCCAAGTGTCGGCCAAACATATATAAGCACTGTTTCATATCAAAGACCTTTATTTTGGCAATTGCTGATGTTTGCTTGGAATTAGCACTTTTTAATAAATTCATTTGGTTCTGTACATAGTGTTAATGCACAGGAAAAACACGAGCTAAAACCTTTTGACGTCTGTCTGGGTAATATGGGATTATAGGAAGCTTAGACAACTTCCCATAAGACAACATAGAGTCATGCAGGGTTCCGTAGCACAAATGGCCTTTGTGGGACATACAGAACGGCCCTCTGAAAACTGTGATGAAGAGAAAATAGTCTCAGAAATAAGTTGTAGTGACTTTATTGTAGAAATGTCACTGTATAGCGTTGACCTGCTTGCATCAATACAGCAGTTTGGACAAAGCTGAGATACAAACAAGATGCACTGTAACTTCAATTCCAGCCACATCAGTATTCAATGCTGAAGGACAGGTGGGATGTTTTTTTTCCAGTTTAAAGGACTTTATTGTAGAGTTTGAAGTGGGGATGGTGTGAGTCACAGGACTTTGATCCAGGAGACTGAGGTTTGTAGCCAATGTCAGAAAAATGTCTTGTTTTTGTGACTAAAGTTTCATTTTTACTCACTGTTTGGTTGAGTTTAGGCCAAAAATACTTGGTTAGGTTTAAGGAAACATCATGGTTTATCTTAAATTAAACCCTTTCACACTATTAAGCGCATGTTACAAGGCATGCCACTTATTGCCTGAAAAAGGTGCTGCAGCAGCAACACCAGAATCAAACATTTGACTGTGGATTCTTGTCGTGCATTCTCTTCAGAGATTATTTATTGGTCTAACAAACTACTCTGTGTGTCTGAAACGCTCATACTAGATACACGACTGTTCAAAAGTTGGGAGTCACTAAGAAATGTCCTTTTTTTTTGAAAGAAGGGTAGTTTTTTTCAAGATAAAAATTAATTAATCTGGAATACTCTTTAGACATAGTTAATGTGGTAAATGACTATTCTAGCTGGAAACGGCTGATTTTTAATGGAATATCTACATACGGGTACAGAGGAACATTTCCAGTAACCATCACTCCTGTGTTCTAATGCTACATTGTGGTACATTGTGTTGAGAGGCTAACTGATGATTAGAAAACCCTTGAGCAATTATGTTAGGACCAACATGACTATGTGAGGTTGAGAAAACCTGCTGTAACGTAACAAAGCCTTTCATTCTGAGTAGAATGTGGCCATTTACTATAAGTGTACCCACCAACAAATTGACATTGCGCTGAGCACAGACGTGTTATGCATGTGTATGTTCTGTATGGATAACAAATCATGTGACCTAAATATGTAGCGGATGGCGGGAACTGATGGGACTCGGAAACACCCCCACAATTTAATAAATTGTTTCCTGTATCATTTCCATTGAAAAAGTACCAAAAAGTCCACAGCGGCTGATTTAGTGGGATCGAATTTTAGTTGGATTGCAATCGTGATCATCAGCAGGCAGCTGACGTAGTGTTCACTTGTTGTCATAGTTACAGTGACACCGTGCCGCTATCTTGCAATGATACAGAAATTTTAAACAAACCCGTGGATCCAGACTATAAGCCACATCACTGCCAAAATCTAATCACTTGGTCCTTGTGTTATTTCTGACCTTCCCTGAAAATTTCATCCAAATCCGTTCGTCACCTCACTCTGCCATTCCTTGGTGGAGTAATAATGAAGTAGCAGTGTTAAAGGATGAAAGCACAAAGGGAGGCCTGTAGAATGGCGGCACCAGACTGATCTGACTTTGTAACGGTCATAAGATTAATTTATCTCAAGGTATTTTTCTATTTATTTCCAGTGTTTGCCGTTTCTCCTTGTGAAAACAAAGTATGAAACCTATTAACGTGGCGGTTAAGCAGCAGAGGCCTGATGTTGCTGCAGACGTATGTGTGGCTTGTACTGCTCTCTGCCTGTGTACACTGAGCTTCTGCCAGACGCTGCTGCGCTCGGCTGCGATGTGCCCTTCTGTTCTGAGCTCCGCTGTCCTGCGCTGCGATCCCGACTCCTCACTAGGTGCCAAGTGATTTTTATCACTGGGAAAACAGTCTCCTTCCAATCTCAGCCCTCTTAGGAGCATATGAATACACTTTACACTCACACGAAGGAAAACAGGTAACTTGAGACCAGGCTTGGGGCAAGAGCTGAGCCTGCAGGTAAAAAGGGCTGCAGTGTGTCAGCGTGTGTGCACTGTGTCATTTGAGAGAGTGTGTGCTGGACTTGTTCACACTCAGGGACGACGGTATGAACAGAAGTGTGTCTGCACAGTGTATGTGCCTCAGTTATAATGCTGCACATACAGTTTCTCTGTGTTTTGGCACAATGGATGAGCAACTAAATCACCAAAACCAAATACATTGACCAAAGTGCTATATTATAGCGCAATTCAAGGGTACTTGTTCCTGATTTTTTTTTCTTTTTTTGAGTGCCTTTCTACTTGGTTTTTATCTTTTGCAGTTACTTTACAGCAGATTACGACTTTGAAACCTATCAGGATATAACAAATCCTAGAAAACATCACAAATTGCTGTACTGTTCAAGGTTACTTTATAAATTTTTATTAATTATGAATCAATTTTTTTTGCAGAAAAAATGATTGCATTTGGCATTCCGTTACAAAACACATATTGAACCTGACAGGCAGGTACTTAATTGAGTGACAAGGCAACTGAAAAGAGTAGATAAATAAAAGCAAAATACAATAAAACACAACAAAAAAAACCTTAGGGAAATAAAAGCAATCTCTGCGATAAAAACCAGGATACCACCTATAGAAAATGAAATACGTTAAAACAGCTCTGCCTCAATCGGCTACAATATTTAACATCCGTTTGCATGTTAAGTCATTAGTCGTAAACCAATATCAAAACATGTAAAAATATTATGCTGACAGGAGCCCATTTTGGTGCGTAAAGAATATGTTTGATACTTCAAGTATATTTTGCTGATAATACTTTGATATTTCTAATCGAGTTAGCTTTAAAATATCAGAATTTTACTCAAAGCAAGTATTTTAAATGGTGGTATTGTTACTTGTACTTGCTAAAAGTCTGAGTATTTCTTTCACCACTGACCAGATGTGGCATAAAGTAAAGGTAAAGATGGGAGCGGCTTTCCATTTTCCCCTTTATTTATCTAAGGAGAGTCCACAGCATAAATTTGACCTTTTTCCAGTAATGCCCTGTGTGACATTCACACATTGACACGTGGGAGCAGCCAGTACAACCACAGCGTTCTGCTGTCAACCGTTCCTCAGCAGTCACATGCAAAACGCCTCGCTGGCATTACTTAATTTTCCAGCCGGGCCTCGAGTTTAAACAAGAAACTTTAGTTCATTATTGTGCTTAATAGGGATGTAAAGAAATTCAGAGAAATATTTACCCCCACACATCCCGAAGCAGCAAAATGTTTTATATTGCTATTTCACCACAGAGCAAAAGGAATAGGAATACTTAAAGCAAAAGTTAAACATTTAGTGATGCTGTTATTTTTACCTCATGATTTTATATTAAAATCAATGGTAGATGGGAATGAATGAACTGAAAGAACTGCATTATATGTGTCCAAATGGCCATGCGACCCTATCAGATTTTTGTCATATCTATTTATCTATTTATTTAACCAGGCTGTTAGTCATGTACAGTCATGTTGCACCTCTGAACCTTATAGCACCTCATGTACATTAATGTCAATACAACACTTCATTCTTTATCACAGCATATTCCATTTTCAATTTTCATATTATTCATCCTTTTTAATTGCAACATAGCTGCTACTACTACTTTACAGTTGTTCTGTGTCCAGCTGCTCTTTGTCATTTTGAATTGCCCTCGGGGGACAAATAAAGTTTTTTTTGTAATTGAAGTGAATTCAACCTGTTGGTAAAGGTGATGGCTCTGGACATACTTGTCCCATTCCATCGAGTTCATCTTTTTTCTTGTATGAAAAAAACGTATAAACTAATGATAAAGAAGCTGGCAAAAATCTGCCTTGTGGCACAAGCATATGCTTTTCTTTATAATCTGGAAGATACATCACGAGTAAAATAAGTGGTCAACACAATGGCTGAGCAATTCCACCTTAAAACCACAGTGTATCGATGACAGTATTCAGGACTTTTGTAAATTCATATGTAAACAAGAAAAGCACTCACAGAGCGCAGAACCCTGCAAGGCTGCACAGTTGCTGTATGATTTTTGACAGATAAAACCTTTATTAAAATATTACCTTGCGGTGAACACAGGCATGTGTTATGCACGTGTACATTATGTACGGATACCGAATCGCGCAACCAAAAGATTTACCAGGTGGCAGGAATTGATGGGACTCGAAAACACGTTAACAATTCAATCACTTGTTCCTTGTACGATTTCCAGTGGATAAGTCTTAGTGATTTATTTGTAGTAGGATCACAATAATGCGATCATCAGCAGGCAGCTGACATAGTGTTCACTTGTTGTCATAGTTACAGTTACACCGTGCCGTTATCTCTCAATGATGCAGAAATCTTTGACAAATTCGTGAATCCAGACTATAAGCTGCATCACTGCCAAAATCTAATCACTTAGTCCTTGTGTCATTTCTGACCTTTCCTGAAAACTTCATCCAAATTTGTTTCTCCATTTTTTTTTTATACTTTAGTGTTTTCATTTTTTAAAGAACAGAACAAAACAATTGAGGACAGAGGACTATTTCTACACACACAACATAGGGACAGCAGGTACATTTTGGTATCAGATGATTAGAAGTCTTTTCCTTTTTTCAGGAGTGAGTGAGTCCCACTTTCTCCAGTATTCCTCTCCTTTATGCTTTTGAAGTCGTAAAGAAAAAGTCATTTTCTCCATATTGTGAATGGAGTTTATTATGTTTATGAGGAGTTTCATGGAGGGAGGGTTCTTCTGAAGCCAGCATTTAGTGATTGCTTTTTTGCTTGCAGCCAAAAAAATATCTTCAGAAGATATTTGTCACCTCTGCTGAGGTCCTCAGGCACATTTCCAAGATATAAGGATGAAAATGAGAAGTCAATACACCAATCCAGGCTCTCTGTTATAAGCTGATCCACTCCTTTCCAGAATGTTTTTAGGTACGGACATGACCAAAAAACATGTATGTAGTCTGCAGGGTTGTGTCTCCATTTTTGAGTAATGTTGCTAACACACAGACAAATGTATGCTGATCGTCCCAAAACTCTGTCATGTTCCTTGGCAGGAACACACTGATCATATCAGTCTGCAGGGTGCACTGTGTATGATTATTCTTTTTCAGAATCATTTTCTGGTTTGAACATCTCCAGTATTGCAGTGTTTGAGCAGAAGAAGGTGAGCTGGTATGCTCGGGCTGCATTATGTGGAGTTGTGGATGGAGAAAAAGACCTTCATAGATCTACCCATTCTACAGGAGGAAACAGTGTAGTAGCATCTAAACCGTTTTAGATATAACACAGAAATAAAAATCTAAATATGGAACTTTGATCCACAGAGATGAGTTTTTAAGAGTTCAAAGAGGGACTTTAATATCCGTATTGCAAGTTAACACA
This sequence comes from Acanthochromis polyacanthus, assembly GCF_021347895.1. Lineage (NCBI taxonomy): Eukaryota > Metazoa > Chordata > Actinopteri > Pomacentridae > Acanthochromis > Acanthochromis polyacanthus. The sequence goes on from NC_067131.1 coordinate 23,689,372, forward strand.
GAAACAGGTTTATGTTGTGGTCTCAGTGACCTTGGTAACATATTTAAGCTTCATTATTGGATGTTTCATGCAGAGATGCATCCCAAGAGCTGTAATTAACTTCCATGAGAAGGATTTTATGGCTTGTTCCTTGAATATTTTGTCAAAGAACCAGATACGTAGAAGCGCAGCTGTTCATCTTTTGTTCGCATGCTTTCAGAGTTTCACGCTGATCCCAGCTGTAGAGCTCCAACTGTGAGTCACCTAATATGTTCTGTGGTTTATTGGGCTTCCATGTTTGCAATCAGAAGCTTCTGAAATCATTTTGCATGTCTATCAACACGTTATTTTAGTTTGGAAGCATATCCTCCTGAAAAACATTAGTAAATGAGCTTCGTGGCCTGTTTTGGTCATTTTCAGTACAAATTAGTTGGGCCTTCATCTGGGCCTGTGGCCATCACATATACAACTTCTGTTTTTTGTTGAAAAATCATGTAATGTGGCCCGAGGCACTCCTGACTTGTATTTTCCCACTGTTAGATCTTTTTCTCATTTCCACCTGCAACATTAACAGTTACAGAGATTTTATTAAAACTTAGTTTAGATTTACTTCTGTTCCCTTTTTAGGTTCAGATAAACTACAATTCAAAAGTTTGGGGTCATGTCCTTGTTTTTGGAAATAAAGCAGTTTATTTTCAATGAAGATGACATTAAATTAATCAGAAAAACAGTCTCGACATTGTTAATGTGGTAAATGACTATTCTAGCTGGAAACCGCTGATTTTTAATGGAAGATCTCCATAGGGGTACAGAGGAACATTTCCACCAACCATCACTCCTGTGTTCTAATGCTACATTGTGTTAGCTAATCATGTTGAAAGGCTAACTGATAATTAGAAAACCCTTGTGCAATTATGCTAGCACATGAATAAAAGTATGAGTTTTTATGGAAAACATTAAATCGCCTGGGTGACCCCAAACTTTTGAACGGTAGTGTATAAGCTTTCTTTATGTGATTAATTTAATTGCATTTTTACAGTATGATGATATTTTAAACATATTTTTTGACAACTCACCTTCCTGCAAATCAAAATACACATGCAAATATGAACGTTTATAAAACAAATAACTGCATAATTACAATTTTTTCCCTTTATATCCCTTCTCTGCTGCTAGAAACAGACCTGCAGTTTTGTGTTGTGCGATGGAATCATCAGTGCATAACTCCTAACAACTCCAGACATTTGCCTCACTCATATACGCAATAAAAGCCAACATAATCATTTTCAAGGATGATTTCCATGTTTGTTTTAATCACATATGTGGAAAAGGAGATCTTTGGAAGCTGGCCACCGCTCCGACATGGAAACTGTGTGTCCTGGAGCATCGATCTGGAGTCAGAACCGCCACAGTTTCTAACCTGAACCTGAGGGCGAGACGAGAGCCCTCTCCTCATCAGCCTCTGTTTATTTAATTTCGGATTTTCTTTTTTTCTCTCACATGTACATACAGTAAATCCCCAGTCATATGTCTTCATCCTTGCTCCACTCCATCCTCCCCCCCCTTCTTTCACCAGGGCTGTTTATTTTAGATTTTTGGAGGAAAAACCTACAGTAAAATGAAAATAAAGGTAGCGTCACACTCATAATATTTGGAGTGGAGAGCAATTTATTTTCCTTTTATTAAATGCTGATTAATATGCAGTGTTGGGGAGACTAATACTGTGGGTTTCATTTCCCCAGTATCCTGCACTGTGCCGGCTCGCCCTCAGAGGTGGACCCGGCCGCGAGCGAGTGGGAGATATGGAAGTCTGGTTTGAATTAAAAGAAATAAACTCCCCCTTTTTTTTTTTTTTTTTGCTCTTTTTCCTGTCTCCTCTTGTGTCAGGTTATTTCTTTCTCTTTTTTTTCCCCGAGCTTGTAACTGTCAAGATGATGTGTGTTTTGGGGCCGGTGTTAATGTGGATGTCGGGAATGCCCAGACCCTAATTGCTCTGGTTAAGTTTTCTCCTGAATTCGGATGTGTGTGTGTGTGGATTCCTTTCAATTAACACGGAGCATGTATCATCGTGGCAGATGAGGAAGTTGAGCCAGACAGTGAGGATGCTGCCTCAGCAGCCATTGCAGGATTTCAGACCACATTCTCAGAGTTAGGAATACAGCACCTTCTTTTTGCGCAACATGCATCAAGATCTGTGAGAGAGCAAACTGCATTCAGTGTGAAGTAGCGCTCCTGAGAAGTTTCAGCTGACTTCTCCCTGTTGCAAGAGTAAATGGGCAGAATAGCAAACTTGGACACAAATGGCTATTTTTAATTTTTTCTTTCCAGTGTGCTTTGTTTGATTAATTACTGGAAGAAGCCAACTGGCTGCAAATATTTGTTATTCCTCATCTAAAACTCATTTATCATGAGAAGTATAGGCAGACATGCAGGTTAGACTGAAATTCTGTAGTGGTTTGCCAATATACTGGCTAATATCTGACTTTTGATAACAGTTTTCTGCAATTTTTTTCAATTTTTATTTGATCTTGCAAAGGATGCATTGCAGCAGCGTTAGCTGAAGTCCAATTACACTGCCTAGGAATGCAGCAGAGCTATGTGACGATTGCAGTTGGTTTGTCTGTCTGTCTGTTCGCAACATTACTCAAAAAAAGACCAACAAATTGAGATGAAATTTTCAGGGAAGGTCAGAAATAGCACAAGTACCAACTTATTAGATTTTGGCAGTGATGCAGCTTACAGTCTGGATTCAGGATTTGTTAAAGATTTCTGTATCATTGCGAGATAGCGGCACAGCGTCACTCTAACTATGACAACAAGGGAACACTACATCAGCTGTCTGCTGATGATCACATGATTGCAACACTACTACAAATCGACCGCTGCAAACTTTTGATATATGAAATGATACAAGGAACAATTGATTATTAAATTGTGGAGGTGTTTCTGAGTCACATCAATTCCCTGCTACATATTGAGGTCACATGATTAGATATCCATACATAACACACACATGCATAACCAATATCTGTGCTCAGCACAAGGTCTTTTTGTTTGTGGTTACATCTATATTAAATGGCCACATTCTATGTTACCGTGATTTCTGATCATCAATAACTAATAAACAAATGCTGCATTTTTTTTAATGCTGCATTTCTGAAAATGCTATATGGGGGAATGAACGACCTTGGCTGAGTACTGCGCTCTTCGAGTGCTTTTCTTGTTTTCAATTTCAGTGCCCTGGCAGGTCACAATTAGTGACAAACACACATAATACAGTTTCCACACACATACACACACCTTGTCACATGAGACCAATTAAAAACCAGCATATCTGACACCCAAGATAAGCAAACATAACAGAAAGTCAATCAGAATGTTTTTCATATAGACAGTAGTTGCAAAGTTGAGCTGCATTTAGCAAATTTTAAAATTTGATTATAAAACTAGTGATCAAGCTACTGTATGGGTATTCCACAATTGGAGGAAAGTTGAGTTTAGAAATCTTTGAAAAATAAATCTTCTCTTTTTCTGCTGCTACATATTCATCAAAAATAGGTAATAAACTATCAAAGGCTCGATTAGCTCAGCTTACACATCAACGGTACAATTTTTATTCCGTGTTTTATTTGTTGTTTTCTAACTCTACTCTAATCACAGTAACAGGTTTGCTAATCTATGTTAATGTTAGCTTTTTGTCAGGAGCAGAAGCTAGATATTTAGCTAGCTGTTATTGTTGACCAAGAGGACAAACTTACTGATGGAAAAAAGTTAAAATAATTTTTCTTATCCTGATAATATGCATAACAGGGTTGCATGAGATAGAGTGAGACATTCAATCATGGCTGATGCTGATGTTATGAAAAAATGAAAAATAAAAGAGAGGACAAACTTTTGCTCTACCCATTCTTAAGGAAAACTGTTTGACAATGGTAATTCCAGTGTATCATATGAGTCTCTGTTCTCTTCTTCTTCTACCACCTAGACAGGTTATGCTAACAGGGTTGCGTGCAAGTTGTGTGACACATGTTCCATGCAAAATAACTACTGTTTAAAATATTATGTTGATTAGAAAAATATTTTGCCGCAATTACAAGAGACTTCAATTTAAAAAAAAAAAAATTCATTTCATTTTTACTGTTTTATTTGAGATTCAATTTGGCCATATTCAGGGCGAGACAAGAGATAAATGGTAGTTTCGAGGGTACTTCAGATTTGTTTGGTATTTTAGAAAATCTTTTCAAACATTCTTTTCTCTTATTTTTCTTTTTTCAAATTTGGTCTCAGGACAACTAAATTTACACAACAACTGCATGTTTTAGTATTTTGTACATGGGTTATTTGAAATTTGATGGGTAGAACATAAATGTCCTCCAGTTCTGGAATTACCCTTATATCATCAGCGTTCCACTGAGTTGTACCTTCACAGAGAAAACTGACTGGCCAAAGGCAGCGAGATGAAATGCTGTGGAGCATTCTGTTACATAGAATACTGTTGTGGATTTTACACAATTTTCTGAGCAAAAACTAACAGTTGCAACACACAGTTGCATTATAAAGAAGATGCTAAGACCCCTCTAATGTAAAAACCTCTGTAAGATGGAAATTAGCTTGAAAAGCTACAGTCTGGTACAAACATCTTTGCTCTTGAGCTTAATGTCATTGTACACTGTCCTGATAAATAAATAAATGAAATGAAATAAGATATCCCTGTGTTGTTTACAGTCATGGTGAATATTTCCACTGTGAAACTGCAGTGTACTGATAAGTCTCAAAAATGTGATTCATGCTGATTCCTCAGGGCGAAGCTTTCTGTATCAATATTCTACTTTAGAAGTGCTTTCTGGTTCGAACATGCACAGCAAAAGCACTCCAATATTACATAATTCTATTGTGAAGCATAGAGTGCTATTACAGCATTTGAGCAGAGTTGTGGGTGAGCTACTGTGAGTGGTGTGTGTAGATCTGCACATTTTGGAGGAAGCAATGATATAGAGTTACATTTAAGCCATGTTAGGTAAGGATGTAGTTATTTTCATGGGGAAAATAACCTTTGTGAATGTTTGATTCACAAAGGTGATTTAAGGGTGTTACCATCCTATGATAACCTGAAGAAAATACAACTGGAAGCAGTACAAAATAAAACATATTTTAGCATCTTCTAGAGCATTTTTTGACTTCATTGCTTTGGTTCACTCTTGTTTCATAATCCCTCTTTCACTAACACTTCCTTCCCTCTACCAGAAGCAGAAGACAAAGTTAGCAACTATCCAGTGAATGTAGTGAAGCCTGTAGCGACTAAATCCCATTCAGGAGCTGGTGGAGATCAAAACAGAGCTAAAAGGACAGTTCATATTAGACCTAGATTCACTGGATGACCAGGTGCACCAATCTACAATCAAGATAATGATATTTCAGTGTTGCATTTAAAGCCTCTTTCAATTCCTGTTGGTTTAAAACATACTTTTGCAGTGATTCCACTGCTTAAGTTGAAATGGAAAGTCTTCGAGCTAATGCTATTCTAAATTGCTCAGAAATAAATTATACAAATTATTTACAAGGTTAATGAAACAATAATCCTCTAAGTCTAACTTGCCTGTATTCTCTTGGAGATATTTCATAAAAACAGTGCACAGTCCAAATTTGTGCTTGCGCAAAGACAAGCAGTACATGCAAACATGCACAGTATTCGCTAATGTTTCTTTGCACATGCACACGCTTGCATGCAAGGAACACCTCGGAGACGAGGACCTGGTAGGGAACTATGACTCACATCGGCTGGGTAAGCAATGCAGGTCGGACTGTCACGTGAAAGGCTGTCCTGGAACAACTCTGTAATCGTATAACTGGCTGTTTAAACAGGCCTCTGAGAGATGCCCTCTCATTTCCTGCTGGAAAAGCTGATCAATCACAGCTCTCATCACCTTGGAGTCGGCGAGAAATGGAGATGTTGGTAGACTGCTTCAGGACAGAGAGAGAAAGGTGAGATGAGTGAAGAAATGACAGGATTCTGGGGTGTGTTCATGTTCTTTATTAGATAATCAAGTGTCTGAAATGTTAAGATTGAGAACTGGCACTAGTGGCAAAAACAAAGCTCATATCCAGGTACTGTGAAGTATCTTTTCATTAAGATTATGTCTGAGAGTGATATTATCAATCATATTCTACAGTTTACAGAGTGGAAAATCATTAGCAGAGCCTAAACTAAATTGCAATGTTCAAACACTGCTTTAGGATTTATCAAGAAAACTAAATTTTTCTATGTGAAACTACAGAACTAATATTACTGAAAGATTAAAAAAAGCAAGGTAAGACAAGAGAAAGAAGACAGAACTGCAGCTGATTTCATGGTGGCTCTAAATACCGCTCACCCCCTCCTTCCCCAATTTGTCTCTGTGAGTGTTGTACAAGAACTAGATGAATTGTGAGATGTTACATCCATCTATCAATTCCAAAAGAGGACCGTTCTGCTCTTTGAGGTCCGCGCTTCGCTCCTCCCCCCTGCCCGACACTTAAAACAACATATTGTGCCAGAGGCTCTTGATTTCCACTGCTTCAACACCGCGTCGTTTTTCAAGCGAGCTCCATCAGAAGCGTTTAGGCTGAACGTAGAGCAGACCCCGGTAGCCAGCTCGCCCCTGCCTTCTCTGACTCAGACCATGCTCAGATCCAATTTGTCCAGACATGGGCCAGTGTGTGTGAGTATGTGTGTGGGTGTATCCCGATATGCTGCCGTTGTGTAGATGAAACGCTCCAGAAGACGTTTGTTGTGGGGTTTTTTTAATGTTTCACCATACAATAATGATGCCTATTAATGATACAGGCTGAAATTCTTATTTAGACATCATTAAACTAGTAAAAAAGAACTCGATGTTTTACCATTGCTTTATCAGTGTCACTACATGGTCTCTGTTGTTCGCTTACAGCTTGTTGCACAGGCAGGAAGCTGCTGTAGCTTTTGAACAAATTCACTATTATGAATTAATAGATTATTACAACAATATTGAGTCAGAAAATTTTAACATACCATTGGAATACACTAGTGAATATGGGCACCAGATTCACAGAAAATATGTGGAAGAACGTGAAACTGTTGTGCGAGTTTTTGCTGTTGGTTGTCCTTTTTTTTTTAGCACTGCTGCGGAAAAGACAGAATGAAATCAGATAATATAAATAATGAATCAGTGCTGGAAAGCAGCAGTGCTCATAAACACATGCATTATTTATCATGCCAAAAAGACCTGTTATGGTTAGGGCCAACGATGGTAATGACTAATAGATTAATTGCCATAAATAATTTAATTAATTTAACTGACAGATTTGTAATCAGTTAAATTAATAACTGATTACAAATGTGTCAGATTGTGTGTTGTGCAATAGCTTTAGTACCTTACTGTGTATTGAGATGAAGAGTACAATTCATTTGATGTAGTGGCCAGAGAAGGTGGTCGCTCAGTCTAGGAAAAGCTCTACATTGACAAACAGAGAGAATTGTAGGGGTTTAGCAAGCAATGGACTTAGATTGAGACTTCTATGGTTGTCAATGGTTTCTGGCCAGTGCTTAACCGGTGAAACTGGGCAAAATTTAAAGTGATGGCATTTTTATAGTGGAGTAGCAAATGAAACTAAGTTGCTACTGCCGTGAATGCTACGTATCCACGGTTAAAAATGGCTCTGTTAGCATATGTAAGTGCTTGAAATTTGCTTACATAGTTAAAATTGTCCTTTCAACCAATCACCGTTTGATGTAGAAAGGTGACATGCTTTTGTCTTGATCTGGGACTGTGTGCAGGTGTGTCTCCATAGCCCCTGCATCGGTTGATTTCCCATAGTCCTTCACTCTGTGTATGAGACTCCACCCTTATACACAACATAATGTTGCAACATCTGCTGCACGTCAGCTTCTTCCCCACAATGAGCTGAACTGGGTGTAGTAGTGTCACTGATGCGGTTTCATCTTACAAGGCACTATTTCTGTTGTGTCATTTAACTTGTGATTTCTCCGAAACACTCCGTATCTAGCCAAATATTGTTGCACACAAAAGGTCAAAGCTACAGCTGTATAATCAAGACTACACTGTACAATCTGACTTAAAATTTGCCTTCTGGACTGTAACACTTGAGGCTGCCAATCCCTTGTTAACGTGCCACGTCCTGTTGAAAAGAACAGAAAAAAAAAATTACTGCCCTGCAAAAGAAAAAAAAAATCTGTGAAATGGATCCCCATTATAGCTTCATGTATTATAGCAGACTTTAGTTTTATGAGCTTTTAACAAGTTTCCCAGGGGTTGCAATAATTTCTGTGGTTTATTTTCGGAACATTTACTTTTTCTTTTCCTTAAACGATCAGTATGGGCCTTTTAGCTCTCCAGCCTGCCTTTCCTCCATCTCAATCCAGTTTCACACTCCTTCGTTTGGGCACTTTACTGTAGTTGGATAGCACGCTGGTCGAAGCCAACGTCAATCCTCAAATTTCCACAATCCCAATTCCAACTCGCCTCTTAAGGTTATTGCCTCTTGATTGACATTCAGTATTTAAACAGTAATAATAAGCAGGAGAGGCATGGCAGAATGGTGACAGAGGGCAAAACCGAGATCCCAGCTCAAATCATGCAACATGGAAGTTTCTGAGCTGCTGGTGTGTTTATAAGTGCTTACCTTGTCAGCCACAACATCTTGTACCCGAGTGTCATGTTCTGGCAACAAAACATAATTCCTCAGTCTCAGTGTCTGGCTGTCATTTCATAAAGCCTGAAAGATTACTAGAAATCACATCCATATGTGGGAAAACAAATGAGAGAAAGAGAGGATGGTGTAAAACATGACTTCCACCCTCAGCTGTGCCCACAAGAGCTGCTATGTGTGGTGTTTTCCTTTGACTGTGTAGATAAATCAACCCGAGGATGACACCATTGTCCCACATCTTACCATTCTTTCTCCATTCCCATTCCCACCCGTCATACTTTTCATCCCATACTGATATTCCCGACATCCTTCTTCTGACCCCCCCCTTCCTTGTCATTTCCACAATCTTTCCCCTCCTCTCATCCTGCGTGTTTTTACATTCCTCCAGCTCCCCTCCTCCGTCTGTCCCTCCATCCGTCCACACACTGCGTCATGTCGTTATTGTGTGAGTCTGAGCAGTGTGTCTGACAGCCAGAGTGTAACGCTACACCTCTGACCTGGGAGAGTCAGCAGTCTGAAGTTTTAGTTAGAGAAACATTTCTTAGAACTGCTGTGCCGAGTTTTTCAGAGAGCAAACGAGCCCCATGGCAAAGATGGAAACCAAAAAGGGAACTATGGTCAGCATACATACTTCAGTTAAGATATAGTATATTCTGGACTTTGGCACCTGATTGTACAAATACATACACTGACTATAGTCACAGGTTTTAATTAAACTAGTCTGAACAGAGCTGTTGTTCTTTCCTGCTTTGCATCATCACACCTACCTGTACCCTGTACTATATAACAACACTGTATTTAAGTGCCTGTTCACTAAAAAACACAAAGAACTGCCATCTGAGAGCAACTTTAAAGCTACACTCACTTATTGTATTGCTTTTGATGGTGGCTTTTCATAAATGTCAGTGTCTTGGCCTGTGTTTTTTTTCCGTGGTTTGTCCCAGCTGCTTCTTGGCTGATTTTTAGTGGATGCATTTAGTCCACAAATTACTTTTTTCCTTCCAAGAACCTCTAACATTAACGTCAGAGACAACACTATTAAATCACAAGATAGTAACAGCAAAAGTCATGCAGCAAAATCAACATATGAAGCACACGAAACTGTTTTACCGATCAATAACTACAGTATGTCATTTTATTGGTTGAATGTTCATTGGATAAGACACCGTTGTAAGTGTTGCCCATTACTCTAGCTTTCAAGTTACTGCTGTTACTGACTGACTTAATTTTTACTCCGCCAAGGAATGCATTGGAGTTATGTGATGATCAATATTGGTTTGTCTGTCTGTTGGCAATATTACTCAAAAACAGACTGACAGATTTGGATGAAATTTTCAGGGAACATCAGAAATGGCACAAGGACCAAGTGATTAGATTTTGGCAGTGATGAGGCCTATAGTCTGGATCCATGGATTTGTTAAAGATTTCTGTATCATTGCGAGATAGCGACACAGTGTTACTGTAACTATGACAACAAGTGAACACTACATCAGCTGCCTGCTGACGATCACATGATTGCGATTCTACTACAAATCGGCCACTGCGGACTCATTGGGACTTATCTGTTGTAAATAACACAAGGAACAATTGCTTAACTTGTGGGGGTGTTTCCAAGTCCCATCAATTCCCGCCATCCGTTACATGTTTAGGTCACGGGATTCGGTATCCATACATAATGTACACATGCATAACACATGCCTGTGTTCAGCGCAAGGTCATTTTGTTTGTGAGTACATCTATATTAAATAGCCTAATTCCATATTGATGTGACTTCTGATCATCAATAATTAATATCAAATACTGCATTTCTAAAAATAAAAAAGAGTGCATTTCTGACAGTGCCATATGGGCGAATGAACAGTCTTGGCAAAGTACTGTACTCTCTGAGTCCTTTTCTAGTTTGTATACGTAGCCATAATTTCTCTTGTCAAAGGTTACTCTAATGCTAGCCTGACTCATGAGATGTACACTTAGGGTGTAAGCCTGCTACTGGCTCAGGGTAAACTATGTGGTAGAGTTTTTAAAGTCCTCTTCACTTTCAGGAAACAACAAGTAGAACCTCCAGGCAGCCTAAGGTCATGATGGAAGGGTAATTTTTCACCATGAATTTGCTACTTTCATGACAATGCTCAGCATCCCTGCAAGCAATTTTGAGGGGACACCATTGCTGTATCCTGGGCTTAGCACCACCCAAGATGATTGTGATCGGTTTGACGATATAGAAACAAGCTAGGGCTTTATTTCCTCCTATCTACAGCAGAATGGTAATGAAGTGCAGTCAGCCCATTCTGCATAGTGCTATGTCAGTGCCAGAGAATGGTCTGACTGTGTGAGGTGGGTACAGCAGGCTTTCAAAGAGAAGAAGATTGTTTCTCAACAAGGACATTGAGACAACAGATAAAAATGGTGCCTCTCCGAGCTATAGTTAAGAGACCCACACAGCAGTTTTTCAGGGGTACTCAGAAGTACCTACATAATTTTCGCTGCCTTTATAAATGACCCTTGTTTGAGGTTCTACTGGGATTGTTCTTGTGGTCAGAAAGTATACAAAGGCCACCCTAAAATGGCACACATGCCTGCAAAATGGCCTATTGTCGAGTCCCTTGAGGCAAATTTGTGACTCATGATAATACATTATACAAGCATATGTTTTTATTTAGTTTCAGTTAGATATTTAATAGCAAAACCTGAGACTGTGCACTTGTTACAAGAGCTAGTTTTCACCTTTGATTCCTGTTAGTTACCCCTGCACATCTGTATTTTGTCATTTTGTCAATGATTTGCTCAACTTCACTTTTACATATGAGATCATTTCTGTCTCTAGATGAGCTAAACAGACCCACACATCATCATCATTTACTGTCATGGTAACAAGGTTTGTAAGATTGTGTGATCTAAGCGTTACCCCCTCACAAAAAACTTGATGTATTCTTTTAAAGAACGAAATTGTCAGAAAAGTTAATAAGACATTAACCACATTCATACTTTATGCCTCCCTCCCAGTCCAGAGCTTCTACTTTGGATGGTTGTGTTCCCCTCGGAGAAAAATGACTCAGCATTCTGCATACAAGTCACGCTATACTCTCTCCCGGCATGTTTGTCCCTGTCAACCGGCCAAGTCCTCCTTGTGAAATAAATAAAATAAAACTGCTGCTGTGCTCCTCTAAGCTACTGGACCTGGTGGCTTTATCAGGATCTGGAAGGACAGTTTGTGCTGTACTGAGTGTGTGTCGGCAGGATGTGTGTTCTCAGCGCCGTCCCCTGCAGAGCGCTCTGGCTGAGGCCCGCTGCCTCTGTGCCAATCACATTTCTCTCATCCTGAGCCAGTCAGAGACTCGAGCCAATCAGAGTCCTAATTCATTTCCTGAGAGGAAATGGTGGCAGTAATGGTGCAGTTGTGGGTATCTATTGGCAGCTAGTGTCGGGTGGAGCCAGAGACTAATGTGAAGTGGTTAATTTCAAGTAACTGTGAGTGAACAACAGCCAAGGACTCCTGAATCCTGCAGCAATAAAATAAAAATATTTTTACAACAGAGCTCTTCATTTGTTGGGATTGACTTTGTTTATTAAGTACAGTATACTGAACATTGCATTTATTTATAAATACCTACAAGAGTTCAAGTAGTTTGGAAGATCAGTAGAGTTCCTTGATGAATGACTGAAGCTATATGATGTAAGGTGAAGACGATCAGGAAGAGTAGTTTCATGCAGGATGACGCATTTGGTTTAAAATGTGTTTAAAGGTGTGCATTTGAGCCATGAAACGCACTCCATGATAAATGATGACGACAGAGGCACATTAAGAGTGATCTTTGGCGTCCACCCCCCATGTCTCAATATCCAGTACAGGCAGACATACACTCAGATTGCATACACTACAATCTAAGGCATCTGCTGTTCATAAAAACATGTTTACGCAAACTGTCCATTGTAAATATCCATTACAGTTTAGAGAATGTGCTTCTGCTTCAATTGTGACCTTTTGCTTGGTACATACAGTTTTCTTGTGCAATCGTTTTTGGCGTTACAACCCGACCTGTCATCTGCTACTGTTGCAATAGCAGTTCTGTTTCGAGATCTGAGTAAAGTAATTTTGGAGAGTACAATGTCATAATAACTGATAAAAAATGACGAACAAACCCACAAAAAATATAACCAAAGCTTTAATAAACCTCAGTAGTTCTTTAAAGCTGCTATGATCACACATTTTAGGTAAAAAGTGGATCAAATGACTGCATTTGCTTGGATTCCAAAGTGACAAAGCCACCGAAAATTAGCACCTGACTCTGCAGCACCCATCAAGTTCATGTTGTGATTTAGTGTCCTTAAAGAGCCCATATTATGATTTTTAGAGTTTCCCTTTTGTTCATTGGATTATAGCTTTTCTTCACATCTAAAAGGTCTACAAAATTTCACAGACAAAAGTCCACAGCAAAGAGAGATTCTTTCACTGCTCCTGAACTGCCTGTAATGCGTTATTGGCAGTCCAGGCTTTCCTTCCATTGTTACTCCGCCAAGGAACGTCAGAGTTATGTGACGATCAGCATACGTTTGTCTGTGAATCTGTGAAACAGGAGAGTGCTGCAGAGGGTCATCTGCATGGCCCAGAAGATCACTGGCTGCTCTTTGCCCAGCCTGGAGGACATCGCCAACTCTCGCTACCTCAGCAGAGCTGGCAACATCATCAACGACCCATTTCACCCCGGTAACCATCTGTTTGACCTACTGCCATCCGGTCAACGGTACAGGTCACACAAAACCAGAACAAGCAGACTCAGAAATAGCTTCTTCCCAAGAGCTATCACTGTAGTCAACAATCACAGAGCCAATTACCTTTGACACTCGCATTCCTTCGGCACCTAAAAGACTCATGCTGCTATTGCCTTTATGCACATTTATGTACATATATTTACTGTTCTTTTTCAATTGTTACTGTTTATCGCTGTGGTAACTGGTATCCTAATCTTGTTGTACCCGGTACAATGACAATAAAGGCTTTTCTGTTCTATTCTATTCTAATCTGTCTGTCTGCCTGTGTGAAACATTACTCAAAAACAGACAAACGGATTTGGATGAAATTTTCAGGGAAGGTATTATTTTTACCAGGCTAATTTGTCTCAGAGTCCACCATTATTTCCTTGTTCGAACCTTTTCAGCCACAAGCAAAACAGCACTCTGCTGTTGGCTGCAAGAGTAAACACAAGAGTGCTCATGCACTTCATGCATCTGCCCAGTGGATTACTTTTGTTCTTTTGTTGTTGGTAATGTCACTACAACAATTGCAAAATCCTTAGTGTTAGCACATAGTGTGACTGGTGTTGCTGAAGGTAAAATTAGGTTTGATAATATGGACACACACCAAGGCAATGTCAAAACTGTACTCTTGGTGAACGCCACTGGATGAGAACATCATTGTGTCATAAAGTGACTTCTGCATGAGTTTCTGCTTGTTCTCCGTCTGATTCTGGTTCAGATGTGTATGGTTAGAATCCTGGGTTTTGTAGCTGACAACCCTTAGCTACAGCTATACTCCGAATCTGGGGTATCATTATGTAACCAGTGTTATCTCACGTTTGTCAGGTCAGCTAACCAATCAGAGTGGACAGGAGCTAAAATGAAATGCTTCAGGACAGAGGATGAAAAGAGTTGTTGCAACCATATGCAGGTTTTTTTTGAACAACAAAGCGAGTTTAAATAGTCTAGTAGACCACAAAGTAAAATGAAGAATGTGCAAATCAGCATATTTTGGGCTCTTCAAGCTTATTGTTGGGGTATAACTCCCAAAATTTGATCATATTGAATGAGATCTGACAGGCTGCTATTTTAAGTGAGAAAATTCTGATAAAACCACTGCACACTACCTGTACGTGCCAAATAGAAGACAGACAAAGTTCGTGTCGAGCGGGTGAAGACAGCGGAATATTTGACAGCTTAAAAAGCCAGATGTTTCCCGCATGAATTGGTGGCGACTGGAAAGAGAGCAAATGCTAGACTTAGATTGATCAGGTGGTCAGAAACATAACCCCAAATGAGTGCTAATGTTACTTTGCATCTGCTGGATGTGTTAATAGACAGCTGTTTGCTGACGGGTTAGCCATATAAACTTTATAAGATGATAACATGTCGACGTATATGTCAGTAAATGTGGGGTAGCTTGTTTTGTTGACCCAAAATTACATTATCGTGAGGTTAGGTGTTGTTTCAGGCCATACAACTGTTGTACAATGCGCAAGTATTCTGCACAGTTTTGTTCTCACTCATGCAGAGGCACAGAATCACACAGATTCATAGTTAGAATGGCAAGAATCCAAGCACATGGGCCATTGTTGGACCATGCAGGGACTGAGGCTTAACCCCACAGTCTGTCTCTCTGACTTCCCTTCTTCTAATTCTCTTCTCTCCACTTGGTCTCTCTTTTCTAATTACCTGCTGTCCTTTGAGTGCCAGTGTGCACATGTAACACACACAGTAAGAGGCAGAACTAAAGGAGACACAGGCAGGCGGTAACAATCCTGGACACAGCAGATCTGCTCCACTGCGCCAAACCCTCCCTGCCAAGAGGTAATTGTTTCCATATTATACAATAAATTACACAGTCATTTCTGTCACTCTCCCTCTATGACACTCTCATTGGCCAAGTCTCTTTCTCTCATTTTCACCTCCTTCTTTTGGCTTTGTGCATTCTCCCCTAAATTAACTTAATAAATGATTTAATATTATCTACACCAATGCAGTAGGTGTGATATCTGTTATTTGTAATCAACGCCAGTCACCAGCAGGTCTTTCCATTTACACGCACACACTTCCCATTTCTCCATGTGTCACGGCCCATGTTTCTCTCACTACCCACAGTCTGAACCAGCTATTCTGTCAAAAATAACTGTTTTACTGTACATTAGGGCACATTTCAGTAGAAATCAGACATTCACTGTGAATATACCAAATGAGCAATTTCGCATTCAGAGTGCTCCTACATTAGTTTAGGTTTTTAGGGTTTGGCGTACGTTTATTTTTCCTCTCCTGCGGTGAGGAGCATATGCGATGGAGCAGCTCCCCCCGGCCCATTTGTGTGGTTCTGTTTCTGTCCCATAAATAAAAGGGGAAGTACAGACTGAAATGGGCTGCGCTGGGCTCTGGTACCAGATGTCTGGGGTCTTTTTGGTTCCTCTGTCTTCAAAAAAATAACAGGTGACGGAAGAAAAAAATCAAATGAGTTCCATTGCAAACGACTGCTTGTGTATGGCTTTTTTTTCGGTTCTGGACTCGACTGCGAAAGTAAAGCTCTGGTTTGTGGGTCGTCATCTGGAGTGTTCCGCAAAACCATGTGCTGGAAGAATGACTGAAATCACTCCCCTCCCTCCGCAAGAGCCTGATGCCAAAGCAGGTGTCTGAGCTCTGGTTTCATGGCTTTTTGGGTCTTTCACACATGTCACATTTTCTGGTTGATCGAGCTCGGTTCTGGATTAAATTCCAGGATTATGTGCTAGATTAAATTCTGGGACTCAGTCTGGGGTCGCGGTTGCGGGCTGAGCTCTGTGAGGAGATTCTGCCTGGATGTGTTTCACTCTGCCGAACTCTCAGACCTCAGATACACTGTAGTCAGTCGCACATATTTTGGGCTGTGATGGCGCGATAAAGTGAAGGAGAGCGAGAGGAAAAGACGAAGAAAAACTAACTGGAGGTATGTCAGCAGTTCTGCGTGAAGAACCTTGAGAGGGCCAAAGAAGGAAAAGTGCAAGACAAATTATGTGGACATGATTCAGCAAGAAAGCGAGAGCCGGATGGATGATGGATGGGATGGCGAGGAGGAAACCGGGAGAAGGTGTGAGTCAGCAGCTAGGTGGAGAAAAAGAGTAAGAAAAGTGATGAAGAGGGTCGAGGAGTGAAGATGGTGGAAACCCAAGTCAGGAGTCATGCAGATGTTCTGTCTCTGTGTCAAAAGGAGAAGCATATGGAAATAATTGCAGTGGACCGAGGATGAACAAGCAAATTTTACCAGTAGTAGTTCTGGCCTGTGATGACTACTGGCAAAAATGACTGTAGTAGCGATCAACATCACACTGGCCATGCAATAAAAAGGATGTAGTGACCAACCTACGGAGAATCACCACCTAACTTTTCAGCTACCCTCCAGTTTATAGTGTTTTAACATCTTTCATTGTATTGTGTTGGTTTTGTTGCACACATTCTTACCATTTTATCACTTCACTCATTTTCCACAAGATAAAACTCTTTTAAATCCATTGTACACCAGTAAACCAGTTACCAAATGACAAATAAACAATGGTGAAAAATGTATTGTTTATCTGAGGTCCCTCTGGTCATTGATTTAACCCCTAAAATAGAAGTGAAAACAATCCATTCACCTGGACTTTAACTTTTTCTGAAGAAGCATCTTGGATGTGAGGTGAATCACCTTTAAGAACCAGTATTAAACCAAAAAAAAAGGGCTCTGAGATGTAGCTGAAGAGCATAAAGTTGCTTTAAATTTGTACTTCAGTACAGTGCAGGCAGACAAATTTATTGAATGGCTGGTTCGATTATTGGAGCATTTAGGAGTTAAGGAACCAAATATTTCTATCAGGAATTGGAAGAAAACAAGATAGAGCTAAAAGGATAATGAATATATTGTTATCTCTGGCCTTCGGTGGTGTTAAAGGATTCAGTTTAGGTTTACTACTGCCAAAATTGTTGACGATGACACACCCTCCCGTACTGCAACTGGTGTTTCCGAAAGGACTCAGCATTCACATGACATTCAACAGCAACATTATAATCACTTCCATGAGTTAGGTAGCTAAACTACAAAAAAAACTGTTCTAATTAATTTGTATACACTGGTAAAGGTCATTGGTTTTCTGTGTTTACGTAAAGGTTTCTTTTTCAGAGAAAGATTAATGAACTGGAAACCATTCCATGAGATCTTTGTGTTTTCAACAGGTAGGCGTGTACTTAAACGGACCTGAACACAAGAGTTTTCTGTCTGAAGTTGTGTAATTTTGTAGATTGCATGAAATCACAAAGAGTCATAAAGAAAATGTGCTCTGTGGCTGTAGAATGCTAACAGGAAAGAGACGAGAGCGAGAACGATGGTCTGGAAAAAAGCCACCGCTCGGCCTCCAACAGTTCTGAACATAACATATGTAAATTACTAATGTAACTGTCAATCAGATCCAAGCCCTCACCCTCATGTCATATAGTTCTCACTGCTGCCAAATGACACAACCTGTCGGGACACTCGAGGGAGAAACCGATCCAGGATAAACACATTAACGCTGCTTCCCTAGCCATCTCCTCTGAAGCTATTCCAGAAATCACCATTTAGTCCTTTCTCATCTTTCCTTTCCTCTCCTGATTATATCTGAAATACTGTTTTTAAATGTTGGCAAGCTCAAGCGTTCACACTTTGCTTTGACTTATCTTAAACAGTTTTCACAGTTTATAAATATTGGCAAACTAAAGTTTTCTCTCCCTTCAAAACCACTCACCACACTCTTTTTCAACTTGTGACATTGCATCTCATACATATTTCATGATGAGATTCTCACAGAAGTCTAATTTCATCATATTTTGAAGTAAATAACAGGTTACAGGAGATATATACCAGTCTGGGCATGCTTTCTTCCTGTCTGAGGCACAAATGCTCCCTTCCCAAGAGCCTGCTGCTTTCACATGAAATGCTCCAGACTATCGCACAAGTCGTGTTGTTGGGACACATTTCATACCACCTACAGAAGACCTGAGATGCAACATCATCACCTTCTTGAGGTTTACAAAATCATATGCTGTGTCACCTACTGTGGGATCACCATATGGCCTTCAGAGATGCTGAGGATATCAGTGGGGATGTTGGCAAATGGAACAAAAACAGATACTGAGCAAAGTTTTGTTTTGTGCCTGATTTAAAATTAATTAAAAGTGCCCAGTATGAAGAATTTAAGTACTTGTGTGCATAAAGTAGGCTAGAAATAAAGGCCTCCAAGTGATTATACAGCATATCATCAATCCAGCCATAATCTATACACCGCTTAATCCTCATTAGAGTCACAGGGGTGCTGGAGTTTATCCCAAATGACTTAAGGTGAAAGCAGGGGACACCCTGGACAGGTCACCAGTCCATCACAGGGCTACATATAGAAACAAACAACCAAACACACTCACATTTACACCTACAGACAATTTGGAATTACAGGGATCCTGTGGAAGGAAGCTGGAGTACCCAGAGAAAACTGACGCATGCACATGGAGAAAGATCCCAGGCCTGGATCAGGACATGAACCAGGGATCTTCTAGCCGCTAGACAACAGGGCTAATTACCAAGCTACTGTGCAGTCTACTAGAATCTAAGAAAGGCAAATTAAATGTCTCTTTAAGACAGAGAAAATAAGCTCTCTGCCCACCTTCTGGATTGAAGGGCTCCCCTTCTGCCCATCACACTGATAGTCTGGAGTAACTTTAGCTCTCCAAGCCTCAACCACCTGCTGCTGGAGTGAGCACATGATGACTCTTTAATTAAAATGTCCCCTGTTGCTGCTCATGAACTTGACCGGGTCAGAGTGGGCAGCATGATACAATCTGTGTGTGTGTGTGTGTGTGTGTAGAAGAGGTTGAATGAAGGAGCAGGAGAATATGTGTTGGAAAGGAAAGAGGAATTTTACACCAGACGTTTGCATCCATCGAGCATCAGTGTGAACTGCAGCTCAATTACAAATAGTAGTATTTGTCACAAAATGAACTGATCAGAACAGTGGGTCGAGTCAGTGAACGTCTCATTTTGGTAATTCTATTTTGTAGCAAAGTCAACAGACTAGCTAAAGATGATTGGAATGGAAACTCACTGTCAGTAAACAGACAATAGACTATTTGAGGCAAACTCAAGCAATTTTTCTTCAAATAAACAAAGAAAAAAACCATTTTATTCACATTTAATGCATTATGTCAGTGATTCTGACCCTGTCACTCGCCAAAGCCATGTCATGTTGTCTCCTAGAAACTGTGTTTGTATATTCCAATTTTGTTTGACTAATAAGGGATCATCAACAGCCCCTGAATTATATTCTCTGGTAACATTTTTTTTCTGTATGTATGAAGTGTACCATACTCTGTAGGTGGAGGACATGCTAATTACAGGACATGGACACGAGAATACATGCATTTAGTTTGTCATACTTCTGAACAATTAGCTTTTCTTCAGGTGCTAAATCTATAATAAATGCATCAAAATATAGTATTAAAAAATCTAATTATCTATACACCGCTTAATCCTCAGAGTCATGGGTGGCTGGAGTCTCTCCTAGTTGATTTAGGGTGAAGGCAGGGGACACTATGGACAGGTCATTAGTCTATCACAGGGCTACATATACACTACCATTCAAAAGTTTGGGGTCACCCAGGCAATTTCATGTTTTCCGTGAAAACTCACATTTTTTTTCATGTGCTAGCATGATTGCACAAGGGTTTTCTAATCATCAATTAGCTTGTCAACACGATTAGCTGAAACAATGTAGCATTAGAACACAGGAGTGATGGTTGGTGGAAATGTTCCTCTGTACCCCTATGTAGACATTCCATAAAAAAATCAGCCATTTCCAACTAAAACAGTCATTTACCACATTAACAATGCCGAGACTGTATTTCTGATTGATTTAATGTTATCTTCATTGAAAAAACTGCTTTTCCTTCAAAAATTAGGACATGTCTAAGTGACCCCGAACTTTTGAACAGTAGTGTAGAGTCAAACAAGCACTCTGACATTCACACCAATTCACATGAGCATGTTTTTTGGACAGTGGTAGGAAGCCAGAGAACCCCAACAAAACCCTGGCATGCACAGGGAGAACATGTAAACTTCATGCAGAAAGATCTTAGGTCCAGGCTGGGATGCAAACCAGGGATCTTCTAGCTACAAGGCGATGATAGTAACAACCAAGCCAATGTACAGGTCTAAAACACGACGGACACAAGTCTATCATATTCTTCTGTCCAAGGAGTCCACTGGTGTGAAGTTTAGTTTGCAGAGTGCATGATGATAATTTAAGGCTTCATGGTTTCAGTTGGCTCCTCTGTTTCCTCTTCCACTGAGCGTGACTGTAACATCTCTCTGATCAAAGAAAAATAAGTAAAGATAAAGATTGAGATCTTTGGGGTTTATAGCCTGAGGAGTGTTACATATGACTGCTGGGTGGCACATTTATTCTTAGTGTGTTCCTGTGGCTGGTATTTTAATCACTGTGGCTTCCGTGCTGGCAGTCCTCACCTCACATGAAGCTGCATATGACCTGTGAAACACAGATGATGTGTGTGTTTGTGCAGTCTGTACAGGTCGACCCTGCTGCGTATAGGTTTAGAGCAATTCCCAATTTAGTAAAAAGCAACAAAGTATTAATCGTCTTGTCCGGGGGGTTAAAACCGTGGATGCCTGGCCGTGGCTATGTTTAGCCATCTCAAAGTTGTCTGAAAACAAAATAATCTTGGTGCTGTTTTTGGATGTGTGTTTTTCTTTGTTTCTGACGCAGCACATTCCTGCTGGATAACAGGTTTTAACCGGTTGTTATTATGCCGTATTGTGTTTCAAATTCTTCGCCCTATGTTCAGGAACTGCTGCTCCCTTTGCAGACTGAAATATTTCATTCCAAAACACTGCATAGCCATTTTGGAAATAAAACACGGCTTGATATCCTTTACTCAACATTTCAAATATACTGGAGGTTACGTCACTCAAGTCTCTTTGCATGTCATCATATCACCAATGTTCCATTGTGAGGTTTAATGTTGATAAAACAGCAGAATTTTTATGTTAGGCAGGAAACAACATTTGTCATTGCTACTTAAGACCCCTTCGAAGTAACATTCCCTCTTGTGTTTCTTTTATGTTTTTCCCAGTAGTTCACTTAGCATCAAGAGCATTATATTACTTTGTTGTCAACAGGGGTTAAATCATACTTTCTAATAGGAGGGAGCCTTTTTTCTTAATGTGTATCTGTTATTGTCTCACTCAAACTCATGTAAATGAGACAGAAGATAGTCTTAGAGAGTTTATAGGTTGGAATTTGTTAATCAAGAAAACAGAGCATTTCTATTTTAAGGAGGGGTTGCATTTACCCTAACCGTAACCATCATGCAAAATGTGATAGGCAGTCTATTATATCATGTAGGGTGAGCACCTCATTTAGTGGCTCCAAACCTTAGGTGTGTGTGACCGAAAAACATTATACAGTGCTTTAGGTACCACTACGGTAGAAAAGCATGTGCAAGTACAGAACCTTTACCAAGTACATGTGGAAAAGTCTGACAGTCACACTAGAGGTTTTTGGAGAGACTGATCTAATTTGGTTTAAAAATACACATTTTAGTATAAAGCAGGCTGCTGTGCTAATGCATTTAGGTCAGTCAGTGACTGCCAAAGTGCACAGTGCTAAAGCAGGGTAGATACAAGTTAGTGCATTAACTCTAGTCTGGTTCCAGACCTTTGGATATCCACCTACATCTCAGATTTGTTCTGATACTCAGGTGGATTTGGTGCTGAGCGACAGACTGCTGTTTCTGTGTGATGAGGAGATGGCCAGCCAATCAAATCTGGGTCAGACTTTTATTTTGACGTGTTTCTCTCTTCATAAACTTGCAGGTAATTTCTCCTGGAACCCAGTCTTACCCTCAGCTTTCAGAACCCAATTAGAATTAGACACAATGGGTACACTTCATTGTCACGTGTCATTTCTCAATGCATAGAATTGTTTGATAAAGAGAAATAGCCATGAATTTGTAGCAAATGTTTTCAACTTCCTGGATGAAAGTCCCACATTTTATGCCACCCCAACCTTTCCAACCTCCTTGTGTTGCTCTTTTAAACAGGGAAATGACTTACATGTCTTTCAGCACCCAATATTAACACCAAAAATATTTAGTGGCGCTGAAGCCAAAGGACACTTTCTAAGAGGCCACAAAACTGTAGTATTGCTTGACCTGGAATAAGAATGGATCAGCACCTAGCAATTGCTCCTGCAGCTTCAGCCAAAAATGACACAAATTAAAACTAGAAAAGCACTCAGAGAGCACATTACTCTGCCAAGGCTGTTCATTCCACTAAATGGCATTGTCAGAAATGTAACAGTTTGAAATTTTTTTTTGTTTTTGTTTAAATACAGCATTTGTTTATTAGTTATAGATGAGTAGAAATCACGGCAGCATAGAACGTGGCCATTTAATATGGATGTAGATTTAAAATGACATTGCACTGAGCACAGGCGTGTGTTATGCATGTGTACATTATGACAGATACCGTACAGATATTTAGGTCATGCTATGTACTGTACATGACTTAAATATGTAGCAGGCAAGAATTAAGTCCACAGCGGTGGATTTGTAGTTGCTTGCAATCAAGTGATCATCAGCAGGCAGTTGACGTAGTGTTCCCTTGTAATCATAGTTACAGTGACGCCGTGCTTCTATCTTGCAATCCAGACTATAAGCCACATCACTGCCAAAACTGAAGCAATTGGTACTTCTGTCATTTCTGACTGTCCATGAAAATTTCATCAAAATCCATTGGTCTGTTTTTGAATAATGTTGCTAACAGACGGACAGACAGACAGACAAACCAACACTGATAGTCACAGAATTCCGCTGCTCATAATTCCTTTGGTGGAGAAATTAGCAATTTATCGAAGGAAAAGCTGCCACTGACAAATTCATTCCAATGAGTTAAATATACAAAACATTTATCTGCACCTTTATTTGTGTTTTATTTACATTTTGTGACATTAGAACAAATTTTCAGTAAAAAGCTATTTTATTGCACCTCGTTCCTTGGGGGAGTAATAATCCCAGACAAAAAGGTAGAACCAATAAAGACAGAACAGAGGACAGTGAAGGTTTCATCGTCTAACCCAAGAATCCTGCATGCTTCAAGCCATATATTTACACACGTGGACAAAATTGTTGGTACCCCTCAGTTAAAGAAGGAAAAACCCACAATTCTCACTGAAATCACTTGAAACTCACAAAAGTAGCAATAAATAAAAATTTATTGAAAATTAAATAATCAAAAACAGTCATTACTTTTGAATTGTTGATTAACATAATTATTTAAAAAAACAAACTAATGAAACAGGCCTGGACAAAAATGATGGTACCTCTATAAAAGATTGAAAACTATTTGACCAGAGTGACATGATTAACTCAGGTGTGTCATTTAATTGACATCACAGGTGTTTCCAAACTCATAATCAGTCAGTCTGCCTATTTAAAGGGAGACAAGTAGTCACTCTGCTGTTTGGTGAAAAGGTGTGTACCACACTGAACATGGACAACAGAAAGCGAAGGAGAGAATTGTCCCAGGACATCCGAAAAAAAATTATAGACAAACATCTTAAAGGTAAAGGCTATAAGACCATCTCTAAACAGCTTGAAGTTCCTGTGACAACAGTGGCTCATATTATTCAGAAGTTCAAGACCCACGGGACAGTAGCCAACCTCCCTGGACGTGGCCGCAAGAGGAAAATTGATGACAAATTGAAGAGACGGATCGTTGGAATTGTATCCAAAGAGCCCAGAGCAACCTCCAAAGAAATTAAAGGTGAACTCCAAGGCCAAGGTACATCAGTGTCAGATCGCACCATTCGTCGTTGTTTGAGCCAAAGTGGACTTCATGGGAGATGACCAAGGAGGACACCACTGCTGAAAAAAACTCATAAAAAAGAGAGACTGGAATTTGCAAAAATGCAAGTTGACAAGCCACAAAGCTTCTGGGAGAATGTCCTTTGGACAGATGAGACCAAACTGGAGCTTTTTGGTAAGGCACATCAACTCTATGTTCATAGACTCAAAAACCAAGCATACGAAGAAAAGAACACTGTCCCTACGGTGAAACATGGAGGAGGCTCAGTAATGTTTTGGGGCTGCTTTGCTGCATCTGGCACAGGGTGTCTTGAAAGTGTGCAAGGTACGATGAAATCTGAAGACTATCAAGGCATTCTGGAGAGAAATGTGCTGCCTAGTGTCAGAAAGCTTGGTCTCAGTCGCAGGTCATGGGTCTTCCAACAGGACAACCATCCAAAACACACAGCCAAAAACACCCAAGAATGGCTGAGAGAAAAGCGTTGGACTATTCTAAAGTGGCCTTCTATGAGCCCAGATCTGAATCCCATTGAACATATGTGGAAGGAGCTGAAACATGCCATTTGGAGAAGACACCCATCAAACCTGAGACAACTGGAGCTGTTTGCTCATGAGGAGTGGGCCAAAATACCTGTTGACAGCTGCAGAACGCTCATTGACAAATACAGAAATCGTTTAATTGCAGTGATTGCCTCAAAAGGTTGTGCAACAAAATATTAAGTTATGGGTACCATCATTTTTGTCCAGCCCTATTTCATTAGTTTGTTTTTTTAAATAATTATGTTAATCAACAATTCAAAAGTGATGGCTGATTTTGATTATTTAATTTTCAATAAATTTTTATTTATTGTTACTTTTGTGAGTTTCAAGTGATTTCAGTGAGAATTGTGGGTTTTTCCTTCTTTAACTGAGGGGTACCAACAATTTTGTCCACGTGTGTATCTGACACAGTAACCATTCCAAACAAGTTGTCCAGTTTTGTTTAAATGGCACTATTTATTAAATCGCACACATCTTTTATTTACAAGAATTTAAAAATATCTTCAAGAAAATTCCTATCGGCACTAAATAGAGTTGTGACTGCAGCAGTATTTGACCTCATTCATTTTTATCTCAATCTCAGCTGAGCAACACTGTCTCCCTGTCACTCCTCCAACACACACATAAAATCACATCCCTCCTCAGCCACATTGCCTTCGGTGGCAGTGGCTGAGGAGACCACACAGGGAGAAGGGCTCAGAGAAGAGCGATAGGGGAAAGAGCAGAGCTGGGATGACTCTGTCCTCCCTGGCTGCTGGAGATGATGAGTCAGCAGTGTGCGGTTCGGGGGAATATACTCTGTGTGTGTTTGTAGGTTTATGGTGATGGTTCTAAGGTTAGCAGACAGAGCTCGCTGGGAGTTATAAACCTATAATAGCGTATAGAACAAAATTTAACACCACAGAGTGCAGGCTGTGTGCAAGCTTTGGACCAAAGCTGTTTTTAACACTTCTCCTCCTTCAGAAAATCCCACTTGATTTCCACTCAATAAAATACTGTTGATATAACATCGGCAAGTGGAGCCAACTCCACTCTCACTCCACATTCAGGTCTTTAAGACGGAGCTCCTCGGTGGCCTGTAGTCATTAATCCGTAGTGTTGGAGGTCTGCACGAAGATGGGATTATTCTTTCCGCGTGTGCATGCAAACTGCATAATCTGACGTTTTTTTCTCAATATTTCAGTGCATACATACCCGTGTGTGCTTGTGTTTACCCAGTTGTAATTGGAGTGCAGGTTGGCACAGAGTGTGTCATTTTGTCCTAATCTCCTCCTGGGCAATTCATCCAAAAACAGCCCCACATAGACCCTGCTTGACCCCTGTGCCTCGGCTGCAATTACAAAGGCATACGACACACACACCCACACTCACACAAACACACACACCAATCACACACTACCAAACCTGTCCAAATTCATCCTGTGCAAGACAGATACCAGGACCTCCATGGGCGTGTGTTTCCAGAGGAGATGTGACCTTAATTGCTTAAGTCTTAAATTATCTTTAATTGTGCTCGCTGTGTTGCTTTATGGTAAACGGAGGGGGGTGGTTGGGTTCATGTCGAGCTATAGTTACAGCAGGAAACAGGGCAGTGAAAGGCCATGTCGTCTGAGTCCAGCTGAGTCCACACGCACATAGCAATACAGGCTCACAGACATGTCATTTACTTCATTTAGTGTTATGGATGCATTCATTGTAGTCAATGAGGGCATCCATAACACTCAAACATGCATATACCCATTCACAAGCTCTGGATTTTATACCACGTGTACAATATGCATAAAGGAAACATAAGTACATTCTTAAATGCTCTATAATGTTTTTACTAAAACTGCAACCATCCAACAAGACAACATGGTGGCTTAATGTCTTGCTGATGGGGCAGCATCTGCGACAGGCTGGCGACCTGTCCAGGGTGTCCCCTGCCCTCGCCCGAGTCAGCTGGGATAGTCTCCAGCACCCCCCGCGACCCTAGTGAGGATAAAGCGGTGTATAGAGAATGGATGGATGGATGGATGGATGGGGCAGCATGGTGTTGCAGTGGTTTTGCATTTCACAGTAAGGGGGTTGTGGGTTCAAGCATTCTGGTCGGCTTTGGCTGTTTTGTGTGGAGCAGACATGTTCTCCCTGTGTCTGCATGGGTTTTGTAGCATTGGCTTCCTGCACTCGTCACTGAGTTAGTTTATATTGTTAGCATGTCTAAGATCTGTCCCACCTCTCGCCCAATGTCAGCTGCAGGGTAAAGCAGGTATAGCTGGGGGTGGATCTTGCTGCTGTATTACCAATAAATTTACCATTTACTGGAGCCTATCCCAGCGGACTTAGGGTAAAGGCAGGGGACACCCTGGACAGGTCAAGGACAACCAAGCACACTCACATTCCCACCTACGGACAACTTAGAATTACCAATCAACCGCAACATGTTCTTCAACTGTGGGAGGAAGCAGGACTAACCAGAGAAAACCCATGATTGCAGGGAGAACATGCAAACTCCATGCAGAAAGATCCAAGGACAGGACATGGCTTTTGACTTTGTTTTCACATTTTCATTTGCAATCCCTGTTTAGTTGTGTTTAGGTGCCCAAGTGCCATGCTTGGATGGTAATGGATGAGTGGATGATAATGCACTGTCTCACGTACTAATAGTTGGAGTTTTGCTCAATCTGAAACATAATTTGGGAGTGATGACCACTAACAACCATTTACTGGGCTGATAACATTTGGATCAGGTGAACAATTTTCACCATGTGTCACATACTTTGACATTTAGGGTTTATCTGCTTTTTGCTTGGTCAGTGCTGTACTCTCTGTATCTGCAAGTATGCAAGGGCAGCAATATGCCTGCAGGGGATACTTGTTGCCATCCGCATTTATGGAACGCATCAGTGCAGTTCCCAGCTGTCTGTGTGCATGTCCACAATGCAACATAATATGACAAAGTAAACGGAATTGCACAGGTTAAACATAGCACATTATCGGAGTCATTCATCCCTAACTCAGTAAAATGTTTTAATCAGAAGGTGATTCTCAGTAAGGCCGGAGCATGTGCATCTGTTCTAAAACATTTGTATGTCAGTGCGTCAGTTTGGTTTCAGAATTAGTGAAGAAACCATTAGCTAAGCAGCCGTTTCCTAGTAACACCACATTCTACTCGACCATTTATTACATTTTTGAACCACACTCCCTCCTGAAATGAGCCAAATATCTGTGAGGTCTGACAGTCTCAACTAATTGGTCTTTTTCTTTTGAGCTTCATTTGTGTTTTAATTTTAGCTTTTCTAAAACGTTTGATGGATCAAGCGGTCGAAGAGCTGGACACAGAAAAAAAGCCAAGAATATGATTTCTGAGGTTGTATTTTGGTCCAAGTTCTTTCAGTTCTCTAATAGATGATTAGTGGATGGAATTCTCTGCAGGGAGGAAGAGCTTCATGCTGGAGGACATCCAGTCTGAACAGAATCCTTTTCCAGTCATTATCTGCATCTTGTAAGTGCACGTGTTGTGGAATTGTACCAAAGGTCCATGTCGTGGTTTTTTGTCTAAAGTGAAGAGCATGGTTTCTTTCTGGACTAGTTGGCTGACTTCACGATCAACAATACAGCTTGAAAATGGTCCATAAAGAGAGTTCATAAGACAGTGTTAAAAATGCCACTCACAGGACACATTTTGAGTTTAAGGTTAGAATAAGATAAGTGACTGAATTAAAGACAGTGGAAGGAGAACAACAAGAGGTTCAAAAAGGGAGCTTTTACTCTGCAGCCCTGATGTATGTACTAGTGATAGAAAACATGCACCTTAGTTATTTGGCTTTGTTGACCTTCCAGGGTCACAAATGATTTCAAGATTATGATAAACTGCCATTGCAATTAATATTGTTCATTTAAGAAAGTTTTTGACCATAGTTTATCCATTTTGCCAATTTGGACGGCAAAAAGCTGTTGTTTCACTGCTCCTTTTGAGATTTAACACGATCAATGAGATAATTTTAACCTCCAGAGTCGCCTGTCGCAAAATAAATCTCCTTTAAATTAACTCCAAACCCTATGAAGACTACAGCAGGATGCACCCGGCATCGTCTGGATCACAGAGGCAGTATAACTGCTGTGGCCATCAACAAAGAATAGTGTCCACCTTATCTAACTGTGAAGGATACATTTCAAAATGTAAAGTAATTTCGAGCCACTGATTCAATGTTGGGTGATTTCATTTATGCTGAATCAGGATAAATGAGTTTCTCTTGACCGGTGGATGTCACACAGGTGGGTGTATTTACAACAGCAGCTGTCCGACTGACAGTCCCTCAGTGTCAACACATCAGTATAACGCCACGCCGGCTCTCCTGCCCCCGCCTTTCGCCATCCTTCATCATGTCTTTTTTATTTCTGAAGTCGGGGTGACACTGGGTGATGACAGGGAGAGGTCAGAGCCAGACAGCCAATAAACTGTCAGAGGTCAGAGAGTAGGTAAGGAGCTCATGCTCTGAGATGTAAATATGCCTATCTTCAGTGGCTCAGAGAGTATGACTGAATGGACAATAGCATATCAAAAACTTTACTGATAATAGCTATTTTTGCAAAAGTTCTAAAAATAGAATGTAAATGCTAAAAGATGGACAGACGGACAAAGAGGCCTGCTTTCTTGAAACAGGCTTAGTGTTGGTAGGTCCCATTAAATATTGATGTATATTTATAGTCTTCATTGATATTGTTCTATATCAGGGTGCTGCTACTTTACAGATCTGCTCCAAATATGTACAGTAACTCCAAATTAAAGGTTGAGCATGTGATTTTATGTGTCTTTATGGTGTGCTAGTTGTCTCTATGCGCGTTGAATTAAACTGAAACAAAGTGATTCGCACTGATCCACTGTGTCCTGACAAAGACAACTAAATGCAACCTTACTGACAAACTGATTTTTTTTTAGAAATGCTTATAGGAGTTTCAGATTGTTCTAAAATGTAAATTCAGAATAGCAACAACAAAAGCATTGGTAAGCATGAAAATTAAGGCCACTGCAGTGAAGGCTACATAGTTCAGCATTTAGAGTATTAGTCTCCCTTTTCATCCACAGAAATGTAGTCTTAATGTACAAAAATAGTCTGTTCGCAGTTGTAACATTTGCTTTCATGATTTAAAACTGCTATTTTAAAAGTTAATGCATTGCAGCAGAAATACCACTTAGCCACTTCCACAGTTATTTCACGTTTAAAGAGCTTCTCAATAAATTCATCCACCAGAGCGAAGGTGTGACATTTCTTAACCTCCAAGTGCAAAACTGTCGCTTTTCTGCCATTTGTTTTCAGAATCAACAATAAAACCCCAACTTCGTTAAAGGAAAAAATCTAATCCTTGTTAAAATGTTTAAAATATGAAAAAGTGTTTATGCTGCAGGATTTATTTTATTTGAAGATGGTGGAGGCCTTCCAGCAGCATCAGTTACAGCCACACCACATACCTGCAGGCCATAAATCTAAGAGCAATCACAGCGAAACCAGCATCAGGGAATATTTGCTGAAATAGTTTATATTGACAAACATAAACTATATGGGTGGGAGAGGCACTTAATGCAAAATATAGAACGGTGCCAGGTACATTTCTGTGGCTTTCCGAACTGCGTGGATGTGTGCATGCATGTTGACACACTTGTAGCTGGATATTTCACAGGTTTGGCAAAAGCCCTTTACTTATGTGTGGTCCTTGTGTAAACATGTCAGTGTTGGAAACATGCATGCACGACACACAACATACACATATAAACAGCGTCCGGCCATATAGTGTGTGAATGCCATTCATTAACCCAAGACATGGTTGTGTGCTATCTCCAAATCTCTGCTTTAATGTCAGTCAGTTATAGACTACTTTGAAAGAAAAGCATTTTTTCAATGAAGATAACATTAAACTAATCAGTAATACAGTCTAAACATTGTTAATGTGATATATTATTATTCTAGCTGGAAATGGCTGATTTTTAATGGAATATCTACATAGGGGTACATTTCCAGCAACCATCACTCCTGTGTTCTAACAGTACATTGTGTAAGCTAATTGTGCTGAAAGGCTAATTGATGATTAGAAAACCCTTGTGCAATTATGTTTGCACATGAATAAAAGTGTCAGTTTCCATGGAAAACTAAAAATTGTCTGGGCGATCCCAAACTTTTGAACGGTAGAGTATATATGTTGATTTTAGCACAGTGAACATTTTAATGGTGCCTTTGCATTCAGTCAATCAGTGCCCAAATCTGCAACCCAATGAGAGATGAATTCTATCTTCTCTGATGATGATCTTCCAGGTCTTCACTGCAGCCACCTTCTGCCTTTTGTCTGGTCTTCAGCAAGTGGAGTGCAGCTTATTCAGGTCGAAATCAGGCGATTTAAATGAACGATTTTTCACCTCTTCATCCTGAAATGCTCTTTGCATTTGGCAGTATGTTTAAGATTGTCGTCCTGCTAAATGATGAAATCCACTGAGTTCTATTGGGTTCAGATGCGTTTGGCTGAGAGTCAGCTTTACAGAATGCAGCTGTGCATATCCTCATTCATCCTGTTAGGTATGACAGCAGGAAAATCATCAATAACTACCACTGTGCAAGTTACGCTAGCAGTTATGTATGTCCAAAGCCATAGCAGAAGCAGCAGAGTATTTGGCAGGTGATGTGGTGCTTTTGGTCACATTTTTTTTTCTTTTACACATTCTCATTTCCATCATTTTGATAAAGGGGGATTTTTCTTTAATCAGCTTGGGGAACTTTGTTTGGACCTTTGTAAAATGTAGTCAGTTTTCTGAGTTTTGAGTCTCACCAGGGTTTTGCATCCTCCGAGGTTCTCATCCTGAAGATCCTCTTGGTAGTTGACAAGGAAGTATGTTTGCTTACATCCTGCAGATCCTGATTCACAGGCTGTTCTTTACCAAAGGATTTTCTGCTCATCCACAACATGACTTATGCTCCTCGAAGTACCCGATCATCTGTTTCTTTCTTGATTAGTTGTGTATTCTGGCTTTTCAGAATGAATGAATGAAACCGATAACACCTCTTCACTCGCCATCTTCTGTGGTAGTTACACCTCATATGTTCTGGTCTGACAGAATTCTCACTTGTCATACTATTGCTACTTGTTGATACTTTATTAAGGAGAAAAATGCTATATCAGCCTTCCGAGATTAATTAATTTTTTCTTGCAGTGGAAAGAATGGACACCTGTGAACATCCACATCTATCTAATGAAAACTGCCAAGTCTACCTTATTTACTGTTGAAGGAACATTTAGTCAAAACCAATCTCTAACTAATGGACACCAGTAAACTTATTTTGAATATTGCAGCTTAACAACCATCATGGCAGATCATCTTAAAACAGCATTCTGCTTGTCAACATTTCATTTATCCATTATCCATTCATTGTGTAATCCTCATTAGAGGCTCGGAGGGGCTGGAGCCTATCCCAGCTGACTTGGGGTGAAGGCAGTGGACATTGGCCGTTGGTGTGAATGTGAGTATGATTGTCTCTATATGTAGCCCTGCAACAGACTAGTGACCTGTCCAGGGTGTCCCCTGCCTTCACCCTAATTCAACTGGGATAGACTCCAGTCCCCCATGCAACCCTAATGTAGATTAAGCGTTGCATAGATTATTGGATAGACGGATGGAGCTTGTTGGACTGTGGGAGAAATCCAGAGTACCTGGAGAAAACCCACGTATGCACAGGGAGAATATGCAAACTCCATGCAGAAAAATCCCGGACCCAGGCCGGGAAGCGAACCAGGGATCTTTCAGCTGCAAGGCAACAGTGCTAACCACCAAACCAATGTCAGTCAAATGCAAAATTCAAATGCAAATGCAAGTTTTTGTGGTGTTAAGACCCAACCAGTAGGGTCAGCTGGGTGTGACAAAACTAACCAGATGTAATTAGTTCGGTATAATGGTTTGTTGCTCAATAAACAGAGGTAACACAAAAGTGGTCAAACAGAGGAAATCGGGGCTGGTGGATATTGCTAAATTAAAGAACAAACTAAAACTGAACAAGGATAAAGCGGTGTATGGAGGATGGATGGAAATGCAAAACAACTAAACTCGTCATCCAAACTTAACCCTAGGATGCATAGGTGGGGTCAAAATTGACCCCAGAGGTTGTTATTCCTTAATATCTTTAAGATTAAAAGTTTTTATATTTTCATATTCCAGGTATTCCTCATAAAACATGTTCGTGACATGATGCCATTTGCATTTTTATTCATTTTTTTCATTCATTTAAAAAAAAATCAGTTTTTGTATCAGTACCCCACTCTTCCATGGGCGGGGTCAAAAATGACCCCAAGTATTTCCAATGGGATATTTCACTTAACATTGGTTCTTGGCAACTGTGAGTGTAAATAAACATTTACTGTCCCTCATACAACTGATGTCAGCAGTCCTACCACTGAGGAGGTCATTTTTGCACAGCATTATACATGTAAGTATTATCTCCATTTATGAACCTATTTTTCATTGACAGAATATGTGAATTTTATGTGAATATCTGTGAAATTTGCCTAGTTTGTGGTTAGCTAGCAATACTGTTAGCTAACATTATTACTAGCAAACAGTATTGTTAGCTAACACAATCACACACACACACACATGCACGCACGCATACACATACACTCATACACTGTTGTTGCACTGTTATTACACAGTATCTTAGCTAACAGGATTGATAGCTAAAGTATTGTTAGCTAACACAAACACACACACTCTCTCTCTCTCTCTCACACACACACACACACACACACATACACCATTGAATAATCGATGATCATATAATAGGCTACCTAATGGGTTAGTGTGTGTGTGTTTGTGTTAGCTAACAATACTTTTACCTAACAATCCTGTGAGCTAACATACTGTGTAATAACAGTGTAACAACAGTGTGAATGTGAGTGGAGGTGTGTGTGTGTGTGTGTGTGTGTGTGTGTGTGTGTGTGTGTGTGTGTGTGTGTGTGTGTGTGTGTGTGTGAGTGTGAGTGTGTGTGCGCGCGCATGCCCGTAGATTTACTTACAAAGCCACAAATGATTTATAGTTTTGTGCATTCAAACAGTGTATTTTCTCATGTTTTTTCCTTTTCTTTTCAACCTAAGGCAACATGGCTGCTAGGAGGCCAGCTCGGATCCCTGTGGACGTTGCCCTAAAAATGATCATGGATGGATGGGATGAAGAGCCTATTGGAGGCATTGACTCAGGATCTGACATCTCAGATGTAGAGGACTCAGACTATTGTCCACCTGGAGATGTCAGGCTGCCTGGAAATCAACCTCCTTTATGTGTCCCTCTGTCTGTTTTAAAATACGGAGGAAGATTAAACATGTTTTGATACCGTTTCAGTGATTGTTATGTGATAAAATTTGAATTAAAAGTGAAGAAAGAACATATCAAAACTGAAAATACTCTTTTGTTGAACAAAATATATAATGTCTAACCAACATGAAAGAAATGTCTCAAGTTTATTGCAAAAATGCATTGATTTCAATTGGGGTCAGTTTTGACCCCACCCATGGAAGAGTGTAGGTATTGGTTGGCCATGCATCCAAGGGTTAAGCACAGTAGCAATGCCCACACCAAACATCAGAAACTCATACAAATGTCTCAAATGCGCATAATTAACTAAATAGAACTGGTGCCTCAAAACACACACATTTCCAACAAAACACAAGAGACAAATCACCACCCCTCAGTGGCTATGAAACACACACACACACACACACACACACACACACACACACACACGTACGTTTGTACTTCTATCTTAGTGAGGACATCCATAGGCATAATGCATTTCCTAGAGCCTTACCCTAACCTTAACCATCACAACTGATTGCCTAAACTTAATCCTTACCCTAACTCTAACCAAACCTCAATTCATACCTGTTCTCTAAAAACAAGTCTTCACCCTCCAACATGGCTGTTTCAAAGTGAGGACTGGCCAAAATGTCCTCACTTTGATAGTTAAATGCAGAAAATGGTACTCACCATGTAGCAAGTACAAGAACACACACACACACACACACACACACACACACACACACACACACACACACACACACACACACACACACACAAACAAGACAGAAGTAGCTTCTCACCTAGTTAGTCAGCTGCTAATAGAAGCAACAGTCTTCACCAAGACTTGAGAACATCTCACCAAATTAACTGCTGCTAATAGAAGCTTGTCTTCAGAGTAGCCACCCCTCAGTGTGGTGACCCTAACCCTAATAATAAAATATTCATATGATGGAAAAGCGGATCCTCCAGATTCTTCTACATTTCTCACATTTCTAAGCTCTTGATGGTTCATTCACTTTCTATGAAATTGGTGAAAACTGTTTTTGTGTTTTAATCCCAACATGTTTTATCAGAGTACTACCTATACACTTAGCACTACAATTCTTATTGTTCTTGATCAGAAAGAGGACTTTAATCAATGTCTCCTTTCATTCCTCATAGACAGCAATAAATAAATCACTCTAATTGAGCATACTGTGTCTTTATCTGCTCCCGTTTCATGAGTGCAGACACATATCATATGTGTAACTCCATGTTTTCCTTTGGGGAGTAAACCATTTTTTTCAGTTCATTTAAATTTATAAGAATCAACTGAATGGAAATCTTTTTCTTTTTCTTTTTTTTCTTTCACCTCCTCATTTTGGCGGGGGGAGTTTTATGGCTAGAAAAACAGAATTTGTGGTTTCGACGGTCGAGGTTTGATGCAAACGTCTTTGGAACCTTTTATGCAACCTGGCGTCCAGGAGACTAAAGAAAATATTTTGCTTTCCACCCTTTTGAGCCTTTTAGCCTCTGCTAGGGGAAAAGGAGAGAGGGGCTGAAAAGAGAAGAAAAAAAACTGTGGAGAGAAAAAGAAAAAAACTCTCTCCAAGGTCAAATGTCCTGAGTGGGATGGCTGCCAGATCTGCTCCATAACCACTTTGCTCACACACAGTTATACTGAGAACACACACAGTTACACACAGGTTGGAGAACAATCTGCAGATACACATTTAACCTTTTCATGTAATGTGAAAGAACAAAATCCCTCAAGAAAGATATGTGTGTCTTTATGTTATGCTTGTTTGTATGATGCACGAAATGGTTAAAAAGCACATAAACGTGTAGGCACACCTTAAAACACTCACAAAGATGATCAGATAACTGCCAGATAAGAAAGATTTGGAAACAGAAAGAGGGCAAACAAATGTGCGTTTCCTCACCACAATCCTGTCTTTGTATGAATGTGAACATGTTACGCTTCCACGGTTCTTTATGCTCATTGAGAAGTCTAATCTGTGATTAACCATGATGTCATGCATACACGAACACACGAGCATATACAGTAAGGGAACACACACTCACAGTCCACAGCCCTCCTGTGTGCAATTAGGATGCAGTGTGGGGCAGTTTAATGTAAAGTCCATTACTTGAGATCGTAGCCTGATTGCATTCAGAGGTCATTTTCGTATGTGGCTCCCTGGGGATGATGCATTTGACCACAATGAGGACAAACCCCCTCTACTGCTGCTGCTGTCACGGAGTCGGTGACCTGGTGGACTGGAGGCCAGACGCAAGTGCACTGCTGGTCCCCTGGTGCTCAGCTGGTAGAAAAAAGCAGGTAGAGGGCTGTGAGCGCTGCTTGTGTTGCAGATGAATGATGTAAAAGAAAAAAAGATAAGTGAGGAGTAAGTGCACTGAGTTAAACAGGCATCAGGTATTATTGAGGATGACGTGGGTTCAACAAAATGTTAACCCTTAAAAAGCCGGGACAGAGTATACTCGGTTCACGCTTACTCGTACACACAGCCGAAACCGAACATTCTCGGCTCAACACGTGTGACTTACGATTGCCAATTAACGTAAAATATGCACACACCCGTATGTTTAAGTTGATATTAACATTGGCCCCAAATTTGCTTATTTCAAACGATAAAGCCGTATGAGCCGTTACAATGAAGCCGCAATTATGAAGCTCTTATCGGGGCCGCATACCGGCCGAAATGCAATACAGCGAACGTCTACGACAATACGACCTCGCAAGACTTGATCGATATTTTTATGGATTAGGTGGTTTTAGTATATGTTTTAGTATATGTACAGTACTTCTCCAGAAACATGGCCCTGTAAGGGTTAACAGACATGACTGGAAAATTTGCTTGTCGCCGAGGTAATGTCACTGAGAGAGTGCAAAGGGTAGCGGTGGCAATATACTGAAAGCACGTATTGTTCTGTTCATTATGACTCTGCCAAGAACGTGACGGGGTTGTGTGACGATCGGTGTTGGTTCGTCTGTTTGTCAGTTCGCATCATTACTCAAAAATGGTCTAATGGATTTGGATGAAATTTTCAGGGAAGGTCAGAAATGACACAAGGACGAAGTGATTAGATTTTGCCACTGATGCGACTTGTCTGGATCCACAGATTTGTTCAAGATTTCTGTATCATTGCGAGATAGTGGAACGGCATCACTGTAACTGTGACAAGTGAACACCACGTCAGCTCCCTGCTGACGATCACGATTGCAGTCCTACTACAAGATGACTGCTGCAGACTTATCGGGACTTTTCCATCAGAAATAATACAAGGAGCAATTGATAAAATTGTGGGGGTGTTTCAGAGTCCCATCGATTCCTGCTGCTCGTGACCTATTTAGGTCACGTGATTCGGATTCGGAAATAACACACACACGTATAACACACCTGTGCTCAGTGCAAGGTCCTTTTGTTTGTGGGTACATCTATATTAAATGGCCAAATTCTATGTTGCTGTAATTTCTGATCGTCACTAAATGATGAACAAATGCTGCATTTCTGACAATGCCATAATGAACAGCTTTGGTGGAGTACTGCGCTCTCTGAGTGCTTTTCTTGTTGTTTTTGTGATTTTTGGCTTCTAGTTGCTGCCCACAGTAAATTCAGAACCCTGACACTTGCATTCAAAACTAGAATGAAAACAGCTCCCTCCTACCTGAACTCTCTCATTCAGGTCTACACTCCCTCCCGCTCACTACGCTTGGTCAACAAAAGGCGCCTGATATATCCACCACATGCAGGGACGGTCCATAGCTAGACTCTTCTCCTCCATGGTTCTGTGGATAAAAGCATCTGCTTCGTGACCTAAAATAATGTTGCTTGTAAGGAATGATGTTAAAGAAGAGTCACTTTAGGGTGATTCCATCTCAACTGACACACTTTCACTGGATTTTTTCACACAGTGACATTTGAGGCTTTGTTTGAACAATAATATCTCAGGAACTATACAAATAAAAGCCTGAAAATTTCATTATTACCTCTCGTCATGCAAAAGATTCCAAATCTGATATATTGTAATGCACTGAGTAATCTGTGATTGTAGGTGAGTTGAAACATGATAAATAGTTGAAGGGGTCACATCTTTGAGCACACATGAACAAAAAACAGCCAGCTACAGCTAATATTTTTTTCTAAACTATATGTAGTTACGGGCTGCAATTCAAGCTGACACTTCCCACCAATACATACTCTATTGAGTTTCATTTATATTTTTTATATACATATATACATTTTAGGGCTGCACAGTGTGTAGCAGTTAGCACTGTCGGCTTACAGCAAGAAGATCCTCGGTTCAAATCCCGGCCTGGGATCTTCCTCCATGGAGTTTGCATGTTCTCCCTGTGCATGCGTGGGTTTTCTCCGGGTACTCTGGCTTCCTCCCACAATCCAAAAAAATATGCTGAGGTTAATTGATCACTCTAAATTTCCTGTAGGTGTGAATGTGAGTGTGATTGTTTGTCTGTATATGTAGCCCTGCGACAGACTGGAGACCTGTCCAGGGTGTCCCCTGCCTTCGCCCGAGTCAGTGAGGATAGGATACAGCACCCCCCGCGACCCTAGTGAGGAAAAGATGAGCTGATTGTGAGCTGACAAGAAACTTTCAAAAATGCATATGTCTTGAAAAGTATCTGATATACACTACTGTTCAAAAGTTTGGGGACACTTAGAAATGTCCCTTTTTGAAAGTAAAGCAGTTCTTTATAATTAAGATAACATTAAATCAATCAGAAATACAATGTAGACATTGTTAATGTGGTAAATGACTATTCTAGCTGGAAATGGCTGATTTTTAATGGAATATCTACATGGGGTACAGGGACTCATTTCCAGCAAGGTGCATTGTGTTAGTTAATTATGTTGAAAGGCTAATTGATGATTAGAAAATCCTTGTGCAAACGTTAGCACATGAATAAAAGTGTGAGTTATCATGGAAAACATGTAATTATCTGGGTGGCCTCAAACCTTTGAACGGTAGTGTAGATATCTAAAAGTACCTAATATACACGTATAAAAATATCCATAATTTATCTTTTTTTTTTTTTTTAAAAAAGAAGCTTCCCATCAAATCGGAGATGGTCCAGTATAAGATGATTGAGCTGGAATATACCTTCCAAAGATCAAACTTTTGAGAGGAAGAATGTTCTGAAAGACAAACATGGGAGTGAAAAAGTTCTTTGAGTCTGAGCAATAAAATATATTGTGAATTACTCTGACTTACAGCTAAATGTGAAAAGCTTTTTTTTAATGGAAGTGGTCACATGTTTGCTTTGAAAATGAATAGCCAATCATTGGAGCAGACTGATCCCACCCCTACTGTACTGTACACTGTGTTATTGTAATTTTCATGTCATTCTACAAGAACTTACACAGTATAATTATCATCTTGTATGATTGTAACTTTATTTGTGTTAAATAGTTGGAAAAACTAACAAGGGAAATTAACAGCAATTGTACATTTATACATTTATAATATGACACATGAGGAAATTGGCTGAAATAGAAGCAAAATACAGCTGTAAGACTTTCTGCTTTTGGTTGATGCAGTATCACAGAGAAGTCATACATTAATAAGAATTTACTGTCATACTGACGAGTGCAGACTTAGTGACGGAATGTAAATTCAGTGTCACATTTATTCTTGTTTTTAACCATAAATAACAAAAAGACAAGAAAAGGTGTAGCTTCCTATTAAATGAAAATGCAAATAACAGATAAATTCGGTTCTTAATTATATTGTCTCAAATGGTAGCTGATAACACAGAACACAGAAGAGTTCTCAGCTCAGTGTCTGTACAGCCAACTTTCAGTGTCTACACTCAACCCATTACTAAACCTCAAAAACAGTTTGATAAACAGTTTTATTTCCAATTTTTGTGAATTGAAGTGAAAATAAAGGATTTTTACTTATATTTTTCAATTAAGTTCCAAAATTATAGGGCTGCTCCTTAACAGTTGACCAGACAGGCTGGACTGTAACTGCTTGTATTTCCCCTGCTCTTTTTTTCCACTTTTTCTTTACATCTTTCTCCTGCACCTAATCTAATAAAAGCAAAAATACTGAGAAAAAATATACTCGGCAAAAGTTTCAGTTTCTTAGTGTATTAGAGGATATTGATAATTTCATTAAATCTGCAACGGAACACTAATTTAATAAGAGATGGACATTTTTCTGTTATAGATTATAGCAACAAAAATGCTACTCAAATAAACTAACCTCAAAAAGTAAATTTTGTACTTTTTAAGGGTGAATAAATGTTGAATCAAACACAAAGGCACTTTAGTAAATACTGCACCTGTGAGACTTAGTCAGGTGAATAATTCAGCTGTTTAGGCTACTCAGTAGCTCATATTGTCATTGCAATAATATAAGTACAACATAACTACAACATGCAATAACATCTCTGACAAATGAATTATGTAAAAGTAATAATAAGCTAAACTAAACTAAAACAAGACAAGACCAGATATGATGAGAAAAGATAATTTAATTCCACTGTTGCGAAAATTGCAGTGTTACATCAGCAAATTTGATTGTGCAAAAAATATGGCGATATAAGTGAAAACTGAACAATATACATAAATATTGCTGATGTTATAAAGATTCCTCCATATATAGCACTTCTGACATTCCACAACATTATTATACATATTCTATATGTGAAATAACACTGATATTACACAGATTCTTCCATGAGTACAAAATTATTTATCATACACACTCTTGTATCTGTAGAAAAGTTGACACAGCACAGAATCTTTGGAAACATATTATTCGTCTTGGAGTCTTGGCTTCATTCAACTTTAGATAGATGTCTTTGCATTGTTTCCAGCTCTTATAGATAATTAGTATTCATTTCGAAAGGTTGGTAAATTGCGCAGGGTTCTGTAAAATATTCCCTTGACCATGAGGACGTCTCTGTTAGTGGTTTCTCTTGCGATGAGGTTCTGGAGTCTCCTGCTGGAGCCTGCAGTGATTTTTCACCTGACACTCCATCCAAACACTGTCCATTGATCCTGCAGCAGGAACACGGTGTGAAGTTTTCGCAGGCTGCCGCCGCCGCTGCTGCTGATGGAGAGCTCTGTAAGACGACCCAGGAACCAGCTGGAGCTGCAAAAAGATGAGGTGTGTGCGTTTGTGTGTGTCTGGGTGCGAGTGTGTGTTGATCCATGACTTCATAATTACCAGCCTCTCTCAGGGGAACACCAGAGTGCTGCTGGTGACCTAAGCAGTGACCTCATCAGTGACATCACGGCCGAGCGGGCTCCGTTTCAGCTTGGAGGCAAAACAGGAAGCTGTGATTGAGTACATGCAGGAGCACGTGTGTGTATGTGTTCGCCGCTCCCATGTGTGGGCTCACATTTATATTCACATAGGTGTGTGTATGCATATTTTAGCTGTTTGGGTCATGTACTTAGAGCAGTCAGTACAGCATTGTTTTATCAGTGTGTCCATGTAGGATAGTTTGCTTAACTTTGTAAACCTGGTGTCACGAAATGGTGTGTGAACCCAAGCAGCAGGCAGGCAGGCAGATAGATGAATAAATAAGGCTTTAATCTATATACATATTAATGAACAGAAGGGCACTCAGGGAAAGAGGCACGGGGAATTAACAGAATTGAAAAAAGGGCGGTAACCAAGACACGGTGGAGTGGATCCTGATAAAGGCCAAACTAACTTTGCTTTATTGTGGAGAACTGGACGAGAATCAGGAGGGGTCCATACAGGCAGCAAAGCAAACCCAAATAAGTGACTACACTTTAGAAAACAAACCCAAAATCCCGCAACTGATGAGATTTGCAAGCGACTTTTTAGAAAACAAGCCCAAAGTCGCTTATAATAAGCAGACCTGGCAACTATGCCATGTACTCTATTTCCATTAGTCTTCTTTTGAGTTTTAATAGCGGTTAGCAAACAACCTATCGGTGCATTACAGCCACCAACTGGTATAGTCCCACAATTGCAACACGTACCTGCTTGTTGTCAATAGGTCAAACGCATCGCCCTCTGGTGTCAGCATGTCAGAAACTATTTGTCTTCATTAAAAGTCGAAAAATATATATGTGCTGCTGACAATAAGCTGTGGGCCACACCATTACGGAGGGCTGAGCGGTGCAGGTTTAGACACTGCCTGACTATTTTTGGTGTAAAAAAAAATTAACTTTTAATGCACTAATATAACTTACTACCAACAAATA
The DNA here is from genome assembly GCF_021347895.1 of Acanthochromis polyacanthus. Classification (NCBI taxonomy): domain Eukaryota; kingdom Metazoa; phylum Chordata; class Actinopteri; family Pomacentridae; genus Acanthochromis; species Acanthochromis polyacanthus. The sequence continues at coordinate 23,731,715 of NC_067131.1, forward strand.
GCTCCTGTTCAGAGCTGCTCCCAGGCAATGAGCCCCTGGACACAGACGTGTGTGAGGCTCTCCAGCCCGGCTGCATAAGAACAAGACCACCAGACTAAAAGATACACACATGACTACAAACCTCACGGCTGCAGAATGTGTTTGTAGTCGTTTTGAGTCTCTTTGTGGCCATTTTGACTGTCTTTATGGTCATTTCATGTTTTCTGTGAATCTCCAGAGTGGAGGATGTGCAAAGTGTGCAAAGTCTGACTGACCGGCAGCAGCCACATTAATGGAAAAAGTGCCACATTTAAACAAACCAAAATTTTCTTTTAGAGGATTCAGGTCTCCATTTCAGGGCTGCATAGTGACGTAGTGGTTAGCACTTTCGCCTTGCAGCAAGAAGATCCCCGGTTCAAATCCCGACCTGGGCCTGGGATCTTTCTGCATGGAGTTTGCATGTTCTCCCTGTGCATGCGTGGGTTTTCTCCGGGCACTCCAGCTTCCTCCCACAGTCCAAAAATATGCTGAGGTTAATTGGTTACTCTAAATTGCCCCTTGGTGTGAATTTGAGTGTGATTGTTCATCTGTATATGTAGCCCTGTGACAGACTGGCGACCTGTCCAGGGTCTCCCCTGCCTTCGTCCGAGTCAGCTGGGATAGGATACAGCACCCCCCGCCACCCTAGTGAGGATAAAGCAGTGCATAGAGAATGGATGGATGGATGCTCTTCATTTCAGATCTATTTTCCTCATTTTTACATGCATAACTGCAGACGCTATGTGCAGACCTCAAATGAATCTGCAGCACTGTGCTGTTAATCATTTTATCATGAAGGATGCATCCTGTGATTTACATTGTATGAATCCTATCCGGTACTGTTCTGCTCTTGTATTTTGTGTGTGGGTGAGTGGGTCGGCTTTATGGAGAATCCCTGGAAAGAAAGAAATTCAGTGCTTAGCAAGCAGCAAAACTCCTGCACTTTTACATATATTCTCTTCACTTTGGTCTGTAAGAAAAGCCCATACATGATTTGCTTTGAGGAAACAAATTATGAAGCAGGTTAACAGCTTTATATGCAATGCTAACAGTAAAAAAGACTTAAAAATATGTCTGCACGCATGCAAAACATGGCTGCATGCATGTTGTAGAGAGTCTTCAAAGCTTAATCCTTCTATTCATTAACTCAGGCAATACAAGGTACATTTTAAAGAGTAGAACAATAATTAATCCAAACATCTGAGTGCAAAAAAACTAATGCAGTGCCTGTTCAAAAAATGCCTGTTTGAGACGGCTTGCTTGCACTTTTCTCTTGCTGCTCATCCAAGCAGCTTCACTTGACACCAACTGCATTAGGGTTTTCGAGTTGTTAGCGTACAGAAATGTTTGAATAGAACAGGTTAAAGTCAACCCTCTCTATACATGACTCTGTGTATAACCTAGTGTGGGACTGTACCAAACTTTTATTATTTTATAACCCGTTTTTTAGTCTAGTTGACTGGTCAATTAATTTAATAACTAATTTATCAAGTATTGTAGAAATTGCCAAAAAGCGGAAACAATTCATTTTACATATATACACACTACCGTTCAAAACTTTAGGGTCACACAGACGATTTCATGTTTTCCATGAAAACTCACACTTTTATTCATGTGTTTACATAATTGTACAAGTGTTTTCTAATCATCAATTAGCCTTTCAACAATTCAATTATTTTCACGAGTCACATCTTACAAAAAATTAACAGATTAACATTTCAGCATTTGAACACAGCACAGTCTTCTCTGTGTAAAGAAGCACCAGATTCTGATGTACCTGAGGGGACGAGCTGAGCCCAGCAGGGATCTGTCACGCCTTTGATGTGTCCCAGCGCTACTGTCGACCTCTCAAGTCTTCATGATGCCCGACCAGCCGTCCTGTGAATGGGCTGTAAGTGGTGGCACTGCTGGAGGGCGGGGTCATCTGGTCCAGGTCAAAGGTCAACGGTCAGCACGCCAGCAGGGAGGCACTGATTAAACGGTGCCTTCATCTCTCTCTGATCTCGACCTCTCAGCTGGACATCAAGGGAAGAAGTCTGAAAGATGAGATGATAGCTGGACACTTGCACGTGCTTAGAGTCACTAATCCAGCCAAGCCGAGGCAAATTGTCATCAACCTCTGCATTTTAAGGTACAATATTCCAAAAGAAGGCTGAAATTAAATTAAAAACAGAATTTTTTCAGCAGGACATTAGACTCTTGCTCATCCTCACGATGAGTCTTATTGTGGGGTCAGGGGTCAGTCTGTGGACCAATATGTCAGTGACTTTATTTAAGTATCTGAACTGCTCAGATGTATTCTCTTTGCAGTTGATACCCCTTTACTTAATTCTGGAGAAAATTTAACACAGGTGTTGGATGTGGTCAAAAAAGAATTTAGAAAAATAAAAAGACGGTTTGATGTCAATAAATTGCCACTAAATCTGGTACAAACGAACTTTATGATATTTAGTAACAGAGGGAAAGACATTGATTGTTAAGTTAATATAGATGAGACTGAAATTATTGGAGTGAGGGGAAACTAAGTTTTTGATTGTTTAAGCTTTTTTAGTCAGTACTGTCAATCAAGGTGAGCTGGCTGCAGCAAACTATTATTTTTAATATGAACCTGTACAGTGGCTTGGGGGTTAGCACTTTTGATTTGTAGCTAGAAGATCCCTTGTTCATGTCCTGGGATCTTTCTGCATGGAGTTTGCATATTCTCCCTGTACATGCATGGATTTTTTTCCAGGTTCTCTGGCTTCCACTCACAGTGAGGCTAATTGATATCTCTAAATTGTCCGTAGGTGTGAATGTGATTGTGAATGTGTCTCCTGTCTTCACCCTAAGTCAGCTGGGATTGACTCCGGCCCCTAATGAGAATAAAGTGGTGTATAGATAATGGATGAATGGATGGATTTTTAACCCGTGGATTCTTGTCAAATGGATTTGGTTCACTCTTAAACTCTGAGATCTATAGTTGTATTCACCAAAACTAAAAACGTATCACAGTTCAAGTGAAAGCAGCTGTTCAGCCCATCCATAAACATCACAGACAGTTAAAAAAAAATACAGTTTGTTTGCCTTTAGTTGATGAAGATGCACACAGAGATCTCTCCAAAGTTGCAAAAGCACTCATTCACATTTTTTCTACAATTTCCCATCTATTACAAATTGAAATGATGCCAAAAATATAACTCCATCATGATGAAGACAGATTTTGTAAACAGCTCAGAAAAGGAGCTGAAGTTTGGTCTGTTGCTTCCAGTAGTTTTTCCTCCGAATTTATTAAATAACTGCAGCATCAGATCACAGCAGAATCCATACCAGAATCTGCATGAACGAGAGAGCTGCACAAATTTATGTATGTGACACAACAGCGGTAACTTAAGGGCTTGTAATTCTTAATTATCGCCTACATTGGTACAGGATCAATCAGGCTCTAACAGCAAGTCACACTGTGAACTTCCATCCAGAGCCTCATCACAGCTGGATATTACTTTACTGTAAAAAGTCCGATCCATCACTGAAGTCACAATATTTATCCGTCATATCTGTCATATCTAATCTGTTAATGGAAAATCGTGGCTGTTAACATGATAAAAAATGATTGTCCTTGTAAAGGTTGCATTAGCCCCTTTCTAATGTGCTGTATACAAATTGCAATAATCATAAACTCTATTGTACCATCCTTCTTTTGCTTCATATTTCATTATGGCCATTTACACTCCAGATCCCTGGTGAATGCAATTTCTGACATTTGTATATGTCCCTGGCTCCTGATGATGTCCTGAACGCGCCTTTTCAAATCGTTCAATCTTTATCTGCTCTCTCTGTTTTCAGTGCTTTGTTTTCCTTCTGCCTCGCCTTCCCACACCTCATTTCTCTTTGCCTTGGCATCTTGCCCTCTGCACTTTTCTACCCCCCTCATCCCCAGCCCCTCTGTCTGTATATACTCTCGGAGGTTCATATACTACAGTTGTAGAGGCTGCGGGCTCTTGTTGGTCATTAATACCCGAGTTAAATGGTCTGTGACTCTTCCTGGCCTGGCGAGGAGGCAGAGATGTATGGGTAGAGCTGGTACTGTTTCTTGCAGACCTCCCCAGCAACAGCAGAACTGTACCCTCACATGCTGGACAGCTATGGCCCTGTTCACTGCATGTAGCAGGAGGAAGGCAGGAATGGATATGGGTGGACAGGAAAAGAAGCATGGTGACATGTATGTTTGAAAAAGTGACTGGAAGGCTACCTGAGTGAATGCGGTCGTTTTAGCTTAGGTGGGCTGCACTCAGCTCGGTGCATCACTGGTTCAAGCCTGGGTTTAACTGCTGCCCTGAGAGACACTGCGGTTTCAGAGATTTACACTTAGCATAATTATGGACTCCAAAGACGACATATTTACACCGGAGTTGCATCTGAAGGAACCGTGGTCATATTTGGCAGCGAGGCCGTGGCAATTACTGGTGTTTCCCGATGAAAAATTGCAATAATTTTGCTTCCACCTTCAGCAAACTTCAACAAACTTTGGGACAACAAATCAACTGACCATTCCACTTCCATCCGCAGGCCACCTAGGAGAATCAGCCCCCCGCATCCCCGTCTCCTCCATCCCCTCCTCTCCCATGACGAATCATTACAAAACAAAAACTCCACTTGTTTTACCCTCTCTCGCGACGCATTTCATTTCCCACCACGCGGCCACCGATGGTCAGACTCGGTGTGTCACCCCGGGGGAAAAAATAATCAGCGGAGGAGAGCACCCCTCGTTAGCCATCGTCATTCCTGATTGAAATAGCATTTCTGCATCAAAAACCAAATTAAATATAAACTCGAGTAGTGGCGGCACCACCCACGGTACGCACACACACCGACCTCCTTCGGTAAACAGACTAGGCTTTTAGCTGGGGCCCTGGTGGTCCGACTGTGGTCCTACCTCGCACCAGGGCCGTGCTGGCATCCGTTTGAAATCCAAACCTGTCCGAGGAGAGGGATGCTACGCCCTTTTCAGTCCTGGCTGCGAACCAGGAACCATAAATGTGGCTCCTAACCTGAGGTGGACAAATGGGGGGGAGGCAGGAGCGTCTGAGGGATTCAAGATATGTGTGTGTTCACCTATGACATGTCAGATATGAGGATTACAGCAGTAAAGAGGTGAGCAGAAAGGAGGAGAGGAGCTATGAGGCTTGAGATAAGAGGTTTTTCTTTTTTTTAAGGGGGGTAATATGTCTTATGTGGTGTATGCAAAAAAGAAAAAAAAAACTGTGTATCAGAGAAGATTAAGATTGAACAGAAAAGCCTCCCTGGTCAGCTCACTTGGCCTATGAAAGAAGCCATTGAAGGCCGCGGGTGGCGACAAGTCTGGCACGCGGCTCGAGAAAAACGAAAACGACGCTTGATTTGAAGACCGCAGAGCAAAAACAGGGAAGCCAAAAAAGATTTTCAGCAAATATTTATGCTTTTTTTTTTTGGACAACCCCCTACTCATTTTCAGGGTTAGTGGATGTTGAACTGCTGAGTCAGCATCTTTTTTTTTTTTTTGCCCTACTTTTTTAAAATCTTTAAGTGAATTTACTTATCTTTCCCTAGAATTTAAAACACAACTTGGCACAAATTCAAAGGTTTCATAATCAGGACTTTATTGAATAAACACAGAAAGTTCTTAATCATCTGTCTACTCCCTGTCTCGAGAACGAAGTCACATCTTCATCTGCTGCTCAGAGCTTAAACAGCAGCTCTCTCACATGTGGGAGGCTTTGTGTGCGCGCACATATCACCATGCATGCATGTGTAGGCACGGCTGCATGCATTTTTATCAGGAGGACACCTGTGGCAGACAAAGATGGCCTTATATCCCAGCTGCGGGATGGCACTGTGGTTCAACTGAGCCCCAGCTGCACAGCATTCACTCTGCCTTCGAATTAAACAAGATGAATGGCTGCCATGACAACACAAGATGCCCCCACCCTTACAGAGTGTAGTCCTGATGTTTTGGCACAGTGCTGCTGAGCAAAACATTAGGTTTGTAAGAGAATTGTCCAAAATCTCCATATGTAATCCTTTAAAATATATGCACGCATTTACTGTAGTTAAATACTCTTTAAATTCATTAGTGTGTGATGAATGTCTTGCAGCTACTGTCTGTTTTTGGCCTTTTCATCCAGCTTTCTTTATCTGTTCTATCTTGAGATTGATACAAGTTGAGAAAAAAAAAACAAAGGAGCTGTCACAGCAAGCAGAGCCCCCACCCGTCTCCATCACCGACCTCCACACAACAAGCCCTTTATAGTCACCACTGCTGATAGTCAGACAGCTGTGTGTCTGTGTGTCGTGGTGCGTATGTGTGCACAGAAATGGGGGGCTTAAGTACAGCTTGAAAGGTGACAAGTTTTCAGATTGTGTGTGATTGATGTGAGGCAGTCTGTTGTGTATTTCAGCTCTGAGACTCTCTTGTTTTAGGGTTTGTGTGGAACACGTGACAGACAAACATGGTCGGGGTTTTATTTTAGTTAAAAATAATGCAAATTCAATTTTTTTTTTACTTTGTTTTGCTTGAATTCATGTCTATTTGCCTGAAGTTTCCACCAAACTACAACTTGTAAGCAAAATTCATGGATCCACATGTTTAGTAAAAGTTCCTTGAGGAATTTTCCAGGAAAAATACACAACCAACATAATAACAAAAGTTTTGTTTACACTCAGTTAGGGTCATTAAAATACACTTTGCATGTTCTTGAGCTCTGCAAAACAAGCTGAGTGTGTTTCCCTCCTCATAAAACCCATGCAAAGCCAGTTTAGTATTTTTAATCCTGCACTGTTTACATCTATGTTTCCTAGCTCTCCATCTTATTCCTGACTTCATTGGTGCAATGCTGCACATGTTACTGCCACCTGGAATAGTGGGATACCATGGATAGCATCATGCACATCCTCATGTGTGTGCATGAGATACATAAACACCTACAGGAGGCCAAAACATACATGGGACCTTTAGCTTGAGCAGAGCATGAGGCCTTTAAATGCAGTCTGTAATTTACTCTTCCACTGAAGACTGCTGTTTGGTTTCAACCCCAGCCGCCAGTGATGATTCTCCACATAAAAGTTGGGTCAGTTTGACACAGAAATTGATGTTTGCTCTCTGTCCAAGTTTGAGGTTAATGGTGAAATGCACACCTGCAAATTTTCAGAACAGGACTTCCAGAGAGCATTAAAAGGGTGTCAGGAGCTGTTGGAGCAGTGTATCACCCAGAGGCAAATTTACATTTTTTTTTTTCACTTAACATGTTGATCATGCCTCACACTGTAGATGATGGTGGGACTGGAGAGCACACGTGGTCAAGACACGATGATTTTGTTGTGATTTGTTAACCCTGCTGCCTCTCACTGCACTGCACATTGTGGTTCTGAAATGTAGATTTCCTTCATATGTTATTGTCTCCTAACGTTGTATATATAACAGGAAAAGAACTCAGAGAGCACACTACTCCACCAAGGCTGCTCAGCTGTATCATTTCAGACAGATGAAATCAATTCATCCCAATGAATCTGCAGTGATTGATTTGTGGTAGGATCGCAATCATGTGGTTGTCAGCAGGTAGCTGAGGTCGTGTTCACTTGTTGTCACAGTTACAGTGATTCCTATCTAGCAGTAATTCAGAAATCTTTAACAAATCCGTGGATCCAAACTATAAGCTGCATCTTTGTCAAAATCTAATCACTTAAACCTTGTGTCCCTTCTGACCTTCCCAGAAAATTTCATCCAAATCTGTTGGTCTGTTTTTGAGTAATGTTACTAACAGACAGACAAACCAATGGCGATTTCCACATAACTGTGCCACGTTCCTTGGTGGAGTAGTGTCTGTTTTGAGATTTCTGTTCAATGATGATGTTCAATGATTTTAAAATTTCTTTCTGAATCTCAATTTTTATTTGCAAGCAATACATTGTGTTTTTTCCCAGAAATATGGAAAACAGGCTGTTATGTATTGTGTTCAACCACATGGTTGCAGTTAGGGGACCAATTTCACAACCAACAGATTTATATTTAGCTTACTGATTCATGGATTGCAGGCTATTGCATTTTTGTAAGGGCAGGTTCTTTTTAGGGTGCAGTTGACACAATTTCAGGAGTATGAAAACATTTTGGACTTTATATCTATAGCAGAAGCTGTGGTATTACAGTCTTTTTGAACATTTATAGTTCACCTGTCAAACATTTATCACTCCTGACTGCTTGTCTTGAATGTTACATACAGAAAAACCAAACCACTACAGCATAAAACAAAATGAATGTCTTTACCAATTGTGCCCTGCAACTGCCAACGGTTGAAAGCAAAACTTCATATTTTCCAAGCAGTCCCTCTTTGGGTTGGAACTAAAAAAGCAGTCAAAAATGATACTTTCTCTGCACGACAACACGACTTCACTGCACTCCACCTACTCATTTACCGCTGAAAGCTGCTCTGTCACCCAGATGTATGAAAGTTAAACACAAGTAGACGAGGCAAGTTGATGGAAAGCCTCTACACCAAGAAGGTAAATTACAACACTTCATCACAAAATAATTGTTGGAACACTCCAAACATCACAGATTAACAAGAACTAACATTATAAGCATATCCATGGGGCCATTTTTCCTTTAAACTGCATTATTTGAACTTTCATGTGTCACCTGGGCAAACGTCATAGTGCTTGGTCGTTTAGCACTGCACCTTGGCACTTTGTTAATGTGGACAGAGAGTGATGGAAAGTGAGTGTTTTAGTCAAAGAGCAACACTGACAATGAAATTGGGTGTTTGAGAGTGATAAAATAGAAAGAGAGAGTGAGCGATCCATTAAGGCGAACCGTTTCTGTTTGGAAAGTTCTCCCTGGCAGCAAATTCGTCCCAATCATCAAGCTCTAATGTAATCACTTTATGAGGCCAAGGCATAATGAATATAGTGTTTAGGTGTGCAAATCCAGTCCTGGCCCCTGGTCCTCTAGAGGGAAGTGTACATTTCTGTGGCATCCTGTATTTATTTGAAATACCCTCTGTCTGGTCTCGTAACACAGACATGGGCAAGTGGGCATAGAAACCCTTTTCTATTCCATCCATTTTCATGATGCGGTCTCGCATTAATGGTACTCTCCATATGTTTTCAAGAAATAAAGCAGTAAAAGTTGCTCTGCTCTGCCTTCACTCAATTTGTCTTAAGTTTTAGGGGAAAAAAACTTACAATTTGTTTCCATTTTTAGGTTAAGGTATACAATTTGTCTCCATTTTACTGGAGGGGTACATTTAAGTTGCACAGATCTCGTGTCTTGGCCAACTTATTGGTTTTCTTATAAAGTGTGCTCGATCTACACACTTTCAGATCAACACACAGCCTGGTGTGAGGACAAAAGAGAGTGTTTGGAATTTTGTTCTCGTTAAGCCCTTAAAATCCCCATTTACACCGAGTTGGGACATTAAAACTTTTCATTGAAACCACACATTTGTTAGCGCTTTAGGTTGGTTTAAAAACTTTAATATTTTAGTGATGTTAAAGCACTAGTTTAATCTTTTGGGGAAATGATTATATAAGATTGAAGCTGATATTTAGTTAAGAAGACTGAAATTGTTGTCCTGCTTGTGCAGTTAGCACAGAGCTGCAACTGGAGCCAGGAGGCATTTAGCTTAGCGAGAGATTGTAAGCATGGAGAAATAGCTAGCTTTACTCTGTCCAAAGGTAAAAAATATCTCTACCAGTATCTCTAAAGCTCTCTATCTTCTTTAAAGGAAATGACTAAAGAAATTAAAGTGCAGCAGCTTCGAATTTTGAACAAAGCATTTGGCTTAGCTTAGCACAAAGATTGGAAGCATGAATAAATAGTTAGCTTTACTCGGTCCAAAGGTAAAGAAAAAATAGCTCTACAAGGATCTCTGAAGCTCTCTAAATAACATACATCATCTTCTTAAGTGAAAATGATTGTGTAAACATCAAAGTACAATAACTTTGAACTTTGGACAAAGCCTAAATAGCTGTTTCTTTATGCCAAGATACTAATAAAAGATGTTTTATGCTAATCTCCTCACAGCTCTCTCTCTAAACTTGATGAACAGATCTAAAAGTTGCATATAATTCTTGCCAAGGAAGCTTTTTCTTCAAAACAAAGAGTTCAGTAGTTTAGAAAATCAAAGAATTTGCCCTGTAAACAAAAGGCTGCAACCAGGAGCTAGTTAGCTTAGCATAAAAATTCAAAGCAGTGGTATACACCTTACTAGCAACTTGAGGCCCTAGTACACATAACTCAGTCGGTCTGCTCTTTCGGAATTTCCAGTTTGGTCCGAACTAAAATTACAGGTGTTAAACCTCCATGGGACCACAGTCCAGACCAAACAGCCAAACCGTTGGTCAGAATTGAAGAGGTGGATTTGTTGGGATCAAACTGCACCATGGTTTGGTGTGCTTCTAGCATGAAAACATTGTTTGGAAGGTGCAACCTTTTGGACAAATTACAAGAAATTACATGCTGTTGTCAAAACCGGAAAAAGGAAAAATGAATCGTGGTGGCACATGTGGAGAGGAGAAAACCAAGTACTTAATTGAAACATGATCCAGTGACATAAAATCTCAACAACTGGAAAAACTCATAAACATGCTGACGCTTTCCAGGTATTTTCAGAGAGGGGATATAAGAGGATGTGAATGCAATGCTATCACAGCATGTGTGCAATGTGTTTAATAAAACTGTCTACTTGTGATGATTTTAAATTTTCTTTGGGGGCGGGGAACGACAGAAAAAAAATGTTGAGCAAGCTAGATGTTTCCCTCGGGCCCCCTGCCATCAGTCTTTATTCTGATTTAAGCTAATCTACTATTAACTCTGGCAATGTTCTTAAAACAAACACGAGTGGTGATCTCCTCAACTCTGCAATAAAAGTGAATATGCATATTACCTAAAACACTGAATTATCCTGGTAAAGAAGTAATGAGTGACACTGCACAAACCCACCATATAAATGGGATTTACACATTTCGATCTGCTAATATTTGAAGGGCTGCTGAGATTTTTAGGTTTTCATCATAGTCACAGATATGTAGACCAAAACAGAAATGTGCATAAACTGAAATAAAACAGAACTGTCTTAAATTTAGGGTTAGACAGTCTATGTTAAGGCATTCAGGATTTGTTTAGGGTTAGGGTTAGGGTTACAATATAAAAGCTCAGTCCTGTAGACAGTGTGGTGTGGTGGAAGATCAACAACTCGCCTGCTGCAAGATGGCTCACCTCCACATTATGGCTTCCATCCGTTCCTCTCTGTCGTCACCTTCCCATGTGTTTGCAGAGGCGTCGGCATTTTTGTAGACATATATATATATATATATCCACGTAGTTGAGCTGAAATGTGTGAACACTGACATACAGGTGATTCAGGTGTCATGGTGCCAATATCCACACTGTTGCCGTTCCAGACTTCATTCACTTGGCTCTTGTTTGTTTTCGACCACACGCTTGTCTGAACATAGTCTACTGTCCAGGCCCAAAGTGGCATTGGTTCATTTACAACAAATTCAGGAAATGTCCCAACATGTCTTTTATTAGAGCCTAGCTTATACTAGAGAAGGGCTGTGGTTTATTAAAACGTAGTTCTTATTTTTGCCGGTATAGCCATCATCTCTTCAGTTATTATGGGACAAAAAGTTTAAGCATTGGGATTATACTGGTTGTATACAAACTAATGGTTTAAAAGGATTATCCAAACCACATTGTTTGAGGGGGAATTTTAAACTGAGGGCTGTTAAAGTGCCCCGAGTAATCCCTCATAATACAACAAGGAAACCTTGGGTGCACAACACCAGCAAGTGCAACTGGTCAAATTTAAACCAGGAACCACTTTAATATGTAGAGCTTAAGATTTGAGACATAAATATTTCCAAAAAAATTTGTTTAAAGTCTTGCTGATCATCTAACAGGTGGTTTTCCTTAGCCCATCTTCCAAATCTTCATGATTAACTTGACTTTAATGAAAGATGGAAGTTTTGTCATTACATTGTGTCCCTAAAGTCCGGACACAGAAAATCTCATTAACTGTTTGTTTCCTTCTACAGATTAAATATGACTTTGCCAAAAGAAGAAAGAGTTGAACTGGTACTTCTCAGTGGATGTGAAGGATGGACATATCGAAAGATAGAGTTGGGGTTAGGGAAGTGATTTTTCCAACACGGTCTCACGGGGATTCGTGAAACTGTTACGTAAATTTTTTGTTTCTTTTTCGTGCGCACCAACACGATTTCGTCATGTTTTTCGTGCCGCTCACCACGAAATGTTTTTCGTGTTGTTCACAACGAAACCCGCTGTGGTAATCACAGCTGAAAGTGGTTTATACCAGCGGATTCATGACGATCTAAGCTGTCCATCGGCGTATACTGCTTGTGTGATTGCGTTTGCGGCCGCCGGCCGCCGGACATTCTTTAAATTCCTATGCAAATTGGTAAGTGTACCACCGGGTTATGGTTAGGTTATGGTTAGGTTATGGTTAGGGTTATGGTTAGGGTTATGGTTAGGGACGATGTCATGCAAAATATAGCGTTGGATTCGCCATGGTTTTACATTAAAAATATAATACACACATTCGTTTGAAATACGTTCTGGGTGGCACGAAAAGTCCGCCGTTTAAAATACATTGGTGCGCATTTCGTGGTGAGCGGCACGAAAAACATGACGAAATCGTGTTGGTGCGCACGAAACCGAAACAAAAATTTACGTAACAGTTTCACGAATCCTCGTGAGATCGGGCTGATTTTTCGGGCTCAACATGAATTTTAGCAATGACCAATTCTTTAGTTGGGCTGATACATTTTGACATCCAGAATGGGGCTTGTCTGACAATGCCTGTTTCTTTAAAATTTTTTACCATCTTCCGCTCCAACCGCTGTGGAAAACGTGGAATCCTCCTTGGATGAAGTGCATTAAATTCATCTGCTATCTTTCGCTATGTCCATCTTCACATCCACTGAGAAGTACAGCTTCAACTCTTTCAACAAAGCCATATTTAATCTTTGGAGGAAAAAAAAATAATAAAATAAATATACATATATATATATATATATATATATATATATATATTTAATAAGATTTTCTATATATCCAGACTTTAGGGATGCCCTGTAGTTTGGTCATTTTATGTGAGGTGGACTGAACACCAGTGGCATACTTGTTCAAAAAAAGTAGAGGAACACAGTATAAGCAAGCTGCCATATTTTACAACCGTATTATACTCTAGCTTATAGCTTACCATCTGTCTACGTAACTTGTATTTGAACATATGTGAAGGTTATTGTCTTGCTGTCAGCAATGGAAGAAACATGCTGCTATTAGGTATTTTGGAAACAGAAAACAGTTCCTGAGCACTGAGACATCTTCATCCTTTCATCTCCATCGTGTCAATTTTAAAGACTTTAAGAACCCAACACTCACACGCACACACGCACGCACGCACGCACGCACGCACGCAGGCACGCACACCTACACACATGCACACACACACACACACACGTCTGGTTCTTATATCCCGTGGGGACTTACCATTGACTCCCATTAATACCTAAACCCTAACCCTAACCTTAACCCAGACCAAAACAATGCCTAACCCTAAAGAAACGTTTTTGCACTTTTACTTTTTCAGTAACAACAACATGGCCAAGAAAACACTGTTTAAACTTGTGGGGACCGAAATGAGGTCCCCACAAGTGACATTGTTTTCGGTTTTCCTACAGTTGTGGGGACATTTGGTCCCCACAAGTATAGCAAGACCTGAGCACGCACACACACACACACACACACACACACACACACACACACACACACACACACACACACACACACACACACACACACACACACACACACACACACACACCTTCCCCCGCTGTAGTGCATGTGTTTGCAATAATGAGCTGTCTGTATGGCGTAAATGCCACATGGTTGCATTCAATGGAGAACAGGTGACCTGTAATCTGAGTTTATCACACAGAGACACACATAAAGAAGGCCAAACCAACTGCTCGAGCACACAACCAGTCGCTTGCGTGAGTCTGCGAGGACGCCTTCCTACTGTACCTGCTGGTGTGTCGAATCACTTTCACGCAACGGCTTCAGGGGCGTGGCAGATCATGTGAAACCCATTGGGCCACGCTCCACAAACAGAGTTCATGTCGATTGGTGCTGACACCTGGCAGGCGCTCCGGCGTTTTCACGTATGGGAGAACATCGACATGCAACTTCCTCTTGCGGTTTGGGTCGCTCCCCAAACGTCTTTCCATTACCTTCGAGTGCCACACAGATGTTTTGGTTGATTTTGCGCTGTAACTCGTGAAGGTTTTGGTTCAGTGGCCTTGTTGTGCTGCTAGTGGCTGTTTGGCTAGACTGAATGGATTTACAGCGGTGTTTATTTGAGATCAGATTGCCATCTGTCTGGAGCTATGGAGCCTTTAAAAAGCCAGAGCAGGAGATGCAGACAGTGTGGATCTGTATGAAAGTTCTGGCCAGTGTGCACAGTTAATCTGTGTGCTTTGCAGGTTTCTTTATAAGTGTGTCATAAAGATCATTCATATCTTGGAGGAAAATATAACAGCAAAAGTTTCTTATGTGAATGTACACAAGTTCAGTGCATACTGTACCCAGTGTATCACTGGAAGAAAAAGGGCACTCAGGTCCAATAACATATTTTAATTTATATATGCAAAAAAAAAATTCTTATTCACAAGCCTCAAGTTATTCAAACAATGAACACATAGAAAAATAGATTTAAAGAAAAAACATAACATACATTGCAGATCTGCTTATTTAACTGCATCATTACCTGACATGTTATAATTTGTGTCAATGCAGAGATATCAGTTTATGAATTTAAAACACCACATGAAGTTGTAAGAAATGGGATTTACTTCACGATATTAAAGTACATAATTTTTACCAAATGGGGAAATGTTCCAGCGACGAATTCAATCTGTTCTGCTTCAGACATTTCGCTCAGCTTTCCACACAGCAGTCAAATAAACACAAAAAAACATTAAATTGAATAAAAACATACCTTTTTCTGGTCTCTCTCAGCAGAATGGGTGTACTCATGGAGCATAGTGGGGTTATCAAAAGACCCTAACAGTCCAACTCATGCAAACACCGTCCATCTATGGAGGTACACCATGAGATGAAGCTAAAAGCTTTTGAAAAAGAAAATAAGTGGATTTTATGGGTTTTTTTAGTCAAACTACTGTTTCCAAGGTAAGAATTCAATTTTCACACTTGAAAAAATAAACTCCAGACCAGTCAAATAACATAATAAAAGTGAAGAGCATAACAATGAGTTGTACTCCCAAATTAAACACGAGGAAGTGCATAAAATAAATGCAATCTATCAGTGAAAAATATGGCAAAACATGGCTTCTATATGTAAAAAAAAAAAATTTGCTGAAGAAAAATAGATGTAATGCCTTGTAGTTGGACGAAAGATTGGACAAGAAAGTTTAATGACTTAAAACTTTTTTTTGCAGGAGCTTTAATAAAAACTCAGCAGCAGGTCTTCATCTCTTATGGTAACTTTTGGTTAATAGTAATAGTGTGTTACATCTGGTGTCAGAACTTTATGAGTTTGACCTTTAACTCTGCCCTTCAATGCAAAATTTAAGATTACTGCTTTCTTAAAAACCAGTCATGCTAGTTTAAATTGTACCTGCTAAACAGATGTGCCATTGGCTAACTGACAACTTTGGAAACTCCGATGCACACTAACCTCATTTACTGCACGGATTAAATACAACAGAAAAAAAGATCCTCAGTGAAATACACAAGTGCAGAGTAATATTAGTGAATAGTCTTTTTCATAAAGAGATGATGAGGGCGCAGTGTTTCCTGCCATCCTGATTAGACCAATACGTTACCTTGTCGCCACAGAGGGGATGTAATGTGTTATTTTTTAAAGTTAGTGCCTGTGTGTTTAAATGAACACCATAAACTTACTATTTCACCCTCAGATATTGATGGGAGGGAATCTGCACACGACAGCTTGACCGCTACTTGCCTGTCAGATTTAGTATTACAACACTTCCTGAGCTGCAGAAGCCTCTGTGCCTGACTGTTTCCTTATAACCCCGTGGTTTAGGATCTGTGGAAATTGATGAACATTGTGGTCTGGCTATTTATATCACAAAATGATAGAGTGCAGATCGAGGGAGTAAAGGAGCGTTAAGGTATGATTCACTGCTTGTATAGTTGATTTTTCTTAAAACCCTTTATTTATTCAGGGAGGGTTTGGTAAGCGTGCATGGTCTCTTTCACCATGACTCATGCAGTTCTACTAGGAGATGAAACTGATTTTTTTTTTCATGGCTACACACTTGAATTCGGACGCTAAACGTTCAGGGACACTCACTTTGATGACAGCTACTGAGATTTACAGCACGAAAGTTGTCAGGCTGTGATGATGCCTGACTTTTCACATGCCAAATGTAAATATCAAAGACTTGTGCGTAGTTTCTTCTGCTCTACCAGACAACATGTGTGGAGGTGCATGGACGTGCACAGACAAGCTAGTGTTCAAAGTTCAGGAAAACAAATCAGTTCAATTTTATGGTCAAGTAGGGCTTTTCAAATAATCAGATCTGAATGATTGTGAACTAACGTGCATCTTAGCCAAACTGTATTTGAATGCAGCCATATGCAGGGTGACACAAAAAAAACGGGAACATTTTAACAATCCAATAAAACCAAGAGTGATGGAAGAAAAATATTTTATTCATAGTAATTGAAACATGATATTTAAGAAACAATGATGGAATTTTCATTTAAAAAAAAAAAGTTCCTGTAGATGGCGTCCTCCTGTACAAATGCATTCTTGAAATCTGCTGTTGAGATTCCTCACTGACCGCTGCAACATCTCAGCTGGGATACTGTGAATTTCATCCTGAATTCCCTGTTTTAAGTCATCCAGAGTTCTTGGTTGAGTCGTGTACACGTTACTCTTGAGATAGGCCCAGGTACATTTCAAGAATGCATTCGTACAGGAGGACACCATATACAGGAAGTCATTTTTAAAAAAAGAAAATTCCACCATTGTTCCTTAAATGGCATGTTTTAAGGTTTCAGTTACCATGAATAGAATATTTTTCTTCCATCACTCTTGGTTTTATTGGATTGTTAAAGAGTTCCCATTTTTTTGTGTCACCATGTTTTTGCTATATTGTGGGGACCAAATGTCCCCACAACTGTAGGAAAACCGAAAACTATGTCACTTGTGGGGACCTCATTTTGGTCCCCACAAGTTTAAACAGTGTTTTCTTGGCCATGTTGTTGTTACTGAAAAAGTAAAAGTGCAAAAACGTTTCTTTAGGGTTAGCCATTGTTTTGGTTAGGGTTAGGTTAAGGTTAGGGTAAAGGTTAGGGGTTAGATATGAATGGGAGTCAATGGTATGTCCCCACAATGATAGCGAGACACACACACGTGTGTGTGTGTGTGTGTGTGTGTGTGTGTGTGTGTGTGTGTGTGTGTGTGTGTGTGTGTGTGTGTGTTGTGCAATCATAGAGCAGAAGGGGCGGGACAAATGCAACACCACTCAGCCATCACATCATGACAAATGCTGAACAACAACTGAACAACCACCAAGGAGAAGATAGCACCGCTGGTCTCTGAATCTATTTGTGCATACTTTACATGTATAGATTGATGCAACAACCCTGACATCACTATTTGGTTTGTGTACCACCGTTGTGAAGCCTAGGATTTGGATTTTGGCCTTTTCCAGCAGCATCTTTTGAAACTGGATGTAACATGTGTCAATCACAAGGCAGCCCTAGCCTAAAATATACCCTGATTTATCTATCTTCATCTTGCTTTGTCTGTTTTACTCTTAAAGCTACCACAATGAACAAAAAGAGCATCATGCTGTTTCCAAAAACCCTTGAAACTAGCATTTGAGACCACAAATATATTAGCAGATTGTTTACTGAAGTGACAAGTTCAAGGGAGAAACGGTCATTTTCTCTTAGATGTCTATACAATGGTACTACTTTTAAGCAGATGAGTCTCCCCCTGCTGGTTATTATAAAGAATGCAGGCCTTTCTTTCTTGTCGTTAGTTTTCAGATGTAGACTCTACATCCATCATTTCTATACAATTTATATATTCTCGTCTGTATCAGATGACATCCATTGACTAACACGTTATTTTTATGAATAAACAAAGCTTGAAGGAGCTTTTTGTTTGGCCATGAATCTACCGCACAGGCAGGTGTCATTTGGGTCAATCAGATGATCAGTAATTGCAAGACACTATTTTAAATTGTAACAAATAAAATACCCAAATAAATGTCCCACTTCCAAAGCCCTCAAGGGCATTTTCAGTGTAGGTGACACAGTCCTTTATACGTTTTGTCTGTTCCACAATCAGTCCCTACAAATTTGTTTTTCCCTGGGGACATTACTGTAAGGCAGTTTTCACATTCTTCAAACAGTACTAATCTTGTGTGATATCTTTCAATTACTGATCTTTATTATTATCCAAATCAAGTGTTACTTGCTAGATGATTTGGTGGCCATTCGGCAAGGCTCATTATTTCTCTTCTTATAGCAAGTCACTAAAAACTGAATTTTAGTTTCTTGCATAGCAAGCCATCAAATCACAGCTAACACCTGACAACCTATACAAACAACATTAGGAAATTGGAGAGCAGTTTTTGGGTCAGAAAATAGTTCCTGCTCCAGGGTATGAACTTCTGAGAGACCATGAAAAACTGCTGTGTGGGTTTCAGCACTGATTGGTCAAATTTAGAAAGGACAACAAGAGCCATTTTTCTGCCCTCTCAATGTCGGTGTCAAACAGCAGTCAAACATTACCATTAACATCATAAAATTCACCATATAGGTTGACATAATAAATCCCCCATTGTTGTACTGTTTCATACATCCTTACAGACTGGGGTTACGTCCAGTTACTAGATGCTGTCGTTTTACTTCACTCTAATTCATGTCTTGGTCGAAGCTGTTGAATCTCACACTGCCATGGAAACTGAAAGCTGATTTGGGGCATTTCTGTAAAAGGTTTTCCACCACC
Organism: Acanthochromis polyacanthus; assembly: GCF_021347895.1. Classification (NCBI taxonomy): domain Eukaryota; kingdom Metazoa; phylum Chordata; class Actinopteri; family Pomacentridae; genus Acanthochromis; species Acanthochromis polyacanthus. The sequence continues at coordinate 23,750,779 of NC_067131.1, forward strand.
TAAAGTCTGCTCTGAGTTCCTTCTGTGGGAATTATTAGCTCTGTGTCAAAAACTGCAAAAAAAAACAAACAAAAACTGTCTTTGGAGTTGTAAGTAGAAGAATAGTTGACTGAAACTGGTAATTCCCTAATAATTACCAAAATATGTTCACCAAGTGGGTAATAGATCAGAACTGACACTGTAGCATTAAACCAATATAACCAATTAGGCACCAAGCCAATCAGTGATAACAGAATACAGTTGGCTGCTTGTTTTGTTTGACTTCCTCTGTACAATATCCCAGCATGTTATTCTCTTCTTACTACCCAGCACTTTGTTGCCCACCTCGGCACTTCTCAAGGACGGTCTAATTGTGTATTCCACCCTTCTCCATCTGTGCTGCATTGAACTGGCTCTGGTTATCGTACCCTTCCTAAGGATATCACAGATCTGGTTACTGCACAAGCACTGCCACTCCCTTTGTTGGAGATTTACTCGCTGTCCCGCAAGGCCTCACTCTGCATCTCAGGCCTCAAGATAAGACTTTGGAGAGATACTTGAATCCACAATGCACGGAGGTATGTTTTCATTCATAGCAATGAGCCTGCATCTGAGGTAGCACAAGAAAACTCTCTTACTGGACCAAACTGAACTTAGAGCTACAACTAATTCAGACATTGTCTCAATTTCTTCAAGTCGTGCAGGATTTTTGCTTCTGTGAGCTTCGCCATTTTTTTTCTTTACTGTGCCCTTTGCCACAGAGGGAAAGGAGGTAATAGCTTTCACTAATTTGGCCCTGGGCTGTGCAGTCAAAGCCATATGCCAGAGTGAATCTGTAAAGCTAACATTAGGGAGCAGATATCTGAGGCTAGCGGCTGCGAGCTTTGACATCCTGTATTACACCTAATTGCCACCAGACATTACATCGAAGTCTCTGCAAAAATCCCCCACAACCACCTGCTCCTCACTCTATTTACCTTTTAAACCAGGAATAATGCAGGGGAGAGCGGGGCGAGAGTTCCGCGGTGTTATTTTCTGACACCCGAGCTGAGGATTGGGGAACTGGAATGTCAGTAGAAATTTGAATATGAGATGTGTTAGGATAGTTAAGGGGTATCCCCCAGTGCATTGTGTTGTCGGGGTATGTTGTATGCTTTTCTGATTTATATGTTTTTGTAAGAGAGGGAGAAAACAGAGCAGGGGTAATATGGAGGCATAACCATAATTAGGTAAATTATAAGTTTCACAGTCATTTTCGGATCACGGGGAAACTTTTAATACATCTTTAACAAGAAGAGAGTAAATGTATTCTATAAACAAACAGCTGGCTGTGGCGAGCCCACACTTTTAGTCATTTTGTGCATTTCAGTCAAAAAGCAGAGGCTCATGTGTGCAGTATATTGATTCATTCCCTTCTGTCCCTCATTCCTCCTCTAGTCCAACATGAAAGAGATGAGAAAATTCCACACCCTTGACAGTGTAATGGTGAAATGATTTCATAGCTCTGTATCCTCTAACGCCACAGTGTTAAATAAGTCGAGCGTCACTCACTCTTGTCAAACTAATAAAGTTGACTGCTGAGAGTTGAGCTGCGTGGAAATAATAACCCACTTATAAAACAACAGCCCTTACGAATTTTATGACTCCAAATTGGAAGGAAACCATGAAGTTTTTGCTGCAAACTTAATTCAATTTCTTAGTCTGGTACACTTGGATACAAAACTTCACGTCCAAAAGGTGATCTAAGCGATCAGATCTGGCTGCTGGTTGTGATGTATTTTGGTTTGAGTGGTAGTGGCGGCCGAGAAATAAAACACTGGCTTGAGTTTAGACACAATATTCTCGAATACGTTCTCTTAATGAAGAGATTAATTTTTTTTATTCTGTGTCCAGTTAAATTCAGCAGAGTTTGTGTGTTATCATTTATTATAACACTGGAACTACAACCAAAAAGCTTCTCAAATAAAAGTAGTCATTTCTTGTGTTTTTTTGGGTCACTGAGAAAGAATCGGATGTTTAAAAGTGTCAGTTGGCTCTAGTTTTTGAGATACGCAGGAGGTCAGTATGTACGAGCCTTGGTTCAGGATAATACGTAAGTTACGTTGTGTTAAGCATAGAAGAATATCTCAGAAAAGTAGAAATAAACTAAAATGTATCTCTGAGTGGAGCTCTAAATAAAAGTGACAATAACTCCGTACAGAACATGTGAAACTTGTATATGTTGCAGGTATAAAGTGACATGATATGCAACAATTCCCTTGCACATGCATCAATAATCCCGACTGCTTCCGCTATATTTGTGGCAAAGTGACTTTTGCATCTCAAAAGCGCAGCATAACTCCTATGGTTAAGAAAGCCTACCATCTTTATTTTGGATGTAAAATTGGTGATCAAGATAAAAACTGGGCTCCACATAGATGTTGCAACGCTTGTGCAACAAATCTGTGACAGTGGCTCAGTAAGAAGGAGAAATCAATGCCATTTGCTGTTTTCATGGTATGACGTGAGCCAGTTGACCACACCAATGATTGCTACTTCTGCATGGTCCCTCCAGTTGGGAAAGGCTTGTCCAGAAAGAAAATGTGGACTGTGCAATATCCCAATATTGCATCTGCTTTGCATCCAGTGCCTCATGGAGGAGGACTGCCAATTCCTACACCTCCTGAATTGTATTCACTAGAGTTTGATGAGGAGGAGGAGGATGAAACACATGATCAACAGCCATCAACATCACATGATCCAGATTTTTTTCAGCCAGTGTCACCTCACCCTCATTCTTCGACATGGAAGGTGACCAGGGGCCTCATTTATAAAGCTTGCGTACGCACAAAACAGGGCTAGAAAGTGGCGTACGCCACTTTCTACGCAAAGGTTGTGATTTATAAAAACAAACTTGGCGTGAGAATGTGCGCACCGGTGCGCCAACCTTGATTCTTGATGCTTGCTTATGCACAAAACAGGGCGTAAATCACAAACTTTGCATAGAAAGTGGCGTACGCTGTGTACGTTGTGATTTCTAAAACAAACTTGGCGTGAGAATGTGCGCACCGGTGCGCCAACTTTGATGCTTGCTTAGGCACATTTTGGAGACAGAGGGAACGGCAGTGCCGGAGGGTGAAGTGGCGAATTGAAACCAGATTGATCGCAAACCTTTATTGTTATCACATATTAGACTTGTAGAGCCGGATAATCATAAACCCTCATTGTTGTAGATGTTCATATAGTGCGTCATTCGGCCGACGACTGTATTTGCAGAACCAAGTTCATATATCAACAGGGGCGGATTGAACGTTATTTCATTCGGTCGTTTGACCCAAGGGCCGGCCCACATCTGGGGCCGATGCGGTGATCTTTATTAAATAATTTTGTTTATTGATCACCCGGCGCCCGTATGGCTCATCGGGGAAAGCAGAAGACCCATTTGGAGGGGTGGTCTGCGACGCAGTGGCCCGGCTTCGATTCCTGCCCGTGGCACTTTTATGCATGTCTTCCCCCTACTCTTCTCCTCATTTCCTGTCACTCTTCACTGCAACTATCACAGTAAAAAGGCAAAAAAAAAAGTAACAAATTTTGTTTATTTATCCATATGCGGCCGAATGGGATGAGCGTCCAACCATTAATCAGCCCTGTACAGGCACGCAGGCACACATGCTTCACACCACAACCCCCGAAGGAAAATTAATTTGTCTATGTGAACCGAAAAAATGTACATTCAATCAGTTTACAAATTATTTGTACATCAGACATGATCATAACAAATTTAGTGGCAGGGTGGCCTGGGTCAACACATGATTCATTCATCCTGATGCACAGCAGTGAAAAGACTGCCGGCCGGCGCTGCGTGAAATGCCGTAGATCCAGCAGCTTATTTATATACAGATACATTCATGAGTTGCTTTGCATTGACCATTCATGGTAAAATGTGGGTGTGTTGTGGGCGGAATGTGAGGTGGATCCACCTGTGCAATCTTCCAGCTGGTGTCTGATTTATCAAGAAATTGCATGCAGCTGTACTTACGCAAAGTTTTATAAATCAGGGGCAAAGGGCATACGCCCATTTCGTATTATCGGCGTACGCAAACTTTAGTATGGATCCTACGCAATGTTTTATAAATGAGGCCCCTGGTCTACTGCAGCAAGGAAGCTGATTCATAAAACTGTTTGCTGATTCATAAAACTGTTTGATAAACGTACAAAATTTGTATCATCTTGCTGCCATGTTAAAACAGTAACTTAACCCCTTAAGCTTCAGTGTACCGCCGGCGGTACACCTACTAATTTGCATAGAAATTTCAAGAATGTCCGACGGCTGCAAACACGATTATACAAACACTATACGCCAACGGAAAGCTTAGATTCTCATGAATCCACTTTCAGATGCGATTACCACAGCGGGTGAGAAAAACCACATTTGTCCGTGTTACGATCCAACCTCTAGGGGCTGGCTGGATGCAACAAAATAACCAGATGTTATTGGTTTCGGTGAAGGGATTTATTGCTTAGTAGTAAAAGGGAACGAAAAAGGTGACAACGAAACACAAGACTGGTGGGTGTTGCTAAAACAAAGAACAGAATAAAACATAAGGGCTAACAGAGTTTACAACTAAGCTAAACACAAAGAAAACAACTAAACTCCCGAGCCAAACAGAACTACAGAAGCAACACCCACCACCAGGAACAAAAACTAATACAAAAGTGTACCAACAAACTAAACAAAACTGATGCCTCTGAAACGATGTACATAATGAGCATAGTTTACAACAGCTCAACATACATAGTGGTTTCTACACAGAGTTGGCAAACTACAAAAGTGGAGCCTCAGTCTCCACACTAAACTAAAGCCAACAGAAGGTCGGAGTTGTCTGGAGCACCCACCACAAGTGCTTCCAGACCGAAAGACCACACAAAACCACAGAACAAAGAGAGCACCAGGGTGGACTGGTCAAAATACCAGCCACCAAGACTGATGGTATGGTGGTGCTTTATAGTGAGCAGGTGTGGTGCCTGGCTGCCTCTGGTTGGTCGGAGGAGGAGCTGCTGGAGGGTGGTCCAATGAGGACGGCCGGAGGGCGGGGAGAACCAGACGAGAGTGCAGGTCGTCATCAGCTCGGTCGTCAGCTGAAACGGCTGGCAGCTGGGGCTCCAAAAGGCTCTGTAACAAGCCACAGCTGAACCTACACACAAATCTCCCCCAAACAGAAGGCCCAACAAAGTACCACCTCAGAACGAACGGCACACCAATACTGGTGGCCGTAACAGTCCGACAAAAACGAATATTCATCCATCCGTTCTCTATACACGGCTTCAACGCACACAGCGCGACTCACATTTCTGGGTTTATTATTACACACAAAAAAAAGATTCCACAAAAAACGGCCATAATCCAACCTTTTACATCCAGATGACACAAGCCAGTAAACTATTTTATCCAAAACATGTCCTGAAGTCGGTATAAAATCCCCGAATCGGTCATTTTCAAGGAAATGCACCTCGCGATGCCCGTCCAATATTCCCTGTATTTTTTGTCATTTTTTTTAATTTAAAAGTAGAATATTAGCGATTTTTTGTACTGAAAACGGCTGGAATTGACTGAAGCTTAAAGGGTTAAGCATATGAAGTAACTTTAAGCATGTTAAAAAGCCGTAAGTAACAATTTTGTTGGGAAATTTCACTGTTTGCACATTAAAAAAGGTAAAAAAAACACCACGTCAGATATCTCAACAATGGTTGAGATATCTGACGGTCTTCATATTTGAATTCAGCACGTCAAAATAGATAAGAATTGATACAATTTATTTCAGAAGCTGGCAACTTTTTAAAAATTGTAGACCAGTGTAATCAGTGAAATTAGAATTAAGGTAACACTATATATGGGACTGATATGTGTGAAGGATGAAATGTAATTATCGACCTCTTATGGAAAATTCACCTTTGTCTCAAAATGTGCTGGGTTAGGTTCAGCCAAAGAAAATAATTCATATACATTCATGCAACCATGCAGTCTCATTGGTATATAGGTATCGAAAGACAAAATATATCTTTCTTTTTATGCTTTGACTCCATAATTGTTTTAACTTACTTGGATGTGGAGAGGGTCATTTCAAAATAAAGTTAACCCTGCTGTTATGTTCCTTTGTCAGGAGCAGCAGTGATGTTCCCGGGTCACTTTTAATTATCCAAAAGTATCAGAAACCATAAAAGGACAATAAACATTATCTATATGTCATTATTCAGTCCAGTACCAACCATTTCAATCAATATTTAGTGCAGTGTTGTTCTTTACCTGTCATGGTTCAATGCAGAAAATTCACTCATTTTTATGAAGAAATACATGTTAAAACTTTTTTAATGTACACTGGAAAGACCTGTGTGTGTGTGTGTGTGTGTGTGTGTGTGTGTGTGTGTGTGTGTGTGTGTGTGTGTGTGTGTGTGTGTGTGTGTGTGAGTGAGTGGGTGAGTGGGTGAGTGAGTGAGTGAGTGGGTGAGAGAGAGAGAGAGTTTCATGCTCTCACACAGAAACACAAACACACAAATATATGTAAATACGTGAAATTCATTACCCTTATGAAGCCAAGCTGAAAAAGTTTCATGCAAAAAAAAATAAAAATTAACATTTTTTTTCTTTAAGATAGGTCAATTTGACCCGTAAAGCAACAGAAGGGTTAAACTCTACTGTTATTTTAATGGACTTTATCTATTCTGTATTGTTCAAGACTAAGACAGGGATACTTGACTTTACTTCAGGAGGAAACATTTCAACAAGAGGCAGACAAAAGAGACACTTTCCAATGCAGAATCTCAGACCAGATACAAGGTTGTATGAACCTTTAACTCGCAGGGCACCAAAACAATGACAAATAGAAAGAAACAGCTAAGAAACAGCTTCTTCCCCGAAGCTGTCAGGCTGTTGAACAGGTCTCTGTAGACTGTTTTCGTATCATCACTACCTCTCCCCGCAAATACACACGCATGCACACATCCCCACATACACACACAAGCATACACATATGCATACACACACACTCACACACACACATGCACACATACATCCACACACGCAAACAGGCACACACATTCATACACACACTGCACTAGGCTCTTTATTTATCTACTAAATATTGCACTAACTGATGGTTCATTGCACATATATTTATGTTGTAGATTTGTATATTTTAGTGTGTCTCTTTATACTTATATTGTCTTTTATGAAAGTGTTTTTATATTGTCTTATGGCTGAAACGGGGACCAGGGTCTAATTTCGTATTGTTTCATGTGCAAATGGGGAATGATATGACAATAAAGAACCTTTGACCTTTGACCTAGCAGTAGGGTGTAACTCCAGTTTTATGAAACCACAAGAAAAGGAGTAATAAAGGGCTATTATGATGACATTTAGAATTTTGTAGTTTGATGGTGCTACCTTTTCAATTGTACCTACCCTTGAGTAGGTGCTTTCTCACTTTAAAGCAAGCTTAAAAGAGATGCCTGCAGCTGAAAAATGAATCCATTATGTGCATACAATTTTGTCAAAAACTAACTCAAATGTGTGTAGAGTGTAAAACTGGGTGACGTTATATAGAATTTTGTCATTTTCATTCACTCTAATATGATATTGCAAAGTGCACATAAAAATTATTAACAGAAACAGCTGATTTTAAAATATGGTTATTAGCAGGGAATTAATTCAACCCTCAAACTGCAGTTTGTAGTGGCCACTGTTAGTTAAGGGTTATGGACTTGCTGTTACTATAACACAGCAGCACAAAGTGACAGCTCTTAAGGAAACTTATGCAAACTATGAAACAGAATAGACAGACACAGAACAGTATTCAAATTTTACATTCTTGAACATTTGTCACTGTGTGTGTCACGTGTATGTGTGCGTGGAGAAGGAGATTTACAGCCCTAATCAAAAACTGGCTCGTGGTTGGAAATGTAGCGTGAATGATGTCATGAAACTGTCCCCACTGTGATGCAGGGATTTATCACAATATGGGAGTCATGAACAAGAGCATCAGTGAAGAAAAATAAAATCAACAACAGAGACAAACTCTCACAAGCCACACTGTGTAGTGTAGGCAGCGTGCATGTCCGTCCACGTTTCCTTGCCAGAAAAGCAAACAAATGTATATTTGGATATTTTCTTTTTCGCCTTGGATGTGAGACAAACCTGTTGCCACCGAGATGATGCATCGCCCAGGCCGACCCTTCATCAGTATGGATAATTGCGCTTTCTGCAAAATCCCTGCAGTTGTGTTGTAAATATTTTTGCTTAAACCAGGGTTGTTATTCTCGCAGAAGTTCCACACAGTCCAGGCCTTCCTGAGATGAACCCAAGCATATCCCGAGTGTCACTGTGTATCTGTGCTGAGAGGAAGCATGAGCAACTGCACTTTGGCACTTCATTAAACAAATCTCTGGAACGCTTAGACCACGAGCCAGCATGGACTCCCAGAGAGAGAGCCAGAGAGAGGCTGGGGGGTTACTCTTTGTCTGCTCATTGGAAACACACATATGGACATTTGTTTCTATCGCATATTTAATTATGTTTCAAATACTAGTGCAGAAACATTAGTCTATTAACTGAAAATTAATAATCACTTTGGTTCTGTTTCTGTGTGTATGTGAAGAAGTGAACTGGTATCTGTTTCATATCACTCTTGGGCTATTAGTCGGACAACTCTGAAACATACCCAGTGATGTGGACGGACTCAGCAGATATGCCAATAAAAATTTGACATGTCGAAAATATGCCTATTTTCTTTCTTGCCAAGCTTCTTTAATGAGAGCATCAAAACATCAGCACCTCATGTAGAGTTAAGCACCAAATTAATCATACCCATGCCAAAATTTGATTTGTAGTGATTATTTATTTGATTGATTCGACAGGTTTATTCTGGCCAGAACTGAGATAAATGAGTCACAAAAGGCAGAAGGACACTGTGTTAGACATGTTAAATATGAATTGGAACTGTTTCTATGTTTTTTCTTTTCCACATTTTTACTAAAAATCCAAGTCCAAAAATATTCACTCATTCATTATCTATATTTAATCTTCATTAGGGTTGTGGGGTGGGGGAGTCTATCCTAGCTGATTTAGGGCAATGGCAAGAGGACACCCTGGACATGTCACCAGGCTATCACAGGGCTACATATAGAGAAATACAAGCACAGTCACATTCACACTTACGGACAATTTAGAATTCCCATTTAACCTCAGCATGTTTTTGGACTGTGGGAGAAAGCTGGAATACCCAGAGAAAACCCACGCATGTACAGGCAGAACATGCAAAGTCCATGCAGAAAGATTCTTAGGAAGGCCGAGACGCAAACCAGGGATCTTCTTGCTGCAAGGTGAAAGTGCTAACCACCAATCTACTGCGCAGCCCCAAAGTTATTCATATCTCTTGAAATTGTGAACAATTTTTCAAAATTTCAAATTTCTTCTATACCAGTTAAAGGGTTCCTGCTAATTTCTAAAATGTTCTAGAGAATTATGACAAGACTATAAACTGAGAACATTAGTTGATAGTCAGTTAAAAGTCAGTTGATAAAGGAAAAGAGCTGAGGGAGCTCGATATTAGAATTAATTGCAGAGAGAAAGCTGCACACAAGACTGAAAAGGGCTAGAAGGTCATATCCAACGCCATGTAAAAAACATAACCAGAAAGCATAGGAAGCTCCACGCTATGAAACATCTCAAATGGCGTAGTAGGAAGACAAAAATAGCACCTGTGCTGCTAAGATCATTGGACAAGATACCAGGAAGAATCAAAGAATCACCACCAAGACCATCCTGATTAATCTGAACAGTTCTGGTATCAACATCTCAGTCAGATACTTCACAAGGTCCATCTACACCAGCCAAAAAGGACTCCACATCTCCAAGACAGACACACAAAAGCCTGTCCAGCTGTTTCAAAAGCTCCCCTTACGTTTGGCAATAGAATGGAGAAACATTCAACCGAATGAAACCATCCCTTCGTCAGACACAGTGGTGGAATTAAAATGTTTTGAGGGTATTTTTCAGTCAATGGAACAGAAAAATTGGTCAAATTAAAATGGCAGCATGAGAAAGGAGACATTAAAATTCTGGAGGAAAACATCAAACAATCTGTAGAAAAACAGGTTCTTGGGCAGCATTGGAACTTTCAGTAAGACAATGATCTGAAACATACCGGGCAAGGAAAATTTCAAAGACACCATACAAGCATATAATACATATTAAACACCCAAGATCAGATATAACATTCTGATATGTGAGCTGTAGACATCATATGTCTAGACGACACTCGACCAGCTGTTTCTAGTGTGGATGCTAGCTGTCTCAGGTAAGCTAACCGTCTTTGGTCAGAATGGTATTTAGATGCTTTTCAAAAAGAAGGACATTTCTAAGTGACCCCAAACTTTTAAATGGTAGTGTTCTCTGCAAGAAATGGTGACTTTGTGTTGAAGCAGAAAAGTTATGACTAAGTAGAGAAGGACTCTGTAATTACGAAAAGACAAATTAGTTAGTCCCAGATACATACATTTTTATGAACAATTTATGTAATAGATGTCACCTTAAGCAATAATGTCAGTATATGAATCAATAAAGTTTGAAAATCTGAAAATGTCAAGATTTTATGATGCTATTAGTTGTTGTTTCAGGTGAACAACTGATGAGAAGTTCAACTTTAGGATGACAGGAATCTGTGACCTGTGAGAAGATCAGCTTGTGGGACAAAACAGAAATCACCAGCAGAGTTTGGACACAGCAATCAGGTCAGAGCCGAGCCCAAAATAGAACAGGGAATCCTGACGCTTGTATTTAAAGGGCTGGGAAACACCTCCTCCTCAGTGTGTGTGTGGGTGTCACGTTCACACACACAGAGAAACAGGAGGCTTGACTATAATAAATGAACTGCCACGGCAGTGCTATTTCAGGTTGGGTCACTGGAATAATACAGGGCTGCAGGCACAGCTGTGGTGGCGATCACATGTTCCCTTGCGTGTGGTGCTGAGCTTGTTTCTGCCTCTTGTCACACACACACACACACACACACACACACACACACACACACACACACACACACACACACACACACTCACTATGTTTTTCTATCATTGTGGGGACATACCATTGACTCCCATTCATACCTAACCCGTAACCCTAACCCTAACCTTAACCCAGACCAAAACAATGCCTAACCCTAAAGAAACGTTTTTGCACTTTTACTTTTTTCAGTAACAACAACACCAAAATGAGGTCCCCACAAGTGACAGTATTTTCGGTTGTCCTACAGTTGTGGGGACATTTGTTCCCCACAAGTATAGCCAGCACCTGACCACACACACACACACACACACACACATATATATATATATATATATATATATATATATGAAGAGTTCATTTGCAAAAACAGGTAACTCCGTTTTATAAATTTTCAGAAAACTCATTCTTTTGTTGTTTACTTGAGATAATAATAATATGTTGTTTGTCCTTCGCAGGCGAAGATGACCTTGACTTCTTCATGATACATGAGGGGTGACGTGTGCATGACGACTGTACACTGTCCATGTCTCACAGGCGTATAGCAGGGATGGTAGAACCACTGCTCTGTACACCTTGAGTTTAGTGACGAGACTCAGTCCTCTGCGGTTCCAGACCCTGTCCTTGAGTCTACCGAAAGCTGCGCTGGCTCTGGCGATTCTGTATGCAACCTCCTCGTCAATGGTCACGGAGCGCGACAGAGTACTGCCAAGATAGACAAATTTGTTTGCAACTGCTAGCCTCTGACCATTGACAATGATGTGGGGCTCTATGTAGAGAGCTGCTGGGGCAGGCTGGTGCAGGATTACGGTCTTCTTGGTGGAGATCGTGAGACCAAAGTCATTGCAGGCTTGGGAGAAGAGGTCCATACTTTCCTGCATGTCAGACTGTGTGGTGGCGTTCATCAGCAAAAAGGAAGTCTCGGGCCATGTCGCTATGCACCTTTGACTTTGCTTGCAGTCTCCGCGGGTTTAATAGTTTGCCGTTGGTACGATACTGGAAGCCGACACCAATGTCATTGTCATGAAAAGCGTCTGTCAGCATGGTAGAAAACATCATGCTGAACAGGGTTGGGGCCAACACACAGCCCTGCTTAACTCCATTAGTTACGGGAAACGGGTGGGAGAACTCTCTATTGTCCTTCACTCTGGCGTACATGCCATCGTGAAAGTGCTGGACCATTGCAATGAACTTGCTGGGGCATCCAAACTTAACGATGATACTCCACAACCCCTAACGGCAGACAGTGTCAAAGGCTTTCGTCACGTCCATGAAGGTGGTGTACAATCCGACGTTCTGCTCCTGACACTTCTCTTGTAGTTGACGGGCTGCGAAGATCATGTCCACAGTACTGCGTCCCGCACGAAATCCACACTGGCTCTCGGGGAGCAGGTCACGTTCCAAGTGTGCGTTGAGGTGGTTGAGCAGGATGCTGGCCAGGATCTTCCCAGCGATGCAGAGGAGAGAGATGCCGCGGTGGTTGTCACACACATATCTGTTCTCTTTGCATTTGTAGAGATGAATAATTGAAGCGTCTTTGAGCTCCTGTGGTAGCTTCTCTTGGGACCACATGGAGTTGAACAGGCTTGTGAGGCTCTTAGTCAGCTTTGGGCCATCAGAAACATATATTTGAGCTGGGATGGAGTAAGCACCGGGTGCTTTACCACTGTGCAAACACTTGATGGCCTTAACAACTTCGTCCTCAGTGGGGGGCTCCGCCAGCGTGTTGTCGACTTGAACCTGCAGCAGTCTTGCTATGGCTTCGTCGTTGACGGTGGATGGTCGGTTGAGGAATGTGTTGAAGTGCTCCACCCAGCGCTCGAGAATCTTCTCCCTGTCCAAGATCAGTGTGTTCCCATCATCACTGTAGAGAGGAGACGATCTGGATGAGGTAGAACTGTAAATGGTCTTATTTTATACACGCACACACACACACACACACACACACACACACACACACACACACACACACACACACACACACACACACACACGCACACACGCACACACATATATATATATGAAGAGTTCATTTGCAAAAACAGGTAAGTCCGTTTTATAAATTTTCAGAAAACTCATTCTTTTATTGTTCACTTGAGATAATAATAACACTAATAATTTATTTTTTCTCTACTTTGTCATGTATTTTTCTACTGAGTCAAATTCGCTCAACTTCTGTTTGATTGATATTTTTTAATGGAATATCTACATTGGAGTACAGAGGCCCATTTCCAGCAACCGTCACTCTTGTTTGCTAATGGTACTTTGTGCTAGCTAATCATGTTGAAAGGCTAATTGATGATTAGAAAGACCAAGTATTTTGAATGTCCCTCTCAGTGCAAGATACAATGCTTACATTGATTAGTTTCATGTGTTCAACTTAATGGAAATGAGATGATTTTATATTAAACTGTGTAAAAATGTTCCATATTTCCATTAACCTACTAGGAGGACTTTGTGCAAAAATTGCTTGTATGGGACTTGTTGGTATATTTCCAATAATACATTACCTTATTTATGAATATGAACAATAACTCTATGTAAGACAGGGCCACAAAATTTGTTATTATTGCAGGGCCTGTCTTTTGAAATTGCACTTTACTGGTTTAAGTCTGCCAAAAATAAACTGTGATGCAGTGACTCTCTGTCTCTTGGGGTCTGGGACCCACTTTGCCTGCTTGGTAATGCAGTCTTGGGGACCCTTTCAGCAAAATAATGTCGCCCTACTTTTTTGCAGATTGCAAAAGTGGCAGCATCTTGTTGCACAAATAACTATCACGCAAATTTTACCTACATTTCTATCGGACTCCTCTATGTTCATGAATACGTGAGACATATATTAAATTTGTTCTGATTAGTAAAATGTGGCAGAATGAATAAGAGGAAATGATCTCATGTTGTAAATCATTGCTTGCATTTGCACATTTTTCAGGTTTGGAGAAACAAGCACTTTGAAGGATTTACAGTATGTGCCAGCTGCCAGTATTCAACTTTTAGTTACTGGATGCCATAGCAACAGCTAGTACATAAATGAAGTGATGTTGTCCCTTTATTGCTTATTAAGCTTTTTATTGCTTATTGCTGGTGTAGTTTGTACTTTGTCTTCTCTTCTCTCTCTCCCTGTACCTCTCTGCAGGTATTTCTGACTGTAGGGCAGCACAAGTCTGATCTACAACAACTGGTTTCATTAATCTCTCCAGTGTTTGTCTCTGCCATCAATTCTCTATTCCCATTAACCTCAACCCAAGACGTCGAGGCAGACATTCACCCTCTCTTCCTGTTTAAAGGGATGTTCTTCTCCACTGTCACCAAAGTGCTGCTCACATAGGATCTTTGAATTTATTAGCTTTTCCATTTATCGTTTTGTAGAGTCTCAACCACTTCAATATTTTAAGTTGTCAGGTAAATCCTGGAAAGCACTGGCTTTTTCTCACTGGCTGTTGTTTTAAATCTGCTATATAAATAACTGTGACTTCACTTGACTTTTAAGTTTGTACCCTGCCAAGGAACACGGCGGAGTTATGTGGCGATCGGCGTTGGTTTGTCTGTCTGTCCGTCTGTTTGCATTGTTCGCAGCATTACTCGAAAAAACGGACAAATGAATTTTGATGACATTTTCAGGGATGGTCAGAAAAGACACAAAGACCAAGTGATTAGATTTTGGCAGTTATGTGGCTTATAGTCTGGATCCATGGATTTGTTAAAGATTTCTGTGTCATTGCAAGATAGTGGCACAGTGTAACTGTAACTATGACTACAAGTGAACACTACGTCAGCTACCTGCTGACGATCACATGATTGTGATCCTGTAACAAATCTACCGTTGTGGACTTATTGTAACTTATCTCTCAGAAATGTTACAAGAACAGTTGATTAAATTGTTGAGGTGTGTCTGAGTCCCACCAATTCTGCTACATATTTAGGACTAGCGATTCGTTATTCATAAAAAACGTATGCGTGCCTGTTATGGCATGCTCAGCGCAAGGTCAGTTTGTTTGTGGGTACATCTAAACTAAATGGCCACATTCTATGGTGCCGTGATTTCTGATCATCCATAACTAATAAACAAATGCTGCCTTGTCCAGATAAAAGTGTTGCATTTCTGACAATGCCATACGGGGGAATGAACAGCCTTGGTGGAGTACTACACTCTGAGTGTTTTTCTTATTATTTTTTAAACATAAGGATTTATTAATAGTGACATATTGCATTTGGCATTTTTGCATTTTTTGTTTTTATCATTGTGTTGTCTTCTGGGTATCCTACAATGTTGATTGTCAAAGCACTTCGTAAACCCCTGTTTTTAAAAGCGAATTAAGTTCTTCTTCTTCTTCTTCTTATTATTATTATTATTATTATTATTGTCATCATCATTATATCAACTACTTCTCTCAACTACAAGTGCTTTCTAAAACTTGATAAAGTATCCTAAAATATACAAGACAAAGTAGGACTTCAAAAATATTTACATTTCGGATTCAAATACTGAAATGAATCAGTGACATGCTTACACACTGAATGCGCTGCCTCTGAAAGCTGCCGTATCAGGTATCCTGTCAGACCAGAGCGAGACACTGAAATGCTACAAGTATATCCATTTAATGAAAGCCCACAGACTGAAGATAATCTTGACAAAAGACCAGTATTTAAGTCTTCACAGAATATACGACTGATAAACGACACATAAAGTAGTTTCAGTGGCTGCATAAGTATTTTCTGTGGCCAGTAAGAGCAGTTTGTGTTGGCTCTGCTGATGGTGGTGCAGTCAAACAGCATAACACAGCCCTGCCCCTGATAGCCCTGATGGAGTCATTTTGTCTCACAGTTACCGTCACAGAAAATTCAGGTAAGGGATTTACTAAACAAAATAGTGTCTGAAAATGAGACTGAGGGAAAGAAAAAGAGAGTGAAAGAAACATTACGAGACCTCTCCCTGTGTTTACCTTTGCAATTTTGTCCAATTTGTCTAAATTGCTTAGCTGACCTCTCCGAGAAAAAAAAAGCATATGCTTAATGTCAAAAAGCAGCAAAATATGACTGATCACCTTCATTTTGTCCATTTGGCTCCTTGGCACAAGACTCTAAATTGTGTATTTTTTCCATGGCGCCAAACCACCCGCCCTGCATTTAATTAATTTCCTCTTTTTATATGGCTAAAACTTTACAGCAGTTTTTCTTTAGGTAACGTAGACTTTCCTGTCGTTGGAAGACCCAGACTGTCGGAGCTTTGGTTAATCATCATTCACAGTCACCTAAATTATCTAATTTTGTCTGTCTCCATTTTTGCCACTGCCAAGGTTTTTCTTTTTTTTGAGCATGAAGAAAATACAGCAGAAATTAATTTGTCAGGATCAGATTGTTAGAAGATGAAATTACTGCCATCAAGACCAATCGGAGAGTAATGTTGGTAAACGTCTCTAGTGGCAAGGTAATGAGCAAAATGGCTTTTATACCTCATTCGAGGAGGGCAAAGATCTAGCCCAATTTCCTTGTTGATTTGGCTTCCCATGGATCATTGCTCAGTAGGCCTACTGGAGGAAAATGAAGGCAGGATAGAGAAAAAAAATGGCTGCACTATCAAGGAGTCAAGGGCATTTCTAAAAGGTAGCATTCAAGTTTAAAGCACTGCATCAAGTGTACGAGCTGCAGATACAATCTTAATGTAATCCACTAATTTGGAAAACCAATTGGAACACAAATAACCAAGTCACATTAACTTTATTTAGAGATGAGAATTGGCCTGAGTGAAACTCCTGAACATGAACTCTTGTTAAGGCAGCATGTCAGTTTCAGGTTTTAATGCACTTGGTATAAACCACATTCCTGTCTCCTTTCCCTTCATTTTACTCCATATTTAATACAGCTCTGCGCTTGTTTACCTGAAGGCCCCAAATTTTCACGTAAGTGAGCCGTCAATCTATCATCTCCACGGTGGGTAACCAGACCTGGCCTGCTTCCACTGAGGGGGGCAGGTCCGTATGTGGAGGGGTCTGGGTGGGCATTGGGTGATGGTGCAGAGTGTTGGGGGCTGGGAGCAGATCTATGTGGCAGAAGGGGTGGGGACTCACTTAAAAACAGCCATGTGATGGAGAAAGAGCAACAAGAGACTGTGTATTGCTGCAGGTTAAGATGAGCCAATGACCAGATGCAGATGCAGGCATTATTTTTTTGAGTCAGCTCTGTGAGCTTCTAAGGCTTTTGTCATTCTGTATCTTTAGATTTGCACGTGGGCACAAATTTAAATTGAAGATAAAACAGAAGGATGCCTGGAGCTTTTAGCGCATAAAGGTGGTCTAAACAATGCACATCAAGGACATTCATGTTCACGTTTCTTTGCAAAATGTTGCCAAGTTTGATTTGAAGATGGTAATCTGTGAAATGAAATGACTTAAAGGCCCCCTCAGGGAAATCCTTTTATTTATTTTTTGAACTTGTCAACATGTCCGTATGGTATTTCTCACATTATAACACATCATACATTCAATAAACAATTCACTTCTTGGCTGAGTATTTCCACCTTAAAACTGCAGTGCACCAGTGACAGTATCATAAACTGAAATTTCCGATGTTTCCAGCTTACATATTTGTGTCATAGAGAGTCCTGCACACATCCATCCATATACTGAAAAACAATCACACTCACATTCACACCTATGGGCAATTTAGAATAATCAGTTAACCTCAGCATATTTTTAGACTGTGGGAGGAAGCCGGAGTAACTGCATGCACAGAGAGAACATGCAAACTCCAAGATCCCAAGAAAACCGGGACACGAACCGGGGATCTTCTCACTGCAAGGTGAAAGTGCTAACCACCGAGCCACTGGTCCTGCACACAGTCTAACTTAAAAAATAACCGATATTTATTCATGATATTTTGTTGTAAGACTTTAATCAGGTAAAAATTTGCCTGAATTGAATTAAATGTCTTATACTGGCCTTTCTGTATCATCATTCTCATTCTTCAGAAAAGCAGAGTCATAGGTGAACTGGTATCCTTGAGCTGCAGTGAGTAGGGAGGGGTGCGTAAAGAGACAGGTGGAGATTTCACAGATCTGCCTAGACCTAAAGCAAGCAACAGTATTGAGTTAAATCCAAGTTATTTTAAGGCAGGTAAGGATTTCCTCATTGGAAAGAAACTTCTTAATATGTTTCTTTAATACATGGAGATAAGTTTGTAAGTTTCATTACAAGGTCAAATAGATAATCAACAGTTCAGCCAAACTGTCTGAGAAAAGCTGAAGCATATAAGCTGTGCCATATTAATAATACTAATTATATTACTAATTCTAATCAAGTTTGAGCATGCGGTGTGTTTACACTGCAGAAATATCTAAATTAGCCATAAAAAAGGAGCATGCGTACAACGTATGTACATTTCCCACAGAGTATTGCACAAAAAGAAATTTGAGAGCTTCTCAAATTAGCAAATCAAGATTAGGAAGCAACTTTCCACAGTTGTTCTGATGTTCAGCGGTGCATCCACTGTAAAACAGGTAAGCACTGATCAGTGGAGTGAGTAGTCCAAACTGTATAAAATAATGTGTCTACTACTCAACAATTTTACTTTGAAATAAGAGTGGAATGTCACAACTACCGACATTAGAAATACAAGCATTAACTGGTAATGGAATAATGTATCGTAGGAAAACAAAAATAATATTTATCCCTGGTTTAACACATCCCCAGTAATTTAAACTCAGATGATGAAGCATTCACCGGATTCTTTAAGTATCTCTCATCTTCGTGACAAATGCAGAAACTCCACTAACTGACGTGGCCACTATGGATCATCATGTTTCCACAGTACTTTACTAATACGATGAGTAAAGAGTGAGACGTAAGAGAGGATATTTTAGACTCAGTCAGACAGGTATTTAAAGGTGGAGTCTGAATCTACTTTACCTGTGTGTGTGTGTGTGTGTGTGTGTGTGTGTGTGTGTGTGTGTGTGTGTGTGTGTGTGTGTGTGTGTGTGTGTGTGTGTGTGTGTGTGTGTGTGTGTGTGTGTGTGTTCTTGTACTTGCTACATGGTGAGTACCATTTTCTGCATTTAACTATCAAAGTGAGGACATTTTTACAAAGTGAGGACATTTTGGACATTTTTTTTGTGTGTGTGTGTGTGGTCCTTGGGGTCTTCCTGAGCTGCTTTTGAAGTAATAATTAACAATAATTGAATCCAACATCCACTGTATGTGCTCCAACAAGCTTAATCTATTAGGGCCCCCTGCTGCAACATCGCAGTGGTGCTGCACACCACAGAACACCCACAGATTCCCCATGTCCATGGTTCAACAGGTGAAAGTTCTTTTAACAGAAAACCACCTACACAATATAGCGCATGAAGTTTAATATTGCTGCTAATTGATGTGCATATGCAAACATTCCATCAATACTGACAATGATGCACAATATAGAATAAGTGATGAGCTGATGTGATACTGATCGTGATCAAACTGCTAATCTCAAGGGCTTAATGCAAGTGACTACAGGGTCAACTTCAGTGCACCACTCTGGGGTCGACTTGTCAACTCGAAACCCAGCCAGTGCCTTTCAGCACCACTTTTCCATGTGGTACAATAATGGCAAGATGAATCATTGGCTAAAGCCAGGCACACACAACCAGTCACTGAACCCATTGCTAACACCTTTTGGGTCTAGACATGAGTGCAAGGTGCTGAAAAGGGAAAGCGGGCTTGAAGGTGATTGGTTGTATTGACCACAGAAATGAGGTTTACACAAGGAAAGTAACAAATACAGGTTGCTAAGACACCAAAGGAGAACCTGCTGCTGCTTTTCTATTCTTTCATAAGTCTTTTTGTTGTTTTTCTTCTCCTCTTTAGGAGCATGCTGGTATCCCTCAGTCAGTCTTCACTTCCATTCCACAGTTTCAGTGAGGCAACAGTTCACATTTGACAGGTTTTCATGCCACCTTATTAGCTTGAAGTGTCATTAAAATGATGATTGTGACCACACGTTTAGCAAGACAGAGTGTGCAGAAATAAAACATTAAGCATTCCTTTAAGTGCAGAGTCCTTGACTCTGTTCAGTTTGTTGTCATCTATTTATCTAATGACTCCTTCACAGTTTAGACAGTGGGCTAGATTCTGTCCACTCCTGTATGCCTAAAAAAGCACGGTGCTGCCATAACCCTAATCACCTAATTGCCCTGCCCTGCCTCATTAGAAAACAAGCCTAACTGGAAAATCGCCTTAAGTGGCCTAAATTAATGAGACCTTCACATTGGTCGCTGAGTCATCAGAAGCCTGAGTCAGGACGACGTCACCACAAAGGAAACGGCTGCTCCATAAACTGTCAAAGGACATTGGGCAGCAGTGGAGAAGCTGACACTGACCTTCTGACCAATATTATACACGTTACACTATTTGGTATTGTACTGAATATGTTTTGTCTCGTCCAGACCACAGTCACGCACAAGCACAGCACTTTTAATTCATCTCTGCATCTTTGCAAAATAATTGGCTAAGCTGCTTACATAGCACATAAGCTAACTGTCTGCTGACTGGAACGCAAATATAATTCAGTCACAATAGCTCTAGGAGCTTCTTTCTGTTTTCTCTGCACTGAACAAGCAACTTATTCTTGTGTCTGTACCATATTTTAGTCAATAAGGTTTTTTTTTTATTAAAAGCAGGAGCAAAAACTGTAGCTAAGAAGAAATTGGCTGAAAGTTAACTGTTAGCTCGTTTGCTAACATCATGTTCTGGATGTATAAGATGGGCATAGCCAACAGATTTCAAAGGTGAAGTTAATGCAGAAGTGCCTGCAAAGGTCTAAGACCTAACTCCGCTATCATGAGGTGATTAGCTAAATTCACTCCTTCTGATCAGGGTGCTGGTGACCATTTTGAAAATAATTCACTAATTTGAAAAGTCATTCAGTAGATACTAAGTCTCAAAGAAAGGTATGTTTGGGGGCATGACTGGCTTGATTGACATTAATATGACTGATAAGCCATTTGGTCTAGGACAGGCCGGGAGGATTAAACACAGCTAAACTTGAGTCCCAAATTTGTCATTTGACGATTCGCTTTGTTGTCATTTGTCACTGGAGTAGGCAGTACGCTTTCCACAGACAGTTTTTGCTGTTTGTTAGCATGCTGTAATCATTGTTTGATTCACCATAATTATGGCTTAACTGACAGAGCCTTAATTTTATCAGTAGGTAAATGTTTACTGTCATTTTCTGATTTAAAGCATTTTATGTGCAATTTTAGCATTGATGAAAATGTGTACAATACACCTCAAGAGTCAAACTTTTTTTGACCAGAGAAGGGAAGACAAATAGCATTCCAATGAATATTACAGTTTAAATGATTTTGAACGGTAGTGTACATTTTACATGTTTTACATACATTTTACACTTTTAAAATAATATTTACTTGTATATTACTTGTATATATACATTTAATAAGTGCTTTATACAATTGTTCATTGTTTGTTATACTATGTCATTTTTATTTTTTTGGAAGTGCCAACAAAGTTTCATTACAGAAATGCAATGACAATAAATATCCTAGAATCCTTCAATTTATGAATGTCCATGCTAACCATGCTAACTATCTAAGGCTACCAGTAGCTGATAACTTTGTTTCTTTCTCTTGTCCAATTTTGGTCATATTTGATTTCGAAAAAACACATTTGGTAGCAATCAAATGCAAAACATGAGGCTCTAAAACAGTTTTCTGAAAACCAATGGGTAACATCACAGTGCTTACTTTCTTTTTCCTAAAGTTCATGGTTCACACATCTTATTCAAAAGATGTACCTACACCATTGACTCCAGTCTGTCTTTGGTGGAACCGTTAATACAGCAACAAAGCTTATTCTCTTCTGGACTCTCTGTTTAAGGTCAGCACTTTCGACTTGCCACCGCTCTGAGGCAATATTTTAGGAGTCAAAAAGTATCACATCAAATGGTGATGACCAAAGTTGATGTGAAAAAAACTGTGTGGATTTATTTCCCTCTCGTAACCTGCTAATTGCAGTTTCCCTGAAATGTACACTACCGTTCAAAAGTTTTGGGTCACTTAGAAATGCCATTATTTTTTAAAGAAAAGCATTTTTTTTCAATCAAGATAGCATTAAATTAATCTAAAATACAGTCCAGACATTGTTAATGTAGTAAATGACTATTTTAACTGGAAATGGCTGATATTTAATGAAATATCTACATAGGGGTATGACAAGCACCAATCTCGTGTTCTAGTGTTCTAATGTTGCAATGTGTTAGCTAACTGAAAAGGCTAAGTGATGATAAGAAGCCCCCTGTGCAATTTTGTTAGGACATGATTAAAATGAAAATGAAATTGCCTGCCTGGCCCCAACCTTTTGAATGGTAGTGTATCTATATCACTACAAATGTTTTCTGTTCAATGCTGTTGTAATTAGGCCTTAACGATACTTGTCGACCATCTTTGAAGAAGACGATTCATTGTCTCTTTTAATGCAATGTTTAAATGAAATAGTGAACTAAAACAGATAAAGAACATATTGTGAAAAAAACATGCAACAGAACTCTTTTGAACTTGACACTGACTGCCATCCAAAGAGGCATGATGGCTGCAGTGATGACCCCATTATTTTACCCATCAGCCACGGAGCTTCTCAGACCTCATAACTCACCAGGACTGAGGTCATTGTGTGATGACTTCATTATGTTTGCTCCCATGGTGCTGCATTCCTACCTGTTGCCCTTTGACCCTCGCCATGCTGTGTGGACGGTGGGTGCATGTCTCTGGAGCAGAGGAGACGCACATGTTCTGCGATAAAATAAGCTGTAAAATATCCACACAGTCAAAGTCATTCTTGGATAACACAGTAACATGAAAGTTGGGGTTTGGCCTTGGAGGGCTGGTTGTAACTTTTGCAGTTACAATGTTGGCAAAGCACTTTCTGGTCTTCTGCTTCTCTTTTACCTCCTCATTAACTCATTTTAATGCCTTGTTGGAGCTTATCTTTGACTTTTCCTCTTCTTAATCACTCTCTTTTTCCCCCATTTTCCAGCTCCTTTGTTTAAATCAGCATCTTTTTCAGAACAAACGAGAAAAGTACTCAGAGGACGCAGTACTCCGCCAAGGCTGCTCAGTCGTGTCATTTCTGACGGCTGAAATCTTGAAAAATTTGTGGCAGAAATCACGGCAACATAGAATGTGGCCATTTAATATCGATGTACCCACAAACACAATGACCTTGTGCTGAGCACAGGCGTATGTGATTCATATGCACGTTATGTACGGATACCGAATCACATGACCTAAATAAGTAGTGGGCAGTGGAAATTGATCGGCGTCGGAAACACTCCCACAATTTAATCAAGTGTTCCTTTTATCATATCCAACGAATAAGTCTGCATCGATTTGTCGATTTGTAGTAGGATTGCAATAATGTGATCATCAGCAGGCAGCTGACGTAGTGTTCATTTGTTGTCATATTTACAGTGACACCGTGCCACTATCTCACATTGATACAGAAATCTTTAACAAATCTGTGGATCCAGAATGTAAGCTGCATCACTGTCAAAAGCTAATCACTTGGTCCTTGTGTCATTTATGACCTTCCCTGAAAATTTCATCCAAATCCATCAGTCTGTTTTTGAGTAATGCTGTAGACAGACAGACAGACAGACAGACAGACGTGCACTGATCGTCACATAACTCTGCTGTTTCTTGGCAGAGTAAACATTTAAAGTTGACACATATGGGCTTTTTCTTTAAAGCTTTAGCACAGGAACAATACATGTTTGGATGAACCTCTACAGTCATCCAGCCTTGTGTGTTTCTGGAAAGCGCCTGATGCCTATACAGGAGATATGAGCTGACAAGAGAAACATTAAGATAATATGACCAGGTAACATTCCAATCTGCATGAACCTCATTTCCAACAGCTCTCAGCTCCTTTAGTGAAACCTTTCATGACAGCAAATCCTTCTAGCTGTTTTAAAATTGATCATTTAGTACAAAAAAGAGGACTCGTCAGACCAGGACTTAAATGTATAGCGTGACATTTGCGGAAACACTTTTTTTTTTTAACTTTCTTAGCAGGAGTTAGATGAGAAGATTGATAGCACTCTCATGTTTGAGAGGTACATACGAAATTGGAGTCAGGGTCCAATTATCTGAGTGTAGTGTATAGACTGTAGATTAAGAGAAAGTGGTAGTTCGGCTGGAGGTGCTGGTAGGTAAATTTTTGAACTTTACACACAGCTAATAGTTCCCCCTGCTTCCAGTCTTTATGCTCAGCTAAACTAATCTCATCCTGTACCAACTCCAAACAGACATTAAATTATACAGATCAGCTTTTCTGTAGAAGTTAAGTGTGTGTTTACCTTAATATGCTGCGTACTAATGTTGAAAGGAGTTTCTTTTGCTCAATAGGAAGTAGTCATGCATTTTCAGTGAAACGAAATGACTGTGTGAGTTCATCAGTCTGTCAGTCTTTTCCCTCCGGTAGTCCAACCATCTGTCTCTCATCTTCTCAAAGTATTTACCGTTCACTTCCCCTCTGCCTGCCATCCCTCTGTGGGAGACTGAAGTGTTGATAGTTGTGAAATGATGGCTCTACTGATTCCGTATTTTGGCGAACTCATCACTCCAACCTCAGTCTTCAGCCTCGGGTGATATAGCTGTGGCCAGACCAGATTGAGTTATACAAGTGGGTCGTGAAGGAGATGATGCTCTGCAGCAATGAATGCTCGTGCTGGTTGTATCAAATCGTAAAATGAAACAGACTATTTTTGTGAATGTCCAGCTGAAGGATCCATCCAGACAGAACTTTTATTTATTTTGAATCTATCCTTACTACTGATCTCAGTGCCAGAAGGCTACCAGTTGAAGTAATTCACCATCAGCCTATTTGTTAGACACATTTTTAGTTTCTTCTGACAAAAATTGACGACCAACAGCCTTTTAGCTGTTTGTCAGCATTTTACCACTTGTATAAACCCTTGGAGGTTAGAATGGAAAGTCTGAAGTTGAAAAAAATACTTAGCCTAATTGTTGGACCTTCAGTAAATACAGAAGTATCCATATTTTTTGATGAAGAGTGTTGCTTGTGTTACTGGCTCGCCTATTTACACTGGTCAGTCAAATGCAGTATTGCAGTCTGACTTTCTGTGTACTGTTTTCTCTTCAGTCTATAAAAATCCTGAAAATAAAACTGCCCTTGAAGCATAAGTCACTTGCGAACGACTCACAACCAACATTAAGAGGTCACAGGTAGATGGGTTTCTCCATTTAAAGGGTCATAGTTGAGATTTCTTCCTGTCTCATGTTGTTTAGAATAAGTTTTCTATTAGAATTTTACAGTTTTGACTACTGACTCACTAGAAAGTAACACAGCTGTGTGCATGTTGCTGGTGAACAGTAGTTAGTGTGGTCTTGTAGTCTTGCAATATTCTGAGACTGATCAGTTGTGACTACAGATGACGCCACCTCCATACCTCCCTCTAACAACTCATATGTTTGGTCCTCCATGTCCTTCCCCATATCTATTTCTCTGACTCCAGCCACTGTCTCCATCACTACCCGTCCAGACAGACAAAAGTAATTCAGGTATGCCTTGTTTGATTTGGGTCAGGGCCTTCTAAAACTAATACTTGTAAGCCCTATAATATGGTAATTTGTAACGGCTGGGCTAAGGAACGTGGATTTATCAATAACTGGGCTCATATTGAGCTTAGATTTGGTTTTTGGAGGGAGATGAGGGGCACACTGAGGGGTTAGGTGAAACAGGGGTTATTCAATAAGGGGGTGGCTGTTATTTCTAAAGGGAACCAGGGGAACTTATAGGCTGTCAGTGATCAGGCACTGACAGCCCTGTAGACTGACACTCTGTGTCTCTCCCAAGGGGGAAATAGGTAGATGACATGCATGTGCATGCATACATGTGGACATGAACACGGAGATACTCAGTCAAGCACATGTTGTTTATAGGAGTTTCTTAACATGAATTTGCCCAGTATTAATCTTGAATGTTTTCGCTTGTTTAAGATTTCATTCATAAAGTGCTCAGCATTTACAATTTCTTCCAGACTTTTAATGTAAAGTTCTAACATTCTTAAATAGTAAAAGGTTTTATGATTTTTACCCAGATTACTAATCTCCATAATTTAATTTAAAAAATGCTAAAGCATCCTTCAAGAGGACATTTGTCAAAGGTAAATAGTAATGCATAAGGTCATCTTGGAAAGACTGCAACTTAGTAAGCACTAATCAGTCACAACATTAAAATCAATACTATTGTTTACGTCTCCTTCATGCTGCTAAAATTTTTCTGATCAGGCCATGGACACAGATCCTGTGGAGGTGTCCTGTAGTGTCTAGCACTGTCATGTTGCACCAGATCCTTTGGTTTTAGTGGGCTGGGGTGTTGTTGAGCTCCTGATCATGTTCCTCAAGCTGTTTCTAAGTAGTTTTTGTGGTGTGGTGGGGCACATTATTTTGCTAAAGTTTACCATCAGAAAAGAGAAGACCATCTGTCAGTAGTCTGAATGTTGTGGCTAACTGATGTACATTTTAGAGATAAAAATGTCAACATGAACAACAAAAAAATTATGTAAATCTGACTTGGTTTTTTTAGGCTTTTATTATATTAATGTGATTCAGCTGTGTTAGCATTTGCGAGTTAACATTTTAAACAAATTACCTCTGAGGAGGAAAGATTTTTTTTTTAAGGCATTAGACACTAAAATTTTGGAGAAAAAGGGAGCTGATATAATTAGAGGAATAGTCAGAGAATAAGCAAAAAGATTAGGAATCATCCTCTGGGAATTCTGAATGTCTGTACAAAACATTGTGTCCATCTGTTGAGTAGATACTGAGATGTTTCACTGCATTAAGTGAAAATTTCAAACTGTTGGTGGCACTAGACAAAATGTCAGAAGATGACGAAAATCAGGTGGATTCATCCTCTCGAGATCATGAATGTCTCTGCAAGATTTCATGGCAATCCATCCAAGAGCTTTTTCATATTTTAATCTGGATCAAAGAGGCGGACTTACCCACAAACCGCCGTCCCTGGAGCCAAACCATTTGCATGGGTATGCTGAGCCATACTCAAAACATAAAATTCAAGTTACTTCCAACCAATAACCCTGTTGTTTTTGTCTCTTGGTTACCTAAAACAGAATCAAGCTTTCGGCCAGAGTTCCACTTAGCAGTGTCATATTAAAATGAAGTAAAAAGTAGATTTCTACCTGTGTATAGATAACAGCTAAATGCATGAATGCACACACTGACGTAAGGTAAACAAAAAGGATGCATGAACACTCCTATCCTCTGTCTTTGCATCACACCTGGCTCCTAAACTGGGGAAGTGCAACATAATGAGCTGCAGAGATGAAAGCAGCTCTCCAGGCAGCAGGAGGCACATTTCTTTGCACTGTGAAGTGCTTTTGGCCAAGGCTATCTCTTTTCCAATCTCTACGGACAAAACAGGAGCAGACCTGGCAGATGGTTGTGATGAGATAAAATCACCTCCATAGGGAATGAATGCAAGAACACATGTTGACGGATCTCTGGGTTTGTTTACCAGAACCAACCATTGTAATCACTTTTACAGTTTGAATTTTTCCAGCAGTTTTACATTTTATTTGATTTTGAAATCACTCATTTGTTACTAGCGACAAAAAATTGTAAACTGTTGCTATTATAATGTCCTGCCATTATAAGCCTTGAATGTTTTAGCTTTACTATACATTTACAAAAAAAGCCTGGCTGTTGAGAAACACTCAAGGTTTGAGTTACATCACACTGACTTGACTTTCTTTTGTTGTTAGCCAGGTTTAAAAAATATCATGCTGCAGTTTTTAGGCCTTGTACATATAGTCTGCAATATCTTATTCGACTGCAAGACCCTCCGAATAAAAAAACACTGACATATGTGCACAGAATCTGGTTGTGACTGTGGTTGTGTAGTTAATTAGAGCCAATGTGGCCACACTGTTAATCACCTCCATCCCGGCCTCCTCACAGTTTGTTAATACTGGATCTCTGAGATTACCTAGACCTAATGGACTCATTAATTACACACACGTTGCTGTGTTTTTAATTAGTCATCTGCTCATGTAGCAAATCAGCGGTGGGTTTTATTTTTTATTTTTTTGAAGCCAGGGGCTCAGTGTTATGTGGCGTTACTCATAACAGCCGCTCAGTGGCCAGCTTGAAAGAGAGAACAAATGATGTGCCAGCGACTGGAGCGAATGTAAAAAAGAATGTGGAGGAGTGTGTCTGCTTTGTTTCCAGTGTATTTGTTTTTGGTCGAGTTGTCTTAGGAATGGCAGGGTAGGTTTGTTCGCCAATTGATTGTTTATTTCAGCTTGAGGGTTCAGAAACTTGCCTGGAGTTGTGTGTGCGAGCGCATGTGTGTTACTTTGGGAACCCGATTTGGAGGAGAGCCGTTGGTTGCCATTCACAGCGCTGAAAGTGAGGCAGTTCCCATCAGGCGAGTCTTGCCTCAGCACAAGTGGAAATGTTTTTCTAATTTGTATATTTTCTGAAGCAGAAACCAAAGCGGCTGTGTGTGTTAATTAGTGGCTGTAAAGTACTTCATGATGTAGTACGGCACATCGGCGTTGTATTCGAACAAAGCGGCTGAGGCCTGTGTGACCACTGCTGCCGCTGCTACTGCTGTTGCCCACTCAGGTCCTTGCTTATTTCATTTCTGCTTTGTAATGGGAGTCAGATGCGATAGTGTTTACAACAGGACTAAATCAGTCACATGCTGCCTAATTAGCTGCAAATGGGAAAACAGAAACGGCGGATATTTTTCCTCTGAGGAGTCGAGAGTAGTAGATCAAGCCCAATACTGACTCTATGTGGTTATCAAAAGTATCTATAGGGAGGAAGAGGTGGCTTTTTAAATTGCGCAACAGTGGAAGAATACAATATAAGCTAGTGTTCTTCACAGATCCCAAATCCTCAAACACCAACCTGGCTAAACTGAACCATTGCGTAAAATTTTTGTGAAAACAAGACTTTTATTTGTAATAAAGTATTTTTACACTGTATCGTTATGTTACTTTTACCTCAAGAAATTATTCAAATGTTTCTTACACCACTGCCTAAAATGCGTCCCTACATTGTCCATTTATTTCTTTTATTAGTGACCAACTAAACTTTGATCATTTCTCTCTTTTTTTAATCATTTCATTAATAGCCTGGACGCAACACATGATCAAAGCAATGCTGCAGCAAAATCAACTCATTCCATGGAGATCAGAACAACTGCTTCAGTCTGTCTTAGCAAGGCTTCATGACAATCAGGAGAGCTGATATGTCCAAAAATAGATGAAGCTATGGAGGCGTATTATCTGTGATGCACCATTCACTTTTGATTAACCTCCTGTCAAGGGGTAAAACTGATGTGGGTGTTGATGCAAATACAAATTTTGAATTCATCTCTGTTACTCCATTATTAGTTAAGAAACAAACTAAGCTTGGAAGTTGGTTGCTCTCCACTAGCAAGCTTGTTAGTGTGTAGATTTGTTTTCCGTCATGTAAAACAGGCTATTGAATACAAGGATGTGCAATGATGAATACAATTTCAAAGGAATGAACAGAGAGAAGAAGATAGAAGATAAAAGACAGCTCCATGAGCTGTTGTGACTGACTAGTGCTGGTCTTGCCAGGCTGGCCAGCTGAAGCAGTTCACTAAGTAGCCTTTGGCACCATGTTGCCAATCTTCCAGCCCCCATCGTATTTGCATAGATTAGCAATCATTAGCTTGTGGTGTGACTGCCACTGAATGCAACACTGCCCAACACACATTTGTCTCTCTGTCTTTATTTTGGCTTTGTGAATCTAATTTCTGCACAGGATATGCATGAATCAGATGCTTGGCACTGTCAGAGAAAAATACACAAACCAAGCCATAGATATAACATACTGTGCATATGTGGAACAAAGTCTGTGAGGCTGACTACTGCAGACTAGAAAAGCAGTAGAATAACAAGTATGCTTCTGTGGTTAGTATTGATTGATCTGATATTCAGCATTTTTAAAGTTATTTGAAGAGTTAAAGTTTTGTATTTCTTTTGTTGTATATTTTAATGAATTCCTGACAAAATAAATAAATTAAAAATATGCTACTCTGGCTGTGATGCAGATTCTTCATCAGTAGTCACCTTCTGTGGTCGTGAGCAATGTCCTGCCCCCAGCACGTTCTGATTGATTGGATGTCGCGAGTAATAGCCTATCAACAATGAGGAAAATGTTGAAAATTTCTGTGTTTATTAGATACATATAAAATATTTTGAAATAAATGCATTTAGCCAATGTTTTGTGGTCAACCTCATTCATTATTACTCTGCCAAGAAGGCAGAGCCTCGGTGATGTTATGTGATGATCGTCGTTGGTTCGTCCGACTGTTTGTCTGTCTTTCTGTCTGTCTGTTCGCAACATTACTCAGAGACGGACGAGCAAATTTTGATGACATTTTCAGGGAAGGTCAGAAATGACACAAGGACCAAGTGATTAGATTTTGGCAGTTATGTGGTTTATAGTCTGGATCCATGGATTCTTTAAAAATTTCTGTATCATTGCGAGATAGCAGCACAGCATTAGTGTAACTATGACAACAAGTGAACACTACGTAAGCTGCCTGCTAATGATTACATGATTGCGATCCTACTCCAAATCGACCTTTGCAGAATTATTGAGACTTGTCTGTCGGAAATGATACAAGAAACAACTGATTAATTTGTGGGGGTGTTTCCGAGTCCCATCGATTTCTGCCGGCTTCTATATGTTTAGGTCACACGATTCGGTATCCGTACATAACACACGCTTGTGCTCAGTACAAGGTCATTTCGTTTGTGGATACATCTACATTACATGCCACATTCTATGGTGCCGTAATTTCTGTCACAAATTGTTTTAAGATTTCATCCGTTGGAAGTGCTACAACAACTGAGCAGCCTTGGTGTAGTACTGCACTCTCTGTGTGCTTTTCTTGTTCAAAATTTTGTCGCCAAGATTGTCATTTTTACTTCTTCCTCTTAGATGTCGTGCGCAATCGCGTTGACGACCATGCCTTTCCACTTTTCTCTGTCATACGTTGCGTGTAGTAGTCATTTTTACTACAAATGTATAATACGTCTAAACATCAGCTCCTGAATTTCTAATATTTTAAATCATTATATCATCATTGGTCATTAGTTGGAGCCAAAGTCTGTGGTATCCACAACTGTGCATGTCTGTTATGAAACAAAATGCCACTCAACCAAAAAGCAGATACTTTTCTGGGTTCAATCAGGTCCAGTTAGCAGTGTTGAGAGAAGTTCCTGGATTATTCTCAGGCTGTGACCACTGCAGGGGGAAAGATTACCAATGTAATTAAAAGAAGATATTTCCATGTGAATGAATGAATCACACTCACTGTTACTCCTCCAAACTATTGATTTATGAGAAGTGTAATTCCCACCCACACATGTTCCTCTGCTACTCGCTGTACAGCAGCCCTTTAACTCTGTGGAGCGACGCTTCTAAAGGCGACCTGTGACTCCGCTCATGAATGGTGGCAAAGGAGAGGGAGGTTCTGTCCCATTGTCCGCTTCAATTAATCTTCACCCAGGACAAGGCTTCTTTCAGCAACTTTCCCTGCCAGAGTTTTATTGGGCTCTCCCAAAACTGGTGGGCGACGATTGTCCCACCATTCAACATGTAACTTGCATAGATCAGAGGTCAGATGTGTGGGAGGACATGAAGAGGAGGGAGAGGAACAGGAAGTGTCGGGGTCAGGACAAAAGAGGAAGAGGAATGGGTGGATGAATAGTGGAGGGAAGACAGGACAAAATTCCAGCTTAAACACCATGAACTTGAGCTCAGCAATAAAAATGGGGAAGTAATTCAAGCTTTCCTGCACCTTCTTTAATAAATCACAGAGGTGTCAGTAAAGGGGAGAGTCATTGGGGAATCAGCATCTGAGCATGTATGTATATGTTTAGCTGTCTCTTACTGGTATTTAAATTCGAGTGTGTTAATATTGCTTTTTCTTTTATTTTCTAAAAAAAAAATTTGTCTAAATTTTTTTCTGGAAATGTGCCTATGTAGCATTAGTGCTGGGGAAGCTACTTCGATAATTGTGAAGCTGCAAGCTGCTTCTCACTGGAAGCTAGTTGTGCCACAGTAGCATTATATTTTAAGGTATAATAACAATATGGTACTGCATCAAGGAGATTACCCCTTTATGCTATTGCACATCAAGAAACATCTTCCGCCATTTACACTACCATTCAAAGGTTTGGGGTCACCCTGGCAATTTTATGTTTTCTATGAAATCTCACACTTTTGTTCATGTGCTAAGATAACTGCATGGTCTTATAATTATCAATTAGCATTTCAATACAATGAGCTAACAAAATGTAGTGTTAAAACACAGGAGTGATGGTTGATGGAAATGGGCCTCTGCACTCCTATGTAGATATTCCATGAAAAATCAGCTATTTCCAGCTAAAAAAGTACACACTTTACCACATTAACACTGTCTAGACTGTATTTCAGATTAATTTAATGCTGTCTTCATTTAGAAAAAAAAATGCTTTTCTTTCCAAAATAAGGACATTTCGAAGTGACCCCAAACTTTTGAATGGTAGTGTATATGAAAAAGAAATTTATCAAAAACATTAAAACAAAGGAAATCTAGTGGTCGAGAGTTGAGTCTGTAATTTAATTCTATACAAATTCTATACACTACTGATTTGTAATGGCAAGTCAATTGAGAAACGTGATTGATTTTTTTTTTACACATTATTTTCTGGTTGGCGTAAAAGATTGTCTGAGTGGCGCAGAATAAGGGGCCGGTACCTGACCATTTTCCTAGGGTTGGGTGTGTTCCATGCTGTTATTAGCTACTAGTCCCTTCTGCTGATTGCCTCATGCATCAGAAGACAGCAAAGTTCTATGGTGCACCATTCTTGCATAATGTGATGTAACAAACAAGCAACAGATTTCAGTATTCAGAAAGAACAGAAAATAAATGTAACATTTGGTTGTGCTTCTGCACTACTTAGTGGACAATGATTTTCTTTAATAGATATGCTCCGTGATTTTGAAAAAAAAGATATGCTATCTGAAAAGCTACTAGATGTGGACTTGCTGTCACTGCAGTGTAGCACTTGAAGTGTAGTGTGCAACCACACTCAAGTCATACGAATGAAGACATATGGTTGGTGACAACATATATTGGAATGGGCAAAAAACTGAACTTTTGTCATGTACATTGAGGGGATCCAGTGTCCCTGGTTTGTTGTAAGAAACAATTTCTGGCAATGTTTGGCTCAACTTGTGCCCTTTGAGGGACACCATTTTTATGACTAAACATTTATTTATTATCTTGTTCTTGCACTTTCGTGACTTTTGCACTCCTCTGTTTTTTTGTTTCTAAGAGCCCTGTAATGTTAAATTTCTCCTTTGTGAGATTAATAAAGTCTATCTTATCTCATCTTATCCTGATGGAAATGGTCTCTTCCAGAATAACATTGCCCACATTTATATGACACCAGCAGTCACTAAATGGTTTGATGAAAGTTATGTGAATCATGTTCTGTGACCTTCAGAGGTCCCAGAACAACTGTGAGAGACTTTGGACCAATGGGTTTGACAGGGGCCTCTACCACTATCATGTAAATATCAACTGAGGGAATACCTTTTGGAAGAACAGTGTTCATCCTTTCAGTAAAGTTCCAGAGGAGCACTGAATTTGTTCTGTTGGCATATGGTGGCCCAACACCTTACTTAGACATTTTACGCTGGTTTTTCCTTTCATTTGTCATCCATTTGTTGATTACTTCAGTAAATGTTACTGTACGAGCAAACTGTGAACACAATTTGTCCATCAGATGAACAGTTCTGAAGGAATACTGAAAATGAGTGTAATCATTAAAATGATTAAGCTTTTGCACCAGAAGATTTGCAATGCCGTAAACTGCAGAATCATGTAGTGTTTCCATTCCAGTGCTTCAGTTCCCACACACTCCCATTTTCCTTCCAACTTCAGGAAGCCACTCGCCAAGCCGCTATAGTGGTGGAAAGCCATCGTTTCCCATCACAACCAGATGTAAACCCATCTATTTCCACAGTACTTGGATGGCACACATACGCACACAGTCATGACAACATGGTATATGTTCTATCTCCTATAAGATCCCACACTCGTCTGCTAGTCTGATTACAACCTCAGTGTTTGTGTTATGTTTTGTGCGTTTGCCAGCGGTCACCGTCAGCATGGTCGGGCTGTCGCAAAGCGGCAACAGCTTAAAAAGCACCACCACGACTTGTGCTGAAACACGGGTGACACACAAACTCACATGCATCCACACTGGCACCAGGGTAGACTGGCTGGTGGAAGATCATGTCAAATTAGAGCTGAAGGAAGGCAAGAATAACACGCCAGAAAACGCTGTGATGCAACCGCACACATGCACATGGGCAGACATGCTGTTGTAACACTATGGAAGGTTTATTATCCTGTGTTTCCTGGCCGTGAGCTTTCCTACAGGGCAGTTTTCTTTTTGGTTTTCCTCTGCCTGAAACCCTGCAGTCCTGTGTGACTGCTGTGACCACCGTCTGAATGGGATGTGCCCTGAATCGGGTGCAGAATTGAAATGGGTGGTTGGAAAAGAATGGCAGCCGAAGTGAACAAGTCATGCAAAAGAAAGGAGAGCAACCATAAATCCTCATTCACGCTGTGCACAGTAAAAGTGCAGTGGGATGAAGCAGACACGGGTGCGTAAACATGCCCTTTTGAAATAAAGCCCATTGGACAGACACACATACACACATACACACACCTGCTCTCGCCTGTGACTTGGTGCCACTGTGCTTTATGTGGCCTGTAGTGGTCTGTTGAGGAATGTTGAACAGAACCACAAATGGACCAGACACACAGCCAGACGACATAAAACTCAATTGGCTGGTTTCTGCTCTCCCTGTTTCTCCGTCTCTCTGCTTTTCCTCATTCTCCTTGGATTTCTGTTTCTCTCTTGTACTATTTCTTCCTCAGCCTGCTTTGTTTTGACCACATTTGCATGTCATTGTTACACACACCTGTCTTTAACCTTTACAATTCTCCTTCTCTCTGACTACATTTCTGCATTATTTTCATCTATCCTGTTTCTATACTCTTTCCATCATGGTTTTCCCCTTCCTCCAAATTCATCTAAATCCAAGAAAATTGTAAAGTAGTCCACCACCTCCATCATCTGTTTCAGTCTTACCATTATTGTGGCACGAGCCACCTCTTTGCCAGTCAGCCCAACATGTTCCTATTGCCATTTTATCAAAACTCCTGTTGCCTTGGAGTGATGTACAAGGTGTCTTTTGGTTCCATTGCCATCACTGCTTACGCAGTCTCATTTTCTCTCACACTTTGGTTAAGTTTGGGCACCAAAACTACTTGGATTAGTTTAGAAGAAGATCATAATTTGGGTTAAAACACACCTTTTGTCAATGTCTATGTAGATTCTCAGTGATCCAGGTCATGGTTATCCTAGGAGCTTTAGCAGGAAAGCAACTGAACTTCTCCTTTAGGTTCTTGAAGATGTTTCATCTCTCATCCAAAAGGCGTCTTCATTTAAAACTTAGGTTAGATATGAGGAAGCCTCGTGGATGAGAGGTGAAACATCTTCAAAAACATAAAAGAGAATCAAATAGCTTTTGATCAAAACTCCTGGGATTACTTTTGAAAACATTGCCTAAAAGTTAGAAGGCAAGTTTCTTGTTGCTTGAAAAGGACTGACAGTGACAACATCAGCAGAGGACATTTTGCTCTGCAATCATGTAGGTCTTTCAGGCTATAGTTCATGTGAAAAATGACACCGAAGGTTACCCATAACGTTAAAATGCAGTGACAATGCAGCTTTACATAACAAAGACAGTTAGTAGGACTAAAATAGTTCAACAACTTAAATAAATCATAATGAGATTTTGTACATATCTATTTACCTCTGTATTTCTTCATTTTCACTTAGTGCCACCTTCAGGTGAATTTTTTTTGAAGCTCCTAACCAAATACCTGCAAAACAAATTACATTTCTCATCAGCATCAAATGTACTTCATGTTCTTATTTCCAAATATTAGTATTATAACACCAAGATAGAGAACATGGCAAACCTTACATCTGGCAACACCATCATGTTAGCATTGCAACCCGGTCTCACGGGGATTCGTGAAACTGTCACGTAAGTTTTAGTTTCGGTTTCGTGCGCACCAACACGATTTCGTCATGTTTTTCGTGCCGCTCACCACGAAATGTTTTTCGCTGTGGTAATCACATCTGAAAGTGGTTTATACCGGCGGATTCATGACGATCTTAGCTGTCCATCGGCGTATACTGCTTGTGTGATCGCGTTTGCGGCCGCCGGCCGCCGGACATTCTTGAAATTCCTATGCAAATTGGTAAGTGTACCACCGGCTTATGGTTAGGTTATGGTTAGGTTATGGTCAGGATTATGGTTAGGGTTATGTTTAGGGACGATGTCATGCAAAATATAGCGTTGGATTCGCCGCGGTTTTACATTAAAAATATAATATACACATTCTTTTGTAATACGTTCTGAGTGGCACGAAAAGTCCGCCGTTTAAAATACATTGGTGCGCATTTCGTGGTGAGCGGCACGAAAAACATGACAAAATCGTGTTGGTGCGCACGAAGCCGAAACAAAAATTTACGTGACAGTTTCACGAATCCTCGTGAGATCGGGCTGAGCATTGTCACTGTTAGCATGACAGTGTACTGTAAGCATTTAGCTGTGATAAAACCAGCTTCAGAGAGCAACCAGCATTGCTGCAGATACTTAGCATCTATTTATACCTCTGCATCATCCCTATGCCTTATATACAGTGTAGATATATGTTCAACATCTACCATGTATCTTTCCTCCCCAGAAACGTAACTACACGTTGCAGCAATACAGACCAAACGACAGCATAGTAGTAATGTTCCATGTAAACATAGTCGACTGATTTTTGCAAAGCTGATGTTTCTGTAAAATAAAATGCAACCTGTAATAGACTGTATTTGTATTTGGCTTACTCGTGATGCAAATAAAAGAGCTACTATTCTGCCATTTTCTTGAGGCGTTTTTCGCATTATTCTCGGTAGGTGTTATTCCAGATTTATTAGCTCCAGCTCCAATACGTGCAGACCATAATCGCACATTCAATGAATTTGCAAATAATCAAGCTGTGGGCTGTGTCCCAGTCACTCCCTGTTTACTGTTTAGTCCATTATATTTACCTATTCTTATGAGTCCACCATTTTAATATTATATTGGTTTTGAGAACAGTCTTTGTCTTGTTGTAAAACGACTTTTCAAAGCTGTTCAAACTGACATTCTGCAACACTGGGCTACTCTTTGTGTACGATACGTGGCTTTATTGCTTGGTTCATTACTGTAGCAATACATTATACAAGCTATCAGAAACCTGCGTAGATTAAACATGAGTAACACTTGAATAGTCAGCTAACATTAAAAGTCATGCTTCATTGGAACTCCTAATGCAACACTATCTGTAGGTCAGTAATTTTCTGCATTCAAAAGGAATATCTGCTCCATTTGTAAATGTCTTATCCAATATAACACAACCACCACTTTATGAAACAGAATTTAAAAAAATAAAAAGAAATCACTCGTGTAGTCAGCTCAGTGCGGTACTTTCCTTCATCCATCATTTATTCCTAAGTCCTTTCCTCCGTCCCTGCATCCCTCCCTCCCCATCTTCATCTCAGGTGGCTGTAACTCTGCAAACTTTCATCAGTAATTTTGCAGTTCCAACTGCAGCCCCCCTTCTGAACCCAGCAGCCAGGACAAACCGTGAGTGTGAAAGCTCTCATTTATCACCGGGCACCGCAGGGCAATGGGCCCAGCCACGCTGTAGTCATGGGCGGGGTAAGGTAAGGGGTTGGGGTGAGTGTAGGAAAGAGGGGAAGAAAAGAAGGAAGGCAGGGTGGAGACTGGGGTGAGAGGCGAGCAGCCAAATGAGGTGGGGAAGATTGCGCAGGGTGGGGAAGGTGGGGTGAGATGGTGTGAGTATGGGCAACAAGCAGAGTTACCTTCGGGAGGGGAGGAAGGAAAGTAAGCACAGGGGGAGGAAAGATGGAGGCAGAGAGACTGTGGGTGGTGGTGGGTTGTGTTGGGGGAGGCAGCAGGACAGAGAGGGTAATTAGCAGAACTGGTTTGAACAACAACAAAAATGAGAGAGCAATTTTGTTCTAAATCATCAGTGTAAAGACAATCTATTCATTAGATGTTTTTAAAACATGATGTTTAAGGACTGAAAATAACATTTCCATGTATAATTTATGTGTTTTTTGAAAATTCAGGAGCCACAGAATATATGATGCAATTTAATTATTTTTTTAAAATATGAGTTGTGTGTTGCATCTAATCAATACTCTATTCTGTTTACTAGAACAAAATATCTGTCCCTTCATTGCTTAGATCAGATAAAACATGAAAATGATTAAAAAAGTAAGCAAACCTGCAAACAGAGAGTTGTGATACAATGGTTTTGATGATAACCATAATATTTTAAAAATGTAATGCTGTTATAATGCATTATGAGATATCTGTATTATGTAATAATAGGATTGTCACTTCGCTGTAAAAACAAAGTAATTGCCCATTCTAACTCATAAAATAGACTGCATTTACTGAACATCTTAAAAGTACGGGTTTAATTACAAAAGATTCATTCTAATATATAAAATCAGTTTTTAAATAAACAAACAAATAAAAACAAATACCGCTCAGTGTTTTTGACATATATCAGTCATCTCATCTCGACATTCTACATTAACGACGCTAAATTTGCTGTGTAGCTAGCCATAACAAACCCTCCACTGGTCAGTTTCCTACATGCTTGTAGAACTGGGGTTATGTTTAGTAACTGCTATTTGTTGTTGTTTTGCCACGCTTAGAGTTGATTTTGTGGTTGAAGCTATTGGATCCTCCACAGCAATGGAAACAGAAAAGCTGAAAAGCATGATTACGAGGTAGTTCCTGTAAAGTTTTGTGCCATCTCATGTCTGCCTTGGGTTCCTATGGGGGGAAAGTTGGGTGAAAGGCGGGATACACCCTGGACAAGTCACCAGTCCATAATAGGCATCACCCAAAGAGCCAAACAATCCTGCATGCCTATTTATAGCCAACTTACCAACCCACCATGGTAGACCAATCAGGGATAAACCTATCATGCCTATTTTTAGACTGAGAGTGGAAGATGGTGAACCCACCGAAAACCCACACAAAACATGCAAACTCATGCTGAAGAAGCTTCTTGCTGTAAGAATTGCAATGCAAACCACTGCACTACCTTGCGTCCCTGACTATGAAACAATCCCCCAAAAATATAAATACTTTCCCAAAAGTGGGCAAGAAACTCTTCCACAAATCTCAGGTACTTGCACATTCTAAAAACTTTACCCATATATTAGTCTACACTGCCATTAAAACCTCTCCAACCAGCACTGTATTTCTTACAGTGCTGAGTTATCTGTGAAAACCACACTATACTTTCATGAAGTGCATTTTTACAAGCGGCTTGAACAGAGCACCACTAGACAGTATGCTCAATGAAGGAGTAAGTAAGATGCACACCATAAAAACCAAACAAACATTCGGACCTGCTATCAGTAATAAACAAATTACAGTTCTGCTCTGCTAATGGACATGGAACATTACTGGGTGCTGACCGCTTTTGCTGTGACATTTGAATCTGTATCAGATTTTATGGCAGTCAATTAAACAATTCTATATCCCGAATCTGATTGTAGACATTCAACTCAAAACCCCAAATGCCAACCTTATGGTGGCACTAGAAGAAAAGTCAAGGGAACACGAGAGTTAGCTGGATACATTGTCTGGAAATCATAAATGCTTCTTCGAAACTACATAACAAGCCGTCAAATTGTCACTGAGATATTTCAGTCTGGACCAAAGTGCTGCACTGACCAACATACTGAGAGACCAACTTTGGCAAGGAAGGCTTAAAAGCAGTTATTTTAAAGAAGGTGGTAATTTGAAATTGTGCAATTCCTAAAAAGCCTAATTGTCTCTTTGTGCGATGCTGATTATAGTGATCTCTGCAGTTAATTTTGATGTAAATGCTGCTTGACAGGTAGTTAACATAGATTATAGGATAGGCCGTGAGTCTCAGCACAACCCAGGTCTCATTAAAGAGCATCATGTTATGTGGTTGGGTTTGTTTACCCTGCAGTTTACACACTAAACAGAGTTTCCAGGCGGCAAAAGTTTCTAAAATGCAGATCAATACTAAATCATGGAATAAATGAATTCTCATGGGAATTATGGTTGGGAGCTGTGCCACTGACGTAGAATTGGTCTTTGAGAAATGTACGTCTGGACGTGTGCAGACTTACCCTCTGCTATACAATTGCGGGTCAATGAAGAAAAAGAAAATCACAATTCAGGACCTCACACTGGTTTGCATGCATTCCTATCAAACAGTTAGCATAATATTTATGTCCTTCTTTCTCTCCAGTGACGTTGACACTGCCCATTTAACATTTCCATCTACAGACACACTGGAGCTGCAGAAACACAACCTGTTCTATGAAATCACCCACCAAATGGCCCATACAAACCCAGGACTAGTTGTGGTTTTCTCTGCATTTAGTTGGTTACAAATGTCAGTATGAAGAGCTTTTTTTTTCTTTTCTAATGGATGTTCATGTGTGATTGAGCAGATTTTTCCAGCTTTCCCACCCTTGCTGAATACCCAGCCATAATAAGGCTAAAATACATAAATGAAAGCACTTTTGTCATCAATCTCTGTGTTTATGTTGCGTTTCCAAACTAACTTTGACACCTTTCGTGACCACGGGTGGGAAACTTCAAGGGGAAAGCTGGCAGTTCTGTTGATCACCTCTATTGAGGCTTGAATTTGTCAACAAAATCAATACAGGAAAATATGTCTCAGCTTCCATATTAGCATTTCCTAGCATGCAACACAGCAAAATGAAGTAAAGCTTTACTGTAGTAAAATGCCCAGGGGTGAAATGGGCACTATTTTTGCAGGAAACGTGCTAATGCTGAACGAAGGTCAGAAAGGAAAATCAGGGTGGCAATTTAAATCGCATTCAAGCTGTCAGGTCCATTTATATTAAAGTCACACTTGGCTACAATGTCATGTTGACTTTTTGAAATAATAAATCCTTTCAAAATGATTAACAAACTTTTATGGCCTATTAGGTAATCTCTCTTTTTTATTGTGGAATAGTGAATATCCACTAAAAATCAAACTTTTATTATGTGAACATGCTCATATGGTGTTTTTATATGCTGGAAAACACATCATGAGCAAAATAAAGACTCCCCCTTGAATCTGCAGTATATTGATGACTCAAATGTGTTTAAAAAACACATAAACAAATCTCTCTGATTTGATCAGAAACTTCAGTAACCAATCATGTCAACTTGAAAGGTGGGGCGTTCTATATCAATATTCTTCTGAATTGGACATCACATTTATTAGAACAGTAATTTAGTGACTATGAAGGGTCAGTTAGTCGACATGTAGTCTTAATGAGCCTTGTTTCAGTTTCCATTTCATTCTTGTTCTGTTATCGCACAAAAACAGAAACATCTGTTAATGACATGTTGACTATATTAAAATGCAGTGTCTGGGAACATAGGGAGCAGGAGAGAAGTAAACAGACCAAAAGTGTCTCGACATCAAATAGCACCCATGGATTTTCTCCTCAGATGCTCAAGCACAGTGCTAGTAGTATGTTGAAGTACTTTCCAAACCTTGAGTCTTTGGGAACTTTGACTCTGGCTGGAGCCGAAAATGACCGACATCCACAATTGAGGCTAAATCAATAACTAGGGTGGGACTTCAAGGTAGCCACAATCTGTAGAGGGAACATCACCATTTGGTTGCACTGCTCACAACACAGACAAGTAAAAGACTCCAAAGAGAGCATGTCTTCATTTTAAAGTGCCTCAAGCCACAGCCAGGAGGCTCGTCTGGAGAATATAACACTGACTTTTGACCAGCTTGTTATTTTTTGTTTATACTGTTGTTAAAAAAAAGAAACAAAGCTTATTTACTCTGCTGCTGCCCTCATTACGAGTCCTTCTGGGAAGAGGCTTCAGTTAAATACGAGTGAAGATGCTTTATGATCCCAGCAAGGAAAATTAGGTAAGTACTCACACAATGGCAACACTGTACTTAGTAACTTTGTCATGATTACTTCACTCATCCGTTCTGGTCAAAGTGACGTTTCAAGGACATTCAGGGACATATTAAGTAGGTCAGTTTTTGGACAACACTACAGAATAACAAGGATGATGACACTGAGGGTTGCTGCTTCTGTTTCTTTCCATCCATGTCATCATCAGAGATGCACCCAGGCTCTCATAGCGCACCATGTTGGCTGCATCTACCCTCCAGTTTTTCCATTTTTCTCTTCATGTGTGATTGGTTTATTTTTAATTTTATTTTATTTTTTGATGTTCCTATACTCTACAAACTTTCAGGAATAAATTGCATTTCGTTATAATGCTGCGTCCTTCTTACTTGACTGGATTCGTAGAGGGAAATCATTACTTTTCTTACTTTCATTTACTTGTCATGCATTCACACATTATGCTCAGAGGATTCTGATAGGCCTCTTGTGTGAAGTCCACTCTAAAGGTTTGGCCTTCAAACGACGCTAGCAGCTAAAATGAACAAACCACAGTGCAGAGTGGAGCAAGCTCTGATTCTCTGGTCAGAACTCCAGAGAACTACGGTGGCTCTGAACTGAGAAAGGAAGAGCTGAAAGTGTGTGTTTATGCTGTATACACTCAGTACATATTCCCTCAAAATGGCTACTACTGCTGCTGCTTACTCGGCCTAAATGTTGAGGCTATAGGTGTATGTCTTTGCAACTGTAGTATACAGAGGAAAATCCACTAACTACACTACATAGTACTTTTATTTATGACAAATAATTTCATCCATAGATGTCTTATTTGACTGAAAATGAAGTGAACACATCTGTATTTGGTAATGGATCCAAAAAAAATATCTCCTAAATGAGCTTTAATGAGTCACTTGATATTAGGCATTTCATTAAGAAATATCAGACTTGCTCTCTTAGCATAATTTTTTCATTTGGATACCACAGATCTGACAGTTCAGTTTTTAATAAAATTAGACACTGATTTTGGTACATGAGCTTCAACTTCAACTTCAGATTTATTGTCATTCAGCAATGTAGATAGTAATCAGTTAAAATAAGTGATGCTTCTCTCATCCATTTCACAGTGCAGAAATGAAAGTGTTACTACAATAAAAAATTAAGACTAAATATAAGATAAATAAAAAAACACACATACATCAGACACAAACATACTCACTAATGCGTGAAATTGATGTGACTGTCATAATCTGTTATTATACACAGTATAAAGTAAAGGTGTCCTGAATGATCAGTTAATATGCTAATTACACATAGTATAGTGTTGGTGACAATTATACATGGTATAGAATATAATTCTGCATAGTGCATGTTCATGTCATCTTATTGTAAATTGACAGTAATTATGTCAAAGTAAAAGACCAGTGTAGCACGTTAACATTCTTTATATTTCCTTTTTC
The DNA here is from genome assembly GCF_021347895.1 of Acanthochromis polyacanthus. Lineage (NCBI taxonomy): Eukaryota > Metazoa > Chordata > Actinopteri > Pomacentridae > Acanthochromis > Acanthochromis polyacanthus. The sequence goes on from NC_067131.1 coordinate 23,794,417, forward strand.
GTGTGCTCCCTACATTCTAAATTAGAATCTTATTTTGTAATTATGTAGGGGCCACATTAAGATGTACAGTACATATTATTATTGACTGACACTGATGACTTTACACATACATGTATGTCATTTTATGATACTGTAATGCACTCAATATTTATATCAACCTTTCAAAACAGAATATCTGTATAAATACATGTATGTGTTCACTTCTTTGCCTAAAGGGGATCATCTGTGTTTTGGGATGATGTCAGTTGTAGTCACATCAAATAAGTCAAGTCAAGAAATCTTTCTTGTCCCCGCGGGGCAATTTTTGGTGCAGCCAGCAGCAAAAAAAACAAGCAATCTAGCACAATAAAATGCAATACGCAACAGTAAAATAGACAACAGAAACAACAACAATAACAGTAATCAATTAAAATGCAATAAGATACAAAGACAAAGATAAAACCAAAGGAAAGTTAAAATGACCACAAAACAAAGTGCATTATAAAGATGTTAAAAACCGTTCATTATTAAGAAGGCCAATGGCCAATGGGACCCATGATGTTTTAAATCTGTCTGTCCTACATCTAGGCACTTGAAACCTACATGTAGATGGAAGCACCCTGAATTCAGAAGCAAGAGGGTGGCTAGGGTCAAACAGGACGAATTTTGCTTTCTTTAGAGATCTAAATGAAATGAAAATAAAATAAGTTTTTGACTTTGTTCTCCCACTTCTCACAGAGGAGTAAAGTAACAGTACTTTAGTACAGTTATTAGCTACTGTTCCCATCACAGAATGAGACGCTCCTGATGCTGATTTTAATTTAATTTATGTCTCTGGAATCCTGACAGTGGAAAATGGTCAGTATTTCTAAGAAGCTACTATATGTTCCCAGGTAACACCAGTTCTAAGAGGCTTAGTCATTCTGTTTTCAGACTATTATTTCTAACTTATACGAGTGGAAAGAAACCAAACTAGACCATTTTCCAAACTGTTTCTGGAAGCCGCAGTCAACAAACGGACAGCAGACAACCCAAGACTGACATCCTCAGTGTGACGGACCTAATTACACGTAATTACTGGGATTCCCCATAAATTACTCTCCAAACGGTTTTTGTCTTTTTCCCCATGTGAACGCAGAGGTGTAAGAAATGTCAGGAAATGCCTTTAAGCCACTGCATCACCACAAAATGTTCCATCTGCTCCATTTACCTGCTTTTAGGAGAAAAATATACATTTATAAAATACCACAGTTTGCTTTGAGAAGAATGGAAGTCAGGCTGTTAGCTTACTCAGAGTGGGCAGATTAACTCTTTAATGATGCCACATTTAGTAGATTTTAACAGAAAGAGGATTTGTTTTACACCACATATGGTAATTTCAGAGCACGGCACCTAATCATGGTCAAGCCTACACAGACAAATAAACAAGCGGGTTTTTGTCCATTCGCCTGAATTACACACCTCATGAACTTGTAATTATCATGCTTAATTTGCACTTGAAAATAAGCAAGGTTCACTCAATGACTTAGGATGATGTGATTTTATTTAAAAAGTATTTCTCTACCTCACAGATCCCAGTGGGGTGAATAAAACAGCATGACTCAGGTCATCTGGGTACAAACTGTGGATGTTTTTTTCTGCTGTTAACATGTGGACATTCAAGTATATGAAAATGATTCCATTATTGTTTGTTTCATTATTGTTTGCATGTTTATTTTTGTTTTATCTTATTTTGGATGTAACTACAGTAGGTAGGCCAACTCTGTAGGAAGATTCCCTTTCTTTTATTCCACCGCCAAATTTATGATTGGTTAAAGATTCTTCCAGTCAGCGGAGATTGTCAATAATGGACGCAACACTGGATTGAGTTGAATATGAATAATTGCACGAAGGTTTTTCCCTCCAAATCTAAATGTAAGTGGGTAATCAGGCTTAACGGTGACTGGTTTCCATCCTTGTTATGTCAAAGTGTTGCTACAATTTCTTTCCAGATCCCTGTAAAACCACTGGTGAATTTATTATCTGATCTAAACTTTAAACTGGCAAAACTCCACTGCAAGTTTTAGTAAATCAGGACTAAGCACAATTAGGCTTCATATCAATCTCTGCTGTTTGAACTCAGACACACCAAAGCTGAACTCGACTCCCAGTGTCGTAACTTTTTAATCGCAGCGGTGCTGTTTACCATTGTTTAGATAATAGCAGAGATTCCGACCACAGTTTGGTAAACTGTGGGGGAAATGTGGAGAGCCGCTCCATTGCACTTCAATCAGAATGGGAAATGTAAAACACATGAAGAGCTAAACTCTAGTCATTTCTCAATAATCTCTGCGGCTGGGCACCCTTGTGTGCATCCTGTACACTCACATTGCCTCTGCTTACATTTTAAGTCACACTTTAATATTTTAAGAGGGAAAGCCCTGCCACGGTGCAGAATTTAATGTGATGACTTGTTATTGTTGATTTAATTTCATTCCAAGCCTTATTAATGCTCCTTGGACAGGTATAGGCGACTCCTTTGGTAAATCTACTTAATGCAGCTGCATTCTTTGAGGCATGTTCTCGAAAAATCTCCCGCACATGTTACAAAGACCTGACTGAATCCACGGCTCAGCCCACACACTTTTTCCAGTGGTTTTTGGCCTTGGCAGACCTTTACCCACTACAGCTCCATGCCAGCGTCCAGACTCTGTCTAATATGAGAAGGTGATGTGCATAATTTGTTATATATGTATTGCTTAAAATCTGAAGTATAAACACAGCAAAAATGACAAGCCTACTGCCCTCAAAACCACTAAAAATAACAGCTCGGTTTAGGCGCGCTAGCTGCTTGCATCTGATTAGGACAAACTAAACTTTTTTTTTTCTCCATCCCTTATTTTTTTCATGTCAAAACGGCGAAAGGCTTTCCATAAACACCTTAGAGAAATGCAGGGAAAATGAAGTTGTGGGTATCAAGGACGCAGTTTGTATAATGAGAGCATGTGTGGGGGGGAAATCAGAGCTTCGGTTGTAGGCGATCAGAGTAGTCGAATGGCCCTGCTGCACCGCAGCTGAGCCGTCTCTTTGAAACCTCATTATTGGATTTGCTTTATGATTTTTTTTCACCTCTTCATGTTTCCGAATAAATTCAGTTTTATTTTCATATGAACAAGTAGATGGGTCGAAAGACTGATGTTTCTTCTCTCATTCCTGTTAAGTATGACTTCACGGTACATTGACTCTGAGAGGGAAGGGTCATGCACTTGAGTCTGGACCCCTCCTCGCACCCCTCAGTTTCAATCCGACGCTCGATTAGCGTTCGATTTTGTGGGCTTTTCAGTCGCGCTGCAGATCTAACCAAAAGAATAACCCAAATACCTCAACGTCTGCTTCTAGTCCCTGTATAAACATAGTTAGAGCGAGGAGATGTACGGTGCGGTCACTGCACTGTGCGCAGACACACACTGTAATTGGAAGGATCAGTGGAAAGGGGGAATTTGAGACAAGCCAGAGCAATTTGGGGGGATGACAAGATATTGTGAGGAGCTGAAGAGACGATGGCAGCAGGTGAGAATGATTTGTTGGAGTTTTTCATGTACTCCAGAGCGGCCTCTGCTTTACCTGTGGCTGAAGAATGTCACTGTCAGTACCGTGATGTTTGACTTACACACTGAAGTGAATGAAGGGAAGAAAAGTGCACAGTGTCATTTGCAATTAGATCCTGATTGATCCCACCTCCATATCGAGGACAATTTATAGCTGTAGGTAATTAATGTAGCTCTTATTCGAGTACCCTGAGGAGAAATGTGTACAACTCTTCTGTTTTGGAGACATCCATATGGATTCTGCTGCTGTTTGCTACTGCAGGTATTTGATGAACTGAGAGAAAAAGACTCCAACAATCAAAACGTGAAATGAATGAGGCAAAAGTCAACAGACATGAAAGGTATTTCCTGTTTTGTAGAGATCTGTATGTGCGCATCTGTCAGCTATGAGCATGTGTCCTTTAAAGTCAAGGTTTGTGGAGCAGTGCTGACGCTGAAATATGGGAAAAGATGTTTACACTTTGATCTGTGTGTAGGGTTAGTCTGTTTAACTGTCTTTTCTTAAAAGAGGGACTTCTTGTTTGGTGTTGGGTTTTTGAGAACCATGACTGAAACTAGGCATATCATGCCCATTTCAGAGGTTTCTATTTGCAGCATGTTTCTGTGTTTGGTTGTGATTTTTTGTATTTGCAACACAAATTGTAACGGCAGTGCAGCCACAATTATGCACTTTTAGCAAGGCACAGTTCATGTTTAAAAGTTGGACAGGTTAGTGGATGTGCAGGTCAGTGAACTTTCACCCTGGACATTTGAGTTTTAAGTCCCATCTTAAACCATAATCGAGTTTTATTGTTTCACTTAAGCTTTGCTTCTAATTTTCCTGTCACTCGGTGTTTGTCATTCAGTAATTACTTGCATTTGCAGCAAGTTTTTGGTTAAGTTTCGGCACCAAAACTACATGTTTGGTTAGGTTTAGGAAATGATGGTGGTTTGGAATCAAATACACCCTGTCACAATGTGTACTGCATCTTATGAACCTCCACTGAAGAGTTTTAATTTCAGAGGATTTAAAAAAAAACAATTTCAATATCTTGTTTCAAATGTGAGTTTCTCTTTGCACAATTAAAATTATTGCAGCTCTACTATTGTTCAATAAAGCGCTTACTTTTCAACATCTCTGCAAATATTGTTTCCCTCCCAATCATGTTGTGATTGTAGGATAGCCCATTGGTTGATTGAAATGCAGTGAGATGTACAGGGGGACACAAAAAAATGGGAACTTTTTAACAATCCAATAAAACCAAGAGCGATGGAAGAAAAATATTTTATTCATAGTAATTGAAACCTTAAAACATGCCATTTAAGAAACAATGATGAAATTTTAATTTTTTTAAAATGACTTCCTGTAGATGGCGTCCTCCTGTACGAATGCATTCTGCTGTTGAGATTCCTCATTGACCACTGCAACATCTCAGCTGGGATACTGTGAATTTCATCCTGAATTCTCTGTTTTAACTCATCCAGAGTTCTTGGTCGAGTCGTGTACACTTTACTCTTGAGATAGCTCCAGGTAGATTTCAAGAATGCATTCGTACACGAGGACGCAATCTACAGGAAGACATTTTTAAAAAATGAAAATTCCATCATTGTTCCTTAAATGGCATGTTTTAAGGTTTCAATTACTATGAATAGAATATTTTTCTTCCATCACTTATTGATGGATTGTTAAAAAGTCCCCGTTTTTTTTTGCATCACCCTGTATTATAACAGCCCAGGAGTTGACCAATTGTAACAGATAATTGTTTTGTTTGTTGTTTTTGTTTTCACATCTTTGCAGATGATAATTAGTTATTCACACCTCTGCCATGCTATCTGGGTGTACAGTCTCATTCGCCTTTGCCCCACACACCTAACCCCACCCCAGCTTCCCACACAGGGTCCGTTTACAGCAATCTATGGCACAGGTAGACTTCACACTGATCACTGCTAGGAATTTGGTAGGTTTTCAAGGGGGCCGATAATCAGGCTTTTCATGCAGTTTAGTCAACCGATTTCTCATTAGTCAGATAATAAGCCGTGCAATTTTCACAAGGAAAAATGGTGCTACATCGACAGCCTTCCAGGATTATTTCATTTATTTTGGTTAACAAGAGACTAAGTATCCAGTTATCATCATCTAGAGAAAACATGTAGATTTTTTACTCCCTGCAATCGATTGCTCAAAAGTAAATAGAGTTATTTCAGTCGATCAAAAAATATGTTGAATAGGTTATTCATTTTTCTTGTACTTCATTTCTGTGTAGTTTTCTTTTTTTATTCTAAATGCAGTGCTTTGACTTCTCAATATGACCGTACAGTTTAGATAGTACACGGCCAAAGACCACAGCACCAAAAACAAAAATTTTGGAATGAAAGCAAAAATCACCTTCTTGTGATTCAGTGTAAAAATACAAGCACCAGCGATGGTTTTGAAACTCAACTTACAGGCAGACGTTCAGAAACACGACTGCCAATGTGCATTCACAGTAGCTCCCATCCATCACAGCCACATGGTAGGAGGGACATAAAGACAGACAAGCAGGATCACCTGCAATAGCTCACAACCCTCCGTCTCCCACGTCCCTCCTTCCTGTCTCCTCGTCGCCACGACAACAGACCAAACAGGGCTACGCCACACTGCCGCCAAACAAGCTCCAGCTTTATGATATCATACCGGATTTCTCAAACTGAAAGAGGCTGTTTCTGAAATGTTCGGCGGATTAAGAATTGTCTCTGTCAGCATAGTTGTGTCCGGAGAATGTTGGGAATATATTTTGTTAACATTCGAAAACAGATATTCAGATGTTAAGAAACGTATCTTTGTAAATAAAGAGCCTAGTAAAGTGGATAAAAGAAGTATAAGAGGGAATTAGAAATTTGTATGTTGTTTAATAGTTCTTCAACACTGCTAATCAAAAATCAGTGCAGGAGTGCAAGCTATGGTCATTTTGTCAGTTTTCCAGCGTAAACACACACCCCATACCAAAAACTGAATTTGTGCAGCACTATGGTCTTGGCTGCATTACATTCAAATAAACTGATGAGTAACTGTACGTGGAGCTACACTCAATATGCAATTACTTAATCTGCAATCACTTTGTTAAAGTAATTATCACTCGATTCAGCTGTCAGACATTTCATGCTGGAGGAGAAGAATCTATTCTTCCCAGGACACACACCCACACACACTAATAGAAGCAGTGTGGTAGTGTTTCCCTGCCTGCTCCAGCCCTTCCAGTGAACCCTGAGCCACTGTTCATGGAGATGTAATGGGGTTGATGTTGGCAGACCATCATACAGGAACTCAGAGAGCTCTCTGCCGGCAATCACGAATCCTCCTGCTATAGTACACAAAAGTGCTGCAGCTAAAGAGATCCTTCATCAAATCTTAGATCCATTCAGCTCCACTCTACATGCATCAGAGGTGTTGTTATATTTGTAGAGCTCATATTGGAATTGGCTTTACTAAAAAGGGTGATTTGGGCCTATAAAATCAATGGACATGAAGATGTCTGATTTAAATTTGACTGTCAAGGGAGTCCTCGAATTACGTTGGAGTTCTGTTCCTACAGCCCAACCAACAAGTCGATTTTCACCAGAAGTCATAACTCTGCCGAAAATGTCAACAAAGCTGCTTCGTGCATCACAATATTGGTCAGTTCTTCAGAAAAGTCATGAATACCAATGTTACAAGAAGATAACAGAATATGTTGCACTATTTTTACAACTTGATCTACTTGGTCACACTTGGGAGCCATAATGAAGGGTAAAATGTTAGCTGATGTAGCACAATCCAAGGTAGCATACACCCGGCCAATGTAAACAAAAGCATCTTATAACTCCATTCTGCTCAACACGTGTTGACATATTCATCCACTCCGCCCGCGAACTAGTTCCATGTAACCAGTTCCGACGTAACGACAAAACACCATACGTCATGAATCATTGACCCGCCTGTAACTAGTTTCGACGTAACAGCATATGTCGTAAACCAGAGACCCCCTGTAGTCCCTGAGGTCTGTAATACACTGCTCCTAGTGCCCCTGCAACACTCGTAACATTCGCTTGAAGTCCAGTTTTATAAACATGTCAAGCACTACCTGCACTGAATCTTTTAAGCTGTGTGAAAACAGTAATTCTTCGATTCAAATTTCAGTTTTTCTAAGAGGAAGACCCTTAAGGAAGTCAAATCTGATGAGCCGGGTGGGTGGACGGTGGTGATTATATTACTGTGACCAAATAACCAACGCATAATCACTGTATTGCGTCATTGAGCCAAGGTTCAGGTTGTTCACCCTGAATGTTCTCCCATAGACATCTCAAGATGCTGCAGTAGAACAGTGCCATGACAGCCCTGTTCCTGCTGCACAACCACATAAATGTTGAAGAAAACAACATACATGTTTATTGGTGCAGTCCTGTCCTGAAGTGCCTTTCTCTGGGAGCCTCCACTGTGAAAACCACTTCTCATCACCAGTGATCATATTCGACATGGAGGCCGGGCCATGGACTTAAACAAAATGTGATGTTTTCTTATCTGCCTCCAGTTCAAGAATTGGCGGAGACCAGATTTGGTCAAATTTTCTGTTAACCCATAATAAAGTCATAGAAGAATCAAACGTCATGAATATTTTTTGTGACAAAGAAGTATCTGTTCCAATCACTCTATCAGAGAAAAATCTGAGTTGTAGAAATAACTGGAGGGCCGTGACATTATGTTCTTTGCAAGTGTATGTAAACTTTTGACCACAACTGCATTGCTGTGCCATGCATATCTGTAAAATACCATTTAATGCATAGCTGTTAACAAGTATTGGCAACACTGGCTAACTTAGAAACAAAAGTGTTCCTGGTAGTGTGCATTTTGGTTGAAGTGGAAGACAGTCAACTTGGGTGTGACTTCCCAGTTCCAACATCTGACTTCTGAGATAAATGGACAGAAGCAATTAAGCAAAATACACAGGCAGAAACTGAGCAGAAAGTCGCTCACATTATGTATTTTATTAACCTTGTCCACCGGTGACACTGAGATGTAACCCTCCTTCCTCTGCACAAGCTCAATACGATGAGGTGAGTGTTATGGCTCAAAATGATTCTTTATTTTAAAAACTTTGCTTACAGAGCAGTTTTATTTATTCAAGGTAAAATCACTTACCCCTTTAGAACATCTGCTGACGTGTTTCAGGTAGCAATATTTTTCTAAAACGTAAGGAGAGAGTTTTGGAATGAAAACCTTAAAAGCCTGGTGAGAGCGAGCGCCAAAGAGCCGCACAGCAACTTCTATTCATAAAGAGTGCAGGAGAGCCCATTGATAAAAAGCAGGCCGCAACCAAACAGGAGTAAGTGGAAGCGGATGAAAGGAAAGAGATGAGGTCAGTGAAATTAAAGGACAATTTATATCCATTTAGAACAAACAAGTCCTCATCTTCCAGTACTGTATATGCACACAGAAAATACTCTGATTCATTCTGCGTGAGGATTCTTGTAATGTTCTGACACTCAGGAAGCAACGCCCTCCAGAAATGAAGAATTTGTGCTGAATGCTCATTTAATACATACATTTATATTTGTCTGAAATGCAGACGCCATAGGTACAGGTACACCCGGAATACCGCCATTAAAGCGGTGTGTGTTTTTCTAATCCCTCACCGCCTGAGGTTGGATAGCATCAACAGCGGCAGAAAAACAATAATATGCCTGGAAATTAAACAAACTAGCAAAACTTTTATTGCACGCAAACGTTTTGATATTACCTTTCCCTCAGAAAATCAGCTTATTCAACTCTGGCTCCCGGCTGACTCTCCAACTGCACTGTGTGTGTGTGTGTGTGTGTGTGTGTGTGTGTGTGTGTGTGTGTGTGTGTGTGTGTGTGTGTGTGTGTGTGTGTGTGTTGTGCATGGTGAAAAGCAGGACTGTTGATCTTGGTGTGAGATGCCAAACATGTCTATAAAGGGACTTTTCAGGGTCTGACCGGGCACCGTGCCAGACTGTCTGTGCCCTTGGGATGCCATATTGTGTGTATTTGTGTGTCTGAGAGTGTGAGTCAGTGTGTGCCCTTGGGATGGCGTAGCATGAGGGCAACAGGAAAGGTTACAGACCGCTCTAAATTAAGGCTGTTTTGTCTCTTGTACTTTCTTTCTTGCTTTTGTCAGTTTACCAGTCTCCAGAGGATAAGGATCACCACCGATGTCAGCAACAATAACTGTGATCGATTCAAAGGACAATTTTGGACACAAAGCCAAAGTATGTTGCAAAAAAGCAAAATCGAACACCAGTTTTCAGTCATTTCTAAATATTAACCCTGTGGTTTACAAGTGTCTTTAGAGCAGGAGCATGTCCACAATGAGCTGAACTTAACACTTTGTACATGAATTAGATGAATTATACAAGACAGCAGTGTTAATTTTGGAAAATCAAAGTACACTGACAATCTAATGTTCATGCAAAAAAATAAATAGAAACATACAGAACATATCAAGAGAACTGTCATTTAATGTTCTACATTAATATATAATTAATAAAAGCTAAGTTGTAATGTAAAAGGCAGACACATGTACAAACAAGCAAAGCGCAGCACAATACTTAATCAATGGTGGTCAGTCGTAGCCTAGCCGCGCTAGACCCAGCTCTTAAGACACAAGGGTCTAGGAACACTCGACAGGGAGGGAGGCGGGCTAAAAGGTTGTCTTTCAAATCACTCTGCAGCAATTGGGTAGGTATACAACCAATCAGTGCAACGAATAGGCTGACGTAGTTCCTCGAGCGCCGGATTGTGGCTAAGTCCCATTAGCTTCCCAACCAGCAGAGCCAACTGGTATATTAAGGATTTGCCATATCCCGTCGGCATAAGTCCAAATACGTCTTTCTTCTCAATGAAACACTTCAGTGCCGTCCTTTGTTTATCTTTCAAGTTGAATTTTAGCTTCAAATCTTTAAGGGCTGTGGCCAAAGCTGAGTCGAAAGATAACTGTTTATTGTGCGCCGGTTGTTTCTGTCAGCATCGTCGCGCCTCTGTTGTCACTTAGTTACACCCGCCTTCTGACTCTACACTTCATGGTGATTCGTCCGGCCAGTTTTAGGAGAATCCAACCTCGAGCCTTATGGAGGGTAACTAGACCCACCCTGGCAGAGAATTAAATTCGTTGCCGTGGGTTGTCTAGCGCGGCTAGGCTAGGTCAGTCGTATAGTTTCAGATGAAATCTTTAATAAAAAATTGCCTTGCAGTTAGCACAGTTATGCTCAGTTATGCCCTGATATGTTATACGTGTGTGCATTATGTGCGGATACTGAATCATGTGACCTAAATATGTATTGGGTGGTGGGAATTGATGGGACTCGAAAGCACCCCAACAATTTAATCAATTGTTCCTTGTATGATTTCCGATAGATAAGTGCCGCTAACTCGCAATACAGAAATCTTTAACAAATCTGTGGATCCAGACTATAATCTGCATCACTGCCAAAATCTAGTAACTTGGTCCTTGTTTAATTTCTGACCTTCCCTGAATTTCATCCAAATCCATTAGTCCATTTTTGAGTAAGGTTGTTAACAGACAGACGGACAAACATACGCCCGATCGTCACATAACCCGGCTACATTCCTTGACGGAGTAATAAACTAATCACTGTAATAATGCAAAGTCTTATTCGGTGACTTGCATGCATTTGCAAAATCTCACTTCTCCTGATTAGTCCAAGATAGATTTAGTTGCTTGGCCTTATGTACTGCTGTTATTAAAAAGTACCTGTCATTCGTAAACATTATGTACAGTGGCACCATCAAATAGGAGCCAGAGGGGATTGGGGCTACCCTTGAAATCTCTCTGGTCAGTGATTATTCCAGATTTGATATGCTAACTTTATTCACTGACACTGCAATGTCCAAAAATGTCCAAAACATCCAAAGGTAAGTGAAAGTACAATTAGGTGACTATAACAGCCATGTGTAGCAGCAGCCAGTGAGCTTTGCAAAGAGGTGCAAAAGACTCACAAAAAGCATGTAAACAATTTTTTTGTTGATGTAGACCTCAAAATGTCAGCAGTGCTTAAGTTTAGCTTGTTGCTTCCAGTTGTTTCTAAGAATCATTCCTCTGAGGTTATTAAATACCTGCTTCAAAGTAAGAGTATGTAACATCTTAGCTCTCAGACTTACATAGCTACCCTTTAAAGTAAGATAGCTTAGTAAATCCACACGGCAAAATACAATTCCTGATAATTTGTTCTGGTTTTAAGTTTTTGTGTGCCAACCCAAGATTTTCAGTGGCTCCTATCTGACCACCCCAATGCAGCATTTCTTGAGTGAGGCACCTTGTAAGCCTGTAAAACCTCTACTTTTCCGTGGGATAGCATGTTAGCAAACAATTTCTTTTGCTTGCATACATCCTGCACACATTATTTTTCAGTCAAGGTTATGTTTTTAGCAATCCAAAAAAATAATAATAATAATTCAAGTCCAATATTTATTCTCACACTAGCACTATTTATGTCTTGTCTTTGCATTTTGTCTTGTCCTTTCTTGACATTCATATCTGCTTGATTTGTTTGTTCGCAGCTTCACTTTTCTGTCACTAGCTAATTGCGAAATATGTCTATCTTCAGTTTAAGGCTTACATTTAACTGAGTTTTTTTTTGTAATAAACATCTTTTGCTGTTGTAAACCAACCTGATAAGAACATGCCACCAAAACAGTAAAGTTGCTGCCCATGAAACTCAAACAATGAGCCGAAAAAAGTAAAAAATGTTAAAATGCTTTCCCTAAAATATTTCCTGGAAACCTCCTTCCAGCTAAGGGGGAACTACTACAAGTGACATCTCTTACTTTACATAGAGTCATTTGACCAGTTGTTCATAGGAAATTATTAATTAGTCCAGGATTAGCAGAGGTTTGTGTGTTTCTGGTTTGTCAGTGATGCCGAAATGTTTTCTGTCAAGATAGACCATATCACTAGACTATCCATACAGTACCATTCAATAGTTTGTACTCACTTTGAAATGTCCTTATTTTTGGGGAAAAAAAGCATTTTTTTTCAAGGAAGATAACATGAAATGAATCAGAAATACAGTCCAGATATTGTTACTGTGGTAAATGACAATTCCAGCTGGAAACAACCGATTTTTAATGGAATATCTGCAAGATTACCACCTTAGTACCCTAACATTAGCAGGAGACAGTTGACCTCATATTCAGAACCAATTAATAAAAGACAGGTCTGAATGAAGAACATAAAGAGACCAAGACCTAGTGCAGGACTTTGAGCACTACAGCTTTACTTGAAGCTGCAAAGCAATTAAGGAACTTGTGAACCAGCACCTCCCCAAACAAGGCGGTGTTTGAGCGGAACTGACGGCGACGTGCTTCACTTTCACTTAGCTTAACGGACACTTGACTGAGTCCCTGGGGTCAGCTCTGAGGAAGGGGTCCACTGTTTACCACTGTTTGCCTGTCACTCTGCAGGGCTCCTGCAGGTTCCCCCTCACTCTCAACTCCCAGAATGACTCGCTAAGCCAAACAGCCGAGGCCTACAGCTCTGGTTGTTGATGTTTACTCTGCTCGGGCCCTGCCCTCCCATCCATGGCAACGTAGATACCATTTTGGAGATTGGGGGAAAAATATTTTCCCAAGCGGGCTGACTCGGGGCAAAATAAACACATCGGTTTAGGGGTGCACACGGAATCGAAAGAATCCCACCTCAGTCAAGGAAAATGACCACAAGAGTATTATGGAAAGACAGAAAAGGAGAGGATAAAGACAACATAAGTAGAAGCATGTGAAATAAATAAATGACATTAATAAACACATACAGGTGCTAGCATGAATTTTCCTTCATCTTCTGGAGATTGCAGTATTTTTAACTAGAATACACTTAGTCAGATAATCATTGGCAAAGTTATTTACTTTAATTGAAAAAAACCCTGATAAACATTGACAATTCTTTCAAATACTGTTGAAGCAACATTTAGAAAAGAAAAGAAATTTGACTACTTTTTAGCTCCCGATTTGAGTGAGGAGGTGGTAGTGGAGCAGTTTAACTGTGTGTATTTATGAATAGGAAGTCATTTATTATATTATCATTTTAAATTTATTTTAATAGTAGTTTAATTTAATCGTAATATGGGTGAACAGACTTTTGAACTATGCCAGCAGATGTGTCCTCAGTGTATTTTAGGAGAAAATGTCCACTAAAAAAGTCTCATAGTGCAATTTTACCCAAATATATAATTAAAAATAACAATCTGCCGACTATAGCTGACTACTTGTTGTCATATTTTGGCAGTACTTTAATGATTAGAGGGGTCACCTTCTGTATGTAGTTATGGGCAGTATCCAGACACACCGTGACATCACTGCTGCATTATGAGGCTGTGAAATAGAGTCTCCATAGTTAAATACATGATATGACAAAAAAGTATTTCAGCCCATTAAATGGCCTGTTATCAGCACATATCCTCCCCATACATGTGGCCCAGTAGAGACCGCCTCCTTGATTAGGTCTGGAGAAGGATCATGGCTGGGATGAAAATACACCCTGCTGCTATGTTTACCTCATGTTACAAAGCTCTGTTTTGAAGGTTTCTAAGGTGAAAACCCCACTGTGGATTTTACGTGCACTTCTTCACACAAACACAAAAGGTTTCAAATGTTATCTGGGTTACTGTCTATTTATCTATGATCAGAATGTGTGAAAACATGTCCACTGAGCATACTAGAAGGTGGAGGAGGTTCCTACTGGCTCATAGCGTGGCATAGGAATAATATACAGTATGCTGATATTGGGCCATTTAATTGGCTATTATATTCAAATCACGGGAAATGTTAGCTGTTTAGAGTCTATCTTCATCTCAGCATTCTTTTTTTTTCTGGACACAACAATCTGCGGAAGATCTCAAGTTGAAAGGCAAAGTGACACAAAGCTAATTACACACAACTCACAATGAATGCCCATAGAATAAAGACTATCTTTTGTTCTTCCTTGATTGTTTATGGACATTAAACATATATACATAATAGCTAAGGGATATCAACTCATTTGCATCTTGATAGTTGGATGAGAAGACTGAGGTATTGAGGACAGCTTAGCCTAGCATACAGACAAGAAAATGGTGAAACTTTGATCAAAATATTACAAAAAAACACCTACAGAAATGTCCAAAACTCATAAAATGTTAAACTATGCATCTTTTACATTTATTCTATATAAAAATATTACTGTTCAACAAATATATGTGATTTTAGAGGGTGTAACAAGGTGACTATTTAGAGCAGTGAAGCTAACAAGGAAACTAACTTTGTTCTGTTCTAACAGCTCTTGACATATAAAACTAGCACCTTTCTTTTCGTGTAACTCTTGAAAAAGTAGATAAAACAGACTGTTTGGGTTTTCACTCCAGTCACCACTATCCCCTGTTAATTCCTGATTTGGGTTAAGGTGCGATCCTTGAAGGTAATTTCCCAGTCTAGTTAGTGCAGGAAGCTTTACGTATTTCTTTAGCATGTAAAACTGGACAAACAAAGTAGGAGAGAAATTGCTGTAGGACTCAAACCCAAGAGTGACTGATAAAGGCTGGGAACAGGTCAAGCAAACACCTCAAGGGTTGAGGTCGCTGGTTCACAGGCATTAATCACAGCTGTCCGGCTAATGGCGACAGCAGCACTCAAGGCCAGGTTTGATCAGCAGAATCACATATGACTGTTGTCCCGGGGAAGTTGTCTCCCTCAATAACTGGTCTATACTACAGCTAAATAGGCTGTGTAGGACAAGCCGTTCACGCACACACTGATGCTATTTTTAAGGAAAGTATTTGTTGTTCAACTTGCTGTGTTTGTGCTATATGTTTATATTACATAAGAATATAAGACTAACTGAGATAGTTTTGGCCAGTGACTATTTCAGTTCTAACTAGAAAAACACTCAGAGAGCGCATTACTCTGCAAAGGCTGTTTATTCCCCCATATGGCATTGTCAGAAAAGCAACTTTTGTTTAATAAATGCCCCATTTGTTTATTCATTATTGATGATCAGAAATCATGGCAACATAGATTGTGGCCATTTAATATCAACCTGTCCTCCAATTCATACGACCGCATCGGTCGTTTGCACCGTGCACCGGAATACGACCTATGCGGTCGTATGAACGTTTGCGCCCCTACGGGGAAAACGAACGCATTACGGGATTTAATTCGCGAAACGGCTTTTCCGTCGCAAAACGGCTTTTTTCTCACTTTCCCAACACGTTTTTAGGGTTATGGTTAAGGTTAGGGTTAGGGATAGGGATAGTGTTAGATAAAAGTTTGTTCATGATGACGTTTCACCTGCGACTCCAGAGTGTCGATATTTACTCAACCGCCAGAGGTCGCATAGTCAAAACGTAACACTGGGTCGTAATACGGGCGTGTACAGACGACCTATGTGGTCGTTTTTGGTTTGAGGACAGGCTCTTTAATATAGATGTACCCACAAACAAAATGACTTTGCACTGAGCATAGGCGTATGTTATGCATGTAAGTTATGTATGGATACGAATCACGTGACCTAAATATGTAGCGGGTGGCTTGAACTGATGAGACTTGGGAACACCCCACAATATAATCAGTTTTGTACGTCCTGATAAGTTCGCAACAGTCGATTTGTAGTAAGATCGCTATCATGTGATTGTCAGCAGGCAGCTGATATAGTGTTCACTTGTTGTCATAGGTACAGTGACGCTGTGCCGCTATCTCGCAGTGATTCAGAAATCTTTTACAAACCCGTGGATCCAGACTATAGGTCGCATCACTGCCACAATGTAATCAGTTGGTCCTTGTGTCATTTCTGATGCCCCCTGACTGTCATTTAAGTCTGTGAACAGACAGACAAACAGTGGTGTAATAACTGTACTTGGTAAAGGAAACATACCAACAATGGTACTGGAAAGTTTACAAAGTCTAATACTTCATAATGTGCATTGGATTTTGCCATCTTATTTGTGATTTATGTTAAATTCTAGCATCTTTAGAGTTTTGGGGTTTTTTTTGTTTTTTTTTGTACAAATATTTGGTCGAGAGATGCAAGAAAGGTCCCAGACTCAACTGAACCTTTGCACTATAGGGATGCTCTAATATAAATATATTTTTAAAGTATTAACTGTTTATACAAAATAATTTGTATGAATATTTTAATATTTTAATTGTAATGACATGCCAAGGTACTGGGAAACCCTTTTCAGTCCTACTTAGTGCAGTTTCTCTTGCAAGCTGCATACTGCTTCATACAGACGAAAGTGTTCTATGCTGTTTATAAAACATATTGCTGATATTTTACCATAATTTAGGGGTTTACATACTGTTTCTGGATTATGGTGGTTGAGAAGAAAAAGGACAAAAATTACTAAACCTCCTTCACCTAATGACATTTACTTACTATGGTACTGATTTGCACTGAGGCAATAATGTTGGCTGTGGCCAAGAAAAGCACTACATTTTCAGAAATTTCTTCCCATCATGAAAAGCATTTGGGTTAAGATTAGCTTTGATTAAACTTTGATTATGTTTCGTTTGATAGTCATTAGAAACAACTTTAAAACACACTGCCTTGTATTGTACAGATTCCCCTCAAACCCTGGACTCCACAGAACTCTAAGGATGTCCTGTAGACACGAACCAGGTACCAAGACATTAGCATCTTAACGTTTATGTCTGTGTAGGTTCTCATTCATCCAGGTCATGGCTATCCAAAGTTGTTTAAATCAATCTACTGGACTTTAAGAAAGTTCCTTGAAGATGTTTCACCTCTCATCCAAGAGGCTTCTTCAGTTCTGGTGGTGGTTGGTGTTGCCTCAGCTTTTAAACCTCTTTGAGGTGTGTCCAGGGCTATTATTCCAACGACCGATACCAAAACTCGTCTGACTACTCAATGATGGTCGTTGTGAGTATCAGTGGGGGTCGTCATTGGGGATCTGTGCATTTCAATGACCCCCACCGATACTCACAACAACCATTGTTGAGTAGTCAGACGAGTTTTGGTATTGGTCGTTGGAATAATAGCCCTGGACACACCTCACAGAGGTTTAAAAGCTGAGGCAACACCAACCACCACCAGAACTGAAGAAGCCTCTTGGATGAGAGGTGAAACGTCTTCAAGGAACTTTCTTAAAGTCCAGTAGATTGATCTAAACAACTTTGGATATCTTAACATTTAATTTGTTGAGGTCGTGAGGTGGGATCTCCATTGACCTGGCAGGTGTGGGGACAGGTGTCGGAATAGGATGTGGGGAATTTGGAGGCCAGGTCAACACCTTGAAGTCTTTGTCATGTTTTCTCCAATCATTTCTGAACAATCTTTGCTGTGTGGCAGGGTGCACTGTTGTGGTCTACAACAATTATTAGATAGGTGGTATGTTTCAAAGTAACTACCATATGATTGCAACAACCCAAGGTTTCCCAGCAGAACATTGCATAGAACATCATGCAGTCTCTCCCTGCTTTCCTTCTTCTTGCAGTGCATTCTGCTATCATCTCTTCCCCAGGTAAACAATGACCAGACAGTCCACATAATTTAACAGAGAACACAATTCATCAGATGAGGCTCCTTTCAAGTTCTGAGGCTGACATGCCAAATGGACAGAGGTCGGCATGAGCTCTCTGAGCGATCTGCCACTACACAGCTCCATATACAGGTAGTTGTGATGTATTGTGTGTTCTGACACATTTCTATCATAAGCCACATTCAGGTTTCTACCAATTTTTGCTACAGTTGCTCTTCTGTGGGATCAGACCACACAGGCATCAGTGAGCCTTTGGCGCTCATGACCTTGTTATCGGTTCACCAGTTGTTCTTTGTCGGACCACTTTTGGAAGAAACTAACCACTACATTCTTCTTTACTTCACTTTTCAGTGGTTCTAATGTTGTGCTGATTAATGAATTTCTTGTTTGAATCAGGACCCCAACTCCTTTCCTAAACTTGATCCGGTTCTCTGAGTGTACAAACAGGACCATAAAAAAGTGGACATTGAACTTCAGCAAAATAGCCTAGCAAAGTAAATGCAGTTTGATCAGCATTGCATTGCTTTAATTATGAGACAAATCAAAACATTACACAACAGATACCATTCATGTGTCTCATATCTGTGTCAGAGTTTTTCTCCAGGATCTGTCTGAGTAGTTTACTTTTACTAAGTGTTCTCCAAGGTCTGGGAAACAAGTTAAGCTATAGAGAGAACAAAACATAAATATATAATCTGTTTCAGTCCTCTTCCCCCAGTGACATCTTCTCCTTCTGTTGGCTGTAACACCGTATCTGCATGGTGTCTGTGACCTTCCTCTGGTGTCTCCCCAGAGTCCCATTCTGTCTTCTGTTCCTCTTTCTTCCCTTGTATTTTCCTCTCCTCTCTCTATCTCCCTTTCTCTTCTCCTATGTCCATTCCTTCTGACTAATGCTAACCACATTCTGAATATTCAGCTGCCCTACTCTTCTGCTCTCAGGTATATTCTGCCCCTTTTCTTGACCCTGTAGGTTATTTCATCCATGCCATTTTCAAAAGAAGGGATTTGGTTAAATAATATTTTCAGTCTCCCTCCTTTTCCATCTTTCCCCTTCAGTCGTTTGAATCTCCTCAATCCAAGAACAATTGGCCACCGTGACAAAAGCCGAAGGAGGGAAAATGAAAGAAAATAAATTGATGGTGGAAAGATAACATAGTTGGGCGATGTGGAGGCAGGGAGAAGATCAGCGAAGGTTTATAATGGCAGGAATAAATCATGCTGTGCTTGTTCGTGTCAACGGGCTGTTTAAGTTTTAGTCTCTTTATATAAAGCTTGATGAAAAGTCTGCGTTAGTCCTGACTCTGTTAGCAACTGAGGGGTGATTGAGGGTGAAAGGGTGGTGTTGGGTTGCACGCTCTGCACTGTGGCTCATTTAATGAAGAAAAATAATGTTATCATGTTAAAGTAAGAAGCTCAAACTGTGCAGTGGGTTCTGACAAATGGCAGAGACAAATGTTCACAAAACAAAGGCACTTGGCGATGACAAGATGACTTAGACCATAAGAGAATGGTTTCCATCTTTTACACGTGTTTCACTCAGGTGCAGACCTTTCAAGATAGTCTTTGCTTTGGGTTTAATCTCCAGACTGAGAGCTTTCCACTGGAAATGTGAGACTTTCTTGCTTTTTTAGTAGCGCAGTGACAGAAATGAAAATTGTTGCAGCACAAAATGTTTGCATTTATTTCATTATCTGTAAAAGTTATCAAATGTAAAGTAGGCTTAGTGGTCAGAAAAAGGTATTTCTGTCATTGAAAGAGTGACGTCTGAAAATGAGATTTTAAAATGATAAAAGTCACAGATCTCTTCAAGATATCAAGTAGCAAAAAGAAATATAAAGTAAATCACAAGCAGGAATGGCAGTTGAATAAAGAACGGTATTAGTCTTCTTTGAAAACGTAAAAATTTGAAGATTCTTCTTTTCCCTTAGACAAAATTCTTTTTTTTTCTGGCTGACATCATTTTCTATGAATTGGTTTTGTTTTATGTACTACTTTTCACTGAATGCCTTTGTACTTCATAGAAAGCAAAAAAATAATTAAAAAAAATAAAAATAATAAGTGTAGGCAGCACTGTCCTACTATCACATCTGAACTAGATTTATGACACTTATCCAGGTTGTTTTCTCTCGACTAGATCCTTCTGGCTGCACAGTGACTTGGTGTTTAGCACTTTCGCCTTGCAGCTAGAAGATGCCCGGTTTGCATCCCGGCCTTTCTGGGATCATTCTGCATGTTCTCCCTGTGCATGTGTGCATTTTCTCTGGGTACTCCAGCTTTCTCCCACAGTCCAAAAACAGGTTAATTAGTAACTTTATATTGTCCATAAGTGTAAATGCGAGTGTGATTGTTTGTCTGTATGTGTGGCTAGGCTAGACTGGTGACCTGTCCTCTGAGCCTACTCCATCCAATCATCCATAAACTCCATGCAGAAAGATCCCAGGCTGGGGCGTGAACCACTGATCTTATCTGCAAGCATCGTCATGTCAAATGATAAAAGATCTGGATGATTTGGACTATTAAAAAAAAAAAAAAAACAAGACGCAGAATGTATAGCTCACCCCTAAAAAGGATAAGATAGCAGATTAAACCAAAAGGTAAGGACACTGAAAATAGCCAAGGGCTCATAGGGATAAACCTCAGTAGAGGTTATAAATCAGGTTGACTTATCTTGTGCAGTTTTGTCCTTTGTGAATCAAAAGTGCAAAACTAAATTGCTGCAAGCAATTCACCACATATGACCTAATCATGCAGATAGTTTGAGACATACCACTGATATTTTACTGATTATTGTCATTCAAACAACTTCTTGTGCATCTTGTGTGTATTTTTCATCACACACTAACACTGGAGGGACTTTGTGTAACATTGTTATGTAGTTTTATGTTTGTTTTTTTTTGCACCATAAATTATATTTCATTCACTGTTAGTGTTTTGGCTCATAAGAAGAAATCTCCCAGAGGGTATCACCGCAGCCAATCAGCAATGATTCTGATGCAAAACCTCC
Organism: Acanthochromis polyacanthus; assembly: GCF_021347895.1. Lineage (NCBI taxonomy): Eukaryota > Metazoa > Chordata > Actinopteri > Pomacentridae > Acanthochromis > Acanthochromis polyacanthus. The sequence continues at coordinate 23,815,486 of NC_067131.1, forward strand.
CTCCAAGCACAAGCATTTCTCATATTTCTGTACAGCAGCTAATGAAGTGATGATGAATCATTGTTGGGCCACAGACTCAGTGTGTCTGTCCCCAGCTGATGCCACGAGCTTTACGCTCCTATAACTTAAACCGGTGTTCCTCCTACATTGAAATTACCATGAAACAGCAGGTCATTTTTTATTACTTTCTGCTAACAAGCCAAAGCCTCTGCCTGCACAGCCGGCCGTTTGGAAGTTAAAAAACAGCCCATGATTAATGATCGCTGTGACATGTCTGAGTGAACCAAATGGAGTGTGCATGTAAACGCTCCCCTGCCAAAGCCTTCACCCTCACACTTATTGTAATCATTACAGGGAGAAAAAATTAGGGGGTGGAACTGTAATGGGTTAATTACACCACAATCGGCGGTGTAGAAATGCAGGCCTTTTTAATTATCTCCCTCCATCATTCGACACATTTCTATTATTTACTTTCTCTTTTTCTGCTCTCTGCTTTGACTGAGGTTCAGCGCCGTGAAGGAAAATAGGGGGATAATTGGGTTCATCCATCTCTCTCTCTCTCTCTCTCTCCCTCAGCCTCCCTCCCACCTCTCGCTCCACCTCTCCTACAACTTGTTGTACCTCCCTCTGTCTGTATCTTTCTCCCCCTTTACTCTTGTTTCGTTTTTCTCTCACTTCCCAGTTTTTGTCACTGTGCATCATTTTGTGTTTCCATAATTTGAAGGAATGAGCAGTGTGTTGTTGCATTTGGGTTTGTCTTTACTAATTACTTTGAAATCAGTGATAAATTGACTGTAACAGAACTGCTCATGCTGGTTGATTTGATGCCACATTTGCCACTTGTACTTAATCTAGAGTGCAGAAAAACTTGATTTACGCACTTACTTAGGCTGAATACACAAAAAAAAAATCCAGATTCAGACAACCAGTGGAGCCTGAGGTAGTGCGAACATGGTCCAACTACCACAGCTGAAAATCATACACCATTCAATCAAACAAACCCTCCAAGTACACAACTTAATAGATAGCTTAGCAGCTTGTTCATTACACCTTCTACACATACTTACAAATGGCTTTTAGATTCACATTGCTCTCTGTGAGTTAAGATTATTTAGTTAAAATAGTTTTAAGTTAAATTTCCAGCAGAATTTACTCTCCTCTCCTGAAGTTAGAGGTAGCAGAGGATGACTTGGAAGCACCACAGTAGACTTGTAAGGTAGTAGGGAGACTTTGGAGGTCAATGGAAGAGTACAAGTTTTTAATGGTGTGCTCGAAACACTTCATAAAATTCAGAAAAACACAAGGTACACAATGGAGACTGACCGATCAGTGTGTAACATAGCATAGATCTGTCCTTCTCAACCCGCCCGGCCAGCAGGCAGATGGGTCCCCCCTATATAGAGCCGGGTTCTGCTCAAGGTTTCTTCCCTGTTAAAAGGGTGTTTTCCTTGCCACTGTCGCCTTTGGGCTTGCTCTGGGGGTCAGGCATTTGGGTTCTGTAAAGCGTCTTGAGACGAGTTGACTGTAATTGACGCTATATAAATAAAATTGAATTGAATTGAATTGAATTGAATTGAATAGATAGTGACATGGAGCTGGAAGTCATAGTTTCAGACTCTCCTCTTCTCTGCTGGAAAGATGAGGAGTCTAATCTAGCTTCAGCACTCATTGCAAGCACATCTATGGCCCTTTCAGAGAGTCCCTGTGAAGACACCTGTGTAGTAGATGAGCTGATGTCTCCCGTACACTTTTTGTGGGTGAGAGTACAGTGGGTACGGAAAGTATTCAGACCCCTTGAAATTTTTCACTCTGTGTCATTGCAGCCATTTGCCAAAATCAAAAAAGTTCATTTTATTTCTCATTAATGTACACTCAGCACCCCATCTTGACAGAAAAAAACAGAAATGTAGAATTTTTTGCAAATTTATTAAAAAAGAAAAACTGAAATATCACATGGTCATAAGTATTCAGACCCTGTGCTCAGTATTGAGTAGAAGCACCCTTTTCAGCTAGTACAGCCATGAGTCTTCTTGGAAATGACGCAACAAGTTTTTCACACCTGGATTTGGGGATCCTCTGCCATTCTTCCTTGCAGATCCTCTCCAGTTCTGTCAGGTTGGATGGTGAACATTGGTGGACAGACATTTTGAGGTCTCTCCAGAGATGCTCAATTGGGTTTAGGTCAGGGCTCTGGCTGGGCCAGTCAAGAACAGTCACAGAGTTGTTCTGAAGCCACTCCTTTGTTATTTTAGCTGTGTGCTTAGGGTCATTGTCCTGTTGAAAGGTGAACCTTCGGCCCAGTCTGATGTCCTGAACACTCTGGAAGAGGTGTTCCTCCAGGATATCTCTGTACTTGGCCGCATTCATCCTTCCTTCAATTGCAACCAGTCGTCCTGTCCCTGCAGCTGAAAAACACCCCCACAAGATGATGCTCCCACCACCATGTTTCACTGTAGGGATTGTATTGGGCAGGTGATGAGCAGTGCCTGGTTTTCTCCACACATACCGCTTAGAATTAACACCAAAAAGTTCAATCTTGGTCTCATCAGACCAGAGAATCTTATTTCTTATCGTCTGGGAGTCCTTCATGTGTTTTTTGGCAAACTCTATGCGGGCTTTCATGTGTCTTGCACTGAGGAGAGGCTTCCGTCGGGCCACTCTGCCATAAAGCCCCGACTGGTGGAGGGCTGCAGTGATAGTTGACTTTGTGGAACTTTCTCCTATCTCCTGACTGCATCTCTGGAGCTCAGCCACAGTGATCTTTGGGTTCTTCTTTACCTCTCTCACCAAGGCTCTTCTCCCACGATTGGTCAGTTTGGCTGGATGGCCAGGTCTAGGAAGAGTTGTGCTCGTCCCAAACTTCTTCCATTTGAGGATTATGGAGGCCACTGTGCTCTGAGGAACCTTGAGTGCTGCAGAAATTCTTTTGTAACCTTGGCCAGATCTGTGCCTTGCCACAATTCTGTCTCTGAGCTCCTTGGGCAGTTCCTTCGACCTCATGATTCTCATTTGCTCTGACATGCACTGTGAACTGTAAGGTCTTATATAGACAGGTGTGTGCCTTTCCTAATCAAGTCCAGTCAGTTTAATTAAACACAGCTGGACTCCAATAAAGAAGCAGAACCATCTGGAGGAGGATCAGAAGAAATGGACAGCATGTGAGTTAAATATGAATGTCGCTGCAAAGGGTCTGAATACTTATGAGCATGTGATATTTCACTTTTTCTTTTTTAATAAATTTGCAAAAATTTGTACATTTCGGTTTTTTTTTCTGTCAAGATGGGGTGCTGAGTGTGCATTAATGAGAAATAAAATGAACTTTTTTGATTTTGGCAAATGGCTGCAATGACACAGAGAGTGAAAAATTTCAAGGGGTCTGAATACTGTCCATACCCACTGTAAGTGCATAGCTGTGTCTCTGCTGTTCATTGTGGCTACTGTTTGTCGGCCCTAAATATCCCATTCAGCTCTAAATACAACGGTTATGAGCAAACCATGTGCTGTGTTTGCTGCCACTGAGTTATTTCATCTCCTGCTGAGTTTGTTGAAACTTACTGCAGTAGCACAAATAGAGCTCTTATAGTTAATTTGGATTAAGTTTGATGAAAGAGATCGCCTGTATCAATCTCATATGCAAACTAGCATCTAGATTGCTGGGATTCCTTGAGGCATAGTGCTGGGAAGTGCTTCTTCCAAAACAAAAAAGCACTAAGATGACAATGTCTTGTAATATGTGTATAACATATAGATGTATGCGCACTCAATCACGCATGCACACTCGTGTAAATAAGCATTATATGTCTGACACACACAGACGTAAGTCTTGCACATGTACACTTTAATCACAATTTCTTTACTCCTAATTATTTATGACTATTCTTTTTTTCTATTTCAAGGAATGCTTTTCATCACATCTTGCATCTTGACAACACATCACCACTTTAACTAATATTGCATGACAAATCTGATGGATTGTCTGAAAAAGAGCAACAGTGACAAAATTAGTGTCTTTCTGAAACTGAGATATTTTCAACTGGAGGCAAACAGAGCAGTCGCACAAAAAGGCACAGCACTTTGATAAAATGGTGTATTTGTGTACTCACTCCTGGTGTGTAGCTCCCTCTTTAATGATCTGAATACTGGACTTCAAAATGGTCTTTCAAAACTGAAGCTGATTGAGGAAACTGTTGTTGAACTTCATTCAAATAGACAATAACTTAAATGCTTTCCAGAGAAAGAGAGAACGGTATGTTTTAAGCCGTCTTGTTAGGCTGACATGCAGATTGACAATTATTTCCTAAAAAGCAAGTGATGTCTGGAAGAGAAGAGTCGACAAGAAATCCTTATGCACTGACAAGTTTTACGGGAATGCTGATTTCCAGTGTGTCATTTCCCTTAACATGTGCTCAGTACCTAATTTCTCCTATTTACCTGCTTCTCCACTCACATCTCCCAGCTCTACTGTCCAGTCCCATTCTTTTTCCTTCCTCCATCCATCCCCTCTATCCCAGGGACAGGGAGGATTATAAGATCTGTATAATGTGACATGAGATGTGTGGCCCGATGATGCCCCTGGAGGTCGCCCAGCCTTCTTCTGACAAAACAAACTCACATTCCTACTCACTTCATGCCAAAAGACTCCCAGAGATGATTTCTTAGTGCTTTGCAATCACACCACTCTGACGCCCTCTGAAGCTTTTAATTTCTGCACATTAATGAAGTGTCCCGTCTAATTTCCTCGTTCGTCTGGTGATCAGGAGCCGGAGGAAGGACAGAGGGAAAATAACCAAAAGCAGCTCCAGGTTATTTGATGGACATTCAGAAATGAGGAAAGGGAGTTTCGTATTTCTAGGATTGGTGTGCAGGATTGCAGTTACATAGAACCAGTTAAATACAGTGAAAATTAAGCTGTGAATGGAAACAAAACAATGGTAGGAGATATTTTGAGGACGGCAGTAAGTGTTTGTGAATTTTTATGTTGCTTTTATGGACTTTTGGTTAATGTTGCAATTAGAATACTGAATAGAAACTTCTGCAACACACATTTTACATGCATTTTCTTACTGCAGTACTGCAGTATACACACTGATGATTATAATGACTGGTGAAGAATTTACCCAAGTTTTCTTACCCTTTATCACATCGCTTCATCGTGAACTCTAAATGTAAATCTGTTAAGGTGTGCACTACAGTGTGGTTGAATCGGTTGTTTCCAGTATGTATGGCAATGACATGACATTTGAGGACAGATAAAGTGTAATCTGAACAAAAAAAAAAGCTGAAAAGTTTCGTCATGGTTGAAAACATCCACCAACCCGTCAAGTTTCAGTTCATAACAATGTCTTTCCAGACTTGACCTTTGACCTTTTGCATATTAAATGTAACCACTTCATCATTTGATCTTATTGGGCATTTGACATTGATATTTTTGTTGATAGTTTTGTCAGGTCTCAGTGAGCTTTGTCCAACAAATCTATAAAACTTTGCATCCATGACAAATGTGAAGAAATTCTCTCCAAACACTCTAGAGATACTGCGTTCATGAGAATGGGACCAATGGACGTATGAATAGGCGGTCAGACAACCTGAAAACATAGCTCTAGCCTCAGCTATCGCCACTGTGGAGGTATAAGAAGTCAGTAGCCAATATGGCAGGTGACCTTTATTGATTTATCCACTGAAAACAATTTTTCCTGGCTTGAAGCAGCATTTGGCAGGTGGGGGTCTGTATCATCTTTTTCTGTATCAAGTGTGTGGGTGTGAGTTAGAACCAGCCTGTGCCTGCACTGAGCAGCAGAAACCCGTTCTTGTGCCCAACTCAGCAGAAGAAACACAATGAAAACATTCAGCTATGCTCCTCGAGATTGTTTTTGGCCGCAGAAGCCCTGTAGGAGGAAACACAAGCCCACCTCTATACTACTTTGTGTCTGCTGAAATGTATGCATTTTTTCTTTTTCCTGTCTGCGGCTGAAGTTGTGCAGCGTGCCAAATATTATTTAATTAAACCTTTACTTTGCAGGGCGCAACAACTCTGCGCGCCCACATTGTGACGAGGAAATGTAACTAATTGCTATTGATACAGCATTTAATGTTTTAAGATGGTTTTGGCACATCCAGATTTAGTGATGGTGACGACGGTGGAAAATGAACCTGGGCTCGGTGTTTTTCAGTCTGCTAGGCCTTGTCCTGGGCAGCACTGTGGTCAGACCTCAGTCCATAGAAAGTGATGATTAGTTTGTCTAAGCTGACCGCTGACCAGAGGAATCCACAGGAGTTCCAGTAAGTGGGGCTTTAGACACTGAGGAGAAGATTAGTGTTTCATTTCACTGTGCAGCCACCTGTCTGTCTGTCTCGCACTACCTGTCTCACAGTTAGGGATCTCAGACCCTACAATTACACACACTTGTATTTTTATAGTGCTGATTTCTTATATTATATCAGTGCTCCGATTCTATTTACAATACATCTGGTATTAATACACTTTGAGTGCAGAAGTTTCATAAATACTGCTAATAATAGAGTTTTTGGTTCAAGACTTCTTTTTTTCCATACTTCAAGACATTTTCCTGCCTGTTTCAGTGATCCTTAGTGAGTGAAAATTTAAGAAATGGATGTAATGGTATGTGACAAAACACATATAAAACAACAAATAACAAGATGCGTTGTCGATGAATATAACATCTACTTTAATGACATACAATGGCCAGAGGTCATTAAGCCTCACAGAGGACTTTATCATGGTACCCCTTAAAGGTTTTGGTGTTGCTCACTGGAACATATAAACTGTTTTAGATTTAATCCCAATATTTTTAATCCATCAAAGTCCCTTTACACTTCTAAATTACTGCTACATATGTGATTAGAATCATACAGAGACTTTGGTATCATCAAAGATCTGATCAAGTCCTTCAAGGGATATCATTTCAGTGAGCATTGTCTAACTTTAAATGTGAAATATTTTTGCAGTTCGCATATACAAAGAGGTGAACTTACTACTTCTCATCTCAGTTTTAGGTTGGCAGCTGTTATTCCAATTTATTTATTCCGATTTTGATATATATATATATATATATATATATATATATATATCACATTGTAAGTCAACAGTTTTATGGGGGGCTGAGAACACCTTGGCAGTGCCTGACTCCTCCTGACTCCCAGTTAAACCAAAAATGAGCAGTGAAGTGGAGTATAAGGCAGGATATGGAAACATCTCTCTTTAAAGTAATGCCATGTTCCTAATTGTGCTGAACTTTAAGCCTGAATATAATGTAAATGTTGGAGTTAGTTGAAAGTTCACTCCCCATTCAGTTGTAATGAATGGGAGTATTAGCTAAAGAGAACAAAAACAATTTCTGTAAACGTTTTTATTCCTGCTGTTGGGAATTTTGACATTCATTATCCATAGTGATTGATCAACTTTGGAGTCGACCTCGAGTGGCGATTCGAGGAATTGCAGTGATTGTCACTTTTGTGTTGTCTTCACTTTTCTGCCCTTGAAGCTGTTGCTTGTTTTCTACTGTCTGTGCTTTTCATCTTGTTGTTGCAGACATTGTCCTGAAGGTACAGAGAGGGATTTTTTTTTCCTTTGCTTTGGTGGTGTTAATGCTATAATAAGCAGACTCATGCTGACTTATTTAGAAGTAAACTGTCTATGTAGATGTTGTTTGGTGCCATGTTTTTCTTTTATGCAACAATATATCCATAATGCTGTGTGTGGGCCAGGCTTGCTGGTCATCACCTATCTGAGATGTCTGAGCTGTAATTACAAACGAGACACCTCCTTCCCCCAGACTGATCCAGCTTGGAGCCTCATTACCTGTACCTGTCTGCCTGTAAGTGTAGACCATCTGACAGCGTCTCCTCCACCGCCGACGACTAGTCAGGATTAATGAGAGCCAAGCACACCCACCTCTCTTCCCTCCCACTCTCCCCCTGCCCAGCCAAAGCTGAAGCCAAGGCCGGCCGTAGGCCTCATTATTAAAAGCAATGGCCAGGACTCAGGCCCTGTCTGTACAAACATGCAGCGACGGAGTTGGGAGGGAAAGGGAAACCGGCTCGCGGGGGGATGAGGTTTCAATAAACGTCAGCCAGCGTCGGCTCTGTTTGGACTGCAAATTATTGCTGGCTGATGCTCTATTATTTTACAACCAAAGATCGCTGTCGAGAGAAAGGTAGAAGGGGAGGAAAGAGAAAGAGAGGGTTGGGAAAGAGGAGGGGGAAGGAGGGAGAAAAAGAAACTCTGGAAGGGAGCCTAAGGGGAAAAAAGGGTTAGTGAATACTATAATAATCTTTAAAAATATTACTGGAGCGGCCGCAGCTTAAGCTAAGAATAGGCTGGAGAAAGCAAAGTGCCTGTGGATGATTCCAATGCAGATAGGAGAAATAGAGCGCAAGCAAAGAGAAAGAAAAGAGAAGAAAAAAGCAAGGGAGGGAGGAAGAGAGGAGAAAAGGGGAAAGCCATGTGAGAGGGTTATAAAATCAACACCTTTGGTAAACATAATTTACAGCCGCCTCATTACTTTTGCAGGGGGAAAAATGCATTTTTCACCACGGTTAAAGCTCCTTAACATCCAAATGTGCAATGGGCCATCACCCATACACTGAAACAAATGAGGAAAATGCAAAGAAAGAATCAACAAAAGTCACCGTCATCCATCAGTGTTGGATCTTTACAGCACAGGTGCTGCAGCAAACATGGATCAAATTAATGTTAAATACAGCTCAAGCTGCTGTTGCTGCTGCTTGAGGTGGAAACTCCATCACTTCACAGGCACCAGATGACATGTTTAACCAGGGAAGGACAGAGCAGGACAGAGCACACCCAATACAAGGGATAAGGATAGCAGCATGAATATATTTAGGTAAAATTGCATAATGAATATGTATACTTTCTAGCTGTTTAATTGATGCAGGACATGCATTTTAGATTTTAAAAGCCACAAGAAATCAGAATGCAATCTAGTTTGTCTTAATTCATATTACGGAGATGGAGCTGAGGTACAGGCACATGCTGAAGACTTCAGCTGTTTTGACGGCATGTTCCATGCAATAAAAAACTGTGTGCTGTACCACAGTGCACACAGACCATTTCATGTAGGTTCTGAAATCTAATAAAGTCTAGAATGTATGAAAGAAGTGTTAGGATTCCAACTGAGAGTGATGCAAAAGTCACATTTTCTGCCACTAGGGATGGCATGTTAGTTAATAGGTTGGCCTACCAATGTGGTCTTCACTGAAATATTGTGACTTAAATTAAACATCATGAAATTGTGTACAGATACTCAAATTTCCCAATGGTTCTATTGTAATGAAGACTCTTCTAGTGTCACCAGGAGGTTAACTTTGCAAACATTCAACTCATTGGTACATTTCACAGAATTTGGTGATTTCCTGGCTTTTCCTGGCTTTCATGCACCCTCATTAACTTAGCGAACAGCTGTAACACCAAGTACTTTCAGCCATCTTAGTTTTCCATGCTAGCACACCAACTTGCTATACCAATATGGTACACACTACACTGGCTAATCATCAACGTTCCCCTAAAAGATGATTGTTCAGCGGCGCATACACTACCATTCAAAAGTTTGGGGTCACTTAGAAATGTCCTTGTTTTTGAAGGAAAAGCAGTTTTTTTTTCACTGAGGAGAACATTAAATTAATCAGAAATACAGTCTAGACATGGTAATGTGGTGAATGACTATTCTAGCTGGAAGCAGCTGATTTTTCATGGAATATCTCCATAGGGGTACAGAGGAACATTTCCAGCAACCATCACTCCTGTGTTCGATTGGTGCATTGTTTCAGCTAATCATGTTGAAAGGCTCATTGATGATTAGAAAATCCTTATGGAATTATGTTAGCACATGAATAAAATTGTGAGTTTTCATGGAAAACATGAAATTGTCAGGGTGACCAGAAACTTTTGAAAGGTAGCGTATTGAACATCTTACCAGATCATGTAGCACAAATGACTTTCTTTTTCATTTCTGTGTTAATATCCCTTAATGATTAGATCTGATATTTTTGCACTGATGCATGAAAATGAGCAAAAAGCACCATCTATTCACAAATATTAACCAACAAGCAGAGCACCTGATCTCACATTCAGGCTGTGTAAACTCTGTCACAACTGAGGTGCTTTGATAAAGTCCTTACATTGCTGTTGACACATAGTTGCAGCAGATTTGTGGCTCTCTTTCAGGCTGCTGTGGTTGATATTATTCTTGAGCTTGTGACATTAAACAGGCATCTATGCTAGTTTTAACAGATTTTCTGTCTGGATGTTCACAAACTAATCCCATCCACACAGTGCAGGAGTGTGCGTGTAAGACTTATAAAATGTCACACTGAATGGTTTGCAGTTTGTACGTATGTGTGTGTGTGTATGTGTGTAGTTGTAAAGATTTTAATGCATTTGTGTATATGTGTCCCTGCTTTCATAACACCACACTCCCCCCAAAATAGGTTTAAAAAGTCATCTGGCTGACAGGGGAAAGCAGTTTTCTTACCTCAATAAAATGATCTTGGATTTTATTGTTTGCCTAACACTCTTGTACCCCTTTAATATTTGAGCGCGCTCCCCCGTTCTGGGTTACAGAGAGAAAAAAAGGTGTAACATATAATGGGCTTGGCCTCGCTGGCAATTTCTGCAGCTGAATTAAAATGCAACATTATATGGCTTGGCCAAGGTTAGTCCGTGTTAGCAGAGGCGCTGTTACAGGCACTTTTCGAGCCTCTCAATTGAGGTAATAAATTGAGTCTGATGGCTAATTTTAGGTGAAACCCAATACCTCAGGCTAAACTATAAGCCAGAGGGGACCATTTAATCACAATATGTCTGGCACTGCCGCCAATATAGAAACAACCTAGAAAAAAAGATTTTAGAATAAATATATAGTTTATAGAAATTTGTTTTAAGGGATACTGTACCTTCTGTCAATCACAAGAAAGAGTTAACAACCTGTGGGAGGTAACAATCTGTGATTTAAAGTCCTGCATATCCACTTGGCTGGTAAAATAGTGGAAACAGCAGTAAAAATGGCAGTTAAACCTGGCTGCTTTGGCTTGTGCACAACATATCTATCAGAATAATTGTACTCCTAATTAATTCACGTTAAAGCATTCCTTGCGTTTGGAAGCTAATCCTTTGTTAATACAGTGTCGTCGCACAGAGAACTGACACTTGATTAATTTTTACTCTGTTCGATTATTTTACAGACGTGTAAGGAAATAAAACCACCCGCATCTTGCAGTGGAATCAAAAATGTGCAAACACTCCCCTTACACTTACTAAATCATTCAGTGAGAGTGTCTTTCAATTAGCAGGGGAGAGGAAAGATCTCCAACGTGGCGTTCGGTTCGCAGCCTTCGCTGCCAGCCAAGAGCCACATCTCACAGCCGCAATCAGTGACACTCACAATAAACGGCCTGATATTTAATCATTAGCAGAGGAATGCACAGCGGACGTCTCTAATCTGCTGCCGCGGCTGCTGAGAAGTTGCACGGCACGCACAGTGGAAGCCGTGAACTCTCAGTGTCAGCTTTAGCTGTGCGTCTTCGGGGTTTCGGTGGCAGACCCCAGAGGGGTAACGTTGCATAGCAGGAGGCCTCAACATGCCATTGCAATTAATGTATTGTCTTACTTAATAAGATGGAAATGTTGGAATGATTAGTGAAGACTGTGGTGTGCACTCTGGGGTCGGCGGGAGGATTAGTTACCGAAGTGCTGAGGTGCTCACTTACGCCTACTGCTGAGCTGGACTGAAACAGAAAAACATATTTTACTGTATATACAGTATTACTATTGTCAGCTCACTTTAGACTGAAAATGTTATATAACCTTGTTTTCAGTATGATACTATATGCATATCCATAAATATTATATTCTATAATTTCCGTAGCCAAATTTTCTCAGCTGATGTCTTCACTGTTGCTCCATTTCCACAGTAGGAACTTTACCTTATAGCATGTTAAGTGCTGTCTGTGTAGATCGTCAGTTATCTAAGTCGTGGTAATTAAAAAAATCTTCAGTAGAGAGCAAGTGGACATTCTTGAAGATCTTTCAACTCATCCAAGAGGCTTTTTCGGTTTAACTGAAAAAATGAGAATTAAAATGTCTTCATGAATAAAAAAAAATAAAAAAAAGGATTTCCAGTTGCTGTGCTAAAAGGATGTATCTGAACCATAAACCACAATCTTTTCCTCAACATAACCAAAAAGTGAGTCAAATCAAATCTTAAATTTTAAAATATAACTTATACCACCACAATTCTTTCAGCTTCCTTATGTCCCTTTATTAAACTGGAAAAACTCCAGTATGTCTATTAGCAGTAACACAGGTATCACTGATGCCAAAGGCGAGACACCTTCTGGGTATCTTTAACGATGCTAGCAGCTTTGACAAAACTGCAGTTTTTGTTTTCCTGGTAATTATAACAGTTTGGAGTATACAGTTGTGTCCAGAGATATTTGGACATTGGATTTTCAGCATTTCGACTCTGTACACCACCACAATGGATTTGAAATATCAAGTACCACACTTGAAAGAAGCCTAGATCTTTTATCTGCTCCTTGTAAATGAAATAATGAGGGAATAACGAACACTTGACGATGGAACACCTGAGCAGCCAAATGTCTATTACTTCCGATCCCTTAAAAAGGATGGAGGGCACATGTAAATGTGTTGTTACTTCTATGCTATTTACCTGATTTGGATGTAAATGCCTTCAAATTTAAGATGAAAGTATTTACCTAAAGCAGATGTTTTATTTCAAATCCATCGGGGCGGTGCTGAGAGCCAAAATGCTGAAAACTGTGTCAATGTACGAATATTTATGGACCTGACTGTATAAAGGTTCTTGCATGAGGATGATAATTTGCATAGTCAGTTCTTGTCCATAAAAAAATAAAACTCGCAACAATTTTAGTAATCAAAGTGACATACTTCTTAATCACAGCAAGCAAGCAAAGTCTTGTGTTTCTGTATTCAAGTCTCGAGCTCACACTACAAACACCATCCTGAAGCTATAACACACTTGTAAGCATAACAAATGTTCTCCTGATAAAATAGTCCCTAACAACTGTACTTCTCACTCCTGTTTATGTCACGATCTGAGGAGGGCTGGACCCGAGCAGAGAGCCACACCACCAAGGCTGGTTGGAATGAAGGGTTTTATTGCTGGGGGGTGAAATGGTGGCTAGATGGGGGGAAAACCAGAGTGCAGGAACGGCTGGTGTAGTGGGGGGTTTTGACCAGGAACGGGGGGTCCAGGCAGGGACAGAAGGGGTCCAGGCAGGAATGGGGGTCCAGGCATGAGCAGGGGGGTTTAGGCATGAGCAGAGGGGTCCAGGAGGAGAAAACCGGTGATGACTTGGGTTGGGGAGAGCCGGAGGGGAAGGAGGACAGCAGGGATCCCGGACAGCTGAGTCTGGCAGAGGCAGAAGGAAAAAACAATGTAAAAAACAAGGCAGGAACTCAAAACAGAACTAGTAAGAGGCTAGAGAGCAAAACTGAACTGCATGGTTCTTGTTTAATACTCTGGCAGGGAGTGGAAGGCTGAGCCGGTACTTATTGTTGAGGTGAGTCATTAGTGAGATGATCGTCAGCTGTCCGGGAGCCGTGAAGGTGGTTGATTGCCTGAGTGGAGTCAGCTGAGAAGTTAGACTCCACTCAGGCACCGAGCTGCGGGGGGAAGATACAGGGCAGAGGAGTGGATGGGAGACAGGCAAGACAGACAGGGCAGAGGAGTGGATGGGAGACAGGCAAGACAGACAGGGCAGAGGAGAAGGGAGCTGTGACAGTTTAAGTGACATTTGACATCGACACAATAGCAAGCAAATAGGGAAGAAATTCAGTCATACAGATACCAAGTCTGAACGGGAATATAGGTACATGTCCACAGGATCAGTCAATTTCTCGCATCCCATTCATTGTCTATGTGAAGTCATGTGAAGTGCACCCCATAACGTGGTGGAATCGTTGCGACGCCTTTTGAGCTGCATTGTGGCACACTGCCCTGGAGTTGCCCGCAGCTCATTTGGATAAAATTGTTTCATTTCTGCTTTACGCAAATAAGGCATGGGGAGCAGAGGTCCAACACATTGTGAAACTTTCGTTCAACATCTAAACTAGCCATCGTTAAACTAAATGAGGACAAATTCAGCGACTGCCCTGTTTGTTTCGTGCTACAGATGCTTTCAGAAATACTTCTCGCTGAACTGTCTTTGAAATAAAAGAGAAAATTTGCGACTGAGCCGCCATGTTGGTCCGACGTTTCTACTGGACTGAATATCTGAAGTGCTGTCATGTGACCACCTAATGGTCCCACATTAACGCACCAACCAAGCGGGCGATATTCAGATTATTACGTTTCCTGCAAGGAAAAACACCCCTGGGGACACGTACCACACTGATACAGAAAGTTTCATTCTGCAATCTGACAGAAATGGTCCCTTTGCATTGTTAACTCTGAAACACCAGAAGTCAGAATCTCTGTTTTTAAGCCTGTCTTGAGTAAACTACAGCTTCAATGTGGAAATGCTCAGCGTGGTGTTGACTGCTTATTTTGCTCATGATATGCCTTCTAGCATACAGCCAACACCATATATACATGTTAACAAGGTAAAAGGATTTAGGATTTTTACCCAAGGGAGTTTTAAAATATACAACAATTTCTATATCACTTGTATATTTCATTAAAATGAGTTTGGCTTTATTGCCAAGTTGAAATCAAAGCAGAGTAATATATAGTAGGAATGACTGAGATGGATTTTGTAATCAAATAACCGGATATTAAAATACTGTACACATGATATTGTCAAAAATATATTTGTATTTTTCACCCAAAACAAATTGGACACTTTGAATCGAGCAGGTAAGTTTAGCCATTAAAGTCTTTTTGAACAACTTTTTTTTTCTGACAATGACCACATGTGGAGTTGCATTGAAACTGCCCAATTACAGCTCAGCAACTGGGTCATAAATTAAAGAGTGTGCAGTGCAGTGCTGAGATATGGAGCAGTAAAAATTTGACATATCAGCTGGCAAAGCTGTTAAAATCTTTAACCCTAATTACACAACACAAGCATAAATTAACTTTCAAGGCCAGTTAACATGTCATATACTTCAGCTTGATTTAAAAGCAGTAACAAAGCATGAATCATGCAGACTAGTTTTTATTCTCAAACACTGAACTGAGCCCCGAACTGAAACCGCAACATCCATAGTGTTGTGCCACACTACACGAAAATACAATATGACAGTAATTATATTTTGCATACCTTCGTGGAATAATCAAATTATTACCAACCTCTTTAGGGTAAATACTTCAGCAGCAAACCAAACAAGAAGAGGCCACATGATTTTTTGAGAAAATATTTCTCCGGTGAAGAAATTAGCCACCATTGAGTGTTCATAATTTGTTTTTTATTTTCTTCATAAACATTTATAATTGCATCCAGAGGGGTGTGTGGAGCAGCTGCCACTGCACCACACTGCTATTGTTGCAAGAGCAGGGTCGAGTGGTTTGTCACTGATGCCCACATCACTTAACAGGGCTGCCACACACATTGAGCAAGACTGTTTACCAAAGCTGATGAACAGCAGAGGTATACAGACACATGACTGAGGGGTTTCTCTGTGTATCATTAGTGAGACTGTAAGGTGAAATACATATCTCAGATTACATTTGCCTCAGGTGTGAACGTTATTAATGCGTCTTTTCTTCAATATCCAAAAGAACATGGACTAATTCAACTCCTATTCATACATTTAGCTGATATTCGTTGTCCTTTTCTTTGGTTAACATTGTTCCAGTGACCGCTGCACAGTGGCTTGGTGATTTGCACTTTCACCTTGTAGGTAGAAGATCCTCAGTACATGTCACTGTCTTCCCAAGATCTTTCTGCATGGAGTTTGTGTGTTTTCCCTCTGCATGCGTGGGCTTTCTCTGAATATTCCAGCTTCCTTCCACAATCCAAAAACCTGCTCATGTTAATTGGTCATTCTAAATTGTCCGTAGGTGTGAATGTGAGTGTGACTGTTTGTCTCTATATGTAGCCCTGTGATAGACTGGTGACCTGTTCAGAGTGTCCCCTGCCTTCAACCTAGTTCTGATGGGATAGGCACAAGCCCCTCTGCGACCCTAATGAGGATTATAAGTATAGATAATGGATGGATGGATGTTCCAGTGACCCACGAGAGTTAGATGAGGTGATTGATGCCACTCTCAAACTCAACAGAAGAGATGAAGCGAATAACAATCATCATCTCGTTACAAAGCAATTTTTCTGTTGAGAAACCTTGGGTCCTGGCATTCATGTGGATGTTACTTTAACATGTACCACCCAGCTAAATGTTGCAGACTTAAGCACACACCCTCTATGAATATGGCACTCACCAACTCCCCTAGTAAATAGATGTAGCTGAGCAACAAAGCAAAAACTACTCAGAAACAGCTGGAGGAACACAACAAACAGCAAAAGGCATTGAGTCGGCCTCCAGGGTCCCCAGATCCCAATCTGATTAAGCCAGTGTCCCAGTGTCAGAAACATAGGACAACCCCAGATCTCTCATTTCCATGCCTAGACAAGCCAGAGCTGTCTGACAACACAATTGATACATATACAATGTCGGAGATGGCTCTTGTGTAGTGGCTGATTATAAAGTTACAGACAGCAGTTGGTTAGCTCAGCTTAGCATTAAGTATAAGAGCAGGGGAAAACAGCCAGACTGGATCCGAAGTTAACAAATCCATCTACTACCACCTCCAGTGCTCACTAATTAATACATTGTAGCTTGCTCGCTGAATACACACAGAAATGAAAGTGCATTACATTCAGAACAAAAGTGTTCACTCATTATCATACATGAGAGGCACTAAACATTAGGGACTTGTGTAAAGCAAGGGTAAGCAGTATTTTTTTATATTTTTGGTATCATCTAGTAAGAATTCCATACTCATGTTTTAGCATATAGCAGACAGTGTCATCACAGAAAAAAGTAAACTTCTGTCCACAATGAGAGCAGGATGTACTGATACAATGGGTTAGATGCAAGATTTTTTGTGAGAAGGTCTAGAATTTCATCCCAGGTGGAGCCACAAATTAATGGTAACTGTTGTTTTGTTGTATTGTCTTTATATCTTTATCTGCTGTCTTCACATTTCTGCTTACTGCAACTTTAAATATAATGCAGTCCAACACATCACCGCTCTCTACTCTGACCTCAGTAACAAACATTAAGTGGAATCATCCCCTTTCTTTACAACATGAACAAAAACTGAAAATGCAGGACCTTCCTGGAGGTGGTTAGGTATAGATAATAAAGTGGCCAGTGAGTATGTCTATATATAAGGTTAGTGGACGCAGAAACACAGGAACCTCTTGAATATCCTATAGGTTTATGAAACAGTCACCAGATAGGTAAGCATTTCTGAGAACTTATTTTTTGTCTGTCATTTTGACATGCACTGATTTGCTACAACATTATGACCATGGTGAAGTGAATAACATCGATCATCTTGTTGCAATGCAGTGTTCTGCTGGGAAACCCTGAGACCTGACATGCATGTGGATGTTTGACATGTTCCATTCACCTAAACATTGCAGGTCAATAAACCCCCACACCCCCTCATGGCAACAGCAGTCCTTGATGCCAGTTGCCATCCTCAGCAGGACAATGCACCCCGACACCGCAAAAAATTGCTCACACGACAGACCTAAGGTGTTCACCTGGGTTCCACACTCCCCAAATCCAATGTAAAGCCTGATTAATGTACCAGGTAGGTCTAAATATTACAGTACCCATAAGATTTATATGTCATGGTGTAGAAACCACACAAACCAGAACTTAAGGGAAAAGTTTTGTGGGTGCAGTTTGCAAAATGTTGTACTGTGACTGCTGAATTCTTATAAACACTGATGGAAATTAAAAATTAACTAATTTAAGATGAAGATCACCACAATCTTTAGCTCTCAGCTGTCATTAGCAGCTTACATGCCAGATTTTTAAGACCAATGATTGGATATTTCCTCCTGAAATGAAGTTTGGAATTTGTCAAACTTCTCCCCAGAACATCGTATATATGTATGTCAACAATCTTGTACCTTCAACTTTTTATGGTTGATTTTTGAAACCGATCATTGCATAGGGGAGAATTTCATGGTGATCTAATCGTCGAAGTTCTCCAACTGTCAGTTAAACCACAAAACATTTTTCATTGGAAAAATGATTCGAACCCCCAAAACATCTCCCAGTTCTTTAGCTCTGTTGTGTTTGTCTTTACTTTGTTGCTGCATCTGTTTCCTTTTGGATTAACACTTCTACATGTATTAAAATGGATCAAATGCTTCTCACCATGTTGTGTTTCTAGAGGCTCAGGTGCAGGAATGAGATAGAGGTAAGCAGATGCAGAAATGATGACTTACAAAGGTAATCAGTTACAGGAACAATAACAACTTACTGGAAAACTAAACTGGAAGTTGGATTGATGTACTCATGTAAACAAAGGCTAACACTCAATAGTGTCTCTAGTGGCTGGTGGACTATACAAAAACTTTCAGCAAATCAAGATTACTGACCCACAACCGGTACAACCTGGGCAGGAAAGCAGAAACTAAATACTCTAAAGTTAATACGAAAACTCAGTAAGCAGAAATGGGAGTTACTAGACTTGTGAGACAAAGCACAAAACGGAAGAGTGACTACACTTTCTTGAATATACTTAATTATCAAACAGGGAGCACTTGAATAACAATACCAACCTGAGCTGAAATCTAAAGTCAAGTGCGAAGCTGGCATTCTAGACAAAGACTACAGAGCACTACACTCACAGGACAACTCGAGCTATACCAAAATACAGAAAACTATGAACAAGACTAAACCTAGTCTGAGCTTGCACAGACTCGGACTTAGCTAAAAGCGGGAGGCTTTAGAGGGAAAGAAGAGGGTGGCGGATGGTAAGAGGGTTGCTTGACGTGTGGCTGATGGTTCAGAGCTGCGACGGCAGGTGGAAGGCATGGGGAGGTTGTCGGAGATGGCGGAGGGTAACGGTAGATGCACCAGGTGACTGTCTGGGAAGGTAGTTGGTTGTAGTATGGCGGGCTGGTGGGACGAGAGGCCCAGGAAGCCCAGGAATGGTGCACAAGTGGGTGACAGTCCAAATAGTGTCATTCACAGTCCGGCATCGAATGATGAGTGGCGTCTGGTTATATTGTAGAAGGGTGGTGTCCTGATTGACTCTGATCCACCTGCTCCTCTTCTGCTGATTACTGATTGTGAATTGTCCTCACCTGCCACATCAGCCCCTGTGCCAAACACACCTAATAAGGGAAATAGAAAGTGGAGGGAAGGAGGAGACCTTTCCAATGCCTTTAATTTTTTACTAAAGTATAACTTGTGGGGCAAACCCTGATCTTTCCAAACAATCCATCCTCACCATGAAGGATAATCCTCAGATTTCCACAATAGCTGCATCTTTAGTCTTGAAGAAAAAACAAGTGCATCTTTCTTCTGAAACTATTTGACAGCTTGCCTCCCACTGTCTCGGATATTTATATGTTGAGTTGATGTGCTGATCTTTATGGAAAACATGAAGAGATTATTGGAGGGAGCTGAATCAAAGTGACACCAGTGACACACACTCAGGCCAACCAATATACACTACAGGAACCACAAGCTGGAGCCCCTCAGGCTGTGGTGAGTTTATGGCTGCTCGTGACGTATAAAAGGCAGCGGCTCCTTAGTGTTTCTTTGCTCCTGATTGAGTTTTAATTGATTTCTCATAGAAGTGCGGTTCATTCTTGTCATTGAGATGGAGTCTTTTGGCTTTTTAATTTGCAGATCTCTTGATTTATCCCCCGAGTCTGTGATTATTACAATTATGTGGCTTTTGTAATTGGTGGATATCGAGTGGATGTTTTTTCTCTGGGAAAGCATTACTTTGAAAAGCGAATGCTGCCAGGGACAATGAGGCTGCCCGGGGTGGGGTTTGATACATGGGCACGCTTGTGGTTGGAGCAGTGTGTATGTGTGTGTCATGTACAGTATGAGCATGTTTATTCATATTTCTGCATCCTGTGTCCACAGTGTGCGTGCCGACCACAGCGCCGACGCTGCCTCGCCGTCTGCTCTCTGGTGTAATGTGTGTTTATGTTTACTCAAGCTTGTGTGTATGTGTGCATGCGTGCATGTGTGTTTATGGAGCGACTGTGATGTGGAGCACCTGCCCTCTCCACCCAGTCATGCTGCTGTGTGGCGGCTACTGAGCTGGAACCTTCCGGATGACATCATCAAACGGTGACGAGGCAGACAAGTCAGGGCGCCTGTGGTTGTTGTAGGAAAAGGCTACTCCCCACCGTGTGTGAGTGAGTGTGTGTTTCTGTGTTTGCATTGATTTTCGTATTGAGTTTATCTAATCAACATGTTCTGCATTTAAACGTACTCCACACACAATGTGGTACAGACATTACAGCTGTTTCTGCAGTATGCTTATGTTGGTGTGACACCTCATCAGACTAGCTAATCTTCAATTCAATTCAATTCAATTTTATTTATATAGCGTCAATTACAGTCAACTCGTCTCAAGACGCTTTACAGAACCCAAATGCCTGACCCCCAGAGCAAGCCCAAAGGCGACAGTGGCAAGGAAAAACACCCTTTTAACAGGGAAGAAACCTCGAGCAGAACCCGGCTCTATATAGGGGGGACCCATCTGCCTGCTGGCCGGGCGGGTTGAGAAGGACAGAAGAGGGCAAGGGGGAGGGATGGGAGAAGAGGGAGGGGTGGGAAAGCAAGGAAAACACAACACACATTTGGATACATGCATGACAGGATATGTGACACAGACAAAGTATAAGCTAACATTGAAAACTGACTCATAATTTACTCTTATGATGTACGGCTCTGACATTAAACATACTCCATATATAGCTAGCAGTAAAATTCAAACAGTATGTAAGTTAGCATAACAGTATAGTGAAGGCAATGCAGAGTTGACTGGTGGAAAAAGGGAGTTGGAAGCAGAGGGCTGGAGGAAGGTCAGCAACAGCATCCCACAGTGGACATGGTGGAGACTGGACCAGCTGGTGGAACATCAACCGCAGATCTGAAGCATCCAGCTCTGGGACCAGGGACACTCGGAGAAATAGCACAGGGGGAAACAGAGTGAATGTACTGCAATAACGGTATACATATTAAATGTAAAGGTAGATAGAGAAGGGCTCAGTGCGTCAAGAAAAGTCCCCCAGCAGCCTAGGCCTATAGCAGCATGACGAGAGGCAGAACGAAGGGACGTCCAAGAAGGAGTCAGCTGTGCAAATGAAGACACAAGCCGAACCCCTGTGGGTCACCCAGTCAGCCCCAACTATAAGATTTGTCAAAAAGGAACGTTTTAAGCCTGGTCTTAAAAATAGAGAGGGTGTCTGCCTCCCGAACCCAAACTGGGAGCAGGTTCCACAGGAGAGGCGCCTGATAACTGAAGGCTCTGCCTCCCATTCTACTTTTAGAAATTCTAGGAACAACAAGTAAGCCTGCAGCTTGAGAGCGAAGAGTTCTACTAGGATAATAAGGTACTATCAGATCTTTAAGATATGATGGAGATTGGTTATTAAGAGCTTTATATGTCAGAAGAAGGATTTTAAATTCTATTCTGGATTTAACAGGAAGCCAGTGAAGAGAAGCAAGTATAGGGGAAATATGATCTCTTTTGCTAACTCCTGTCAGTACTCTCGCAGCAGCGTTTTGGATCAACTGTAGATGTTTGAGAGAACTATTTGGACAACCCGATAATAAGGAATTGCAATAGTCAAGCCTGGAAGTAACAAAAGCATGAACTAATTTTTCTGCATCACTCTGAGACAGAATGTTCCTGATTTTTACAATATTACGCAGGTGAAAAAAGGAAGTCCTACAGACTTGCTTTATGTGTGAGTTAAAGGACATGTCCTGGTCAAAAATAACTCCAAGATTCCTCACAGTAGTACTGGAGGCCAATGTGATGCCATCCAGAGTAACTATTTGCTTTGAAAGCGAGTTTCTAAGATGTTTGGGGCCAAATACAATGACTTCAGTTTTGTCTGAATTTAGCAGTAGGAAGTTAAAAGTCATCCAGGTTTTAATGTCCTTAAGACAATCTTGCAGTCTAGCTAACTGATCAGTTTCATCTGGCTTCATAGATAAATACAATTGTGTGTCATCTGCATAACAATGGAAGTTAATACAATGCTTCCTAATAATATTGCCTAAAGGAAGCATGTATAATGTGAAAAGTATCGGTCCTAAGACAGAACCCTGAGGAACTCCATGATTAACTTTAGTATGCTCAGAAGAGTTATTGTTGACATGCACAAACTGGAACCTATCTGATAAGTAGGATTTAAACCAGTCCAGTGCTGTCCCTTTAATGCCAATTGAATGTTCTAGACGCTGTAATAAAATGTTGTGGTCGATTGTGTCAAACGCTGCACTAAGATCTAACAAAACAAGTATAGAGACTAGTCCATTATCTGATGCTATGAGAAGGTCATTAGTAACTTTCACTAGAGCTGTTTCTGTGCTATGATGCACTCTGAAGCCTGACTGAAACATTTCAAACAAATTATTCCTTTGTAAGTGTTCACATAATTGATTTGCAACTGTTCTTTCCAGAATTTTAGAGAGAAATGGTAGGTTGGATATCGGTCTATAGTTAGCTAACACATCTGGATCTAAAGTGGGCTTTTTAAGCAAAGGTTTGATGACAGCAACCTTAAAAGCCTGTGGTACATAGCCTGTTACTAGAGAGAGATTAATCAGATCTAACATTGAAGAATTAATTAAAGGTAAAATCTCCTTGAAGAGTCTAGTTGGGATAGGATCTAAAAGACATGTTGATGGTTTCCCCCTTAATCTTAAGGGGGAAATCATAAAACTGGGCCATCTAGGGTTAGATGGCCCAGTTCACCTATGTAAGAAATGTGGATGAAAGGTTGGAACCTATTAACACTATTTCTGGCAGTGCAAACTGATCAAAAGATTCTAGGTTGCAATTTCTCAAGAACTGAGTGATGTTTTCCGGCTCAACATCTGGAGTGACCCAGGCCTGTTCATTCTTGGCCTTCCATCAAAAATCGGTTGCTTTGACTTGACCACATTTCAAACTGTGCGACAAAGTGTTGTTATTGGCTAGAAAAGGCATCTTGATAAAATGGATTGAGGATGAACCCGCAACTGTTACACAGAGGTATAGAGAGTTATTTAGAGACCTCCCTCATGAAAGGATTAGTGCAGTTCTGAGGGGTAATGAGAGGTATTTCACAAGCATGTGGTCTCCTGTGCTCAGGTATTTACCAAAAAGAGTGACTCAACTTGTGAGAGGACAGGAAAAGACATTAAGTGGCCGAACTCTCTGGGAGCTAACCCATAGGCATCCTCCTCCTTTATTATTGCGTGCTCTATTATCATCATAGTTCAGGTAGCTTTGTCTCTTTTGTTATCAGGTATTAATTTAATTGTAAATGATCTGCGACAACTGATCACTATGACAATATGTATGACATCAGACTATGGGGGTGGAGTAGGGGTAAAGGGGTGGGGAAGTGGCAGCTGTACTTCACCTTGTCTTGAACGTATGACATGGTACAGTGGCAGTACTTCTTTTTATGTGCTTGCTTATTTATTTTCCCTTTCTTTCAATTGCAAATTTGTTCAAAGAATTGACTCTTAATGTATCTTTAGTTTGTTTTCTTTTTTCTTTTCTTTTTATTCTTCTGTTTTAAATGTGCATCGTGATACAATGGCATGATGTAGAATTTCATGTTCTTTTGTCTGTTGGTGAAAATACAAAAACCAACAAAGCTCTGATAAAAAATTATTTAAAAAAACACTGGGCCATCTGTGTAGTGGAAAGCTGCAGTTATTGCTGAAACTAGTGATTTATAACATGAAAACTGAAAAAAATGCTTTGGGGATCTGTGCCTTAAAAAGCTGGTTGAACCTCTACTGGCGATGACATACAAAGGGAGGTGATAGTTTTCACATGTTCTGTGGCTGTCCGAGCGTAGCCACCTACAGGCAGAGGATCATGGCAAAGATCAGTAGCAGTGTGGGTACATAGGTTGATTTTACTCCTGCTCTTTGCCTCCTGAGCAGCCTAAAAGAAAGCAAAAGGATGGATGGGAAGAACGCTCAGTGGATTAAGGTCGCCCTTACTACAGCTCAGAGGTTCATACTGAGGCATTGGAGGGCAGACCGCTGCCCTGCCTCTTCTGAATGGCTCACTTCCCTGGCAGAAACTGTCCCTTATGAGAGACTCACATACAGAATAAATGGGAATATAGGCACCTATGCAGAAATCTGGGAGTTGTTCCTAACACCATGGAATCTAACCTATATGATATTTGACCTATACATGCACCAAAACCTAGCTGCAGCTAGCAACAAACACAGCAAGACATTCAGTCACAGCGTCACAGTCTGACTGAATGCTGAGTCTTAAGCGAAAACTTAAATGCCTCAAAATTCTGTGCAGTTTTTTTTTAATGAAAAGATAAGCTGATAAAATGCAAGAGTATCTTTCCATGATAAGGCCCTTAGTTGGTAATGTTAAATTTATGAGAGCATCAATGTGAAAAAAGCATCCCCAAATTCAGTCAATACCAGCTGAAAATTGCCGAGTCAAAATGAGAAACCTTGGGCCCAGCAGATAAGGAGCACTGTGGACAATTACGAATTACAAAAGGTCTACGTTTCTTTATCACCAAAAGAATGTGTCAAGAACTCCAGCAAAAATAATACTGAATCACAATTTTACTTACTGTTGTAAATATCTGCCCAAATCTGATTGAACAGAAATTAAGCGCAACTAATGCTTCATCTATTTTCGATTTTTTTTTAACCCGTTGCGCTTCAGTGTTCCGCCCGTTGAGATCTGCATAAGCATTTCCTTAAATGTCTGAAGCTGCAAACGCGATTATACAAACACTATACACCGATGGAAAGCTTAGATTCTCATGAATCCGCCGGTATAAACCACTTTCAGATGTGATTACCACAGCGGGTAATATAAACACATTTGTCCGACAAACAACGAATATCCATCCATTCGTTCTCTGTACACGGCTTTAACGTACACAGTGCGACTCACATTTGCGGGTTCATTATTACACACAGATGAAAATATTCCACAAAAAACGGCCATAATCCAACCTTGGACATCCAGACAAAACAAGCCAGTAAAATATTTTGTCCCAAACATGTATTGAAGTCGGTATATAATCCACGAATAGGTCGTTTTCGAGGAAATGCACCTCGCGATGCGCGTCCAATATTCCCTGTATTTCTTGTCATATTTTTATTTACAAATAAAATATTAGCAATTTTTTGTACTGAAAATGGCTGGAATTGACTGCACCTTATAGGGCTGTCAGATAAAACCAGGTCCAATTGCAGGGCCCTCCAGTGAGGATTTAATATAATCAGTTTGTCACATAAACCCTTGATTATACTCCTTTGTAGATGCTCTATTGAACCGCTGTAGACACAACGGACGTTAATATTGTTAATATACTGGCTTCTAGTCTGCTTGGAGAATGGATTCTGTGCATGCCCAATACTGTCTTTGTAGCGTAGCTGCTGAATGGACGTTCCAGACAGGCTTTTTTTGGGGGGCTCCATGTGTACAGCTGTGGAGGGGTCACTGAAAACTCTCACAGGCTTGGGCTGATGACTATTAGCAAGCACTTGTGTACTCATATACAGAAAGAGTAACAAAGACTTAAAGAGTAATGGTTTCATTTCCAATACTAGTTTTCTTACTTCTATGCTGTTATCTGTCTTTCAGGACACATTTATCCCCCTTAAGCCATAACAACCAGCTGGAACGTCATGGAAACTATTGTTGGGCTACCATACACCACTTGAAACACCATCACTACCGCTTCAAAGCAATTACCTCTTACTGCCCAGGTGACCAAAAGAAAGTGCACAGCAGCCACCCCAATCCACACCCAGAACATTTGCAGCAACCACATAGCACATATTTAGAAATGCCATAGAAGAAACAGGAATACACTTGTGACCATCTGTTAACACCCAGTATTCAGTCCAGAACACCAGAGCAACCACCAAACAATGTCTACCTGAAGAGGATAAAAGTTAGAATGGATCATTCCTTTCCTTTTACTGTCTGAAAGAACAGCACCTTGTTTCTGTCTTTTGCTTTATGGAATCCGTCAGGTCTGACCATAAATTCTACTCGGTGGCGAATATTGTAAAAGTAGAATCCACAACTAATGGTCAACCCTCAGTAATCATTGTGTCAGCTATATACAGCATATTTCCCAATGCTATCAAATGCATGCTCTTTTATTCATAGCAGGGGCTTGTGGTTTTCTGGAAGTTGGGAGGAATGATTGAGGTTGATTTTTGTATAGTATTTTTAGGTTCCTACACTTCTGCATATGAACTATAAGAGGTACACTGGTATCAGTCACAGTGAAAATTTACCAGTGCACGAGGAAATGATACAGCACAATATTCCGTATTTCATTTTTGCACTTTCTTTTCCAAACACAAGTTTCACTAAGCAGAGGAAACAGTATTATAGTACCCACATATTATCTTAAAATGCTCTATCCACTGCTGAGCTTCTAAACTTTCCATAAAATGCTTTCTTACACATTCTACTCACTGCTCTTTGTTTGCTCTCTTTAGTTTCACCCTGAAGTATGCATGTGTTGGTCTGTCTAGACCACAGAGGACAGGTTAGTGAGGGTATATTGTTTTTCCATTTGCAGATTTAGAGGACATTATGGCCTATTTCCACCTGCAAACCCAAGTGTTTCTCCACCTACCTGCTATTTGTCAGGATCTGCGTAATTACCACTGTCTATCCCTCACTCCCCATCTCATATCCTGAATACAACATTTGCCCAGATTTACCCACCGGCTTTGAAATGGTTTTCACTCAAAAACAACTCTGGAGTTTCACTGTGAGGGAAAGAAGTGGCGAGACGATGTCTTTGGGGAGCAAAATAGACAAAATATGTCCCGTTTTGTGCACGGTGCAAATCATAATCAAATCATTTTTTGTAATTACTTGCTTTTGCAAAGGAAACACCGCACAGTTGCCCAAATGAAAATAACCACAATGCACTGCACGACCAAAACGGTATCAGTGTTTCAACGAGTGCTGTCTCGGAGAAACAGTTTTGATTCGGGAACATTCCTATTTCAGGAACTTTAAATGTTAAGTAAAGAAACATTACGAGAGGGGGGCTGAATGGAAAGCTGTGTGTGTGGATGTGCATGCATGTGGATTATTGAGGAGGCTGAGCTGAGGGAGGGTGAATGTGTGATTTGGACATACACCTCTAAGCACACCTAAGTGTATGTAGCCAAATGTTTTTATATGGTTCTATGACGGGGGAGAGAGTGTGTCTAACAAAGGAGACTATTTCGATGGGGCCGGTCAGTGAAGGAGTGCTGGACTCATAATGACATAGAAAACAAACAGTAGTGAATGGGCACATGGTCCCTCCGTAACCACAGGGCCCTTAACGGGAAGAGCCTGTCCAGCGGCGCACAGCACAGCTCCAGCACTACAGGAAGACCCAGGCGCCAAGGAGTTAAAGTACACCTACTGTGAGGGAGTGTGTGAGTGTGTGTCGTACAGTGTGACACGCATTGCAAATCAGCTGCACATATGCACTAATACCTGTTGAGATGGTATAGACACACTCATATACACATATGACTGCAGAAAACCTCTCATGCCCAGTCAAGAAGGCACATATTAACATAAGAACACACACTCTGGTCCACATGTACACACAGTCACAGGGGAGACTTCCCAATCAACCACCAGCAACAATATTATCCTGCCATTCACTGTCGCAGTGTGATTGATGAAGCCGAGGCAAGGTCAGACTCTCGCGGCTCACACTGCTCCAGATCCCAACATGGAGCTCATGTAGAATAACAACATGCAGACAAATGCTCATATTCGACTCAGATTGGTGCTACATATACAGTTTAATAGCCAAAAAATACTGAGCTGTCCCCATATGGACAGCTGCATTCTAAATGCATGCCCTGGTGGAAGATTTGGCAGAGTAAGACATGTATTTTCATCAGATCGCAGCTACGTTTGAGTGTTTATCTTCAAAATCTTTCTATGCAAAAGGGCATTAAAAATCAAAAAAAGTGCAGAATCATCCAGTTACAGTGGTCAGTAACATGTACAATGGATATATGGGGAATTCAGTACAAAAACTTAAAACATATACTGTAATCCAAATTGTTTTGTTCATGATGTAAAGTTTAATGCACACAGAAGGAAACATCCAAATGAGATGTATTGCTCTGGAACTGAAGAAAAAGATAATCTTCATTTTTTACGTGAACTTTGAATGAAATTATTAATAGAATACATATCGACCGAGAATGACTTTTTTTTTAAAAACAGTGTATAGTCATTTATCCCATACTGCAGCAGCTGTTTTAGGCTGTTTAAAATAACTTCTTGCGCAAATATCACTGATTCACAGTTAATGAGTTGAATTTAAACTTATATAATAACATACAAGTTAATGTTTAACAGGACAAAAAGTAAAAAGGAAGATACTTCTATTGATCCCTAAAGCCAAGGTTATTTTTAAATGTCTACCTGGAAGGAACAGCACTTCCACTGAAGTCCAAACTGAACAAGAATAAAGGTCCTCTAAACAACAACTCCTTTTCCAGTTCTTTTCATATCTTAACCTAACCAAAGCCTAAAGGAAATCCGGAAATGATCTGTAATGGATTTTGTATTTCTATTTCAGGAAATACTCCTATGAGTCGTATTTACAGGTGAAAGACAATTGACATGTGTGGTTGTTCATGTTAGGGACTTAAGGAACCCGTTTTACAAGCTGTTATCCAAAGACTGTTCTTTTAATAGACTGTTCAATAATTCTCATGAGTCAGCATTGTGCCATCCTAAAAGCAATATTATGGCATTTCTTACATGCTTTTTTGTGACCACTTGTGATTTCACCATTGATATGCGAAAGAAACAGCATGTGGGGTGCCCTGGTACCTCAGCTGGCCGAGCAGGTGACCCATAAACAGAAGCTAAAGCACCTGACGCAGTGGTCATGGGTTCAAGTCTGACCACAGCCATTTGCTGTATGTCATTCCCCCACTCTTCACCCCATGTTTCCTGTCTCTTCATTCTCCTATACAAAAACACCAAAAAAATTTTAAAAAATGGAACAGCGTGTAGAAGTCTGCAAAGATTACCATCAACCCTCAACAGGCCTGGAATTGCATAACCCTCATGCCAAGGGCCATCAGTGGTGATGAGAGTTTGGCCTGTGGCTATGATCCAGAGACCAAACAGCAATCCTTGTTGTCAAAGAGCCTGCAAGAAAACCAAAAAAGGCCCATCAATTCAGTAGCGTACCCAGAGAATGCTCATTTTCTTTGACGTTTATGGCATTATGCATCATAACTCATCCCGATGACTTAGACTGTAAATATAGAGTTTATACTAAAATGTTCTAAAACATCTGAGAGAGAACATCCAGCAAAAACGACCTGAACTTTAGTGTTATGGCAATCAGGTATCCATCAAAACTACGAACCCACTCACAGTGCACTGAAAAGTCATTTTAAAGATATCGCTTTTCACCTACCTTGTTTGTGATTTAGCTCTTTGCAACTTCTTCCTTTTCCTGAAAATAAAATTCAGATTCAAAGGTTTTCGTTTTGACACAGCGGAGGAGATCTGACACGTCTCAGATGGTGCTGAACAGAGTACGACTTTCAAGTGTGGCAGGAGCACTGGGAGCAGAGCATCACTGCACAAGATGTCTTCATTCTGCCCTAAAACAGAAAAGGAATAGTGTTGTAGAAAAAGTGGAAAGTTAACGGTCATACTGGGCTAGAGCCTATCCCAGCTGACTTAGGGCGAAGGCAGGTGACATATAGAGGCAAACAAGCACACTCACATTCACGCCCATGGACAAATTAGAATCAGAATTAGAATCACTAGTTCTCTGTTAATTAGGTACATCCAACCATCCATTATCTATACACTGCTTAGCCCTCATGATGGTTGCAGAGGGCTGTAGTCTATCCCAGCCGGCTATGGGTGAAGGCAGGGGACACCCTAGACAGGTCACCAGTCAATCACAGGGCTACATGTAGAGACAAATAATCACACACATTCACACCTACAGTCAATTTAGAATCACCAGTTAACCTCAGCACGTTTTTGGATTGGAGAAAACCCATGCATGCAAAGGGAGAACATGCAAACTCCACACAGAAAGATCCCATGCCCAGGTGGGGACACTAACCAGGGATCTTCTAGTTGTGAGGCAACAGTGCAAACAAAGCCACTGTGCAGCCTGTTAACAGATCCTACTTAGAAATGTTTTAAAATCATCACATCTGTTGGTTGACAAACTGACAACACCTAAAGCTCATATGAGAGCTTTAGATATTTATTTCTGTATCGATGTTTTGAGAGTTTTGAATTAAAATATTGCAGCACATTCTGCAAAGGCCTTATATTAGAGATATTGTTGCCTTGTGATAGAGAACAGGACTGGGGAAAACAGAGTAACGTGGGTGGTGGTGTCTAAACAACAAATGCAGACATGTTTGCTTTCCAGTTTACGCCACTCTCTGTCAACCCACACAGATGGTTTAGAGATGCTGGATTTAGTTTTATTACTCAGGGTTATTTATTTTCATAAGTCTGGCAGATACACAGATTTTCCACCTTGTGAGGTTTTTAGTGAAGACATTCTGAGGCCAAGTGGTTTTGTTAAAAATAAAAAAAAAGAGTACCTTTAGGTTGGCTGCTATTTTGAAAGCCGCTGTTTGTATCTGCCACAATAAATAATAGGCACCCGAAATGGCTTCATGTGTTGGACATCTTGTGCATTTTGAGGAAATACGCAATCTCTTAATTATGTTTCTACAGAACCTGCAAGGACAGCTCTCTGATATGTGGACACGTGTACAGTGTGATCATGCTGTCTATGTTCTCTGCTTATTTACATGTTACCATGATAACTGTCAATGGCTCTTAACTGTCACCTCTCTTGGACTACACTCGGCCCAAATTCACTCTCCGTCAGACATCCCATAGGTCCATTTACTGCTCTGAAAACATCATAAAACAGAAAATTTGCACCAGGGCGTCAGCAGATGGTTTATAAGGTCACAGTAGTGAGTAAGCATCAGAAAAAGTGTCTTACAAAATCTGCTCATGTGGTGCTTTTGTCCTGAAAATTCACGGATTTTTTTAGGGAAAAACTGATATCAAATGATTATTACTGGAACAACATAATACATGCGCAAGAAAATATGTTTGTGTTCAATCTGTGTGAAATTCTGCAATCTCTGCAGAGTTGCGCTAACTTGATCCTGATGGGTGAAGCAGAAATGCTGAGAAACATTTTTCACTGTAACACCTCTCTGGGGTGTCTGGACGTGCACGTGTGTTGACCGCAGCAGCTCCCCCACTTAGTTTTATTACACGGGGTCGTAATGTCCTTCCGTGCCTTGTTCTGCTGCCTTTCCCCCCCTTTATAATCGCACATAACACTGCCAAAGACTAATTGGCATAGTTACATATTCTCCGACTGTATCTGTGTGAGTGAAAGAGTGTATGAAAGAGAACACCAGGCACAAACCAGTGGAAAGAGACAGGTTGCGTCGGGCACCACAAACCGCAAGTAGCCAAGATATATCGGCAGTTCCTGTGCATTATGGGATACCGTGCTGGTAATAAACAGAAACAGAGGAAATCTGAAATGAGGTGACTGAGACTTTTTATGACTTGTCCTCTTCGAGATGCAGACGTCTGCGGCATGAATCATAAACCAGCCTGAAATCAAACACATAAACCGCTTCATATCTTACATATATCTTACTTTCTGCAGCGGAAAAACGAGAACACACACTGAGGTTTTGCACGAGAACTACACCGGTCTGTCTTTTGATTGATACCGTTTTCAAGGTTAAACACATTTTAATGAGGAGTTGTCCTCCTACTTCTTTCTTATCTGCTTCCTCAGCTTGCCGATCTGGCTCACCGGCCCAGAAAGCATAGTTTGAATCGGAGCGGTGAGGTGATGACGATGATGAGCTCTATTTCTTCTGTGCGTGCTGACATATTTGCTACCACTCACTCCCTATACGTCTGTGTGTTTCTGTATCTGTGCATTCATCAGAAAGTGTGGATCTGTCTTTTTCATCAACTTTCCACAGCCTCGGGCAGCATATTGTGGACAGTTTTTTCTCCTGAGAATCTTGGGGTTCTGATGTAATAGTAGGTGATACAAGGAATAAAGTGAGAAAATAGCATCACATGATCTTTCAATGCTTAAATAAACATGGGCGGTCACACCAGGAATGAAACCCATTACTATGTGTAGCTTTATGTTACATAAATTAGGAATAAGAACAGCCAAAGAAAACAAAATACCATTGCAGGATTAAGCCTTTTTATTTTGTTGTGTGGTCTCGCTGCAAAACGCTGAGTGACCCACTGACTTATGCTTTAAGAAAAGGCTGATATCATCCTAATATATCAGCACAACTGTCTCCTTTTACTGTTGCATTTAGATTTCTGAGTCACTTTCCGGGATCTTGAAGACATTAGTGTCTGCACCCCCGCTGTTCGTCATCATGATCCCCCATCCGCTTTGATTTGGTTCTGGCTCTGATATCAATAAGCTTGATTTGGAAGGGAATAACTGAGGTCATCCTGTGAACTTGAACTGGATCCACTGATGCTGTTTGGATAGGTGCACAGTAGGCCTTGGGAGACGCACCATGTAGCTATAACCGTCACTTTTTACTGCGCGCTGTACTTTGGCTCAGTCCTTAACAGGGATTATTCAGTGGAAAGAAAAAGCAAGATGAATTTATACAAATAATCCTCTCTGCCAGAGTTGCACTAAAATAAGTTGAAGACAAATGGGTGGTTTAGCTGGTTAGGTAAAGTAATTACTGATACCTGCTCTCGTGTTCTGTTGCATAACCAGCAAAGTTAAAGGTCAACAAGTCTGATTTACAGAGGATGTCTTATCCCACTTTCTTAACAAGATACGTTCACCTTGAAATATACAAAGAGGCTTCTTTTTTCTGGCATTTCTGAAGCAAAGGAAAGCAGTTCTTTCAACAATACATACAGGATTCTCCACAATACTGTTGTGACCTTAAAACTTCTCTGACTCAGAAATATATTTACAAATGTACATTTTGCTCAGCTGTCAGCACTTGTAATAATAGCTGCATTTTATATTCACACTTTGTCTATAAAGTAGAAAATATGAAAATAGAATAGGGGTTGAATGGGGCCAGAGCCTACTGGAGTTCTGCTTCTTGACTACTGCTGCATTTCCAAACTCTTACACAACTCATAAAGTTTGCTTTAGGGTGCAAACAAATTTTGAATGTAAACCCACCCAGAGGAGAGCAGCGATGACTGGCGGTGGAGCAAGGTCAAACCGACCAATAGGAACTCTTGTCTCTTCCACCAGCGTTGGCCCCGCCCATTTGGTTCAGTCAGATTCGCAAGCAAAACTTTAGAATTCAAAACCAAACCTTTTGAACTTGCAAGCAAAAAACATTAGTTTTGATTGAAGTTAAGTCAATATGTTCTTAAATTATTATATTTTCATTTGCAACCTGTTCTGTTTTGATCTCAATTTTTTTTTTTTTTTTTTTGGGGGGGGGTTGCCACTAAAAATTTTTTGGTCTCAGATCTATTTGATTGATCTTTTATTTTTGATTGCAACTTTATGTTTTTTGGTCTCAACTCTCTTTTTTGGTTGCAAAACCTTTTGATTGATTGCAAAACTTGATTGATTGAATAATAAAGAAACAAAATTCTCTCCATAAGAGATGAGATGTCTGCTGATTTATGCACATTTCCTTTTTAAGCATATTTCATTATTTAGGTTTTCTGATGTGTGATCTTGTGAGGTGAAATCAAAATGTTCAGCAAAAAGCTGTACCTGCTTCAAATTTGGCTGTCATCCACTTAGAAGTAGTCTCATTGCAACACTGCCCCTGGCACACTACCCTGGACATCCCATTCTATAAGTGTGTCAGATATCTTCTGTGATGTCCAACAATGCAAAAAATCATGACACTTGAACTAAAATTTCATTTTGGATAAGAGGAAAAAGTGACAAGTCAGAAAGTCTAGCAAGTAGGAGCATTAATGGTGTTGGTGAAACCTAAAAACTTGCAAATTTTCAACACATTTTTAGCAGATGTATTATCAGCTGCCATTGTGCCACAGTTCAGTCCACTTGTGCTAAACGCTCTCCCTCAGACACCCCACGACATTGCAGTAGAATGCTATTTCACTGTGCACAACCCCTTCGATGTCAAAGAAAATAACAAGAATGTTCCTGGTGTACTCCTGCCCTGATTCACCTTCTGCAGTCCTGGAGAAAATAATCTCTTCCACTGTGAAAACTGCTGTTTTGTCACTGTTTTGTTGCCATGCACCAAACTTGGATCACCACTGATGATAATCGGCATGAAAGTTAAATCTTCCTGAGTCAGTTATAGGAACCTGATTCACAAGAGTTACTGCTCATATCTGTTACATGACTGTACTCCACCTTATGCTGTAACCATCCATATATCCATCTATTCATTATCTATACCCCTAAATCCTCATTAGTGTTGCAGTGGGCTGGGGTCTATCCCAGCTGACTTAGGGCAAAGGCAGGGGATACAGGTCACCAAGTTATTGCATGACTACATGTCAAACAGTCACACTCACATTCACGCCTATGTACAATTTAGAGTTACCAATTAAGCGCTAACCACCAAGCCACTGTGCAGCACGCATGGTAACCATATTAGCCTTAATGACTTTCTTTACAGCAGGTGAATCTATTGCACACAACCCCTTTGCTCAGAAGCAGTCCAGCAAAAATTAGACCTGTTGCTACATTTTCCCTTTGAGACCAAACATGATTTCTGCCTGAGAATCACATTTTTTTTTTAATAGAATGCCAATTAGATTATTACATGGAGATTTACTTTGGATTCTAAATATAATCATGTTTATGCTAGCAACACACAACCTACATTTTCAGCTATCTAAACTCAGCAACAGATAGGCCTAATAATGAAAGAACTATTTATTGTTCTCTAAATTGTTCTCTTTTTACTGTTCTGTTTTTCTTTTAATAATTGTGCCCTTGTTTCCTGACGTCTGTTTTTGATCTTTTTACTGTTCTGACCGTTTCTTAATGATTTCATAAATGTTTTCTTTTGTTTTTCTTTTAATAATTGTTGTCATCTTCTGTTTTAATGTCTTTGTAAAGCACTGGTTGTTGAAATGTGCTATATAAATAAATTTGCCTTGCCTTGCCTAAATCTAACTTACTGTTGACTACTCTTATGGATGGCAGAAATTTCAGCCTTTCCTGAAGCATGAAGACACAAATATAGCAGAAAAAAAAGAAGTGTTCATTCTCCAACTGACTGAAATGTAGTTCTTTAGAAAGTTGGATTCAGTTTAAAATAGGCCTGTGTGTGTTTGAAATATAACTAAAGCAGTGGATGTAAAAGGAATTCCGTTTGTGGTGTAGTGGTAAATGATGACATTTAGAAAACTCCTCTTTCCTGAAACAGTGCCATTGTGGACCATCCACAGCCACAGAAAACACTGTCAATAGTTTTCAGCTTTGTCCCATGTATTGCCAAAAGTAGCTCATGACACTTTTCCTAATACTCACATGCATTAGGTAGGTTAATTGCTTGTTTGTGCACTGGCTTTGATGATGTTCTACAAGCAGATTGCGCATGAGAAACTGCAAGATCGTTTGCCTTCCTAAGCTGTGAATATGCTCTCATGAGTGTAATGTTTATTCTGCTTGATCCATCGACTTGACTGTATTTCAGTAGAAAACTTTTTGAAGTGCTAATCAATACCAGATGTTGCTTTGTCCATTTGTCAGCTTTCATTTATCCAGTTTCATGATGCTCGAGGTCACTGTATGTCACTTTCACTTTCCCAACATAGATTTTCCCAGCATGGACTCAAACTAGCAACTCTCCAGCCACAGTCTTGACTCTCTGCCCATTAGGCCACAGCTCATGCTGGAAGTCTTTGTACTCTCCAGGATGTTCCTCCTCGGAGCTGCTTGTTGGACCACTTGGCCAAAACTTTAAGCCACTGTGACAGTTACTGGCAACAGACAGCAGAAGCCCTGCTTGAGTTATAGAAGATCACCACATGTGTGATCCCACCGAGCATGAGTTATGCTCCCACTGCCTTGCTTTGTCTTTTGATCACAATTTATTGCTGAGTGTTTGTGTCGACGTTACCTCTTGACACGCACAGAGCAGTAACTTGGAGTGAGATAATGTGTAGAGGTTTTTATGTTGTCTTGTATATCATTGACAAAGCTGACGCTTCAGATTAGAAGGCTAAATAGGCTAACAGTTAATGTTGGGCACAGTGGATGTATTTGCTGTAAATGTACTGTATGATTGTGGTGACAGTCAAATTATTTATTTGTCTAATAGGGATTTGTATCAGTTTGTTATATTAAGAGGCAATTTACTAAACAAACTCCTGAACGGTTGTCTGTCAAGCTTTGAATTGCATCATCTGCGTCAATGGTGTCTACCGTCTTTAATACAAGCATGAGGGTGTCTTTTTTAGACTTTTCTAAATGCAGCAGTCACAAACGAAAATGTACAGATAACCATTTCTTTATCTGCTCTACTGTAAGCTGAAAATATGAGTATGCCTGGCTAACCAGCCAATAGTAACACCCTTGCATTACCACTGTCGGCATGTTGGAAGCTAACCATTAGTGAAAAACCTGTTCAGGATTGAGCAATGCAACCACAGATGCTCTGTCCTTCAGTTTTATCGGTATTAATCAGTGTTGCATTTGACAAAGTTGATATTAGAATCAGTTTATTTTACCTCAAACATATTTTTATGAACATGGAACAAAAAATATATCAACTGTGTTGCTTAAGTATGTTTCCTTTCAGTAGGCATTTAACTGTCCAAAGATCCCAAATCCTTATTAGGACTGCGAGGGGGCTGGAGTCTATCCCAGCTGACTTGGGGTGCACCCTAGACAGGTCACCAGTCTATCACAGGGCGACACATAGACAAACAAGCACTCTCACATTCACACTTCCGGGCAACTTAGAATTACCAATTAACCTCAGCATGTTTTTGGATTGTGGGAGGAAGCAGGAGGACCTGGAGTAAACCCATGAATGCACAGGGAGAACATGCAAACTTCATGCAGAAAGATCCCATGTCCAGGTCGGGATGCAAACCGGAGATCTTCTAGCTGCAAGGCCACATTACTATCCACCAACCACTGTGCAGCCCTGTCCAAAGATCAGGATAAACTAAAATAACATTGTATTTGTATAGTAGTCAGTCCCCTAATGCTTTGCACACATTGTTGTGTTGTAGATGTCCTTTAACTGGACACATCAAAATGGAAATCTGTCATTTACAAAAGTACTAAAATATTCCTGAACCACAACTACTACTTCAACTATTTGAGGGCAAGTTTCTACAAGCTGAACACCTGGATTTGCATAGCCCCATTCATTTCTTTTCCTATTCCTCTTAGCAAATCCTCCAAGTTCCATCAGGCTGGATCGACGTGTCTGCAAACTGCTATCTTCATACATCACTCAAGGACAGTCAGAGAAAGAGACCTGACTTCTCAAGTGCTGCTCAGATGGTTGTTCTCCTGGTTGGTTCTCTGTTATCATGAACTTTAGTTTCTTTGTCACCTGCATGATGAAGGACCGTTTTAGTATTTTTGGTCAGATAGCCAACTTTCCCAAGCATCTTGGTAGTTTCAAACCTTTTCCATTTCACAATTACTGAGGCCAAAGTGCTCCTGGGAGTGCTTAAAACTTCAGAAACCGTTTTATACCATTAGCTCGATCTATACCTCCCCACAATTTTATTGCAGAGATCTACAGAGACTTCCTTGGGCTTGGTTTGGTTTTTGTCCTGCAATGGAGTGTAAACTGTGGGACCATAGCCACCAAGGAGCAAACTTGTCTGACCTTCACCAGTCAGTTCAGTTTACCACAGATGGACTCCAACTTCTCGAAACATCTGAAGGTTAATTAAACAAATAGAGTGTGACTGACTGCAATTTTGAATGCTGCAGTAAAGTCTCAGAATAATAGTTTTTGGTTATCAATAAATATGCCAAAATTTATGAAGTAAAGATCAATACTGGCAGTTCTGTGATGGTATGGGTGGTTATTTATATCTTTGATGTGTACCTTTAGCCTTTTAGGATTATACCATGTATGTAATAATCATGTTCATTTCACGTTCAGTTAAAAAAAATGCTGATTGTGTGAGAAAATAACCTGGAGTTTGGCTTGAAGTTGAGGTTCATTAGCATTCTCAAACTAGAGAAATCTTTTCACAGACAATATATGGTAACCGCCTAGAAATTACACATTTTGTTTGGTTACTATAGAATCACAGACCTAATGTTTAAAATGCTATTGTGCATTTTAAATGGGCAATCTTCTATTGTTATCATATAAACTGCAGAGCAAATCCCTAATTGGCAAACCACCTAGAAACAAATATCTGCATTATAGCAACCAAATAGACTGGTGCGCTGACTAGCCAAGATTTGTAGTGGCTGGTGTCCAGTGGTAATCTTTAGCTGTAATGATAACCACAGTTTTTCATCACACACACTCAAGTGGTAGCGTGTAGTGCTCTTGTCCTTTGGCCACAGGTTCTCCAGATGTTGTAGCACTGAACAGAGGAAAAAACGAAATGGCCAGGGTCACTCTTGATGAGTCACCCGCCTAATGGAGCACAGTATGAAATCTGATAGGGACTGCGTCTGCCTTGAGAGGGCAGTTTGGTGAAAACAGTGTCATTACTACAACCTGAGGCCTCCCAGGCCAGGACCTCATGCAGTGAACAGAATGCCAAGAAACCAAAGAGAGGACAGGCTAAACATGATACAATCGGGGATGGAGAGAGTCCAGTTTCAGGCACTGAGAGAAGGGAGGAGGGCGAGGAAACGGTCCAGGTCTTTGTTTTATCTGGAGCGAACAAGATACTTGCATCATAGCAGCTCTCCAAGAATAATGTCAAAACTTGATGACTCAAAGAGAAAATTGTGAGTCGATGAAAATGAAGCTTAGCTTGTCCAGCGTACTTAGCACTCAAACTTGGGAGCAGATCGTAAAAGTTGCTTTTTATTATGAGTGTGTTTGTGTCTCATTATCTGGTTTGTTACTTCACATTTATGTGCTGCATATTCAAGGAGGCTGCCAAAATATTGAATACAGTGAGTGTGAAATACACTCAGCTACAGAATATAGCCAATGGCATATTATGTCCCAGGTGACCAATGCTGTAGACTGTCACTCTTCAGCATTTTACATTTGAACCTCAATTTAGAAGAGCTGTATAGAACTAGTGTGGTGTGTATGCAGTTCTGTGTGAGAGAAATCTCCCTTTGCATTGCAACTTTGGTTAAACGCTGCTGATGTTATTCTATGTCCCCAAGACAAACCGAGAAAAGAGTCAACCTTTGCTACCTTTTCAGCCATCAGTACTTACTCCAGTACTTTGTCAGCTGAAAATTAGTTTTTCTATTCAGCATTCAAGTGTATAAATCAAGTGTAAAACACACTAAAGAAACCTCTGTGCTGACAGGTAGTGGGAAATGTATGCGGTAAAATAAACATTAATGTAATTGTATTATAGGATGGCTTGTCATTACTGATACTCTGCAATTGGAAACATCAGCAAAACAAGTGAAAACTTCACATTGGGTGGTTGTTGACTGTAGATCATAATTTAAGGCAAAACTAGTTAGTAACTACAGAAGTCCAATAACTGATTGGATTAGTGTTGCATAGTATACCGATACCAGAAATGTATCCAAATATACTGCTGTCATTTTATTAGTATCACCACTTAAAGATTGTGTTTTAATACAAGCTGTTTCCTGATAGTTGTGTAGATGTGCAACAGTGAGGCAATGTGTGCAGCGCTCTATTTCCATTCCCTGTAGGCATCAATGGCGTGCCAGCAGCTTTTTCGTCTTTCATAAGTACACTGCAACAACTTGCCGACAGTCCATAGGATGTTCACAAAGCAGATTGCACAAAGCAAAACATGTCACTGTTTTCCTTCAGCCAACAGTCAGGGCGAGCCTATGGACACCACAAGCCCATCTGTAAAAGCTGCATTATGCACAGAGGGAGCTGAAATGTCCAGTTTGGCAAAGCATTTCTATGGCAGTCATCTCAAATTGTTCAAATAATTTAAAGTGCGACAGGTTAGCAAATGTGAAAATTAGTATAATTACATCATGTCTTGTGTATATATATATATATATATATATATGTCATATTTTTGATGAGCAATGTTCTTAACTGCGGGAGGAAGCCGGAGTACACAGAGAAAACAAACGCATGCACAGGGAGAACATGCAAACTCCATGTAGAAAGATCCCAGGCCCAGGATGAGACGCAAACCGGGGATCTTTTAGCTGCAAGATGACAGTGCTAACCTCCAAGTCACTGGGCAGTCCACCATCAGAGTTTGATGAGCCTGTTCAGGCCAATTGAATTTCTTTAATCTAGCTTTATCTTTTTGACTACTTAACCAATCTGAGAAAGGTCTCTACATGCAAACACACACTGGTAATGCTGATTCATGCTATGGCAAGCTCCTGAAAATCCCTCTTTCACAGTGTGCAGATGAACAGTAGCAGCAAAAGTGATCATCTGCTGCAGAAAGAATGAAAGTAGGTGATTGAAATGTGCTCTAAAGTACTGCTACACTGATTTCTGCTACACTGATTTCTGCAAGGATTTAACCCTCAATCAGCAACAGTCAATGTGAAGAGATGTGAAAGTGTAAAGAACTGATCTTAATGAAGACTTCCTCCAGTTCTGGTTCAACATTAAATTATATACACACATTATGGTACAATAATTTATTAATTCATGACTGCTTTTCACATTCTCCACTGCCTCGTATCAACATTATAAGTGTATTCCCAATTTTTCTTTTGTGATTAATAAAACACAAAAAATTTGAAGTCCCATGTTCTTTATTTTTATAATTCCATTCATTTTTTTGGTGTTTTAGGTTTTTCTTTGGCCTCGTTTCCATATAAGTGTTAACATTTTTAGGCACCGCATTGACGTCAGAATTTGCAGTGGCGGTTTTTTGCACAAGCCAACTAGGCAGCCGCCTAGGGCGGCAAACTCAAGGGGGCGGCATGATGAAGGGGGGAAAAGAATCATTAAATGCAATTCCCTTCATAAGCACACAGCTGAGTAAGCATCCATTGACACTCTGATGGTGTTACGTTACATAACAAATGGCGCCCTCTTGAGGTCAAGACTCAGAGGTGCGCCCTCTGCTCTCTGACCGACGAGACCGTCCGCCACCCTCCGGCGACAGGTGGTCGGGGGGTGCGCGACTGCGGCGGAGACGGCCCGATAGTGTATATATTCCACTCCAACAGGAAAGGCGAGAGGGGTGCGTGTTTACCGGTGACTGGGCGCGACAGACTGACTTGCCTAGGGAGTCAATAAGGCTAGAACCGCCACTGAGAATTTGGGTAATGTGGCAACACTGAGTGGGACCTACAGTCACTGCAAAGCTTGACAGTGTGTCTAAACATACAGCTATACAGTCATGAAGAAATATCCTGTAAGAGATTTGGCCCCCACAGAGCCCTGATCTCAGCATCATGGAGTCAGTCCGGCATTACATGAAGAGACAGAAGACACTGACAGAGAATAAATCCACTGAAGATCAGTGGCAACTTTTCCAAGATGCTTGGAAACATGTGCCTGTCAGGCACCTTGAAAAACTGTGTGCTATTCATACTTTTACTACTTTTGTAAATCAAAGGAGAAAAGATGTTCTCCAGTAGATTTAAATGTTCATGGAAATCTTCAACAAAACCAGCAACATGGATCAGAAGTAGTGATGAGTGAAGCAATTCAGCAAGCGTGACTGCAAACATCTGAGTGCTGATCATCTCCCTCTTGAGAAGCTGCTCCTATCACGTGCCCTGTCAGAGGCTATTATGATCCACATATGCAATACTCCCTGCCAAGGATTTCCCTGCCCTCTGCTTGGCTTTGGAAAATATGCAACATGAGTATTTAGAGATGGAAAAGCCATGTAAAATGAGAAAAAAATACATTAGGAGACAAAAGGTTTGTTTTTGGAGAGACCAAAAATCCCAAATTAGTAGGGCTGAGCCAGCTTTTTTATAGTCCTGTCATTGCTTTAAACACATATGTGTATGATCTAATGATGGACCCAGTGAATTAGAAATGTCTGCAACACTGCATAAACCATGACTTACTGCCTTTGTGTGGCAGGGGGAGACATGTATTGAGCAGTAACCAGCTGTGTGACCTGTTCAAGTTGCTCATTAGCTGTATTTTGGACAAAATGAGCAAACGTTTCCATCAGAGCTGCAGGTAAATGTATTCTTTGGTTCTCACAACTGCTGGCACATGCATGTAGCACATATACATGTGGATTATACACCATGATGAGGTAGAAACCTAAATCAAAACAGAGTCAGACACGTGCAACTATATTTACATGTAGATTAGCACATGTCTTGCTGTTCCTCCACTTTTTCTCTCAATCCCATACCCTCCTTAGGGTTTAATGTGGATTTATTACTGGTACTAACTTGGAATCGAGCCTGCAGTGGAAACAAATTTGGGGTGGTTGCCTTTTCACCTCGAGGGTCACCAGCAGTACCACATCATCACTGCAGTCCTCTCAGTCACTTACACAGAGGGCTCTGCTTCATGTCCCCAGTATGGCACTGCATTAAGACTGAGACAGTTAGTGCACATGACCTCAGTTCAGCACTGAGCAGTGGCTCCAACACTGCTGGTATGCTTTTACAACAAGAGCAATGGCTGACAGTAATATACATGTTAATTGTTATTTGGATGAATTCTTATATACCAGACACAAGACAGAATGTAACTGTAATTTAAACATTTCAAATTGACAGAAGTGATTTTTACTCTGCCAGGGAACGCGACACAGTTATGTGATGATTGGCATTGTGTCGTCTGTCTGTCCATCTGTTTGTGTGCGTGCAATATTACTCAAAACAGACTGGCAAATTTGGATGACATTTTCAGGCAAGGTCTGAAATGGCACAAGGACCAAACGATTAGATTTGGGCAGTGATGCAGCTTGTAGTCTGGATCCATGGATTTTTTAGAGGTTACCTTATCATTGTGAGATAGCGACACGGTGTCACTGTATCCATGACTACAAGTGAACACTGCATCAACTGCCTGCTGATGATCACTTGAATGTGATTCTACTACAAATTGACTGCTGCGGACTTATCAGGACTTATCCATCAGAACTGATACAAGGATCTTTTGATTAAATTGTGGGAGTGGCTATCAGAGTTCTTTGATTTTCCAGGCCAGATCCACCTTTATCCCCATGTCTCCATTACTTTAAGAAGATTTTCCCAACGTGCCCAATTGGTTATTAAGCTTTTTTAGTCCAACTAGCTATTCAACACCTCAAATTACAACAACATATACCGAAAAGGTAAACAAACATCCTCATTGAAAGCTCATTTGAAAATAACATAGCTACCAATCTGATTTATATTTTATTTGATTGACTAATTGCATGATGGGCAAATAATTTCACCACTGTCATGGTGGGAACAGTGATTGAAAAAAGTGGAACCATCATCAGTAACCAGTCTGTCTGTTCTTCCCTTGTCAGTCTACATCTACAGTTATGTCATTCTAATGGCCTGATGAGGTCTAGTTTGGTTCATGTGTGTATAGATTTTTGTCCACAGCCCTATAAAATGACCACAGAGTGGAAAACATACAATGACCAGAACAAAGTGTGGACAGCAGAGGGGGAGTCAGTGGTTGCAGAAAATGTTTCTGAGGTGATGAGTAAAAGTTAATGTTCTCACTTTTAATGTCATACGTAGGGTGGAACGCCTGGTTAGAAGTCAGCCTGCCTTTTCCTGTCCTGGCTTTTGAAGGACACCTGCGGGAGCAAGACGTCACCATCACCAACACTAACATCACCAAGGTAAAGTCAAAGTCCATATATCTTTCATCCATCCATTCACTTACGATGAGTAATTCGTTCTCCGCCCCACTTTACCTGTTTCCCTGACCTTTGTTTGTATTTTTTAGACTTTCTCCCATGTTCCATACCTAACATAAATATCATTCACTACTACACAAAACACATATTATTTAATGTGTGCTCGGTTTGCTCTTTGAACTGCTGCATCAATAGATCAGTTGCCGATCAGATCTTGTTTCGTAATTGTAATAATAAAACCTGCTGCATTTGCAGCAGACTGACATGTCTGGTGTCTCAATGCAGACTGCAGTGAGTTTGATCCAAATGTTAAAGATGTTAAACTCATTCTGCAAATCTGAAACTATACTTTTCCTGCAAAATACATTCAGAACATTCTGCACAGCCACGTGTTTCTTACTATTTACACAAAATGGCAAAGTGTGCACTTAATTTTCTGTTTTTCCCTGAATTTCTTCTTTCCTATGATGGGATTTTAACATCCCTTTTGTTTTCTTTCTCTCTTTTCCCCACTAAACGTATCCTTCCTGTCTCACCACAGCCATTCTCTATTTGGGTTATATAGCTTGGATTAGACAAGCTAGGATTTACACTCACAGGAAAGATAAGGGGACATTTTTATGGCACAACCACTATTTTAGAGGTGTGTATGAGAGCTGAAGTCCCATTTTTAGACTGCAGACATGGCTGGAAAATTGGTGTAA
Organism: Acanthochromis polyacanthus; assembly: GCF_021347895.1. Classification (NCBI taxonomy): domain Eukaryota; kingdom Metazoa; phylum Chordata; class Actinopteri; family Pomacentridae; genus Acanthochromis; species Acanthochromis polyacanthus. The sequence continues at coordinate 23,860,334 of NC_067131.1, forward strand.
GCTACTAAAACCTGGGTTGTAACATTTTAAGGCCTAACGGCTTTTCACAGAAACACCTCCCCATACTGAAAATATACCATATTAATCATGTAGCAATTAGCGTGGTTGTCTGTGTCCAGGCGGGGGGACAGAGTGGCGACTCGTATTATATATAATACTCTATTTAGCCACTGATTTCTTTGGCCTAAGTTTGCAAATGTTCTTTGTTCTCTGAACTCAAACTGCTGCCTACTACCAGTCTCCATGGTTCATGATTTCTGCATTGAGGGACAACAGATGTCATAGTTAATGAAAATATAATTATTTAAATGCAGGCTTGAAAAAAAATATTCATCCTGTCCATGGTGTTTAATAAGAGTTATTTTTAAGGATCTGGGTGAGGAAGCACCACAAAACACTGTGAGATTGATCGCTGAGCATTAAAGTAAGTAAAAATGTATACATTTGAAATTTAAAGAAGACTTTTTACAGTTTTGTCCTGTTATTAGCTAAGCTAATTCTCTTTTTTTTAACTGGAAGCTGTCCAGTAGCATCACACTGTACCATCTGTTGGACTAAGTAGCCCCACTGCTGCAGAGAGCATCGGGGTGCTGTAAAAGAGGGATGGCTTTTACTTTCACCCATCAGATTTACAGTCTCATTCAGGTTATCTGGGCCTCATAAGCAGTGCATCCATTAACTATACCTAACTTGTCCTGTAGAGGGCCACAGGAGGCTGGGGCCTATCCCAGCATAGACTGTATATAAAGATGGACGTAGCATCTGGCTCCAAAATTGAAGCCCACCTGGAAGTGTCAAAAACTTGCAATATCACGCCGTCCGCGAGGGTTGGCTCCAAAAAGCTTTTGCTCCATCTATTCTCTATACACCGCTTTATCCTCACTAGGGTCGCGGGGGGTGCTGGAGCCCATCCCAGCTGACTCAGGCAAAGGCAGGGGACACCCTGGACAGGTCGCCAGTCTGTCGCAGGGCTACATATACAGACAAACAGTCACACTCACATTCATACCTACGGGCAATTTAGAGTCATCAATTAACCTCAGCATATTTTTGGACTGTGGGAGGAAGCCAGAGTGCCCGGAGAAAACCCACGCATCCACAGGGGGAACATGCAAACTCTATGAAAAAAGATCCCAGGCCCACCCCGGGATTTGAACCGGGGATCTTCTTGCTGCAAGACAAAAGTGCTAACCACTAAACCACTGTGCAGCCCCAGCTTTTGCTCCATAGACCCCAATTCATTTTTGGAAAAAATAAAATTTGATAGATTGATTTTCTACAGCTCAGGATTTTTTTCCTGTTAGTTTTCATGGTCAAAATGAGAGATCAGGTGGCTGATCTTAAAATAAATCAATACTGAATTTTAAATAAATCGTTAAAGTTGGCGGAGCCAGGGGATGTGGCTATACTTGATTGACAGTCCCATAGACTGGTCCTGCCACGAGTTGCTCTCCAGTCCAGCCTGTTTGATGACGCTTTTTACGTCACTGGCTCCAAAAAATCCAAAATGGCGACCAGGAAGTAGCAAAATCCGGGCTTCATTTTCTCTGCGTTGAAACCAACGGGTGACGTCACGGTTAGTTCACGCCTGATCCCAGCTGAGAGTGGAAGAGGATACAGGTTACCAGTCTATCAAAGAGTCAACACATAGAGACACACAACCATGCATGTCCACATTCACACCTACAGCTAATTTAGAATGACTAGTTCATCTGCCATGCATGTCTCTGGACTGGGCTGCACAGCGGATCAGTGGTTAGCACTGTTGCTTTGTAGCTAGAAGGTCACTGGTTCGTGTCTTTCTACAAGGGGTTGGCATGTTCTCCCTGTACATGTGTGGGTTTTCTCTGAGTTTTCCAGCTTCCTTCCACAGTTAATTGGTGATTCTCAATTGTCAGTAGGTGTGAACATGAGTGTGATTGTTTGTCTCTATATATAGTCCTGTGGTAGACTGGTGACCTGTCCAGAGTGTGCCCTGCCTTTAGCCTAAGTCAGCTGGGATAGACTCCGACCCCCCTGCACCTCTAATGAGGATTAAGCGGTGTATAGATCATGGATGGATGTCTCTGGAATGTGAAAGGAAGCCAGAGTACCTCTAAAAAACCAATGCAGACACAGGGACTACATCCAAACTTGGATCAGCAGGTTCAAATCCTGAACTTTCTGGTCTGAAACAGCCTGATAGTCAGTTCATTGTAATCAGTTTTAGTCAACATAGAATCTGTGCTGGAAGTCATATGACACAGTTAACCCTTTAAGCTTCAGTCAATTCCAGCCGTTTTCAGTACAAAAAATCGCTAATATTCTATTTTTAAATTTAAAAAAATTACGAAAAATACAGGGAATATTGGACGCACATCGCAAGGTGCATTTCCTTGAAAACGACCGATTCGTGGATTTTATACCGACTTCAGGACATGTTTTGGACAAAATAGTTTACTGGCTTGTGTTGTCTGGATGTAAAAGGTTGGATTATGGCCGTTTTTTGTGGAATCTTTTATTCTGTGTGTAATAATGAACCCGGAAATGTGAGTCGCGCTGTGTACGTTGAAGCCGTGTATAGAGAACGGATGGATGAATATTTGTTTTTGTCGGACAAATGTGTTTTTCTCACCCGCTGTGGTAATCACATCTGAAAGTGGTTTATACCGGCGGATTCATGAGAATCTAAGCTTTCCATCGGCGTATAGTGTTTGTATAATCGTGTTTGCAGCCGTCGGACATTCTTGAAATTCCTATGCAAATTAGTAGGTGTACCGCCGGCGGTACACCGACAACGCACTGAAGCGTAAAGGGTTAAGCTCACACCTCTCTCAATATTTTAATGAACTTTGCTGATTTAAGAGTTATTTCTCTACGTCATCTTGAACAAACCTTATCTCACCCATTACCATCTTTTTGCCCTTATGTTTATATCTCCCAGAGGATAAAGGGATGTCGTACTTTCAGCCATGTAAACTCTCATGAACATGGTGTCTCGTCAACTCCTTACAGCAAATTTCATCAAATCAGGAACAAAGTTCACTTGGAGTTCAGGATGAAGTGATTATTTTGAACTCAAATCTGACCCTTTCTTGTCCACACAACATATCACTAACAGTTTAAGAGAATTTTCTTCAAGTTTGGTACAAATGTTTATAATTTCACATAAAGTCTAACAGTACAGAATAATGACATGACGATGTGGCATCTCCAAAAGGTCAAAGGGGTCAAGACTAAACGGATAATGATGTAAACTGTAAACTTACCTAGTTGGCGGAGGCATACAACCACAAGGTGATAATTCTAATCCATAAATGCAGCTCTGTAGCTGTCTTGCTGTGTAACAAAATGTCTTTCCAGTTCTTAATCCTTCCTACAAAGCTGTGATTGGTCGACTATGTCTCCTGCCAGGGAAAATAGCCATCAGTGGGAACAACTCCAAACCCATTTGAATCACTACAAAAATCAATATGCGTGGTGATGAAGTCTGGAACCAGGTTACACTAAACCAGCAACATGGTGTTCACCACCACTGCCAAACACTGTAAACTGAGGAGTTTGGCAAACCTTGCTAGAGCTTTGTCAGTTGTTTTTGTTTTTCCACCTAAATGCTCCCCATTGGGCTTGAGAAGTCTCAGATCAACTGAAGCCAGCTCCAAAATTCAGGAAACAGCCACTGAGGACAAAATATAATATTTACTACTGTATAATCCAGTGCCGTCCTCTACAGGGACTGACTGACCCATAGCAGCACTCAGTACAAAAATGAATTGTGATTCCCATTATAGGCCTATTATTATGCATTTCCTCAACTATTTTGCTCATAATCAAGAAACCTACCAGTTTGTTCAATGCTAGAATACTATTTGTATCATAACATCAACTTAATAAAACTTTTATTTCTCTGTTTTATTAAACAGGATTCCTCTATGAGTCAGTGCCTCATGACTGGGTAAAACTGGTAAGCATCACCTCGGGGCTCTAACCAATTCTCCATTGAAATATCAAACAAAACAGTGATTAATCAAATCACCACAGAGTAATTGCCACACAGACAGTCTCTTGCTTTTCATGCCCTGGGGCCGTTTACCACGTTGGCACTCCAGCCTTAGTCAAGTTTCATGTGAGCAGAATTGATATTGGCACTGGGGCTACATCGGATATACACATGTTTTCCTCATTAATAATTAGATTTGGAAGGTTTTAAATGCCACAAGTCTCAGCACCAAGCTAAATAATAGTTGTTCCTGATCAGTAATCCCGTAGTAGCGACTGAATGTAGCTATATTTTGGGTATTATTTTGCTGCTTTTGCTTATTGCACCTTTGCAGTTTTGGCCACACAATCTGTGTATTGACAGCAGTCACAGGCTGGAGGTCCCCAGTGGTTCAGCGTGCTTGTTGGTGACCTGCTGTCCTGTTGGTGTAATGGTGTCAGTGGGACACAGAGTCCTCTGTGCAGCAGCAGCACACAGGCCTGTTGTGACCATGGCCGGTCAAACAGAAGCCCTGTATTCTCTTTCATGAGTGGCACGTGTGTCCTCTCGCGCTCGGCTGCTAAATATAGCAACAACAACAATGGCGTGGGGAAATGCCTGTTTAGAAAAAAACCTGACCTCAGATGATATCAGCTTACAGCTTATGAATAAAGCTTAGAGAAATTTAATTTGCCGTAGATTGCGGAGAGGTGAGCACTGAGGAGGGCTGTGTGCTGGAGCTACTCATGTGTTTCATCCCTTCATTTGTAGTTTAGATCACTTTAGATCTATAGGTGTAGCTACAGAGGGATGTTGTTCAGAATAGTAAATGAAAAAGCTTTCAAAACCTGGTATGGAACTTTTTTGTATCAGTCAGTACTACACTCAAAAAATAACTCTTTGAATGAGTTTTTAAAAAATTAACATGATCAAAAATTGTCCTTCAGCATTTTACCAGCTTATTATCTTTACTTATGTCTATAGAATTTATTATAGTTGATTCAACTTATCTTCATGATTTTGGTCCAACTTAACTGAACCTGGCTGAGCAAACTAATTTCATTCAGAAACATATAAAATCACACTAGTAATTGAAGTAGAAAGTTGTTTTGTTACACAGAGGTACTTTATGCATGATTTTTAAAAGTTGGGGGCAACCATATTCAACTGCACTCAAATAATAATTTTTGAATTAACTTAAAGAATGAAAACTATTTCTAACTTACTGAGGTTGAATGAACTTATTTTTCTGGCTCTGACCGTATATAAGCTAGATTGACTAATTTTATTGTCATGAATGAATCTAATAAATGTTAAGTTGTTGAATATCATGCAAATATTACATTATTTAATCACACTCATGTAGGTTGCATCCATCCATCCATTACCTATACACTACCCAATCCTCAGTAGGGTTGTGGGGAGGCTGGAGTCTATCCCAGCTGACAGGGAACACCCTGGACAGGTCACCAATCTATCGCAGGGCTACACATACAGACAATCAAATTCACAGCTACGAACAATTTAGAATCACTAATTAACCTCAGCATGTTTTTGGACTGTGGGAGGAAGCTGGAGTACCCAGAGAAAACCCATGCATGCACAGGGAGAACATGCAAACTCCATGCAGAAAGATCCCAGAAGGCCAGGGTGTTAACCAGGGATCTTCTAGCTGCAAGGCGATAATGCTAACCACTACCCCACTGTGCAACCTTTGTAGGTAAAATGAAATTATACTATAAAAAGTACATGTTGCACATTAGTAAATGGAACCGACAACCTATTTCTTCCTTCCTTTTTTGTATATAGCGAGAAACTGACATTTATTTCCATGAAATTGTGACAATAATTATTCGAACACACAAATCCAGCCGAACTCTTTAACTTTTCCATATTTCTATGCATTACTTGGCAAAGCTCTTTCTCAACTGGTTTGTTTAACCCATTTTCCGAGACGTCCTGCTTTGCCAGGCTCCACGCCAAAAGAAGCAGCTGTAGGTCAGTACAATACGCTGTGTTGACCCTCCATCCCCTCCACACTGAGCAGAGCCGTTAGAACGATCCCTGGTGGAATATATCTCAGTTAAAGCTCTTAAAGCTTGTTGCTCACAGGCTGCCCTGCAGATTGGTCAGGATGTCTGTGGGCCTCCCGTCAGCTGAAAGACGGTGATTAAATTATCATCGTTGATCACAGTCGTAGCTGTGGGTCCTGATAGAGGGCGGCTGCCGGTGAGAGCATGGCACGTTCTTGATGAGAGGATCTGTCTCAGGCCGGAGAGCCAAGAGGAACTGTGCAGCCTCAGGTGGTGAACTGCAGCTATTGAGTGGCCTCAGTTCTTTCCTTCCGGTTAACATTCACACAGAGGGCCGTGAGGGACTGATGGATAACATATAACATTAATTATCATTTCTGCCAAAGAGACACTGCAATAAAGCCTTAAATTCAGTATGTTTTTATATAAGAAAAACATTTGTAGTTCAATGCTGAAACTAGAATGTGTCAACAAAACACATTATCTAATAGTTCTGTAGACGGTTGAGCTGTGCTGATTGAAGCACCCAACTTTTTCATGTTTGTACAAAGGAATTAGATACTATCAATAAGTGACTTTTCTTAAGTTTGTTTATGTAAATGCACAATTATCATTATTATTATTATTATTATTAGTAGTAGTAGTAGTAGTAGTAGAAGTACAGACTTGGAGTATTCTAAAATTTACTTTAAATGTAAAATGTGAAAGTAGTGACTCAAAAGGAGCACAGCCCCTATCAGAGTGTTATAGTCAGAAATAAGTTCTGATTACTGTTGTGTCAAGATGTAAATAGCATTTGTAAGGATGCCATATGGTAATATTAAGCATATTTTAGCTACATCTTTTTGTGTGAATGTACGTAAAATGAGTGTAAGCTCGAGTGTTATAGAAATATTAAATACAATATTCAGTCATAAACTAATTATTATTTTGGGTAGGAAATAATATTTGCAGGCTGCACAGTGACTCGGTGGTTAGCACTTTCGCCTTGCAGCAAGAAGATCCCTGGTTCAAATCCCGGCCTGGGCCTGGGATCTTTCTGCATGGAGTTTGCATGTTCTCCCTGTGCATGCATGGGTTTTCTCTGGGCACTCCGGCTTCCTCCCACAGTCCAAAAATATGCTGAGGTTAATTGGTTACTCTAACTTGCCCGTAGGTGTGAATGTGAGTGCGATTGTTTGTCTGTATATGTAGCCCTGAGACAGACTGGTGACCTGTCCAGGGTGTCCCCTGCCTTCGCCCGATTCACCTGGGATAGGCTCCAGCACCCCCCGCGACCCTAGTGAGGATAAAGCGGTGTATAGAGAATGGATGGATGGATGGATGGATGGATGGATGGATAATGTTTGCATTATTTTAAATTAAATAATGGCACATGTGTGTACATTCTTAGATAATGGTTCCAGAAATCTGCAAGGGTTTAAAATGACAAATTTATTTATTCACTATTTTTTGTTCCCCACAAAATACTTTGTTTTATCTGGCTTTTCCCTGATTTATTCCACTTTTTCTTTTGAAAAAACATTTTCACTCTCACTGATCCTTCATTTTGACCAAAATTAAATTATATTCAACTACTTTTACACTGAAAACATACTGTATCTATGACATGGGGTCATGATATTAGGTTTTACATATCAGACGATAGGAGGTTTTCGGCATCATGGTGAAAAGAATCACCAATAATGGCATTATTGAGATATCTATAGAAAAAAAATAGAATTCCTTCTCTCAAATTCATTTTCAGCTTTGTTTGTAGTTTATTTTGTCTCTTTTTTGTTAAATGAAGAGAATTCAAGTGTAGGAGGTGGAGAGAGTCTGCAGCCAGAACTGTTTTGTATGTTTCCATGTTGGACAGTCATCCAGATAGTTGCTAATGCAATATTACTGTGTGTTATTCTTGATATCAGTATTTAATTTTCTAAATCTCGTGGTATTGCCAATACTGGTATACTGTGACACCCCTTTTATAAGAAGAAAAAGATTAGACCTCTGATCAAAAAAAAAAAAAAAAGAAAATCATAATTTTCCATCCATCCGTCATCTATACACCCCTTAATCCTCACTAGGGTCCCAGGGACCAATGCAAACTCCATGCAGAAAGATCCTAGCCGGGACATAAACCGGAGATCTTCTAGCTGCAAGGTGATTGTGCTAACTGCCAAACCACTGTGCAGCCATCACAACTTTCCATGATCCCAAATACATAATATGACCGATATCAATTAAAAATCAATAAACAATTTAATCTGGAAAATAGCGACATGAAAGAAAGGCCCCTATTTTATACTGCATGCAAACCTGTCAAATGTTTAGCATTTTCACATGGTTACTGACCAAAATGTCACCTTTCGAATGTTTAATTTATTTTCTGTCAAATTTATTTATTTATTTGGTCGAGACAGTGCATATTAATGAATATACAATCTCATATTAGTTTACACAAGGTTGCAGTAAATATGCCAGATTTAGCACAAGGCTAATTTTCATCCGTTGTCCCCCACACAACAGAGAAGAAAAAAAAGATAAATAAAAATATAGCGCATAATTGCATTAATCAAATTTGCAAGCAAAAATGTACATTTTACTGTTTTCACTTTTGTTTGTTCTAGAATTACTTTTTTAAGTGTATACTATAAAAAGCAAAAAGTCACATAATACTACCAAATATGGCTAATGGATGTCAGTTCAAAGTTATTTTTATTTAACAGGAGGATTTATTTACATTGCCGCTCTGTGGGTAACTCCCAGCCCTCCCCAGCCTCTTAAGCGTCTTGTTATCTCTGTTAGGTGTGTTTGGCCAACAGAGTGCGAGCTGGATGCTGTATGGGTGTCTTGTTCCGCATGTTTGCTTTTCGTCACTGGAGTTACCAGAAGATGGATGAGTCTTTCAGTGCCGATAACTCTGGGTTTTTGCCACCATTAGCGCCCAGCCAGGCTGCCACCCCCTGTGATCCCCCTTCATCTCAAATAGACTGGAAAATCTAAGATTGTAGAGCTGTCAGGAGTGACCACTTCTATATCCAGTCCAACCATGATGGACAACCTGGGTTCTTACTCTGCAGCCTCTGTACCTCTCAGTGCTGGTCTTCTCCTTGCTCGCTTTTTTCACACACACACACACACACACACACACACACACACTCACACTCACACTCACACTCACACACACACACACACACACTAAGTCTGTTTGGAAGAAGCACATAGAAATGCAGAAAGGCCTTGTTCCTAGATCCGTCAAAGCTAATTTATTCAAGCGCTTTGCCAGCAACACAAGGATTTAGACAACGAGGGGAATTATGTTGAAGTAAACATGCCTGCTTGCATGTAAACTCATCAGCACTCACAACGCGTTCCAAATAACTCAAATTTTCAGAGATTAAGTAGAGGAAAATACTTTGCGATGGTGCGGAGACTCGTGGGGTTTAAGTTGCGGGCAGTATAAGTTTGCGTCATGGTTCTCAGACCGCAGGCCCTGCACGCATCATGAATAAGAGAAGCTGGAATATTTCCTTTCAACAGTCATGGGAATCTCAATATTCGCAATCCAGCTTTCTGATTGTACCTTTACCGCTAAGCTCTTTTCTTTGCATAACAGCCAAACATTAATCAGTTTAGCCCCTTGATTAGAGCTGAATGCTGCATCTGCATGACTAGCAAAGCTTGTAAAGCCCAGAAGAAATATTGTGCCGTTCTAACGGGATACTAATTAAACTGATGGTCTGTATTTGTATAGTGCTTTACTATACCTGAAACAATACCCAAAGCGCTTTACATTATACATCACATTCACACACTGATGGCAGTAGCTGCCACGCAAGGCACTAACCATGACCCACCAGTTAGGGATTCGGTGTCTTGCTCAGGGACACCTCGACATGGCCAAGATCGAACCGGCAACCCTCTGGTTACAAGACAGCCACTCTACCCGCTGACCCATGCCGCCCCAAAGTAAATAAATAAAACATATTTTGTGCTGGATCCTTGAACAGAAGCTCCCAACTAATCATGACATAAGAGGACAAAAGGTCAGAGTTCACCAGTGAATGATCTTCCTGGGCGACTTCATCTAAACAGTCTGTCAGTCTCTCCAGACAAGGTGTGTCAGTCAAACCAGTCACACCCTCAAACATATCTGAGGCCTAATATCTACTTAATAATGTAGTTATTTTGAAAACCAGAACACTGATCCGAAGTAGGGAATTTAGCCTATGATAACATAATGACTTATGGAGAAAATGTACAGACGACATTTTGAAAAAGAAGATCACACTTTTAAATCAGAGTTTATTGAAACCAGAGACCTTTTGGAGCCTGCACCTAGAAATCATCAGTGGTATTGCACTGAAAAGTATCTCTGCACTTCCACACTGCAGCTTCTTTGGTAAAGAAAAAAAAGCAGTCAGTTACAGCAGTTTAAGTCAGCTCCTGTACTCCACAACTCTAGAACTGTAATAAACTCTCCATAGTAAGAATAAGGATCAAAACTATGCAGCTAAACTAGATAATTATTTTATTCCACCATCTTGTGACAGCCAGGTGCACTGCAATATGTCCTACAGAACATTTTTACCACAGCTCAGTTGGTGAGTTACAGCTAATATAGCTTTGAGCTGCTAATGACAAACAAATATAATGTGGAGGCTGCAGAAGTCTAGTAAGTTCATCACTTTATAGTTGGCCAGAGTCAAAAGACCTGTGACCTTGAAAGACACATTTTTGGCCATTTCGTAGGAATTTCTAAGCCGATTATGATGAAATTCCACTCAAATATCTCATAAACTTAACTGATGAAGTGCTTGTAGTCACTAGACACGTCCTAGCAAATGCTTCTCACAACACTAGAAGGATTTTGCAGGTTTAAAAGTTGTTATTTATGTAAGTCAGTGTAGAACAACCTGTACAGCTGTGCCAATCTCCTCCACACCTATCACCGTATTATTGTTGTTATTTCAGTGCACTGGTGGCAACATTATCTTTTCAGGTGTTCATTCTTATGTACACTCGTCCATCATATTCTTCTTGGTGCAAAATCTCTTAAACTCCTGGAGTAAAATTCTTCAAATTTGAATTTCCTCTGAATTTAAGGATGAATTGATTATTTTTTGGTATTCGGAGGATAGGGTTATCTCACAAAACACACCTTTGGTCACAACTCTAATAGGACAAAATGACGAAGTGATGACATTTTATACCCCCAATGTCAAATATCAAATCTGGACACACATGGATGTACACTGCTACTAGAACAGCTGATGGGTACCAACAACCACAAGCTGGTAATTGTAGTTCACATATAGGGTAATCCTACAAAAGACCTGCAAACAGACACTGCAGCTGCACTCCCCTGACTTTACAGTATTTCTTTTCTTGTGCTGCTGGAACACCATGTTTAAGAAACGGCCAGTATCACATTGTTATTTTAAGCCACACTGACTTCTACGCAACCAAGTCTATTGTTTCATTTTTTCATTTTTGTTATTGTCGTGGAGATGCCTGGTTTTCACTAAATTTTGAGATAAATGTACAAAGATTCTATACCTTTAGCATTCAAGACCCAGCACAGTATTTCTTCCCTTCTGGTCTTGATTCTTACTACATCTTCAATGAACTTGATGACCTCTTCATATTTACAACCACAGATGCAATCTGTCACCCGCCTAACATACTCTGCATATTTGTGATTAAATGTGTACTAAACCTAACAATTATGATTTAAGGCACATCTATTTGAGCTCACATGATATCAAAAAAAGCTTCAGACCTCCTGTGCTATAGTATCAATTACTGCATATTTTGAGAGCTTAGTGGTAGGTAAAGCCCAATGAACAAATATTTGGCGTGTCCGAGCAAACATTTTCCCCTGTGTTTAATCGTTGGAGAGAACAGCGGACCTGTGTCGGTGTCCTTCAGTGAATCTCGTTGCTACGTAAACACTTGTGGTGGAAGGTGTTTACTCGAATCTCCAGCAGACGTGTGCTCAGGCGTCCACGGAACAACCTAAGTGTGTTGGTTGCACGGCCAATTTGACCGTCTTGAGAACTTGCGGCAAGCGTGTGTGTTTGTAGCATATCTATTACAAACACAGAGTGAAAATGCCGCTGGAAATTAGAGGGGTTTGGAATGAAGCAGTTCCTCCTCCCTCCTGCCTCAAAGTAGCTTTTGTTTGTTGTATGCAAAGGGTAAAGGTCACTTTGTAACCTACACATCCATCCATGAATCAGTTTACATCCAGAGCCTGAACATGCGTAATGAAGACCAAAGCAACAAACAATAAATAAGTGGGTCTTTGTGGAGTGTAAAATTTGTGAACTTTCATCATGCATATTGGACACCAGCCATGTATTTCAGAGGGTTTAATGTCATCACTGAACTTTTACTTCTAGAGTTGTCGATCCATAAATCCCTACATTTGGCTGTTTCCTTCATTAGACGCCACTCTGAATAAAGAATGTCTGCTAAATGGCTTAAATGTAAATGTGAAACCCAAGTATTGTCTTTCCTCGCAGGATGTCTGCAGGAGGAAACAGCCTCTCACAGGGGAGTCTAATAATGCTACTGTATCTGAGGATGGATACGGACATTTAGATTCAGAGGAATGTTGGTGCACAGATTCTCCTGAGACCATCTTCACTTTGGATTATTTACATTCATGTATGTTTGGAGACATATTCGAGAACATTCTCACAGTTGTATGTATTACATTACCTATGAAGAGCCTTCTTAATAACAATCATTACTTAGCCCCAAACTCTATCTAACCCTGAACTCTGACCCAGATCTGGTCCTGTCTGGGTCTGTGCCATCAGCTGCACAGAAGACAGTCGCAGATGGAAAGTTTAGAGAAGTGGCTGTGTGCTTATCTCCTCATCTAAAAGAGTAACTCTGACCTTAGTGTGACTCGTCCCGGAGTGTTTTAAAGTGTGGCTTGGGTTGTTTCACTGCTGCCACTTTTAGCAGATGTCAAAAAGACACAGCTAGTGTGGTGCTTGTCATGCATCAGAGACAAAAACAGTAGCAAGGGGTGTTTTCCCCCTTTAGTCCACATGAGGAAGAAATGAGCCCAGTCTGCCTTTGTGTACCAGAATGACGCACAAACAAGAAATATCATCTTAAGAAAAGTAACTGCATATTTCATCCTAGCAAATAATAAAGTGACAAAGACTTGTAAGACTGTAGAAGTTAAAACTCTTGTCCAATGGGAGCGAAGCAGGAGGATTGTTGATGTTTTAACAGAGCCACGATGGACATAGATGGAGGAAGGTGGATGGATGGATCAAGAAAACACAGACTTTAACATTGGAAATATATTTTCCCCCAACTTCCTACTAACCATCAAAGTCGGCTTCTTTTACATTTGATTGTAATCAGTGCAGGACTCTAAGTACATTTTCTCAAATTATATACTTTAGTGCAAATTTGAGGTATTTGAGGTATTGGAGTCTATCCCAGCCGACGTAAGGTGAAGGCAGGTGACACACTGGACAGGTCGCCAGTCTGTCACAGGGCTACATATAGAGACAAACAATCGCACTTGCATTCACACCTACAGACAATTTAGAATTCCCAAGTAACCTCAACTTGTTTTTGGACTGTGGGAGGAAGCCAGAGTACCCGGAGAAAAGCCATGCACAGAGAGACCATGCAAACTCAATGCAGAAAGATCCCAGTCCCATGCCAGGACCGAAACCAGGGATCTTCTAGCTGCAAGATGACAGTGCTAACCACCGAGCTACTATGCAGCCCTTACAACTTTCCATGATCCAAAATACCTAATATGACTGCTATCAATCAAAAATCAGTAAACATGTTTAGTAGTGGCCCAGTAGTAGCCCAGGAGGTGATCATTTTCATGGAAAATCTAACTTCAATACACAGGATGACTTTTGGGGTTTAATTAACAATTTAGGAGGAACTTTAAAATGGAATCCAGGAAATTTACTAAAAAGAAAATGTGAGGATATAAAAAGTTGCCACAGAAAGGCTGATAAGTAACATTACATAACGTATTCAGCAGATCTCTTAATGAGGCTGCTTTCTCAGAACAGGGTTTTTGGACACATGTTCAACCACATCTAAAAGGGTTTCAAATCTAAGTTGAGAAGACGGGACTGTGTATATTACTGTGACAGTTAGACTATTTCTGAAACTTGCAACCAAACTGATTTTACCTGCCTGTCTGAACTCAGTCTTATGTTCAGTCGCAGTGAGGACTTTGATTCAGGCTCTACATGCTTGTACTCACTGAGTGGAAGTCCACTGAGCCTATTGATTTACATCTGCTCCCCTCTGCTCCCCCTCTCTCTTCCTGGGCCTATAGATTTACATACGTCTTGCTGTTGAGAGGAGGAAGCAGACTGAAACATGGCACAGGAACAGGTTTATGGGGTCACTATCTATTTACGGTGATCTACTATTAATCCCTGTGGAAAGGACAGATATACTCTCCTACACACTGCTGCAGGAGGCTGCTGTTTACAGACGACTCCTGGAATTTATAGTATGAGATCAGCATCATAAAAGCAAACTCCCAGTGTAGCATGACACGGCTCCTTGCCATCATAGAGGCCAATTTAACCAGCCTGTATGCGGCACTGTTAGGCTCTCTGCTGAGTCCTCCATTCACTTTCACACTCTAACACCCATCGTTGGCCGGTGTCTCATTTGACTTACTGTGTTTGACAGAGCAAAAGCTGTTTTATTTCAAAATATTTGCTCAATAATTCCAAGACAGATGTGCTCGTATTGCCATAGATTTGATTTCACGCAACTTGAAATGAAAGCTCGCCCCCCGCTCATAAAACGCGCCAGTAAGCGGAGTCCGCTGTGGGCACGTTGTTGTGCACATGGAAGGACGGATACGTTTCAGATTGTTATCAAGGATTGTCCAAAGACTACACATGCCTTCACTGCTATACTGGGGTCTTGGCACGTCAGTATATTTGCACAGTTCCTCGCGCGCACCGACAGACTTATGGAGTCAGTCACACTATTACATTTCTGTTGCCCACATGCCAGTAAAAATGTTGTATTCATGTCTTCTTGTGGATGCTGATTTGGCACTTACCCACTTGTACAGCCCAGATCAGTTTTTTTGGTGCATATGCCCAAGGACTTGTCAAGATGTTATATCAAAACATGCTCGACTGGATGGAAAGAGAAGGATTATTCTCCTGAGCGATTAAACGAAAGGGGGGGGGGGGGGGGGGGTAGACAAGTGTTCAGTGATCAGCTCTTTATGTCTGTCTTCCCCTTGTGTCAACTGTAGTTTGTTCACATTTGGGGGGAAAAAAGTAACATTGTTGAGTTATGTTGGCATATTGAACATAAACAGCTCTGGGGTTTGTTTTTCAGTCATGCAACAACAGTTGGGCAAAAGTATAAAATGTTCGAAGAGCTGTTAGATCACAGCATGTTAACGCGAAGAGGAACATGACTATTTTTACTAATCTGTGGGTGGAACATAGATTAACTTTTCACACAGCGATTTGAGCTGTACATGCATTTGAGTGTGTAATACTTTGTGTGTATGTTGTTGTTTTTTTTATCTTTGCCCTTTAAGTCTGACTGAAGATATGACTTGGTACAACAGAGAAGTAAACTTTTTTCACACTATGTGGTGACATCTTGTTAAAGTCCATGTATAGAAGAAATAAGTAAGTGTTCTGTGTTTGTCGCAGCATAGAAAACTGTTAATAACCACTCAACAACACTTGAATTATCACAAACATCACCAAGTATCCAGAATTAAGTTTCAAAATTGTGAAAAATTAGGTAGAATTCTCTGCTCTGAGACGTTGGGGGTGGGTCCGCTGAAGGCTCTGATTGACAGCATCCCAGATAAGCAGTTGGATCAGTGGTTCTCAGACTTTTTCTGTCAGGACCCCCTTCAGAGAACAAAAAATTCCAACTACACTGCTGCAAAAGTCAGGGAGGATTATCCCCACCTCCTACCACAATCGCTGTCAAGACAAGAGCAAGATAAGCATTTGTCACATTTTTAAAAAAAAATTTCAGGAAGTTGTACCTTGTTTGTCTCCTGTTCTAATTTCCTTTTCATCCTGGCCAAATATTTCTCCATTCTCTGCAACTATTGACAGCTAATCACCGTGGGCAGAGCAGAATAAATTGGGGACAGTTAAGCATGTTTATGCTTGATGCGCCCACGCTAACAAATTATGTCATTTCAGCAGCCACGCCCACTCGCTCGGTCCTTATCAAGCGGAAAATTCCTGCGTAGCGCACTGCCAGGTTTTTCTCATAATGCGGATGGAGACGTCCGGAAAACATGCTAGAAGAACAGGAGCTTCTAGCAGCAGAGGTTCAGAAATACGGGGATTTATACGATTCGTAACAGAAAGATCACCATGATAATGGGCACATGAACAATTCATGGCATGGAATTAAAAATAACTGCTGAAATGCAACTATTCAGTAAAATGCCATGTTGTAAGTGGTTGAAATGACAGCAAACTTCTTCTACTCTAGTTTAGTACTGTGGTAGACGTGTGTTTGTGATACACTGCCCCTGCAGTTTGGGAGCAGAAGCCATGTGGAGTATAAAAGTCACATGCATTCACTAGTGCCAATTCCGCACATCTCAAAAGCGCAGTTTGAGTATTGTGCGCCGCAAAAAGCAGTCAGACGATAAAACAGTAGTCCAGGTAATTAGTCCCACATAGACAGATCTTTTCCTCCCAGTTGCTCACGCCCCCTGATACGCCCCACACTTTGATAAATATTGAGTTAGATTAACTGTGCAAATTGATCTGAGTTCATTTAAACTGAAGCAAACAGTTTAATTCTCAAATGCACACTCTGGATATAGAATATTTCAATCATTTTGCAGCTGTGAAGGAAATTACTTTCTGTAAACGGCTATGCGCACACAGCAACTTTCACTCGTTGGTGGGGATTTTCTGCCAACCGTTGAACCAGATGTCAGCAAAAAGAAAGGATTAAAGTTAGAGAAGGAGATAGTCAGTTCAGCTAATAACAGCACATTATCTATGAATCCTGGCAATGAAAGTTTATAAAACTATGTGGTATAAAACGATCACCTCAGAGGTGACGATCTTCATAAATGAGGAGCTCCATAAAATCATTCCACCTCCTCTTCATCTCATTGCTCTGAGGAAGCTTAAATAGGAAGACTGAGCTCATCACTTCAACTGCTTTCAGTGCTTACTTTTGGATGACATGTTTCAGTGCAATACGTCTGCATGAGTTCAGATCCTCTCAACACTCCATGCTCACAACTTCCACTGTTTTCACTTCTTCCACTTTTCAGCTCATAATCACAAGCATTTACTGCAACCAAACGGATCAGGAACATTGAAATCACATCATATTCGCTTGTGTGTGTCCATGTTTCTCCATGAACACTGTGTCCCGGTAAAGCTGCTCCAAGACTCCACCTGACCACCACAGTGATGTCACCCTCTTTAAAGCAGTCGTGTGGTGCACCCAAGGCCACATAACAGCTTTATATGTCAGTCCTACTGCCATGACATCTTCATAGGTTTGGCCAGAGGATTTATTGCTTTACCACGGGGTGTATACAGTTCATATCAGCTTCCCTCCCTGAGCTTTGATTTATTCTGTCAAAGAAAGCCAAAATAATTCAAAGAAATCTATAAAAGAAGTTTGTTTTGACAAACGGTGCAACACAATATCCTCAGTCCTTCCAGACAATAGTGCAATCTGATCATTCGATATGTGAAATACATAATTCCAGAGCAGCACTTGGCAACCAGGCTGCATATTATTGGGTGAAAGTAGTGGATTAGAGCTTTCTATTGGCAACCGACTGGCAGGTTTATTAGGTGCGATGTAATCTGATATACAAAATGTCTTGGGAACTGATGCAGCTTGTGTCAGAACGCCGTTTCATTCATTCAAATCCCATGAAAAAAACCAAAGGAAAACCAACGTCCTCCTAACCAGACGCCTCCAGCCTCCTGTCAGCACAAAGTCTCAGGCCAAAAACACTGATATGTTGAAAGATTACATCAGTGTTTATCAGGCTATCAAATGTCAAACAAGAGAAGAGTCGACTGGACTTTCTAGATTCATTTTAAGGCTAAAAACTTCCATTATGTTTTTAATGATTATTTGATTGAACTAAAATGTTGGCTTGTTCCAGTTTTTCTGTCTTTCTCCATTTTCAATTAATTTTGACATCGATAGATTTCTTCAGAAGCCTTTTCAAGCCTCAGTTTGGGTAAATCCCCATAACTTCAACAGAAACGGTCAACAGATCACCGTTTCCTTGGAAATCTGAGCATTTTTGTTCCCTTGTATTTTTGTCTTTCCAACCATCTTTGGAATGTAATATAATCCTCGAAGTGAACACACTTTGCATGATACGTCTATGACCTACTAGTAGACAATAACAGTGGAAAGTAAACTGACAGTCTGCATGCGTTGTGGCCAACGTAAGAATTTAAGCAAAATTACTGGCAACAGGGAGGAAAAGGTTGTGCAGAGAAGAGATTCGAGGTAGAGAAATATAAAACAAGGAGAGCGGCAGTGAAGATTTCTCTTTTCTTTGACCCACAGCTGCCTCAGTGGACCGAATTTCATCTGCAGGAAAGAGAATCCCACAAATCTTTGCCAATAGACAGACACGGACAGAATGATTCCACCAATGGGCCGTGACGACTGAATTTAAAGTATCTATTTTACATCAGGGGGAAAATATAAATATTGTTCTTGAAGAAGCCTGAACACATGACTATTTTAATCGAAGCAAAAGTTTTAAAGATCTCTGATGTTGCGGGAATTAACTCATGGCTCGAGGAGCTCTGCTGAGCGATTTCTCAGAGTCCTGAGGGGGTATTTTGGTTATATTTTGCTAAAATACTTTTCAGTCCCTAAACATCACACAAAACCCTGTGAATTCACTTACCAGTCAGCTGGAGAGTAGCAGTAATTTTAGTTTTTATAGCTTTACACGGTCATGTGGGGCAGATGAGAGCGGTCTGAGCCGTAAACTTTATTTGTTATGATGTAGGAGATGATCTCTTGTTACGTGTTTCTTGGTTAGATAGTTGCCTCACAGTGTTACTCAATAACAAGACTAGACTGTCAGATAATTAAAATTAGGAGCTACATTTTTGTTTTAGCTTGTTAATTCTGTGGAATAGTTCAATATTTTTTGAAATTCTGTACATTAATTTTCTTTTTTGCAGAGAGTTTGATCAACACTACTATATCCGACCTTTTAGAGGAGAGAACTGTTGTTTTATCTTGACTCTCAAAAGTTATCTTTCTGTACAACTAAACTGCCTTCTCATACATCTTTTGAAAGAAACATGTTCTCTCCCCAAAAGGTAAGACTATGATGCCTTTGGGACTACTTTGACCACCATTTCATATCCAACAAAGATCATCAATAATAATGTACTTTCTCTGAAACTTGCTGAAATATGAAAAAAATAAAAACAAAAAATAATTGTGCATCTGAGGCAGAGATGGAACAAGCACTCAGATCTTATACTTCAGTAAAAGTACCAATTCCATTGTAGAAATGCAGTGTTGCTTGTAACAATCTTGCATTTAAATTTACAGCTATAAAATAGAAAAGCATCAGCATTAAAATATGCTTAAAGTAGCAAGTAAAACTATGCAGCATGCAATATTTCAGAATAATGTAAACTAAGTTTGGGGTCACTTAGAAATAATCTTATTTTAGAAAGAAAAGCATTTTTTTTTAAATGAAGACAACATTAATTTAATCAGAAATATAATCTAAATCAGGGATGTCAAACTAATTTTAGTTCAGGGGTCACTTACAGCCCAATTTGATCTCAAGTGGGCCGGCTCAGTAAAATCATTGCAACCTATAAATAACCACAACTCCAAATTGTTCCCTTTGATTTAATATAAAAAAGTAGGTTCTGAAAATGTTCAAATTTAATGAACTATCTTTTTGCAAAACATTATGATAGAACTGCAATTTTTTTTTTTTTAAAAAAAAGCGAAATCTGAACAATATTATGTCTCCAGTTTATCATTTGTGTATTACAACTTACAAGTCGCAGTGTATCTACAAAGGCACAAAACATTTAGTCACAGGTATCTGGAACTGAACAGCATAATATTTTACAACTTTTTACAAGATCTAGAAATCATTTAAAATTTACATTCATTTCCACATCTGTGTAATAACTCACATTATTGTGTACAATGTTAAGTGTCTTTAAAGATTTTCACAGTAAGTATTCATTTTCACTTTACTAGACCCATTGGTGGGCCGGTTTTGGCCTGTAATTGTTGTTTTACACCCCTGGTCTGGACTTTGTTAATGTGGTAAATGACTATTCTAGTTGGAAATGGCTGATTTTTAATGGAATATCTACATAGGGGTACAGAGGAACATTTCCAGCAATCATCACTCCTGTGTTCTAATGCTACATTGTGTTAGCTAATCGTGTTAAAAGGCCAGATGATGATTAGAAAACCTTTGTGCAATTATGTTAGCACATTAATTAAAATGTGAGTTTTCATCAAAAGCATGAACTTGCCTGGATGACCCCAAACTTTAGCCTAGCTGCGCTAGACAACCCACGACAACTAATTTTAATTCTCTGCCAGGGTCGGTCTAGTTACCCTCGGTAAGCCTCGGGGTTGGATGCTCCTAAAACTGGCTGACGAATCACCATGAAATGTAGAGTCAGAAGGCGGGCCTAACTAAGTGACGACAGAGGCGCAACGATTCTGACAGAAACAACCGGAAACAACTAGCCTAGCCGCGCTAGACAACCCACGGCAACGAATTTAATTCTCTGCCAGGGTTGACAACAAAAACGACAACAGTCGTTGAGCTCCATTAGCACCGACTCTGAATAATCTTTCTGTTAACATGTCTGTAATATACTTGAGCTTCACCCATTGACTGTATAAATAAGGCTTTACCGAACTCCCTCATCCTCTAATTTCTGGCGCTCTAGGAACTACGTCAGCCTATTCGTTGCGCTGATTGGTTGTATACCTACCCAATTGCTGCAGAGTGAGTTGAAGGACAACCTTTTAGCCCGCCTCCCTCCCTGTCGAGAGTTCCTAGACCCTTGCGTCTTCAGACCTGGGTCTAGCACGGCTAGGCTACCCAAACTTTTGAACGGTAGTGTATGTTTTTTATTGAATTTCCCTTCGGGGATGAATAAAGTGATTCTATTCTATTCTATTCTATATTATTCTATGCTATGCTATGCTATGCTATGCTATGCTATGCTATTCTATTCTATGTTACTGTATCGTAATTACTGATGCAATAATGTGTTCCTCAATTGAATATTAAAATTAGCAAAGCAGATTTAACTACTTTCTACAGTGTATCTGCAGGGTAGTTTGTAAATTACTCTTTAAGGATCAATAAAGATTTATCTCAATCTAAAATATTGCATCCACATGTATTTATTTATTCAAAATAATTTTGCATTATTAAAGGAACTAAAGTTATCAAGCAAATGTAGTGAAGATGCAATATTTGGCTTTGCTAGCAATAGTTACAATGGAACAGAAGTAGAAAGTTGGAAAACTAACCACCTTGGTAAAGTACTCTCTTTGTACTTGTACTTAGAACACTTGGATAAATATGTTTAGTAGCTTAGCAGAGGCCTCCTGCAGCAACATCTAAGAGGCAAAAAATCATTTTCACATTTATCTATCCTTTACAGGGTTAAATATGAAACTGAAGCCCAGAGTCAGTTAGCCTAGCCTAGCATCAAAAGTCAATCAGATGGACACAGCTAGCATAGCTCTGAAAAATCATTCCATCTAGCAGCATCTTCAAAATACAATTAACTGGGGGACTGTTTGCACAATTTTAAACTCTTCATGTCGTTATTATATCACTTTGCAATTGCAAAAATATCTCCATTGCTGTGTTTGTGTCTGACAAAATAAAACCTGCTTTAGAGGTAATTATTGGATACTGGGCATGTTTAAATAGCTTTTAATGGTAAAATGGACTGATGTTGACAGTCTAAAGTAATACAAGTTTAATTTGCTGGTGTTGTTTTTATTAAAGCAGTTAAAATGTAAGACTGCATTGTGAAAATGAGTGAAAGTTATCTCAGAATAGACATGGGAAATGTGAACTCAAAACTACAACACCTGAAAGTGAAGTCAGATGAAATGATCAGTGAGATAAATTTATTTCCAAGCACTTTATATATAAGCAGATGTGATTTATCTGCTGATGCTTATGTCTCTAAACAGTCTTAGCAGAAGTCACTTTCATGGCTAAGCATGACTAGCAGCTCTCCATCTCTTCATCTATCTTTTCTCCCCCTCTCTCTCTCCATCCGTCTCCCACATTCTCATTTGTCAGTGTGACAAATACAACTCTTAGCTAAATGTGTCCTGTTGTCCCCAGACTGCACTAAACACCAGTCATGAAAAAGTCATTGCTAACAGCCAGACATCCTGGACCAGCTCCTGTCATGGTAGATGCATTAAGCTTCCCTGGGCAGGCCTCCTCCTCCTCCTCGTCCTCCTCCTCAACCCTGAAAGGACGGAGGGAGACGAGCAGCGTAAACAGGGGGAGGTACGACCAGGAGGGAGGCAGGAGAAGGTGAATGGATGGGAGTAAAAGGGGTGAGAGAATGAAGCGGGGCAAAGTTCGGTGAAAGAGGGACGGACGCTGGAGAAGGAAAGTGGCAAAGAAAGTGAAGGATGAATAGCCTCAGAGAGAACAGCAGGCATGTTGGACCTGAAATAAAGTAGGCTGACACGCTGGGGGGTGTATTTGAGGGGACCTGAGGGATGCAGAGCAGCGCCGCGAGCATCCACGACTCCTGATACATCCAGCAGCTGTTGTAGCCGAGCGCAGCACGTCTCAGTCCTGGGAAATCCATTTTCTCTCCTTTTGTGAGGTCTCTCTCTCCCCCTTTCTCCCCCTCTGTCTCTCTCCCATCGTGGGTAAAACATATCAAAGCTGCTAGATGAGGAACACATTGGCCCTCCTGGGTCACTCTGAAAAGTGATTTTTTTTTACTAATTTTTTTTTTTCGCTACTCCCCTAATTTTCCTCCATCTGTCTCAGGCACTCACTTTGTCATGCAGAGCTGCTGATAATGTTGACTGAGAGGCTCATTAAAACAAAAGTGTTAACGGAGGAGCAGTTGTCACGTTAGAACAGCAGAGAATGATATTCTCATTGTGACTCATTAAGTCAGGAATTATTGGTATTCCTTTTGGACCACTCATGGGATGGGAGTTGCAGGATTCTTCTGGTTTCCTTGCTGCACATCTGTCAGCTGGACTGAGTTATGTCTCTCTTAAAGCAGGTGCTACCTTTTGTGTGATACAGCTTGACTGATGTGTGTTGTTGAGACAACTATTTTACCTTAAAAAAGCAGCTTGTAATAGGGAGATTGTTCTCCTCATGTTCTGGAACTGTAAAACTGATCAGGTACAAAGAGAAGCAACCTCAGTATTCTCAGTATGGATATAATCTTAAAGATGGTTGCCACCCACCATCAAATGGAAAAAGCAAGATGTCCAAAGAGTACATTGACAGATGAGGTTAAGAAGAAGAAGAAAAAGAAGAGAGTGCCTGATCAAGAGGTCAAGACAAAGTTTTGGACCAACTTTTAGGTGCTGGCAGGAGCTGCAAGACAGACTCTGAGCTGGCCTCCATGCTGTTGGCTCAGTAGGTAATATTTGCCAGTTAGCCACATCTTGTGTTGTTGTGTTTGCTTCATGCTTGACTGTGAGGGGCTGAGCTGGAAACAATCAGGAGGCTGCAGAATTCTGAAAATGGGAGTTTAATTTTACCCCAAAAAATCTGAAAAAAAATAATTCTCTAACAAAAACAAGCACTTACTTTCTGACCCCATTAAAGACATCAAGTGAACAGAATTAAACTCAAGCTATAATTTAAAAATAAAAAGGTCACCTAGTATATCAACTGCACTGACCTGACAAAAGTTAGACTTGATCTGACAAATAAAGAACAAAATAGGACATATACACCGATCAGGCATAACATTGCCTAATATTGTGTTGGTCACCCTTATGTGGTCAAAAATGCCCTGAACCATTGGGCCTGGACCAGAGGACCTCTCAGGGTCCTATGGGGTCTGGCAGTAGAACATCAGCAGTGAATCCTTTGGGCACTCGAGGTTGTGTAGTGGGGCCTCTGTGAGTCAAATTTGTTCCTCTGCATCTGTTGATGCTTGATCAGAATGGGATCTCTGAAGTTTGGAGGTCAAATCAAGCTCTTGGGCGACTGTCATGTTCCTGAAGATGTTACTGATTGTTTGATGTTTTTGGGATGTAGTGGGGTGCCCTACTGGGGTAGGCCAGGGAACTTTAGGACTGCCATTTGCATGAGGGTGAGTGCTTGGTCTCTGACACTGATCATATGGGTGTCTAAGTGTCATCAACATGGATGCCAAAATCCAAGGTTTTCCAGCAGAGCACCACATAGTACCAATATGATCAATGTTATTCACTTCGCCTGTCAGTGGTCATAATGTTGTGGCTGATCAGTGTACACCAGCTCATCAGACCATCGTGTAACAGTAACACCTAAACTAACTACAGAGATAACAAAAACATAGTTTCATAATTTTTTCCAGTGAAATTTCCCTTATTCCGCGTATTGTAAGTATTTTTTACCCTTGGCATGAGTTTTGAGCAGCCATTTTTTGGATTTGTTCATTTAAAAAATATTCATAAGCCAGAAGAGGCGGTGAGAGTTTCATATGGAAGAAGTATAAAATGAAAATTATTACAAATTGGATATAAAAAATCTTACTTTAGCTTCTTTTAATATAATTTAAACCACGTGTAGTTGCCTAGAGGGGAAATACCTCAGATTGGGAGCTATTACTGGGTACTTCATAAAGTTCTCAGCTTCACCGAGAAACACATCACACAAGAAAGTTTGCTTTATTTGCATTTTCCCGCATTGCATTAAGACTTCAATTAACTTGTTTCACTAATGTTCAAGCTTCACTGTTCCTTTGCAAAAGGTCACCTCTTGCATGTCCAGATACTTCAAAACAGCATAAATGACTTCGTCATCACTCTGAAAATGGCGACCACACAATCAGGGTTTCAATCTGGGAAACAGGTAGATGTCAGACAGTGCAGGTCCGTGAGTAAGATGCATGGAGCTACATTTGACCGCTTCTTCCACCTGTGCTGTGTAGACGAATGCATTGTCCTGGAGCAACAGCATCCAGCTTTCCTCTCACTCTTCAGGTCTGGATTCAAATTCAAGTTGCCAAAGCATAATCATCATCTTCATATGTTCAAGGACAAGACACAGAAAGGCAATTTAATACAAAGGGAAGTGAGAACAACCTATAAAAAACAAAATAAAATCCGTAAAGACAAGAAAAAACAAAACATCAACTATATGGAATGTTAATTTCACTTGAAAACATGGAGCTGAACTGTTGCCTTTGCAAATACACTGTAAGTGGTAGTTTCCTTCATTATACTGACCAATGATGAAGACACATCCTTCACAAAGGTCTTTTCCCAGAATACAAAAAAGCCAAGAATGTGTGAAGGGTCAACGTGGTCCGGTTTAAAAAAGAACAATGAATCTGAAAGCGCCTGGGATAATAGGGGAAATACTAAACTTAAGCAAACAAAGCTGCAAAAACATGACTACCAGTAAGTCTTACCTCAAGTCAAGAAAAAAAGAAAAACAGAAAAAGTCATTCTTAAAGGCACAATAATCACTTGGTGTACAGCAGCTTTTCTGCCTTAACTGAAGGAGTTCACGCTGTCCGCAAACCAAACTGTACCACATATAGTGTGACACAATTAAGTACAATCTAAATACAGTTCATGAGAACTACAATGTTTCCGTGGAAGTGTGAAGGTGCGTAAAGGTCAGAGTGACTTAGTGCTGCAGAAGGAAGCCAAAATTCCTTCAACAGAAATATTAGAGGCAACAGCGCAAGAGGTACGAGGGTCTGAACCACGGTACCTTGACTGTACATGGAAGAATATCATGTGTTCCTATGACTCAACAGAGCTGGAAAAGTACTAGGAAAAGAAATGCTGTAGAAGTGAACCAGACAAACAAAATAGCCTATAGAACATAATATAGACAGACAGATAATTGTCATGAGGAGGAAGTCTTGTCAACACACGGTTATATAAAACCAGCAAGTAGAAGCCATAATCAACTGCCACAGCGCTATAATCTAAGGTACAGGCAATGAAAATGGTACATAACTACAATGGCATATCTTTAAAACACATAAAACACTGTTCAGTCTGGGGTGTTAATCACCTTGTCGTTTTATCCAGCAACAAAACCACTGTAATCTCTGCTTATTTTAGACAGCCGTTTAAAATTCCAACTAATACAAGCACAATGGATACAACACACTTGAGCTCTGTATCATCTCCCTGACAGCAGCAGCTAATGCTCTGTGGAAGTGTGCACTGGTCAAAAAGGAACCAAAGGTGCAACTTTCTGAACCAATGATTTGCTTTACAGTGTGAACAAAGTGTGTTTTCAAAAAAAACCTTTTTAAACCATGCTGTTGTTCCGTACTTGATAACTCTCTTTACAACAGCTTCTTTGAATTGTTTGAATCCTTACAAACACTATCTAAAAGGCACAATGACATAAGCATGGACAATGAATTGGCTCTCAATTACCATTTGACTGTGAGCACCAACTTTTTTGGGATCAAGTACATTCAGTTTCCTTTACCATTAAAAATTAAGTTGTTAACTAACTATGAACTACTACTCATATCAGTAGCATTTTCAATTCAAACTAAGGCACACTACACAAGGCATTACTAGAGCACCTTACAGCCCATTTACACCTTGTCATTTCAAGCAGTCTGAATGTGTTGGTTAAGCATCCAATAGAGCTGAAGCACCAACACTGACTGGCAAACCACCTTGGATTATTGCATTATCAAGGTTATCAGCAAGTTGTTTTTTTTCAGTCATTCAATTTTCATGAACATTTATCAAATATTCCAGTAACAATTACCTCAGACCCTGATCTCAATTTACCTGAAAAAAAAAAAAAAAAACTGAAGCTGAATGGAATACAAGCTGTATTTGGGTGAACTCTGAATCACAGTTCTGGAGAAACATTGCTGATAAAAAAAAAGTAGTGAGCTTGTGTTAGCAGATATTACTGTCACTCTCGTCCCTGTACTTTGCACAAGAACCACTGTCCAAATCACTTTGTTTGTTTCCCATTTACAAGACCAGGACTGTGCATGAGCAGCACACTTACAGAACAGACAACAAGTGCACTGTGAAGAGATGTTCACTGAATCTGACACAAGTATATTGGATTAGTATCGCTGAGACCACTTTTAACTGTATCAGATCACAACTGTAAACTCTTTAAATCACTAACTGTAATGTGCCTGAAGATAGAATTCTTACTTGTGATGTATCTTGGATAAGAGCACAGAGAGGTGATATTGCAGCTTTAGTAAGGAAAGTAATGACAATGCACCATGGCTGAGAGCACAGTGGTGGTGTTGTTACTGTGGGTGGAGGACAAAGAAGCTGCTCAGCACAGGGAAGCAATCAGACATGCCAAAAACAGAACACAAAAATCAAAAAGTTTGTAATTGGACGCATCCAATTTTCCTTCAAGGGGGAAATGAGTTCTGAAGCGTGGTGAGTAATAGAGGTGCACCACTGTTGGGGAAAGTGGATCAGTAAAACATGAGAATCTTTCCTCCGAAGCTTTTGCCATGCACTTCATTTAAGCCCTGCTGGCACCGTTAACAACAACATGTCATCAAACTGCTACCTCAGAGATTATTGTTCTTTCCAAGGTCTCCAAATATTACAGCATAGAATGCAAACTCCGGTAAATGTTAGCCTAAGTAACAAGCATGTTCATAACAAAGCCATGGATACTGTCATACCTTTGGCTTGTCGAGCGGATATATGACTCATAAACCTAATAGCTAATGACTTGTCATGGCATAATGCAAAAGATACATTGAATTAATGTTTTCCCAGACTTGCAGTCTCAAAGTTTAGCATTGAGACCAATTTAAAGCTAGGATTACATGTCAGAAGCCGTGACTTTGCAAAGTTCATGGGCAGTGGGTGCTGCCAGCCGACCAGCCAACCTGACAGCAGCAGCGGTCAATCCGCTTCATGATTTCCCTGTCAGCAAGGTGAGTCAGGCCGTGACTAACCAGCGAGACTAAACCACTATCGAGCGTCTACATCTGTGGCACGGAAGCCGGCGGGCATGATGTTTAGCACAGCAGTAATTCTGTCTGTTCCTACTATTCTCTGCTCTCCCAGAAACACAAGCCACTCTTTTCTGTCCGAGACATAGAGGGTGGGGCGGTTTTGTTTCCCTTAGCTGGATCCTGACATGAACCTGGAAGCCTTAGCGCCACAGGGGCCAAATGTCTGGGAGCTACCTAGTCCTCAAGGCACCCAGACTGGGCGGTAAGTGCCAGGAGGCTGCCTCGCCCGGGCCTGGGTGTCTCCTTGGGCTTGGATTCATGAATAAAGAGATGAAGCCTGGAGGGGCTAAACATAGACATTTAGCAGGAGCCTGTACTGTAATTTCATGTTAATTGTGCCCCTAAATTTGCCATGCGAAGACAGATGTGATGTACTTGCAATTTCGACCAAAATCATCAGAACATTGTGGATATTGATCCACTGGCGTTGGATTCGACAAAACCTCATGTAGAGATGTGGAAAAAGCTCTCGGTGGTGTTAACAGCAGCCTGTCGTCAGTCAGACTGAGGAGTCTATTACTGACTTTTCATTTTCCCTTTTTTTCACGAGGACACATCAGCTCCACTTCGACTGCACAGATTGACAAAGACGAAGAGCTATATTTGTAGCCATTGCACTGGTGAACAACTGTGAGAAAACATTTAAAAGTTGGAAGAATGGAAACTGACCACAGTTATAGAAAAAGCTTCACATTGGCTGCAGTGATCAATACTTTTATATAGTCACTGGCAGTGTCAAACTCCCAGAGAATGATCACCATCTCCACAGTTTCTCTCAGTTCAATGCAATGATTTAACATAGTTTAAATTGTTGTGGTTTGGCGCCAGGCAGTTTTATTAGGTTTTTTTCTGCATTTTTAAATTAAAAAATGCTGCATTTCTGACAATGTCATATGGTGGAATGAACAGCCTTGGTGGAGTACTGCACTCTGAGTGCTTTTGTTGTTAGAACTGTCACCTGTAGTGTCTGGTACTGTAATCAGTTTGCTTTTCTGCCTCCCCTTGTCTTTGTGTGTTTGCTGTACATCCACAACACTTTCAAGCTGCCTTGTTCTTCTGTATCTGCCAGCTGGTGGTTACTGGTTGTCTTCATGTTCCGTAGCCACTAACCAGTGCAAAGTAGCAGTTCAGAGCTTTGTTAATTTGTGTAACTCATGTAGCTGCCTGGAGAAGAGAGATTT
Organism: Acanthochromis polyacanthus; assembly: GCF_021347895.1. NCBI lineage: Eukaryota > Metazoa > Chordata > Actinopteri > Pomacentridae > Acanthochromis > Acanthochromis polyacanthus. The sequence continues at coordinate 23,889,735 of NC_067131.1, forward strand.
TTCAACACATTCGCATGAAGTTCAGATATTTCTGCTGCCTACATGAGGAGTAGGGATGCTGCTGCCTTTGTATTTCAGTACGGATGGGAAATGTATTTCTTTTCTTTTGCTGCCTTTTAGTAATTTGTGGCACTTTTTGCACCTATTTGATATTGTTTCCTTTATGTAGTGCCTCAGGACTTCGTGACCAAAAGATTTCATGTTGCTTCCCTTTACTCCTGCAGAGTCCGGACATGACAAGAACCTCTACAGATCCTAACTACAGTGGTTCTTTGTCTATCGTGGGTGTTCCATAACCTGAAAAAGACAAATTTAGATCAGATGTCTATGTGAAATGGACAAAGCAAGATTCTGAATGCATGCTACACATGGGAGGTAGAGGAGACTGATGCTACGGTTGCTTTACGCTATGCATTTTATTTCGGTTAAAATGCTCTTTCAATGTGTCTTAATTATCATTTTTCATTTATTTCTTTATATTGTTTCATTTTTAGGCTAGAAAATGCTTATTTTACCGCAACGATCATTACAATAATCTAGCAATCGATACTGCAAAAATTCCGTAATATAATGAAAAACCTGCGATACCAAATGCAATTAAAAAATCTGCGATATTGTGAGACCACGAAAAGTGGCGAGGCACCACTGTATTTGTTGTACAAACCTTTTTCAAACTAAACACCATGACTCACTAAATCACCATATGAAATAGATCCCTTCATTCCGTCAGAAAAATTAGGCCTCCCTGCTGTTGTACAGGAAAAAAACTCAATTCAGTGAATAGAAAAAAACACCTTATTTGCGAATAAAATTGCGACCACAAACAATGTTGAGTGGATTATTGCAGTCTTACAGAATACCATACGCAACCCACAAATTATGAGCCACTGGTAGCCTGGGGAGTGCAGTGGATGACTTTTATGCTTGAAATACGTCTTTATTTTTGTGAGACTGTCTTAACGTTACACTAACCGAGACTGATGTGTTTTAGATTGATGTATTGCTACACAGCAGTCTAAAATGTCGTTATGAAACTGGGCCCATAATAAACGCATCTATTTGTCTATAATTTTGAGGGCAAGATTCACCTTTTCTACATATTTAAATGCTAAAATTAGAAAAGTATAAGAATAAGCAGAGTGCTGTTTACATATTTCTATGGGGACCTTTTTGGGACAGAAACAGCTAATAGCAATTAAACTATTTTGTAGTCGTTTAATCTGTTGTTTTGTGGCAGATTTTTCATATCAGTGTTGATAAATCTAACGTGGCGTCCTTTTTTGTTCACAGAACTGCAGCTCACTCTTTTGCATTGACATTTAAAGTGCAGACAGAGGAAAATTTATTGTAGTACAAGCTGAGAAACTAGTTTATATACAAACATGAGCAAAAAATTTGGTCCAGACTGAAACTGTTTTGACAATTATTTGTAAAAAGGAAAAATGTTGTAGAGTGGTGAAAAGGCATCCTGGGAAATCTGGGGGTGTAAAAATACACTTAGCAGGAAGGTAAGTCAGAAAGCCTTTAAAGTTACAGATGAATTATATCTGACAGTTTTAAGAGGATTGTTCTTATAAGCAGTCTGGCACCAGATGGGATATTGGTCACTTTTTATTCAAGGCTGAGCATTTTGTCCTTAAAGCTGGTGTCGGTGTGTTTGTTTGTTGTTTCTAATGCCTGCACTGGTGACCACATGACAGAGAGCACCGAGAGCGAGTCCAACCACCCAGACATGATGTGGAATTAAGCAGCTAAACCGCACTAGGCCAGCCAATCAGAAAGAGGCTAATGGGAGCCCATGGAGCTGAGTATTTAGCTGTCACAGGGCTGTCAGAGGGAGATGGAGAGGCGACCGCGATGTGGTGCCGCAGTCTGTGATTACACAGAGGAAAATCAAAGCCCTGATTACACTCTGCAGCTCGCTGTGGGCCCGGCTTCACAGGCTCAGTGGTCAGAGTTTGACTGACACTCACATGGCAACGGAGAGAATTTACAGTTTCTGTAGTTTTATGTAAAGCAACCCGTCCCAAACTGATAATCAGGGATCTCTGCTGTGTGGGAATCCCTCAAAATGTTCATGCAGCAGCGCCAACCTCCCATTGTGTTGTTTACACACTTCTTCCAGTTCTTCAGTCAACCATGCAGGATGTAAAGAGACACTAAAATCTTCTTCACACTCATCACTGCTTCTGCATTGGTGGAAACACTGATTACAGTGTTTCTCAGTGTGGGATCAGTGTCCCAACCGCATGCTGGTCAGAAGTGGTTTCAAACTGCAATAGAAAAAGAGAGAGAGAGACGAGGCTGTTTTCTTTTTCCAGCGTGGTTTCGTTGTCACATTTACTTTTAGTTTTTCTATGTTTTTTTTTATCTTCAGTTGTTTTTCGTTGCTTAAGTCTGTCCAGCTGAGTGACAGACTTGTCACTGACTGCTGCGGCTCATTCATTGTGATAATTATCTTAATTTGGTAAATAGAAAGCAACCAACAAAAACTCAATTTATTCTCTGAAATTTTTTAAAAGCAGCAGTAACCCAAATGATTCTAAAAGAAAAAGAACAAAAAAAAAAACACTCAGAGAGTGCAGTACTCTGCCAAGGCTGTCCATTCCCTGACCTTGTGCTGAGCACAGGCATGTATTATGCATATGTACGTTTTGTACAGATATGATGCAACACTCACGTGACCTAAATATGTAGTGAACTGATGGGACCCCCACAATTTAATCAGTTGTTCCTTGTATCATTTCCGCTAAGTCCACAGTGGTCGATTTGTAGTGGGATCACAATCATGTGATCATGAGCAGGCAGCTGACATAGTGTTCATTTGTTGTCATAGTTACAGTGACGCACTATCTTGCAGTGATACAGAAATTGTGAACAAATCCATGGATCTAGACTATAAGCTGCATCACTGCCAAACTCTGATCAGGTGGTCCTTGTGTCATTTCTGACCTTTCCTGAAAACTTCATCCACATCTGTTATTCCGTTCTGAGTAATGTTGCGCACAGACAGATTCACAGATTAACAGACAGACATATGCCAAGCGTCACATAACTCTGCCACGTTCTTTGGCAGAGTAATAAGGGGTGCTGTTCTCTCTGTGTAGTGACAGACTCTCCTCTAATAGAAGATTTTTTTATTTATTTATACTCTCAGGGCAACTTTCTTGTGTTTTCTAAATGAAGAAATTGACTTTTGTCCCTCAAATTATTTTTTAGCTTTTTCTTTTTGTTGTCATAAGTCATCGATATGTACATTTAAAACAACACCCACTGTTGAGTTAAAAAGCCAAACCTTGCTGTAGAGAAACAAGAAGGTTGTCGGGAATTTACCTATCAAGTTTGAAGATTAGGATTAAGACCCTCCAGAAATATTTATGAATATGAATTTACCTAAATACGTTCAATATAAAGTGGGGTATCCACATGATTTGTCAATACTATGATGATTTCCTCTCTATTTAAACATTTTTTGTTGGCTGCTGATGCTATGAAATCTGACAAGTGGTTCAGACAATTACCATACAGCCATGGCCATAAGTTTGGACACAAGTACCATGACGCTTGTGAATCTTAGAAAATACAACAAAATTGTCACTTACAATATAAATACCAGTCATAGCCATCAACCAAAATGAAGTATATTTCATTTTGGTTGATGGCTATGACTGGTATTTATATTGTAAGTGACAATTTTGTGGTATTTTCTAAGATTCACAAGCGTCATGGTACTTGTGTCCAAACTTATGGCCATGGCTGTATGTAAGAACACTAATAATGCAACACAATATTCATAGTGTTGTCCAACTAAACTAGTTTTTGTTTTTTGTTTTTTTACCATTTCTGAAAAGATTTGACAGGTTTATACATCTCTATGGTTTTTGAAGGGTCCCTCTGATGAAAAACAAGGTTTTAACCTTGGGGTGTTTTTTAATGCTGAAAGACACATCATGACTAAAATAAGCATTCAACACCATGGCAGAGTGTTTCCACTTTGAATCTGCAGTGTACTGACGACAGTCTCAAAAACACAGATTCTGATTTTCAGGGTTTCATATGTAAAAAACCAAAGGAACCAATCCTGTCAGTTTGTAGAGTGAGGCTTCTGTATCATTACTCTTTGGAATACATTTCCAGCTTGAACATCCATCAATCCTTTATCATCAATGCTTAATCCTGTAGTGAGTGATGGGGGAAGAATGGTGTAGCGTTACATCTTAGCCATTTTAAGGATTTTCTTGGAATGAATTTTGAAAAAAAAATAATTTGACGGACAGAGAGTCAATGTAAAAGAGATTCAGATATTTGTTTCTAAACACATTATACATATGAAAAAATATTGTTGAAAACTGTGAAGTATGCAATATTAAACTGTGGCTTTAAACTGCTAACCTATTTTTTGTTTGGGCCAAAAATCATGACTTGATGGAGTGCTGCAATTAAAACATAATTTCTCCCCCAAATCACAATCAGCATCATTGGATCTTGTCATGAGTCTCTAGACCCCAACAGGCTACAGTTTACCAGTCAGTTATGCAAATTCATTTAACCTGGATGTCAGAATTTGCAAAACAGCTCAGACTGCTCATGTAAACTTCCTAAGAATGATGAGATAAGGAAGAACTTCATTACTTTAATTAGTAACCACACTGTCCAAGTTTTACTGACATGTTTTGAGCTGAGGTCAAGTAAGGTCATTCCAGGAAATCCTCAGGTTGTATGTCTTGTATGTTTTTTGTTGTTGTTGTTGTTTTTGAGATGCAGAATTCACGTATCAAATGATATGTGTCACATCATTGCTTAATGAATTATAAATGCAACACCCTTACGAAAGCCTTCTAAAGCAAGACACACTGATTAGTCCGCATGCATTCTTGCCATGGCAAATCTCTCTCCATGCTCTAAATCAAGCTCTTTTTTTTTTTTTAAAGAAAGTTTGTTGCTATATAAACGATTTAGAAACAGATATGTTTTTCTTTACAGCACATTAATATGGTTCAACAGATTAACACTCAATAAAGCCGTGCCTGCACTCCATGGCTGGATTAACTGAGGCAAAAACACGCTGCTGGGTTCCTATTAACCCCACATTCTGTATTTTGTACAGCATAAACCTGGCCCCAGTTTACAGGGTGCCACTTTCATTAGATCAGTGAATTCAGCATTGCATAAGCATAAAACTCAAATAAAGAGTCTTAAAATTAGGACTTGACACAGAAAGGGTCAGAGCTTCAAAGAACCAGCTTCCATTTTACCATTCTGACAGAGCAAAAATTCTCATTTCTTTTAAGATTTCCCCCGTAGAATGCAGTTTTTTTTAACTTGTAAAACTAAAAAAAAAAAAAAAAAAAAGATCCAATCACTAGCATCATCTAAAAAATCATTTCAAAATCTAGATTGAGCAATATTGGTAGCACTAAAGCCTTTCTTTCCTGAATTACAGGGTAAAACAAACCATATTAAGACATAGACTCCCCAAACTCTTATCAGCCTGTTTTAAACAACTCCCTCCCACCTCGGGTTAGTGTTCCTGACCGTGGCTCAAACTTAATCCCTCTTGACCCATCCACAGCTGGCTAGCAGCCCGTTGCTACTGACCTCTCACCCCTCACCCAACATGGCTGCCATCTCTTAACAATTATCAGCAATTGGTCAGTTATTTTCTTAGGCCACTGAAATTACCGGGCCGTCAAAGTAAGCAGGCGATAAAATGTAAACGCTTCCATTTGCAGATCAGAGAGGTGTGCACCCTCACACATGTGGGTAAACAGACTCACACGTGCACCCACAGGCTTCCACATTCTGAGAAATAGTCCGAAATTATCCACTAATCCCAAGGTTTTCAAATTACTAGGATATCAAAATAGTTTCAAATGCATGCTAATGTATGAAGATGCATTTTCTAAGGAAACATCTGACTGACTACACTGTCCAAGGAAAGTAAGGGAAGATATTTCAAAAACATGTGAACTTCCTTTGTTCTGGATACTTGTGCTGACTCCAGTCCAATTAGATCCCTATACCATCGTCACTTCCAGATTTATGAGCCTCTCCAAACAACACACATCCACAAATACGAGAATGATTTAGTGCAGCTATGAAACTATGATTCCTGTGAATGAAGGAAAAAGTGAGATGGACAGAATGGAAGGAACTATAATAGAGACGTTAATGGAGGGTATTCAGTGACTTTCATTTGACAGCGGTGATTACTGGAGTGGTGAAACAACAGCACTTACAGGAAGCTGCTGACTCTGGTCCAGAGCTGGATCTCAGAATCTGCTGAGACTGATTACAGTGAGTGAGGTTTCTACCACAACACTGACCCTGCAAGGGTTTGGAGTTCGACTCTGTGTGAAACTTTCTGGACAGAGCAAGGCACTAAGGCATTTCAGGTTCCCACTAGTTTCATATTATCTAAAAGAATGCAGTCTTGCTCAGTTAATTTGACTGGCATGTGACTGACTGCCATAACCTTTGCTGTTAGATTTAGATGTTTGCAGCTTACAGTTGAAGGTCTTTATGGTTCTCCATGATCCAAAAGCATTCAACCTTCTCTGTCCTTGAATTGATGAAGCCAAAGCATATTGTAAAACAAAGAGGAAATCAGCCCTCATTCAGGAATGGTGTGTTTTCTGTGAAATTTCAGAGAATAATTGACAATACTTTACCTTTTACAAATATTTTGGCTGAACAAGATAAAAGTCTCCTGGTTTATGTATATCTTGTTTTTGATGAGTTCTCTTGATGACTTAGACTGGGTATCAATGAATTTAGCCTTTCATAAGCACAACACTAAAGAGTCTTAAAATTAGGACTTGACACAGAAAGGGTTAGAGCTTCAAAGAAGCGGGAATTAATTTTTACGTGGCTTCTGTTTGATGTCATGAGATAAAGTTCAATAAAATGCACCTTTTCCCACAGAGTGTATGTGAGGTGTGATTTAAAAGTTCATTTAAAACTATTTTGGATTTAAATTTATTTGCTATTGCTTTTGACATAGCCTCCTTGTCTAACAAAACACTGCTCCCAGTGCTCCTGCCACATTTAGAACGCTGCTTTGAACTTCCACTCCGTAAGCATGTCAGACAACATCTGCAACACGTGCTGGATGGATCTTCATCGCTTTGGCAAAATGGCAACCATTCAATTTGAATTTCATTTTGAAGAAGAGGAACAAGTCACAATATGGCAGGTAGAGGTACATGGAGAGCGATGATTCTGTCAGTGTTCGATGTGGATACATGACCCACAATCAGTTTTTGCATCAAATCTCTGCCCCGACCCATTCAGACACATCAGGACGGTCCAGCAGAACTCAGCACTGACAAGGGCACACCTCTGTGAATGTAATACGATATGATGAGCATGCATTTCATTGTGCTTATAACCTGATGAGCTTTCTGCGATTTATTCCACTGCAAACACTGCTGTTTAGTCTATTGGTCGTGGCTGTAGAACCCACTCACCATTCATCATCCTTGACAGCAATTTTGGGTCAGTTTGACACTGAAATTTGATGTTTGCTCTCTGCTCAACTTTGAGGTCCATGGTGAAACTACAAACGTACACATACAAACAGTCAGAATAGAACTTCCAGAGAGTGTCACAAATGTGGCAAGAGTGCTGGAAGTTGCATATCACTGCGCAGGTTGACCTCTTTCTTATATAACAGCCGATTTAAATGAGGTATGGCGTCTGCTTTTTGTGAACCTAGCTCGGGAAGTTCTTGATTTTCAGCTAGTTACACAGGAGTGTACCGTATCTTAAATCCAACAAATTACGGTACCAAGCAAAAGTTTTACTATTTTCTCTATTGCAAAACAACATTGAAGAAGACGTCCATTATTATGGGCTGATCGGCATTGGTTTGTCTGTCTGCAACGTTACTCAAAAATAGACCCACAGATTTGGATGAAATTTTCAGGGAAGGTCAGAAATGACACAAGAACCAAGTGATTAGATTTCCACACATTTGTTTAAAATATCTGTATCATTGCCAGATAGCAGCACGGCATCATTGTAACTATGACTACAAATGAACACTACGCCAGGTGCCTGCTGACGATCACGATTGCAAACCTACGATAAATCGTCTGCTGCGGAACACATATTTTTTTAAAGATTTCATCCATCAGAAATCAGACAGCCACTGAGCAGCCTTGGCAGAGTCTTGTGCTCAATGAGTGCTTTTTCTTGTTTTATTAGTTTGTTCGTTACATATGTGTTCTTTTACAGCTCAGATGTCTTCAGCACTGTTGTAAAATGTAGATAACAACAAAAACAAAAAATCCAAATTCAAGCTTTTGACTGCGACTACATCTATTATTAATCAGTGTCCTTCTGTAGCTTCACATCTTCATGCTTCCTACATCGCTGACATATTCAGCTTTCTCATAAAGGTAGTCACACCGTTGTATTCTCCAATATACCTCTATTATCTTTTTTGTTTTTGCAATTGCTGCACCTTGTATTTGCTAAAATCACAAGTATCACAAATCAAGCAATGCAACATTACAAGTGAAATCTTGTAGTTAATCTGCCAGAGCAATACCAGACTCTAAAAATGTTCTGCATCGATATTTTTGCAATATTACAACTATTTCTGCATCAAGATGCTCTTGTACTCATGAGGCCTTAGAAAGTCCTTTATTAGAGTACTACATGATGAAAAATGATCACACATGCATCAGGGTGTTGTGGCATTTTTGTGATTTATGTGTAAAACACTAGTCTGTGTGGAACTGTAGGAAAATACATTGCATCTCATGACATAATCACCTTTTGCACAAAAAACCAAAGTATACAATAGTATAAAAGAAAAATGTTGCCAAACAATACAAGACAGTTCTACTGCAGTAGGTTCAGAGTAAATATATTTAGTTATTTCCATCACTTGGTTCCACTGAACAGTCTCAAAAGGTCATGTTTTAGGCTTGTTTTTCAGTCATACTGCTCATTGCTACATACAAATTCACCAGCCAAACAATTCCACTTATCTTTTATGTGTGTAACTGCAACCCAAACAATCTTTTAAAACTTCAAATCAGTTTCCATCTAGCTTGTAATGTGAATTTATTGCCTCAAAGTAGGTTTTAAATGATAGTTGGGATGTTTTACAGTTTTATGTGATGGGAGCACTTTGGTTGGCTGTGTTGAAGCCAACACTTCATCCAGATGAGCGATAAGTGTTGCTGCAGGGAGATGAAGGCTGCAATTAACAACAGTTTGTGTTGTCTTAATTTCAACTTGACAACGGTTTCTTTCTGAGCAGAGCTGTTATGTCACATTTTGACATAATGATTCAGCAAGATTCTGGAAACAGGCTCAGTGGCAGCGATGCCAGTGGTTTATTTACTTATTTGCTTGTGAGTGTGTGCATGTGTACAGAGAGAGTGTTGCCTATTAGTCTGGGACTTGTCTGTGTTTATGTTGGTATGAAACTCCCCGTGGCGCCATTTTGCTATTTATGCAACAACCTGCATTCCGTCATGTTTGTATTTTTGCTGACAAGGCACGGCAACTGACGCACAGGAAAAACACGTCTACGTGCCTCCGCTGGACTTATTTTCCTGAGTGTCTTCTTCAGGCAACGAACATGTACGACAGGCTTTTCAAAGCGGAGCCAGAGGATCTGAGTGGTTTTTCCATGAAGGGCCAGAAGAGACGAATCCAGTTGGAGTGATGTCACCTCAGTTCTTACCTTTTTCTCTGTCAACCTCTGCAAGTACAGCAATTTTCTGAGTGATTGACGGATTCATGATGTAAGCAGCACCTCTTACATTTGCTTGGAGAGCGCTGGAGATTATCTGCCAAGATGGTGTCATTTGTTTACAAGGCTCATTCCTAATACATAATGTGTGCTCTAATGCTGCATAAAACCCCCGCTTTACATTTTCCATCAAACCGCCCTCACAACACGGCGCTCAGGTGAACAGAATGACATTTCAGTGATAATTGAAGCCACATTAGTGCCTGTTTGGCCTCTTTTTCTTCCATCTCCTTAGAAAGAGTTAATCTGTGCATTTCCAAAACTTTCAACCCTTGTTTGAGCGAACAAAGTTTGGGAAAAACGGTTCAGGAAACAAAACACATAGCGCTCCATTCACTTCAGCTCCGTTGCCATGGCGATCGTACAGTCCAGTGGATGCGTCGGTGCGCCCGGTGTCACTGACTCACGCCGGGGCTGCCGTCCATAAGCCAGGCGCCAATCAAATGCAACTTGTGTGCCACCGAAACCGCCGTGCCCATGCCACCCTGGCCTTTCTCTGCAGCTGTCACTGCTTGGCAGAGGGGAAAAAAATAGAAAAACAAAAGAGAAAGAAAGAAAAGAAAGAAATCTCAAGTTCTCACATGCAACAGACAGATCTCAGACATTTGGTAAAGGAACCCAAGAGAGTAAGAAAAAGTGAATTCGCCCTTAAAAAAATTAAACAAGGACAGATTTTTCATTGCTGTTCTTGTCAATAAATCAAAGGTTTGACAAGACGTTTGGTAATTTTGAAGCCGCCCCTCCATCCTGAGAACAAATAAAAGGCAACGAGTAAAACCTGACCTGGGTCTAAATAAGGTCTGAAGGCAGAGGAAATCAGAACGGAGGAATAACACGGGACTGCGGCTTTCTCCGGCTCTCACAAATCAAACCACATAAAATTGTCCCAGGGCTTACAGTAGGACATGTTTGACATGAATGCTCTCCACCCAAACACACACACACACACACACACACACACACACACACACACAGACACACACACATATATATATCCGCACGCAGATGCAGAGATTGTGAGCATGTCTCGCCTCAATAGCAGTAGGGTCAAACAAATTGCTAAGGTCTGTGCAAACAAGAACAATGTGTGGCAGGATTGTTCAAGTGCTCACACACACACACACACACACACACACACACACACACACACACACACACACACACACACACACACACACACACATGCACATGCACACACACGCTCCCCCTTCTTCTTAAGTTACCTTTATTTATTCAAAAAAAAGTAAGCCAGCCAACTCCATATACAAGGTTTGTGTTCATGCTAAACATGGAATAATATGCATTTTCTCATTCTTTATGGATATTTCCAAATCACCAATAATCCTGCGACTAGTCACGAAGCAAATCGTTTCATCAAGCTTTATTTAGATGTGTCACATTTAAACCTGCAGAGGAGTGCTGGTCTGCCCTGATTACCAAAAATAAACAGCGTAGAAGTGAAAGTCTGACTCATTCATCACTGCATCATATTGACTGGTGTTTGATGTTCAGAGGTCTGTGGATGTAAGTGAGAATGTCAGGGATTTTCCTCTGCATTACTCAGCATTTATACTGTAGATCTGCACTAACATATATCATTTATTGAGTTACTGTAAAATCAGGCTGCATGATTGATGAGTTCTTGATAAGCCGATCAGCCTGTGGCTGTTAGATATCTTGAGGAATACAGCTAAGCGAGATGATTACTGTGAGCTGGTAGCCCAAGTATTACAATTCCCTGCATCATTGCATCGCTTTCTAGAATTACAATGGTAATTTGTTACTTTGATGAGGTTATTATTGCATTATGTAGCATTCAGAGCCTGTAGTACTGAATTGTTCAATGTGCAGAACACACAGTGACTCTCTAGGTTGTTCAACTTTTACACTTTTTCATAGTGAGAAAAGGCACATAAAATATTTATAAAGCTCTTGGTTTAGCTATACTTCATCATTAGTCTGATTAAAAGGAATATGAATAATAAGAAAACAGATGAAAAATTGCTGCTGCATTCAGCACCACAGAAGTTTCAGTTTGTTCTTCTGCTTTGTTTTACTGTGAATGGCAATAAAACAGCATTTTTCTGATCTTTGAGTTAAAAGGCGTGAAGTTTACAGCAGTATGCTCCCACATTTTGCCTGCTTCCTCATGCTTTAGTCATACATTGATAATAATGATGATGAAGATAATGAAGAATACTATCAAAGTTTTAGGAGCTCACCCATCCATCCATTATCTATACACCGCTTAATCTTCATTAGGGTTGCAGGGAGCTGGAGTCTATCCCAGCTGACTTTGGGTGAAGGCAGAGGACACCCTGGACAGGTCACCAGTCTGTCACAGGGCTACATATACAGACAAATAATCACATTCAAATTCACCCCTATGGACAATTTAGCATTACCAGTTAACTTCAGCATGTTTATGGAGTGCGGGAGGAAGCCACAGAACCTGGAGAACATGCAAACTCCGTGTAGAAAGATGTTGGGAAGACCGGGAAGCGAACCAGGGATCTACTAGCTGCAAGGTGAAAGTGCTAACCACTGTGCAGTCCCGGGACTTATCCAAATCGTCCAAAATCCTGTTTTTAGAGGAGCCTACATCTTTACTGATAAAACAGATACTGTTTCAAATACAGACACATAAAGACTTTCAAGTTCTGCTAATACAAATAATATTTAATTCAGTTACTTATACTCTGAACTCAAACTTTTAACAGAAAACGATTTATAACTTATAGTGATGCATGAAATACATCATATTAATATTTTTAGTAGTGTATTTTTTTGTCTAGATTTGGACGTGATTAGTATAATGTCTCCATGTAATATTCTACATGTTATTTTGACTACCACCCTCACTCAGGTAAAATTGAAACACTGACATGAAAATGTGAAAAATCTATTTGATGAATGTGTTTTATGTTCAAGACACTCCGATAACCATAGAAAAATACATTTAAACACTACCGTTGAAAAGTTTGCGTTCACCAAGACAATTTCATGTTTTCCATGAAAACCCACACTTTTATTCATGTGCTAACATATTTTCACAAGAGTTTTCTAATCATCAATGTAGCTTTTTATCACCATTAGCTTACACAATGTAGCATTAGAACACAGGAGTGATGGTTGCTGGAACATGATGCAGTGCGACAGATTTTGTGCCTCAACGGAAATTGTGCATCAGTTTGTCTCTTTTGCAGAATCACAGAGGTTGTCATATATGTCAAATACCATAAATTAGATATAGCATTATTTACTGAGAAATGGTTTGATGGGGAGAGAGTTGATATTAAACATCTGATTGTGCAAGTGATACATCAATGCAATAAGAAAAATATATCTCTGTGGACTGTGTACAGATCCACACATCCATACACACAGCTTTGATTTTTCACTATGGCATTTTACTGCTGTTTTATCAAACATATATCAGAGAGTGGCATCCTTCAGTGTTGTTGAACTAACAGTTGAAAAGTTTGGGGTGACCCAGACAATTTCATGTTTTCCATGAAATTTGAGCTTTATTCGTGTGCTAACATAATTACACAAGGGTTTTCTCATCATCCATTAGCCTTTTCAACACCATTAGCTAACACAATGTAGCATTAGAACACAGGAGTGATGCTTTCTGGAAATGTTCCTCTGTACCCCTATGGAGGTATTCCATTAAAAATCTGCCGTTTCCAGCTGGAATAGTCATTTATTACATTAACAATGTCTAGACTGTATTTCTGATTAATTTATTGTTATCTTCATTTAAAAAAAAACTTTTTCTTTCAAAAATAAGGGCACTTTAAAGTGACAAACCTTTGAACATCAGTGTATGTACAATCTAAGTAAACAACAAAATGAGCGTCAAGTTTGTGGTCCGATGGCAGGAGCTGAATACACAGTAACTGTCCAACAGCAAACAATAAAACTCACTGACAATGTAAAATTAAGTTATAAACTTTTATTTTATAGTTTAATTAAAAGTGATGTTTTAAATTTTGCAACTGTGGGCCTTAGAGGTAGCGAGGAACCAAACTCCTCTGTAGTTCACCACCTCCTTGTTCCACTTAAGTCCTTCACAGACATGCACCTCTTCACTTAAACATGTTGGTAATTTAACCTGTTGTCATGTAAATTAGCATGGAAAGAAAACAAAAGTCTTGGTCCATTTAGAGTTGATGAAGTCAACAATGTTTAAAACACTTCCCTCCAAAAGTACTGGAACAGTGAGACCAATTCCTTTATTTTCCTGTAGACTGAGAACATTTGGGCTTGACCTCAAATGATGAATATGAGACAAGAGATCAACATTTCAGATTTTATTTCCAGGTATTTACATCTGGATATGATATACAACTTAGAAGATGAAACACCAAATCTCTAAGTGAGCAATTGTTGTGTCCAGAAAGAGTGAGAGAATCTGAAGCATTTAGACACAAAAACATTCAAACCAAATGCAGATTTTGTTTCTGGTAACATTTAACAATTTCTACAAGCTTTCTTATCAGAAAGTCAGACAAGGATCCCATTATTATAATATACAGAATACAGCAGTAGACAAAACACAGATTGTCTTGACTTTGAGTCATCATTAAAACCCTAAAGTCTTAATTTATATGAACACGCCTTGTTTGCCACACAAAACTGCAGAGAGGAACTTCAGTTAAACACCCTAAAAGTACATGTCAAACCCAAAGCCTGCAGCCACATGCAACTCAGAGAACAAATGTGTGTAAAAACACTGCTTTTAAACAAAATCATTTATTTTGTCAGCCCGAACAGATACTGTATATATTATCTTTAAGGCAGGATCTGGATGACAGACTTTTCTTTACCACGGGTGGGTGAATTAATTAATTAGCATCATTAGACTCCTGACAGTGAAATGAGGCTCATTTAAGAGAATTAGATGAAACACACACCAGGCAGTGCAGGCAATGGAGGAGGGGAGGGAAGGGGGGTGTATCTGGAGTGTGTGTGGGGCTGGAGGTATGAGGGAGTAGAAGGCTAGAGGAGACATTAGGAGATTGAATGGTAAATACACTCAACTTCAAAGTCCAACAGCAGTATGTATGCATGTGATCCTGTGTGTTGAGGAGTAAGTTGTTGCTGTGAATCAAACAACAGCAGTGAAAATGTTTGATTCAGTGAGTTTGTGTCATTTCACTGTAGCTGCTGGCCCTCCGACGAGCCTCCCCATGGGGGTGTTGCCCCCCCTTGTGGAACTCAGTTAAACTGCTTCATGTAAGAAGTTGGAATTTGTCCAAGAGAGAAAATTCAGTGTAGTCTTGAGCAGGCTCGGAAGTAAATTCACTTCATGAAACTTTCACTGATCTCGGAAATAGATGCTCCTCAGTGAGCAACCACCAGAGTGAGTTACTCACTGCTTACCATCAGCCCCATTACTCACTGCATATCTCCTATCCTGTTTGTTTTTCCATGCTCTGCAAGGTGTGCAAAAATAAATATCTTTAATCGAGTTCTAACTGAGAGACAATGACGCATCTGTTTGCTTCCTCTATGTATTTACCTGTGGTTCTCATTTAAACCAGGCTTTCAAACCCTGCACCGAGGCCACAACAGACCAAAGAGTAAAGGCTGAACAACAGGGCAAAATATGGAAACGAGATGAGGAGAGAGGAGAGAAGGGCAGCAGAGAGGTCAGAGGGGGCACTTAAGGCTTCATGGAACAGAAATAAAGACAATGAAAGTCCAAACTGGAAAGGAAAAATCTGAATTCACTCTGCATCACTATTAATCAACAATCATTGGAAATGTTGCTGCTTCTGGAAAAAGTTTGGAAAGCATTAAAGTTAAAAAAAATGGGAAAAAAAGTGTATCAAGTTCTGTTGCCTTAACCAGGATTCCTGGCAAAGGTTACTGCAGAGAAGCTTTGCTCACTAACAGATGTCTTGGGGTTTAAATTTGGTTGTGGGGAGAAACTGTCACACTGACCCATACCAAGGGGAGAGTATGGTTATCTTGTGCTCAAATCACGAGTTACACTCTCGTTCCGACATAAGTCGAGAACCCTCTGTGAGGGTCATTCCAGAACTGGAGGACATCTGAGCTTCAAATTTTTAAATTTTAAATTTTTCAAGTTTTATTTGTTGTTTGCTAACCCTACTCTAATCATAGTAACAGGGTTGCTAATCCATGCAAATGTTAGCTTTTTCTCAGGAGCAGAAGCTAGATATTCAGCTAGCTGTTACCGCTGACCAAGAGGACAAACTTACTGATGAAAAAAAGGAATGAAAAAAAGTCAAAAGAATTTGTCTTCTCCTGATAATATGCAAAACAGGGTTGCATGAGACAGAGTGAGACATTCAATCAAGGCTGACAATGTTATGAAAATATGAAAAATAAAAGCGAGGACATACTTTTGCTCTACCCATTCTTTTGGAAAACTGTTTGATGATGTCAAGCCGAGCGTATCATGTGATTCACTGTTCTCTTCTTCTTCTACCAGCTAAAAAGGTTATGCTAACAGGGTTGTTGTGCGACACACGTTCCATGCACAATCA